>NC_087568.1:4066111-4720833 GCF_036250125.1 Pseudopipra pipra
CAGCTGAAAATCCCGGATTTCCCTTTCTATTTGGCGGGAGGGATGCGGGAAGCACAAGGGAGGAGGCAGACGAGCCAAGTGGCTGCAGCTCCACCTTTTCCCAGTGCTCAGGGCTCGATGCCTCTGCACTCACCGGGGCAAACTGGTCCTCCCAGCCCTCCCCAGTTATTTCGGGGTCAGTCTCCACGTGTCACAGACCTGTCTGCTGCTGACAGCCCAGCTGGTCGCAGCATGGCCCAAACTCCATCCGAGACCTACAACAGACCTCCCTTTCCAGGGGCCCTCGGGTGCCAACCGTGCCCCCTGCCCACCCTCTCACTGCCAGGCCGCTCAGGAGGGAGCTTTGCAAAAGGCAGGGGGTGAATCTCCACGGAGGCCAGGGTGAGGAGGGGGAAAGGGAAGTTCCCCAAGGGTTTGGCTGTTGCTAAAGGGTGACTCAGTGCGTGCCCTGGCTGGCGTGGCACCGGCGTGGCACCCACGTGCCACCGCGTTACGCGCCCGCGTGTAATGGAAACCCTGACACGGCTCCTCACCCGCCTGCTGTGAGTGGCAGTGGGTAATTAACCACTGGTACAGGCCTAATGTTCCCTGCTGAGATTAAAAAAATGATGCAGGGGATGGATTGATCAGCCCGTGGGAGAAGCTCCTCGGGGGCAGGATGGGGCCTCACTGCTGCAGAAGTTCTGACTGAAGCGGGATGAGACCCTCGGGGAGCAGCTCGTTTCACTGGCTGTCTGCTCCCTGACCCTCCTGCAAAAGCTCAGGTCGTGTTTCCTCGCTGTTTTCCCTGCAATTAGGGGAGCCAGAAAATGCTTAAAATCTAATTTCCTACCAAACTAAGGCTAATGCTGCCACGGTGTCTGTCTGCCTGTGTCCTCTCTCCCCAGATGACTCCTGAACCCGCTGGCCTGCTTCACGCATTTGGCTGAGGGCTCGCAGATAATTAAGTCTGGGCAAGTATGATGAAATGAGATGGTTGAGAGGAGGAAAAGAATCTTGTAAATGCCCCAAAACATCTGTACCATGAGTTCATGTATTATTAGACACGAGAAAACCCACGTGGGAGATGCCTCTTACAAACACTTAACCACAAAAACATTTTCATTCTCAGTTCGTACATTTTTAGGCACCGAAAACGGTCTCGAGACACAAAACCATAGGAAGCGACACGAGTAGTTCCAGTGCTCATGGGATGACCTTTTTGTTTTAATGAAAACTGAAATCCTTCGGCACTCAACGTGATTCCCAGAGCCAAAGACTTGAAGGAAAAACAACATAAATCATGGGCTCGAAGGTAACAAGTTGGGAGGGTCGGCGGTGCTGTGGCTGGACTCAGTGTCACGGTGTGACTCAGTGGCACTCGACAAGGTTGTTGATATTCGTGCCACTGTAACCGAGGGATAAACCTGGCCCTCAGCCACCAGCATACAGTATTGTTTGGAAGAACACTGCTCCTCCTTGCCAAAAACCCACAACAAAAAGATTTCTGCTGGCCACGAAGAGAGGCCCTGGAATAACTTCCCCCACTAAAACAATGCGGAGCGGAAACCTTTTAAAGTGGTAATTACCAAAGGGAAAATAATTTTTTTTTTAAACATCCTTTGTCTGAGGGTCTAACAATACCTGGGAATACTAAAAGACTTTTCCAATTCTTAATTGACTTTTCAGCCATGTCACTGTTTGTTTCATCTCTGCAATACTCGGCTCAGGGCTGGGCAATGAAACTTTCCCTTTCCAGCTCCTGCCAGCCTCTTTTCCTGACTCTCACGTGGCCAACACCAGTAAGTGTGTGCTCAGGCTGTTAAAGCAGAATGTTTTCATGTCCACTCACTGCATCCCAGCCCAGACCCAGAGGTGAATTTGGCCCAAAGGACTTGGCAGGGGCTGTGTGGTGTCAGCACCAGGGTGTACTGGTCCAGCTGCTGGATGTCTCTCCTCCGGAGCTCCTCCTGCAGCTCCTCTCCCTCATCCCTGCGGCTGCTCCGGGCCCTCTGGCTCCTCTCCTGGCTGCTCACTTTCAATCACATCAGCTCTTCCCTCCGCTGGAGCCTGGCTCCAAGGTTTCACTCCTCACTTCAGATCAAGTCAGCTTTCCTGCAGCTTCGCCGGCGGCTTTCCGACGCGTCTGGGTTTTGATTTATGCTTTCCCTGATGTTTGTGCGGTCAAAGGAGATACAGGACCATTGTTGGAACAACCTTTTCATATCCCCTCTTAAGGGGCTTTGTTCCTGTTTAACTGGGTTTCTTAGTTTAAGTAATCTCAGTTATTTATTTGTGTTATTAATGTTATGTGTGGAGGACACCTTGCTGTTGCTTCGCTTATTTCCAGGATCTGGCATTTAAATCTGTTCCACCATATTCCTATACTGGGATAACTCTTTGTAGTATGTGTAAATTTGTTCTCCTACCTGTAGCTGTTCAGATCAGCTCAGCACTGCAGCCCAGGGCCTTGCAGCCTGTTTGGCTCCATGTTTAAGCTGGCCTTTGGACATAATTTAATCTCGTGCAATGCATCAACTCCATATGCTTCTTCCCTATGCTTGTGCTGAGGCATCACTTTTCTTCTGGACTTCTTAGCAGCTCTGTGGTACCATTCCCTCCCTTACCTGCGTCCAGACATGTAATTCCAGCAGCAGGGGAATGAATGGTGCTGATCAGGTTCAGGGAGCTGAGTCTGAGTGTGCTGGGGTGGTGACAGAGACACCAATCTCCATCCCTGTCCCCAAGGAGAACAAGCAGTGTGGGGTCAGAGCACGTCCCCAGGGATAACAGATGTGCTCAGTGATGCCCTGTATGTGCTGGCAGGAGCTGTCACCCAGGTAGAGAGCAGGGGGAAGCCTCCCCTCACCTTCTCCAGCCCAGGAAAGGAGCCAGCGGGGTGACAGCTGGAATAAAAGCTGACTTCCCACTCCCCTGCTGGAGCATGGGACCTACAGGCTGGTCCAAGTTCCCTGTCTGTCTGGCACAGGTGAGGTGGGTGTACCTGTCACCTCCCTGCAGTAGCACAGCTCACCTGTGCCAGCCAGGGAAGGCACAGGTGAGAGCAGGGCTGGAACACGGGCTGGGGTGGGAGCTGGTGAGCAGGAACAGGAGCTCTGCCGAGCAAGGGTTCTTTCCTCTCCACTGGGATTTCTCTGTGGATCAGTTGCCAGAGCCTCTTGTTTCTGCGATTCTCCTTTTACACGATTCAGCTGAACGTGTCATTTTGGCTGGTTGTCATCAGTGGAAAAATGCACTGCCTGCCCTTGGGTGGGTTTTTGAAAGGCGAGCAGAGCCAGAGCTTCGCTGTGTTCCTTATCCACCCAGGTGGTAGATGTGTGTTTCCAATATCTAATGAAATCTCACTATGTAATTTAACTTTTGTGGCAGATGACAAAGGCTGGTTTGATTTCAGAAATGAGTTTCCCTTACCTTCCGGGGCTACACCCATTCCCATCTTTCCTTGCAAATTTTTGTGGCTTTGTAACCTTTCTCCTCTTTTCTACCGGTGATTTTTCTTTCCCTGACTGTTATGCAGAGGGCCCAAGCAAGCAGGGATGGAAATTACAATAACAGAGCACCTGGAAGGCTTGAACTCGTCACACACTGATTGCTAAGCAACACAGAAAAATGTTTTTCCTGTTTTTCTTTTGGTTACAAGCACCTTAGGTGGTATTTGTTAAAAGAGCTGACTGAAACATTCTGGCAGAAAGGTGATAGGGAGATAAAAGCTGCCTTTAAAGACCAACAGCTCAAGAAATAATAGTCTTTACCAGGGGAGCTCTGGTGTGTCTGCAGCGTGTCAGGCTTCAGCAGCTTAATGCCTGCTGAACTCTGCACTCCAGGGAGTGTCACAGCCGGCGTGGAGGAGCACGTGGAAAGGGAAGAGTGTGACCCAGAGCTGCAGCTGCAGCTTCCTCTAAACGTGGGGATGGTCTGCAACAAAACTCACTGGGTGTCTTGTGATCCTCTCGAAACAACGAGCTCAGGGTGAGCTTTGGTCCTTGCTTCCCTGCCTCCCTCTGCCAAAACACTGTAAGCACCACTGTCTCGGTGCTTTTCACAGCGTGGACCCTGTTGTCTTTGGCTTTCTGGGCATATTTAATGTTAGTAGTTATATCTTGCCTTTTATTTTTCTGAGTACTTTCGTTTCACTGTAAATGCTGTGCCGTGCCTTGCTGTGAAGGAATCTAGGTGCCTGCTCAAAGTGTGCTGTGGTCACTTCCTGAGAAAGTGGCTTGGTCCCTACCCATGTTGGCCTTGTTCTGATGAGCTTTTAGAGGTCAGAAAGCCTGAAAACCAGAGGTTTGTGTTGTCACTTGCTGCTCTAACGGAACACCCACAAATATTTAACAAGTTGTCTGGAGAAGAGAAGGCTCCAGGGAGACCTTGGAGTCCCCTCCAGTGCCTAAAGTGGCTCCAAGAGAGCTGGAGAGGGACTTTGGACAAGGGTCGTGAGCGACAGGACAAGGGGGAATGGCTTTAAAGTGAAGGAGGGTAGATTTGGATTAGATATTAGGAAGAAATTCTTTGCTCTGAGGGTGGTGAGGGACTGGCACAGGTTGTCCAGAGAAGCTGTGCCTGCCCCATCCCTGGAAGTGTTCAAGGGCAGCTCGGATGGAGCTTGGAGCAACCTGGGATAGTGGAAGGTGTCCCTGCCCATGGCAGGGGGTGGAACGACATGGGCTTTATGGTCCCTTCCAACCCAAACCAGTCTGTGATTCTACGATTCTACTACAGCCAAATAGATGGTGCAGGGAGTAGGATGGAGGAGAAATATTCCTGCAAGCTCTTGAGTCTCCAAGGCTCGTGGAATAATTGCATTGCCATCGCTGAGCTTCGGGAGCCGGCAGCCTCTGCAGGAGATGCCGTAGCCCAGCTGTGCACAGGGGCTGCAGGAAATGAAACACAGAATAGCTGGATGGAGAGTTTTAGATCCTAATTGCCCAGGGATTTGGTGTGCTTCCTCTGCTAGGAACTGACAGTAATTAGGGGCTTGCCTTGCCGTGTTGGATGTTTGGCACGGAGGAGAGAGCTGTGCTCCTGAATTAACCCGGTGCCAAATCAGTAGCTGCCCATGGGGGGCTGTGGGGAGGAGGGGGTGCTGCAGCTGGGGAACAGGTGCCCCTGGCAGAAGGGGCACAAAGTGCAGGAGAGCCTGAGCCAGCCTTCCTCCCTTGCCAGCACAAAGAGTTCATAGTGCCTAATCCACTGGGAAACGGCCCCGAGAAACGCCCAAAACCTGGAGGCAGAGCGAGTGATCCGACTGGATCTGAAATACTCAGCAGAGAACTTCCTAAAATCCACTGGCAAGTGGTGGGTGGCTCACCCCTACAATCTGGTTAAATTGGGGCACTGATCATGTTTGCAAGCAAGAACTGGGTCTGGGAGGGCCTGAGGGCTGGCTGTGATCTGTTGGTCCCCAAATTTTGGGAGCAGTTGCTGTAATCTGACATCTATATACAGATTGTGTGAACAGAGCAGTGACATTGTTTTCCTTTCTCTCCCAAGCTTGGAGGTTTTTCCTTTGTCCTGAAGTGGAAGAGATAGTACTAGTTTATTTTTATACTGTTATTGTTGCTTATACAATAACCTTACAGTTGAGCCCGGGCAGTGGAAGATGGAAGTCTTCCAAATTAAAATCGGGATGTCCAAAAAATTTTGATCCAGGGCTTAATGCCTAACCTTGAGTTAATAATTCTTTTCCATCGGTAGCACTTTTCCTCTGAAGTGCCTTAAAAACATCAGCACGAAGGGCTTCCCCAGCCCCACAATAGAAGGAAGTGCTCTCGGCTCCATTTTGGAGCCTGACACAGACGCGCCTCGGGAGTCGGTGCCAGAGCTTGGGACAGAGGCCGGATAATGTTGCAACTCCCACATAAACCAGCCCAGTTCCTGTCAGAGGCCGCTGGTTTGGGTCCTGGTTCCCTTGCTGCTCCAGCAGGGAAAGCTGGAGGTGTGTGATGCTCCAGAGGGGCTCAGCTGGAGGTGATGGGGCTGATTCCTGCCTCCTCTGGTCAGGGCTGAGATCAGCTGTTCTCGCTTCTTGGCGTCTCCTGCTGCAGCTTCACTGAGACTCAAAGAAAATATGGCTTTTTTGAGGTGGTGCCAGCACGTGCCCTGGGGGTGTGGCAGGAGCACTGGGGTGTTTTCAGGCAGCTGGATGCCACCAACCCCCATGGAAGTGTTTCTGAGGGATGCTCGGGGAGGGGGGGGGGGGCAGCCTTGCTCGCTCAGCCCGTGGCTTGGTGGGAAAAAAACCCCTGCAGCAAATATTGAGCACAAGAACTGGGTCACTGTGAGTTTTGCCCTGTAGGAAATATGCTGGAAAGCCCAGCTCAGCAGCAGAACAGTGAGATGAAAGTGAAGAAAGGCAGGAGCTCGGAGGGCTGGAGGATGGAGATGAGGGGGATGCTCAAAGACCCACATGTATGAGCCTGTATGTGCTCAGAGTCCAGTTATTAACTGAACATATAAAGTCTGAATCTGCAGGTCCTGACCCCATCAGATTCACCTAAATTGATTCCTAAACCAGAAAACTGGCTTAGAGTTTGCAAAAGCCTGCCTGCATTTACCCACTCCGTGTTATTGACCAAGAGGGAAAGCCTGGAGACTGTGGCAGAGGAGCAGAGATGGGTGATCTGTAGGTGCTCCGGTGCTGGCTGTGTGGGTTTGTATTTATTCAGCCAAGTGCTGATTTTGGAGTGGTGGAAAGACACAAAGTGCCGGGTTTCCCACAGCACCCAGTTCCTGGGCCCGCCAGGGTCGATGGGACATTTACTGCTGACATCAGTGCAGAAAAATCAGTGTCTTGTGAAAAGTTTTTTTGCTCAGTTTGCCAAATGTAAATTGATAGTATATTTTTTTAATGAGTCACCCAAGTGTGGATCATTTTCTTAAATCCCTGAAGTCACGTGCATATAAATTAATTGCGTTTTGCAATGATTTCCAGACCTTCAGGGGGTGCAGGGGAGAAACCTGAGGGTGTGATCCTGCCTGTTGCCTTTCAGCTGTGTGCTTAGAGGCAAATTAGAAGCTCTGAAAAGTTATTTGTTTTGAATCTCATGATTTTCAAGAACCTTGCCCCTGACGGCTGAGTGTTTGGGGTTAGTTACGCTGAGAAAACATCCTGAACTTGGGCTCCTGACCCCGCTTTGAGTGTTTTGCTTTTCAGACCCAGAAGGTTCCCAGGAGAGGAGAAAGGAAACTGACTGGCTATTTTTAAACCCTTGCAGTTGCCTTCCTGCCTTATATTATTTATTATCCATTATCAGAAGTGTTTTTCCCCTGAAACCATCGTTAGTGGTCAACCAAGGGACCGGTGAAAATTGCCCATCAAACAGAGCTGCATCTTTCTGTAGAGGTCACACGAAGCTGGAGGGTTTTGCCAAAGTGAAAATGAGTGGTGCTGTTGTTTGTGATGTGCACTCGAGCAGTGCCTGGCGATTCCAGTGATGGGCCATGATTACACTGCCCTAGGGCTCAAACACCAAAGCAGAATCTCCCTCCCAAATACTTTATAGGCCAGAGAGGCAACACTGATGCCTGCTGGAGAACTGGGCACTGCCTCCAGTTTTGGCATGTCCTGAGCCAAGTGATGCACACCACTGATGAGTTTGGTAGCACATCTGGCAGCATCACGTGGTTCCTGCATGGTGTGTCAGTGGGTCTGAGGACACCTCTGCACGGAGCATCATCACATCCTTCTGCAGCAGAGAAAGCTCCAGTGACCTGGGTGGGGATCAGGGCTGGATCTCTGCTGTGTTAAAACCTGTGTCACCCCCCAAAGAGCATCCCAGAGGTGCTGGGCTGCCATGGGCACTGCAAGGCTCTGCTGTTGGGCTGGCTCCCCTTTCCCAGGCTGTCCAGGAAGTCCCCTTTGACCCTCTTTGGCTCCAGATAAGCAGGACAATAGCCCGTGTTGTCCTGGCTCATCTTCCTGCCTGGTAAACTTTCCAGTTTGAAGCCTGTCACATCCCTGGCAGCTTTGTTAATCCTTTCCTGCCTGGGCAGGAGCTGCGGGTGCCCTGGGAAGAGCTGGACGTGTGAGCCTTGGCTCCATGTTCTCATTGGAAATAAAGCCACAGGGCTGGAAGGCCCTGGGAGGCTGATGTTATTTCAGCTGTGGAGGGAGCTGAGGCATAAAAGTCCGGGTTTTGGCGGTGTCAGCAGCGACTGCCCGGACCCTGTGATGCAGTTTCTCGGCAGCGTGTGAGGAGGGAAGGGGAAGAGCAGGGGAGGGCAGGAGCACGCTGTGCTCAGCGCAGGGGGATGATGAATGACAAACAGTTTTCCCCGTTTCTCTTTGCGTCTGAAAACAAAATTATGTTGCAGGGGTTCAGCATCATCTCGGAGGCTCGGGGGTTCTCTAAAGTGGGATCTGCAGCCCTGCTGTCCCCCAGGCCTGTTTTGCTTTCCCTGAGTCCCTGCTGGGCTGAGCTCAGGTGCCTTGGTGCTTGGGGGGGCCTGGCACGGGGAAGGGGTCAGACCCTGCTCCTGGCACCGACTCGCTGCGGGGCCTCGGTCACATCCCTTCATCTCCCGGGGGACACTGCCTGCCCGTCCTGTCACCCCATAAAGCCCAGCTGTGGCCAGCGAGGGGCTGGGCAGCGCTCTGAGCGCTGCTGGCGGGGGCTGAGCTCATGGGCTGAGATAAAACTTGTCTGTTCGGATGAAAACACGTGCTCTTAAATATTCATGCGCTTGCATCTAGTACTTTTTTTCTTTGGGTGGTGGCGCGTGAACCCCAGGTGCTTTACGATCCTCCTCCAGGGCCGCTGTCACCTGTGTGACTTCGCTCCCTCCCACCCCCGTTAACACCCCGGTGTTTCCTCCGGCCAGCACCGCCCACGCATCCCCCCCGAGCATCAGCCCCGCTCCCGCATCCCCCCGAGCATCAGCCCCGCTCCCGCCGCCCCTTTTTGTGGCCTCGGGGGTTTTCACGCCTCCCGTTTCCCCGTCCCCCCTCCCCGCGGGGGCCGAGCCGAGCCGGGCCGGCCCCCGGGGCGGGCGGAGGCTGCGGGAGGAAATCCAGTGCCTGGTTTACAGCCTCGCCGGCCCCGCCGTGACATCAGCCCGCTGGCTCGGCGCGGGGGCGGCTGCGGGCTCCCGGCGCCTGCCCCGCTGCTGCGGGAGCTCCCGCACGGCACCGCACCGCACCGCCGCGGTTCTCCCCGCCCGCCGCCTCCAGACACCCCCCGGCTGCCCCGGGCACATCCCCCCAGCTCCCCGCTGCGGCTCCCCGGGCAGCCCGGGGGTCTGGCGGGGCCGGCGGCGGGGCGCGGGGCCGGGGATGCGGTGGAGCTGCCCATGGTGAGCCGCCGCCGCGCCCCGCAGCACCATGTCCCCGCCGGCCCCGAGAGGATGTTCGAGGGCTGCCGGCGGGCGCGGAGCCTCTGGGGCGGCGTCAGGCTGGAGGTGGCCGGCGAGAGCAGCCCCGTGGTGCTGCACAGCTTCACGCAGCTCGACCCCGACCTGCCCCCGCTGGAGGTGAGTGCGGGATGCGGGTGGAGATGGGGCGTCGCTGCTGCCGGGAGTTTGCGAGGGGGGGAGGAAGAGGGCTCAGCCCGCGGCGAAGCGGGCCCTGGTGCACTCCCCTCTTTAGTTTGGGGTTCTCTGCCTTACTGGCAGAGCTGGCCTGGAGTTTGGTGAGGGAATTCGTTGTAGGCAGCCTGTTACACGTAGGATGTTTCACAGAATTCTGTTTTGTAGAATCACGGAGTGGTTTGGGTTGGGAGGGACCTTAAAGGCTCATCTCGTTTCAACCCCCTGCCATGGGCAGAGAAACCTTCCACTAGACTAGGTTGCTCTGAGCCCCATCCAACCTGGCCTTGGACACTTCCAGGGATAGGGCAGCCACAGCTTCTCTGGAAACATGGGAAAGGGCCCCACCACCCTTACAGGGAAGAATTTTTTCCTAATATCTAATCTAAATCTACCCTCCTTCATCTTAAAGCTATTTTCCCTGTCCTATCATTGCATGTCCTTTCTAAACTCCCTCTCCAGACTTCTTGTAGGCCCCTTTAGCTACTTTTGGGTGTTTCATTTTACTAAATAAAGGGATGCTCCTGCTTAGCTTTTTTTGTGGTGAGTCCGTGTGCCCTAGACTGGCAGGCAGCTGCCGGGCTCTGCTGGGAGAAACCAGACACTCTCCCTCCAGCCACCCAGGGAAAGGGGCAGATGGTTAAAACTGGGGGCTTTTAATATTTTATTTGAGACTTTGGCGGCAGGAGGCTGCTCAGATCTGAGCTGCTTGTAAAAGCCTTCAGGCTTGTCCAAACCACAAAAGTGTCCTCTGGGAAGGTTACGGGCACTGGGAGGACTTTCCTGGAGGATGTAGAATATTTGTGCTTGTTTGAATTCGACCTCGGGTTGTTCAAAGTCAGAATGGTCCCTGTGAGGCCCAGGTGGTTTATTGATGGCAGTTCTATGCAAAGGCACCCAAAATAATCTGAGTCAGAGCTGGGCCTTTTATCTTAGTAATGGATGATCGTCATCGGTGTGATGGGAGTGTCACTGATGGGGAGCAAACGGTGTGTCAGGAGAGGCTCAGCTGGAGGAAGGTTTTGGCATCCAGAATTCCCAGCCCTGTATGCTGGTGGTGCAGGGGTTAATATCAGCAAGGGTCAGCAAGTCTGGCTTTGCTGGGATTTAGAGCCAGCTGCAGATGTGCTGCTCTAGATGCTTCCCACTGGAATGGGGGTAGTGGAGGGGGGGAATCACCACTAAAGCCTCTTTAGTTACTGTGCAGATATCTGCCAAGGGCAGCCAGTGTTTTGAGGGGCAATGGCTCCTTCTCCCAGTGCCAAACAATCTACCCCATAACCTGTGATGGGAAGTCTTGGTCAGCCACGGACAGGAAGGGATGACCTCAGGCTCGCTGTATCGGTTCACCTCTGGCCTGGTGGCAGCGGCTCATCAGCTCTGCCGAGAGTTCAGGAAAGCTCCATCCAGCTTATTTTTCCCCCCTCTCCCCTCCCTGCTGCTCTCTCCTGGGGGTGGGCGTACTGACATCGTTTGGAGAACATCATCTGGTTCGTGTTATGCCTGGCAGGAAGTCCAGCCTCGCCGGCCCGCGGCGCTCCGGGAGGTTGAGGGGCCGCGCTTTTGGCAGGGAGAGCAAGAGGAGGGGGGAGGAAAAGAGGGGGTGATGCAGCGTGTGCTGCTCCTCTCATCCCAGGGGAGAGCCTGCCTGGCACTGCAGCCCCCACACACCCCAGCAAGCCCCTGTGCATCCCGGCTGGAGGAGGCTCTGGTGGTCAGGAGAGGGTTTGGCATCATCTTGGGGGCTGTGAAGGAAAAGTGACCAGGGCTCAGGGAGGCTTTGCTTGGCCCCCACTGGCACTGAGCAAACCCCTGCTCACCCGAGCATGGCACAGAGACAGGACTGCCAGCCAGACCTGCTCTGAAGTTGTCTTTGCCCAGATTTCTGTTCTGGGCTGTACATGGTCTGTGCTGTGTAATGGTCGGATCACAGTCCCAGCATCTGATGGCTCAGGCTTTCCTCCCAGCCCTGAACAACTTGCAGACAAATTCCTCCTTTCTCTGTACCATCCATTTGCAAGTGATGGCAAGAAAAGGGGCATCTCAGAGGGGTATATGGTGACCCATGGCTGCCCAAGCAGCTTTGGGATGCTCAGAGAGCTGATAAACCTCCATCATGTTCGGTTCACAACTGGGGAAAGGAAAAAAGTGTCAGCGTTGTGACAACTGTGGTGGCAGGAGCCTGGCGTGGCTGTGATCCTCGGGTAGAGTTACTCTGCAGGATGCATGCTGAGAGGAGAAGGCAGATTATTTGAACAGGAAAACCTCCAGAGACCATCAGTGTTTTTGCCAAGCCCTGATGATGGCCCCGGATCTGCAGTGGGAGCCTGGTGCTGACACCTCTGCCAGAGGGATCTGTGCTCCGCGGGCTCACCGTGTTCCCAGCACTGGGACAGAGCTGGTTTCGGCAGAGCTGTGCCAACTCATGGGTGGACAGTCTGGTCCCACAGGGAATAGAGGATCCCTGGAAAGCTGCTGGGCAGGTTGCAGGGAATGTGGATCTCGTTCTCTGCTCCTTGCTGGGCCCCTGTGGATGTCAGCAGGGAAGACTTTGCCTGTATCCCGCGGCAACGGTATCGATCACCAGGCATCACTCGGAGGCTTCCTGGCCACCTGAGCCAAGTGTTCTTGCCGTGATTTTAACCACAGGGGATGGAAAATTTAAACTGTCTCAACTGCTCTGATTGACTGAGCAGCTTTGCAGATCTTTTGTTTTGACCTTTCCAGTTCCAGTCTGTCCCAAATCAGCAGTGAGTGTCAATCCTTCCTGTCCAGCAGGAGCCACAAAGCGAATTTTGTGGCCCTTCTCCTGGTCCTGCTGGCCAAGCATGCCCTAAACACCACTGCAGATGACACAGACTGAAACTTTCATGAAGCTGATGTTGCTGAGCCTCTAGACAAGGCTGGGCTGACGCTTATTAAAAAAGCTCCTGTCCTTGCTGTTCTGGCTCTGTTTGTTTTCTGAACAATTAGATTTTCAGCTGCTAAATGCATCCTTGAAAACTTGAATGGCTCAGCCCAAATGCCTCGGAGGTCAGTGCTTGTTCTTTACAGCTAGGAGGGAGGGGCGAAGATATCTCTTAAAAGCCATTTTCTTTTAGCTTCCTATGGTGCCTTTGGAATAAGATCCTTTTCTCCCAGCCTGTTCTCCTCCCCCAGGCACAACCTGATATGTCCCTTGCAATTTGCCTGATGAACATCATCTGCTGGTATTTCTTGGATGGGGACCTACCTTCTGGCTCACTTCCAGGGAGGTTTGGAGCCGGAGGTGAGGCCGGGAGCAGGCTGAGATGCTGGTTGTTGGTGGCTGATGCACAGTAGGAATAACAGAGGTGGGAGGGATTTTTTTATTATTATTTGATATGGTTGGAGAGAAGTTGGAGAGAGGCTTCTGAATGTGTTTGTATAAGAATTGTGTTACTCAGAGGCTGCCATGCCATGTTTCCATAGGGCTGGGAATCCCCATGCTGGGATCTTGCTGAGGTTTTAGTGGATTTAGTCCCAGACTGGCAACCCAGGAAACTGAAATCTTTGTTTATTTACAGGCTGAATGGGACACCCCCCACACCCTCCCCAGGCCACTCCTGTGCATTGGAATTGCTCCCAGGGCTCCCTGCAGTGGGGGAGGCAGGAGGTCCTGTGCTGCAGCTCAGGGTGCTTCAAGCCCCCCCAGATCACACTATTCCTCCACTCCAGCCCTCTGGCTATTAGGGTGGGATCAACAGGCAGGAGCAACTAAATGCAGTCTTGGAGTATTTCCCTGCTTCCCTGTGCCTGGCTTTGGGGTGTGATGAGCAAAAGGAGCATCAGGCTGGCCATGCCTGCAGGGATGGGTCTTGCTCAGCCGGAACCCACCACTGTTTGAGAGCTGGGCTGGCTGTGACCACCCCACAATTAGGGCCAGAGCATGACCTGCTTTTAGGGCCACCGTGGTCGGTCTGGCTGTAGGAAGGGCTTCACCACCAGCGGCTCCTCCATCACCCTTCTGAGCTCTCTAATTGCCATCCGCTGTGTCCCCCAGGGATGTGTAACTGAAGGAACAGAGAGCTTATTTAGGTCACTCTAGACCACATTTAAAGGCTGGGTATCCCCTGCTCACACTTTCTCTAAGGCCGTTATCTCCAGAGCTGCCTAATGACCGGCTTTCAAGTGGGCATGTTCCTTTTATTTAAATATATCCTTGCAGCAGGGCTGTTTCAGTTCTCAAATATTTCTTCATCTCCCACGGACTCAGCAAGAGGGGGGAAAAAAATGTGGTTGCTAAGGAGCAGGATTTGGATACAAAGCTGGCTGAGCTGCTGGCGGGGGGCCCGAGGGGCTCCGGCACAGCTCATGGCAGGTCGGAGTCTGTGCATTGCTTTGGTGGGATGGCACCTGTGGGGTCTTGGTGAGGGGGTTTTTGGGGTTTGAAACATTTCTCAGGCCTTGGGGAGAAAGACTTCGAGTTTTAGTACTTGTACCTTCCCCAGATCGATGCGTTCATCCCGTGCTGTTAGTGTGCACAGCGCTGGGTTAGATCCCAGGGCAGCATCCCTGGCTGTTCCCAAATGTGTGCCTTTGCTCCAGGGGTCTGTGGGACCTTCGTTCTGCAGAGAGAAGCACCTGTAGGCTGAAAGGTGGGGCTGGCACGAGGGCTCTTAGGAGGGGGGACATGTTAAGCATCACTCTGAAACTGTGTGGCAGCCTCTGGCTGCAGCATGTGCCTGCCTGGGAAACCCAGCAGCAAGGGAAGGGCTTTGATGTTTGGATACATCAGTTGTCTCATTTCCCATGTTTGGATACTTGAGTTGTCAGTTTGTCTCATTCCCCGTGTGGGGACTCACCTGCCCCTCGCAGCAGCCCCAGCCCTCCTGGCTCACGCAGCTCCAATAAAGATGCATTTGGACTTTGCTCCTGAGTCGTTAGGGGAAGGGAGCTCTGGCATGGAGCACTAATCCCAGTAATCCCAGCTGCTCCCCAGGCTTGCAGGTTGGCCGTCTGAAGGGAGTCACGGGGAGGGGATTGCAGAGGGGCAGAGGTGTGAGGGCTGCTCTGGGCTCACAGGCTGGCACAGGGGTAGCTGTGCTCAGGGGTCATCTAGAGTTTGCAGAAGGGCTTTTGTTCTCTTTAACAGCTAGGAGCAGCTCTCCCAGAGGTGTCAGGAAGGTCCTTTCCTAATTCTCTGCCTGGGCCATGTGGTTGTGTGGGCTGCAGTGAGCAAACACTGGTCTCTTTTGGTGCAGTGAAGTGGTGACTGCAGCACCCAAAACCTCTGTCCCTCTCCACCTGATTTTGTTTGGTTTGTTTTTGTGACATTATGCAAATCACCTCTCCAGTTTTTGGTTACGTTCCAGGGGCTCTGTTGGCACAGGTTTTTGTAGGGCAGCACTTCCACGTTAGATAATGCCAAGTTCTCTCTACCTGAGGGTCAGAAGTTATGTGACAGCCAAATGTCAGTGGAGATTAAGCACACGCAGGGGCACATGGTGTGGCCTGTTTCACTTGCTTAGCTCTGCAGCAGCGGGTTTGTTTTCATTACACAGTTGGTATTTCCATGAGCCCTGCTGTCAGAAACATGCTGGGACGGGAAAGGGCGTTTTCCTGCTCCACACGTGGGGTGCTGGGTGCCGGTGGGCACAGCTGCCTGGTGACACCCCAGAGACAGGATGGAGATGGCTCTGGCTGCCAGGCACCAGCCGAGTCCTCAGAGCTGACAGGGGAGGAAAAAAAGTTGGTCCAACTTGCAAACAGGGCAGATTGGAGAGGAAACTCAGCAGAGGCAACTTCATCTGGAATGCTGAGGCATTATTTTTAGAGCGGCTTTGCCCTCTGCTTACCACACTTCAGCAAACAGCAGCTGAGCCCAGGGCTTGTGTGGAAACCTGCTTTTCAAAGGCTTCACTACCCGTCTTACCAGAACTTCTTTTCATGTGATGGAGCAAAACCACGCACCCTTTCCCTGCTCTTTGCAGTGGTTGGGTCTCCATGGAGACTCACAAGCTGAGAGCCTGCCCCAGGCTCCAGCCAGCGTGTTCCTCTGTGAAATGATGTGTTTGCTTTGGGTTTGCCTCTTAGAGCTGGAACAAACTCCAGGAAACCATCGTTCAGCCAAGCTGGGCAAAGCAAAGCACGTTGCCTGGGACTGGCAGGGTGAAAGCTCAGCCCTGGGAAGTGAATAAGGATGCTGGAGCACGCACACCTTTGTGTGATTGGGGGGTTCAGGACCTCATCATCCGGTTTAGGCCAAAACTTCAGAGATTTTGCTCAGACACCTGTCTGAAAGGCTCAGCTGGTGGCCTGCTGCCAGTGAGGTCTGGCTTCGTGCACTGGAGCAGCAGGAGCTGGAGGATGTGGGAGGTGTGAGCTGGGGCTGATGGTGTCACCCCCAGTCCTCCCATGCTGCGACCCCAGCGATCACTGTGGACCATTCAGAGCAAGGCCAACGCTCGGGTTGGTTTTTCATCTTTAGGCAGCCCAGCTTTTCTCCAAATGTTGCTATTTGTTGGCTTTTGATGATATTTTTAATGGGCATTTGGTCCCAGCTGCAGTTCTGCTGGTCAGATGCTCCTGCTGAGCAATGCGTTGGCGGTGCCCGTTGCTGGTGACTGGCACTGGGATTACTGGGTTTTCAGACAATGTGGTTTGCTCGATCCAGTCCTGGTTGCAACAGCGAGAGCTGGCACCAGGACAGGCCTGGCTGGTCCCTCCCTCGGAGCGCTGGGGTGACTCAGAGCGTAGCTATGGCTCATACCAGTGTCATAGCAAACACTTATTCCCCGAGGTGCTTCTTGGGGGGTGGGTATTCCACAAACTCCATCTCTCCCAACCCTCATTCCCATGGATGTTAGCGTGTTCCTCAGCTCTGGGAGGATTGGGGCTGTTGGAGGCTTGACTGGTCTTATCCAGGCACTGTCAAAGGAAAGGAAGGTGGGCACCTCTACCCTCTTTGCATTGATGCTGCCTCGTGGTCATTGTGCACTTCAGCTTTTTGGGTATCCCATGATGTGTTCCCCAAAATCATTTTATTAAATGAGAGGATGAACTGCAGGGATGCTCACCTGTGGCTGGTAATCCCAGAGGATGAACAGGGCAGGGTGGCAGGAACAGACGAGTCGGGGTGGGAGCGTGCCTGTACTGGCTCACCAGAGTGCCATGGCCAGGAGGAACAGGCTCACCCGTGTGGTGTTTTAGCTCCTGTGAAAGAGTATGAGGGAATGTTTGCCTGCAAATGCCTGGATGACCCAGTGCCAGGTTGAAATCCCGATGCCCAGGGTTCCTGAGCAGGCACAGATGGGCTGTTGCAGGTGCTGGTTTGTCTTCATCAGCTGTCTCTGGAAAAGGGCTGTGTCTTAAGTGGTGGGAGAAAACATGGTCCCAAAAGTCTATGCTGAGTCAGAGTGGGTGGGAAAGTGGAGCAACCCTGTGTGAAGCTGCCTCCCTGCACCCCCAGGGTTTGGCTGACACCTGAGGGAGGGCTGGCTGCCTGCTGGTCCTGCCCTGGCTGATGCTCCAACATGGTCCAGGGTTGAGCCCTCACCTCTAGTGCAGGGCTGAGGGTCTGGAGAGGGAATTCATCCCACCAGCCCAGCTGCCAGGGTGCCCACATTCCTTGTGCCACAGGCTCTGGCACACCCAGCACTCAGGGCAGGACCTCCCTGCTGGGACTCCTGGCATGTGTGTGCTCAGGCACTTGTCAACAGCTGGATTTTTATTTTTTTTTTCCCCAGTTAATTTCTCCCTAAAGGTGCCAGTTAATCTTAAATTCTCAGTTGCTTCAGCTGTGGAAATCACACGGAGTTGCCTGAGCATCCTGATTGCAGACCCCCCAGGTGTCGGCTTGTTGACACCTGTCCTGTGCCTGCTCACTTAGCACCTCCTGCCTCGTTGACACCTATTTAAGTAATGCTCTCAAGGTGAGATTTTCTTGATTACAAAGCAAAACTGCTTCTCTCCCTTCCAGCTTCCCACAGGCGCCCGAGGGAGGGGAACAACTAGCAGGGTACCATGCAAGGGGAGAATCTCTCCCAGCCCTTCCCTGGAGCCAAGGGATGTCCTGACACCCGCAGCTGGGATGTGCTGGGACACACTGGGGCTGCGGGTGTCAGGAGGAGGCTGGGACGAGCCAAGCTGAGCTTGGATCTCCGCACGGCCGGCAGCAAATGGAGAAATCCTACGTCATCCTGGCCGGGGTGGGAGCTGGGCGCGGGGGGCACGACCGGAGAACAAAGCCTCGCATTTATTCCTCCCGTCCTTTCACCGGCAGCCCCTCGCTGCCTCCCCGCACTGGATTGTTCCTGCATTTTCTCTGCTTCAGCTGTTTACTGGGTCACCCTGGTGCAGACACGCACACAAAGAGCGGAGCCATCCGCCGAGCCCGTCCCTGTGCCACCGGCGCTGCGAGCCCCGCTCCGGCCCCGGGCAGCACAGTGGTGCCATTGAACCGGCTGGGAGAGCGCCCTGCTCCAGGGTCAGGGTGGGCTGCCGGCATGTGGAGCCCCCCCCGGGCGGGCATCCTCTTCTGCACATCGCTGTGGCAATGGGATTTTAGGGAGCCCCCCCCTTCCCCCAAGAGCTCTGGGCTTGTCATCTTCGCCCACGCTTCGATGGCACCAGGTTTAGTGGAGGGAATGTCAGTTGACGTCAGGCAGAGTAAACACACATGGGTGGACACATTTATTTCACGAGGGTTTATTTTGGTTCAGCTTGTCGGAGCTATGGATACGTCTGAGCTACATCGAGGTGAACCTCGCTCGGGTGGAAGCGAAAGGTGACGGCGCAGTTGCCATCTGCCAGACTGGGACCAGACAGGGCTCTTGGACAGCCTCCAGCCTGTCCACCCCGATCTGTGCTCCTTCAGAATTCCAGAAAGGTGGCACTTGGCTTTCTTTTCCTCTCTGCAAGCTGCAGCAGGCGAGTGACTGCACAGGCAGCCATTTACAGCTTAGCCAGGCTGCTTGGGAATAGTGTGTGATAAAACTCCCTGGGAAGGTCACCGTGGGGCCGGTGGGATGGTTCAGCATGGCATGGGGGGCTGAAAGGCACCTCCTGGGGCTGGGCTGGTGTTTCCCACCTGGCAGTTGCTGCAGCTGTGATTGTATCTTTGCCCTTTCTGCATATCCCACCTTGCTCATGTTGCAGGAACGTGCCCAGGTGTGCACTTCGTTAGTGCAGGGTGTATGTGCCAGGGCAAAGGGCAGGTTTGACAAAAGAGCCTGGTTTTATTGCAGCCGGTACTACTTAAAATTAATTTTTTGGCTGGCACAGTCTGGACTGGCACATTGGCTTTGAGCTGAGAGCTGGAGAATATTTATTCAAGGTTTTCTGACTCTGGGAGCGTAAAGACTTGACTTGGGAAGATGCACTTGCTTACAGGTTGTGATACAATGCGAGGGACAACTTGCCCTGGAGTTGCTGCAATGAACAAGTCTGTGTGTCCTGGTTAATGTGTGTTAAGACACAACTGACATTTTAGGGGTGACCATTCCAATTGGTTTCAAGGAACATCAGCTCCAAATGCCAGCCTCGTCACTATCCATTTGCCAATACACGTGGCAGTTTTGCTGACACAGAAATAACACACTTGGTGCACAAGGGCCCTGTTTCAGCAGTGGAATTGATAGAGTAATGTTAGGTCAGATAGGCTTGAACTCTTCAGGACACTCTCCATGTTTTAATTCACGTTTGAACAAGGCACTGGGGAGCTGTCATGTTGCATGTGACTTACAGGTGCTTCTGTACACCCAGAAAAAAAAAATCACTTATTGGGCTTGTTTCAGTTATGTTTTTTACAGACATTTCTCTCCCACCTTGTTAAAACACAGACCTCTGTTCTGAGCTGAAATGACTTAGGACGAGGCGCTCGATCTTTATTTAACCTTACAGAGCAATACGTATTAATTTCTTTACACGCCAGTTTTCACCGGTCGTGTCACTCTGGTTTCACTTCCAGTAATTACCCACGGGCTGTGGGCAGTTGCTCTGTGAGGGAAGTCCAGCTGTGTCCCTGGGCCCCGATGCGGCGCCTGTGGAGGCGTCGGTGCTGAGCGGGGATGGTGCTGAGCAGGGATGCTGCACACGCCAGAGAGATCACGAACACAGAGCCAAGGGCTGTGGAGCAAGAGCTGGAACTGCTGTGTCGGCCGGATCTTTTTGCCATCAACTTAGAGAGGAAGCAAAACCTGCTGCACTCAGTTTTCTCCTAACCTTCTGCAGCCTGCAAAGGGAGCCCATCCCAGCACGTCCCTGGTAGGGAACATGAGGGAGTCCTGCTTGGTGGTGTTCTCACATGGGATGCAAATGTCTAGGTGGAGGTGCTGGTGGATTTCTCTACTCCTGGGCATAGGAAACACAGGGTTTGGAGTTAACCAGTCACCTCTGGCACTGCCTGTTGCAGATGGAGTTTGCTTTTCCCTGGGGAGTCCCCCTAGCAAGGCTGATCCCCCCCCACCTCAGGGGCCTGATCCTTTTCCTTGAGGGCTGGGAGGATGGAGTGGACATGCAGGATCTTTGAAGGTCTTTGACTCTTGATTTCCAGACCATAAAAAGAGCGAAAACGTCTCTACATGTGGGAAGGCTCTTAGTTTTCTTTAAAAGCAAACCAGAAGCAAATGGGGGAGGAATCCTGTGTATCTGCTCTGTCTCGTTTCTGGACCCGAGCGCTGAGCTCCTAATCCTGGCTCCAGCCACTGACTCACTGCGTGCGAGTCACAAGATGCCTTTGTAACCGATCCGGCAGCTTTCCCTTCTCCCTAAGCCACGAGGGTGGAGGAGATGCCTCTGGATACTGTCTGTAACTCCTCTGGCTCACAGACACAGGGTCAGACCTGCCGTCGATCTCAGGAGCCCCAAACCCCGAGGGAATCCCCACAAGAGGCAGATAAAGGGTGATGTGCCCTCGCTCTCTGCCCCATTCTGCCTGTGGTGCAGGGTGAATCACGGCTCCAGGGCTGTTCCCTATGGGCACAGCTTTCCGTGCTGAAGCACCTGAAGCAGAGCAAAGGGCATCAGGGAAGCCCAGCTGTGGAGCCCAGCAGCTGATGGGGAGAGAACAGGCCCTCAGCTGTCGCCACTGGCTTGGTGTCCTGGCAAAACCACCCCCTTTTCATGGAGGGTTTAAGTTTAGCTTCTGGCCCTTTTTCTGTTCCTTTCCTGTTTCCTCCTTTGTTTTTGTGTTTTAATGGGCTGTTGGAATCGGTCCTGGTTTGAAGCAGCTCGGGGGAGGCAGGCAGGAAGGCAGAGAGTGTTGAAAACCCAAAGGAATTGTGTCTATCTGCTGAACATCTCTACATGGGGAGCAGCACCCAGGTGGGGGGCTGAGCTCCATCAGAAGCAACAGGAACATGGCTCAGGGAGAAAGGAGGCAGTGGGATACCAACTTGCTCGAGGCTGGCATGGACTGGAGGGAACCATTGTACCCCAGTACCACCATGGCTGTTGCTGGGATGGTGTTTGGGACCAAAAGTGCTCAGTGGGGCTGCTAATCCAAAGGACATGCCGTGAGCCACTGGCGCAGGCAGGCACCAGCGTGGGCACCTTTCCTTCCCCTGGATACAGGGGAAGTTTGGCAGCTTCCTCGCCAGCTTTGGGCAGTCCTTGTAGCCTTCCTGAGCACGGCTGGGGGAAGAAAACTGCTGATGAGTGCGAGGAACAGTCGATCCTGAGCGGCAGAGCTGTGGGGGAACAGCCACCTCAGGACTTTCTGCCTGGAAGTCCCCACGAGGAAGGGTGTTGTGCTGCGTGCGCTTATTTTGGATGCGCAGGACAGGGGGTGCTTCTGCTTTTGCAGTCTTTATCTCGCTTCACAGAACTGCACTTGTTTTCCTTTCGCTCGCCGGGGGTGACTTTTTTCCTATTTCCTTTTACATAACGTCGTACACTTCAGTTTACATAAGAGGCCTCAGACTGTCTGCTGCTCGTTGCATGGGTTCAGGGGTTACTCCCGAGGGCGAAATGAAAGTTAACCTGGGGCTGGTGGCAGCAGTGGAGGATATGGCCTGTGGTGGAGCCCTTTTCTTTCGTTTCCGGAAAGGCCCATTTCCCGCTGCGAGTGGGAAGGGGTTATTCTGAGAAAACACTGGGGATTCTAAAGACAAACCCCCCACTTTCTGTTTCTGGCTTTACCACCTTTCATCAGGTTCTTTCAAACCTTGTGCAAACGCGGAGCTTCAGTGAGAAACTCCTTGTGACATCGGAGGCTCAGCTCTGCCTTTTCTTGACTCCTTGGCCAGTGGGACTGTTAATTCCCAGCAGGCACACATTCCCAGCTTTCCATGGGCAGGGTTAGTGTCTGCTTTCTCTCTTGTGGCTGGTAGCAGCAGCATTTTGAAATCATGATGCAGAGAGACTCTCGATTCTGTGTTGTACCTGTGTGCAGAACAGGCATTTTGTGTAGCTCAACTGAAAGGGAACAGAGTAACACGAATATCTTGATTGTTAAACCAGCTGTTGTTCAGAGAGCATCAGTAAAAGCACTTTGAGCAGTTGTGCCTCTTCCACGTGTGCTGAAATTAATACCTTTTTCCACAAACTGTTCATTATTTTACGCCTTTGGAGGCCAATGCACTAACCCAGGACACGTGGGACCAGAGCTCTTAAGACCTGGTAATTGTTGGGTAATTGTCTGTGTAATGTGTAGGGATGCTGTCACACTTAATCCTGTACTATCCTCTCGTCTTACTAAAACCACCTTCGTGGCTGATCTCAAACACTTTCCAAAATGCAGATCCCTAGCCAATATTTTGCTTTGCTGTTTGGCTTTTGCATTTTCCCCTCCCTTCAGCTGGCGAGAAGAGCCGAAGGCAGAGTCCCTGCTGCTCTGCCTGGCTCTGCAAGGGTCCCTCACTCCCTTCCTCCAGGCTCACAAACCTTGGCTACATTTTGAGCTCCTTATTAAACCTCCGTGTGAAGACGTGGGGTTTGACACCACGCCGAGTACAAGAACATTCACCAGACAGTGGAGGAGTTTATTGCACTGAGCAGAGCGGGAATTCCTCCCTGGTGTAGTCACAAAGGCTTTGAACCATCAGTGGGAGCTCCGGCAGCCCGGGGCTATCTGCAGTTGGAGGAGGCAGTCCCCAAACCCAGGCAGCCATCTGGTGCAGACCTCCGGTCTCATATTTCAGGGGATGAACTCCTGCAGAGTTCACTCACGGCTGCTGCTGCAGAAGCCTCTGCTCTGCACAATTGGGCGTCTGATACCCCTGAGTTAAACATGTGGTTTTCCCTTGTGCCCCTCCATCCAGAGGCCTTCTTCCTGCTGTGTGCAGAGGAACAGGGTTGCACACTGAGCTGGAGAAATCACGGTCAAATGTTCATTTTCTATGTCTTCCTTTTTTTGATGCCCATCTTGGGGTGTGTTGGATCTCACTTTCTGGGGTGCCAGGTCCCGTCCATATGAGTTTGGTGGAAGGTGCAGATGCCATAAACATCAATGTGCTCAAAGTTAGTGTTTTCACAGAAAAACTTTGCTGAATCATGTTGCAGCCATTTAAAGCTCTGCATGGGGCTGTTGGATTCATCTCTTGTACCAACAGAAGGGACTGTTCACCTGTGTCTCGTGCTCAGGTCTCCAGGTTGAGCACCAACGAAGGAGGGTTTGCATGTGGGCACCAGGCTGTGGTTGTGCTGACTGAGCCTGACTCATGTTTCCTTCTGCTATGAGGGGCAGAAAATTCCAGCAAACGTGTAAGGCAGGCAGTGGGGAGGAGTGACTGTTGCAGTAATATTTACCAGCACTTCTCTGTCTCTTTAGAGACCATTTTGAAGGCAGTCAGCTTTGGTCGACTTGCTGGAAATCCCGCTCTGAGTGTCAGAGCTGCAGCATTGGTGGCCAGTGGATACATAAGCCACAGGTCAAGGTTTTGAGCCTCTCCCAGCCCTGCTCCCATCCCACCTCCTCATCTGCAGAAGGAGAAACGTGCCTTTGGTGCAGGTGTTGGGAGTGGGGCTTCACTGGCTCCGTCCTGCCGCTGCTTCTTTTTGCTTCGCTGGTTTTTAACCAACACGCGCGGAATGCACAATCAGCATCTCGGGGAAGCAGCAGCCGTAGGAAAGAGGAAGCTCACGCAGAATATAAATAGCCAAATTTTAGAATGTGCCAGTGTAGCAGCTCGGCTGGCTCTTGGCGTGGGCCTGGTGCAGACACCGCTGGGAAGCCGCGGCCTTCGTGTGTGGTTTGCAAAGGGGGAACTTCGGGGGGTATCGCACAAGTCAGCAGGACAAAAAAATGAATGAATCTTGAATATGGGAAGGAAACGAAATGTGCTTCTACGCACATCAAAATGGGGAGTATCCCCTGCACGGGACACGAAGTACGGAGCCAAAACCCCTGCAATACTTTCCACTGTAGTTGCACAGCAGCTGCCAGTGATTCATGGGTTGATCCTGGGATGTTTTGCCCTCCCATGTGATTTAATTTATTAATTTAGTTGCATGTCAACAGGCATCTAATTTTTTTTTTTTTTAGATATTTGTGTCTGAGATTTACAACTGCCCAGCCAAGTCTCTTTTCTGAGTTAGACCGTACAGGGCTCTGGTTCTGCTGGACCCAGAGCTTTCCTCCAGCCCAAAGTCTCAGCATAACTGGGAGATACACGGGGTAGGGCTGACATGCAGGTTGGGTGATGAAAACTGAGAGAGAGCCCAGGACAGCTGGTGTAAAGAAAGCCCTGTTGGTGGTGATCCCCCTTCTCTATCACTGCCTCTTGGGTAATGGGTTCGTGTGCTCAAGAGGCATCACTGTCATTTCTGGAGGGTCATATCACTCTGGGCACCAGGGTTTGATGGTCTCTGTGGACAAATTGGAAAGTGTGTCTATGACTTTTCTTCCTTTTTGTTGGAAACAGCATCTATAGGTGGAAGAAAGACAACTTGCCCAACTTGATTAGGTGCCATCACTGTAGGGGGTTGATCCAGAGTGGATACAAAGCTGCTCTCTCCCAAGGTTGTGCCAGTCCCCCAGGCAATGTACTGGAACATAAATTTATGCCATAATTTATCCCAGAGCACAGAACAAGAGAGGGACAGACACAGGTGTCAGGAAGGATGTCTGTTAGTCTGCTGCCCTGTGCAGGTGCTGTCAGGGTTGGTCTGGAAGCCAGTGAATCCTGGGAAAGACTTCTGATGTTCACAGCAGAGCTGGAGGTAGGAGCCTCACAATCCCTCGAGCTTCAGCAAAGCAAACCTCTCCATAATCTGGCATGAAGTGAGAAGAGCAGGTTCAGCAGAAAGTGAAAAAGTCAGTAACCCTGCCCAGGGGGATTCTCTGTCCTCATTCATTACAACCATGAATGAGAGGCTTTTTCCAGTTTCCCCTTGCTCTTTGAGCTGCCTTGATTCCTTGCTAATGACCAGCCCCTGGCTTGAGCAGGGTGTGATAACAGTGCAGTGGCCGCTGCTGCTGTGATAGTGAGGATAAAGGATGGTGGGTAAAGAGCCTGTGGGTGCACATGTGATCCATCAGCTCAGGGTCCTGCTCTGCTCGTGTCTCTTGAGATGGGAGATGCCTGAAATGAGGGCCCTGGGCATGGCTGTTCTCCTGTTCACAGGGAGCAGTTTGGAGGAGGATTTTTTGCAGGGAGCAGCATCGCTCCTGGGGCTCCATCCTGGCTCCCTCCACAGCAGCTTCTTCCCTGGCAAGCCCTGTGTTGTTGCCACTGCTCAGGGATCTTTATGCCCTGGAGGGGCCGGTTGCAGGGAGAGCCACAGGCTGGCTCTGGCCCTTGGCTGGCAGTGTGATATGCAGGGGAGACTTGTCCTTGTGCCCCACAGCACATGGTCACCTCCCCCTGCTAACCAGCTTATTGCCTTCGGGCATGTTCTCCATCTGCTGAGCAGTGGGTTTTGCCATGTGTCAGACCCTGTCCCGCCATTTGGTGTGGGGGCTGGAGGGCGGGGGAGATCCCCGCGGTGTTTAAAAGGATCTGGATAAACCATCTTAAGAGAGGCACTGACTCAGCAGAGCGTGGTGAGGGAGGAGGAGGAGGAGGAGGGAACCAAATCGTCCTTGTGGGGCTGGAGCTGCTGCTGAGCCCTGTGCTGGCATGTGGTGCTGGGGGATGTGCGTGCCCGGGGACCTGCCCCGAGAAGCATCACCCCTTTCCTCACCAAATTCTAAGTGGTCTCCACCCCCCAGAGCAGAAATGTGAGCCTCAGAGCTGGGTCGGGCTGTGGCCCAGAGGTGCCCTGTGCCTGATGCCGATCCCTGGGATTTCCCCCCAACTTTGAGCTTCCTCTTGGATTTCTGCCTCCCAGCGCTGCCAAAGCTGGTGGGAGCTTGGTTTGACAGTTATTATTTATTAGGGAAGTGCACAGAGGTACCCAGTTCTGCAGGGACAGATTACTGAGATTACAGTCAGAGCAGGTGGCAGTGTCACCTTATGGGAAAGGCAGAGGCTTGGGAAGGGGGAGGCAGCCAGGGCTGGGTATGGGGTGTGCTCTCACTGCCCCCCTTGCTGCCCAGCGAGGGGTCCATGCTCTGCCTGGCACCAAGCACTGGCACAGCCTGGCTTTGCTGAAGGGCTGAGAAGCGGAGCCAAGAGCAAACCAAGAGCAGCTTCCCAAAGTCCTGGCTCTGCTGTGGGCAAGCTCAGATGGGCCCAGAGCTGAGCTGGCCAGACTGGTGTCACTGGGTTTGTGTTTCTGAGCAGGTCAGGGAGACTCTTGCTGTCTGCCAGCTGTTGCCTTTGGCTTGCTGGGATGCCTTGTAGGAGCCACAGGAGCATCTCTGCTGCGCTTTGCTCTCCTTATCTCATGGTGTATCTTGTCTTTCCATGCAGAGCTCCACACAGGAGATTGGAGAAGAGCTGGAGGATGGTGTGATCTACAGCATATCGCTCCGGAAGGTGCAGCTCCATCACACAGCCAACAAAGGGCAGCGATGGCTGGGGGTAAGCTGGGGGTTTTAGAGGTTTCCAGGCCACAGGAAGCATGTATTAATTTGGGAGCAGGGAATGGGAGCACCCACTGACCTCTGCCCCGTGGGAAGGGGCACAGGGGAAACAATCTGTAGCCCCATTTGGCAAAATAGGGTAACTCTGATTTGCATCTAGATTTTGGCAACCTTGAGGCCTCTCCTGGGATTTCCCAAATGTTCGTCTCAGCTGGGTTGCTGATATTTGGTGTCCGAGGAGACCCAGCTTCCCTTTCCCAGTTAGGAGAGCCCCAGGCGCTGTAGGGGTCTGTGGTCCCAGCCTAGACCTGAGCCTTGTGAAGCTGGTGGGAACGCTTTGCACTTGGTGGTGTCTGTCTTCACCCAGCCCACTGACTTTCTGCTCCTGTCCTGGCAGTTTGAGAATGAGTCAGCCCTAAACCTCTATGAGACGTGTAAGGTGCGGACGATAAAAGCTGGGACCTTGGAGAAGCTGGTGGAGTACCTGGTCTCAGCCTTCAAGGGCAATGATTCCACTTATGTCACCATCTTCCTGTGCACTTACCGGGCCTTTGCCACCACCAAGCAAGTGCTGGACCTGCTGCTTAACAGGTGAGGCTGCCCTGAGCCCCAAAACACAGCTGTGGGTGGTTGGTGTCTGAACCCCCTCGGCCAAGAGAGCCCCAGCACCTTCTGCTGCAATGCCTTGGAGGGCTGATGGCTTCTCAGAACTCCATCTGCTTGGAGGTTTTGGGGCAGAGCAGGGAGGACACCACTTCCCAGAGAGCTGGAGCTCTTCCAGCTGATATCCCTCTGTGAGGTGGCCAGTGCTGGCTGCTTCCCTCTTCCTGTAATATGGGGGCTTGTTTTAGAGGAGGGGGGAGCAGGACACTGTGTAGGAGGTTCATCCTCACCCCTGGCAGAGCTGGGGGTGATGTGGGGGGACAAGAGGCAGCACTGAGAGGCAGCTGAGTCCAGGGTGCTCACTGTCTCCTCTCTGTGCCCCACCAGATATGGCAAACTCCACGTGCAGGTGAATGGGGACCATGCCAGGCACACTGTGGACGAGAGGATGGAGCTGAAGAAGTAAGTGACTGTGCTGTGGGTGGCTCTGGTGTTCTGGTTCTGCTACAAAGGGATGTGTTTTCCCAGAGGTGTGCCTGGGGTTCATGGGGGCGCACACAGTTTTTTCCTGGCACCTGGTTCTCACTCAGGTTTTGCCCGTATTTTCCCCCTCCCTGCAGCACCATCTCCTCCATCCTGGGGGCCTGGCTGGACCAGTACTCAGAGGATTTCCGCAAGCCCCCAGACTTCACCTGCCTCAAGCAGCTCATCTCCTACGTGCGCCACAACATCCCCGGCTCCGACCTGGAGCGCCGGGCCCGCATCCTGCTGGCCCAGTTCCAGCAGCAGGAGAAGAGCGAGTCTGAGGCAGAAGGTGGGTTTCTTTCCCCTGCGTGTAGGGGGTCATTTGAGGCTGCAGGTGAGGGGAGAAGTGCTACTTGTTGGCATTGAGGGTCTCCAGAACCTCTGGTCTTGCCACATGGCTGGACACTCATAAACCCTGCCTGTGTTTACATGGAGGTACATTGGGAAGCTAATCCAGCTGTACCAGAAGTGGGATTTCTAAGTGGATTAGCTAATCTGCCTTTAATCCTCTGTAGACACTTGCACCCAGGTTTAAAATGACTATCCTTTTATCTGAGCCTTGTTTCTCGAGGTGTGAAGCCAGGTGGGAATTAAGAGCCTGGGAGGTGGGATGTGGGTGCCCACAGGGGACTGGTGTGGGTCGGTGTGGACTCCAGCTTGTGGCACCTCTGCAGTGCTCAGCTTCACCCTGTCTCCTACAGCTGTGGACCATGGCAGCTGCACCTTCCAGCTGGCAGAGGAGAACGGGGTTGGGGATGGGAAGCCAGATTTCCTCTCCTTCTCCCCAGAGATGGTGGCAGAACAGTTCACACTGATGGACGCTGTGAGTATTCACTCAACAACCAGGTCGATGGTGCTCTGGACACAGACCTGGCTCTTTCCATCCATTTTTCCTCCTGCCCTGTTCTCTTCCCAGTGAACCCGAAGAGACCCATCTTCATCCCTTTATTCTTCCAGGAGCTGTTTAAGAAAGTGGTGCCTTACCACTGCCTGGGCTGCATCTGGTCCCAGCGAGACAAGAAGGGCAAAGAGCACCTGGCTCCCACCATCCGCGCCACGGTCTCACAGTTCAACAGTGTGGCCAACTGTGTCATCGCCACGTGCCTCGGGGACCGGTCCCTGAAGCCACAGCAGAGGGCAAAAGTGGTGGAGCGGTGGATCGAGGTGGCTCGGGTAGGACAGCTCACCTCCCACCTCTGCCCAAGGGCTGAGGTTTTGCTGTGCTAGAATCACAGTAGATCCTTGAGCTCTTTTTAACGCTGAGTCCTGTCATCTCCTTGTTCCCAGGAGTGCCGCATCCTGAAGAACTTCTCCTCCCTCCGAGCCATCCTCTCAGCCCTGCAGTGCAACGCCGTCCACCGGCTGAAGAAGACCTGGGATGAGGTCCTGCGGTAAGCGGCTCCTGGGGGTGCTGGGAGGCTCCAAGGGGAAGGTCATGCTCTGGCCCTTGGATGTTTAAATGGGATCATCTCAGCTCCAGCATTGCGGTGTGCCCAAAACCCAGGGACCAGTGTGAGGTGTCAGGGACCTAAGGAGGGCGAGAAAATAAAAGCATCATCACTTTCCCTTCCTCTGTGTGAAACACCCTGGAATAGCTCCCAAACAGCAAGGCCCAGCTGGAGCTGTGAACATAACTGGGGTCATTTGGGTGAGCAGAAGGGAGCCCGAGGAGGAAATCCCACTGTGGCAGCATTGCCGACTTTCCCCCTTGTTTCCCCCTGAGCAGGGAGAGCTTCCGCACATTCCATGAGCTCTCAGAGATCTTCTCCGACGAGAACAACCACTCTCTGAGCCGGGAGCTCCTCATTAAGGTAAGGGGAAGTAGCACCCACGTCGCCCTGTCTCTGGCAGGGAGCTTAGGCTGATGCTGACAGAAGTTTCCACAGTGTTCCAGCCACAAGGATAAAGCCCTGGCAGAGCTGCTGGAGTCGCAGACATGGGCGTGCCAAGTCTGGGGAGCAGGCAGGGGTTTTGGACCAGGCCAGGCTTTCTGCTTCTCCACCCAAAGCTCATTGCCTGAAGCTGGCAGAGCAATTTAGCAAACAGAGATAAGCAGTGGGATGGGATCCAGAGCACCAGGTGACAGCTTCTCTCCAGAGGCAGCTGCATTTTAACAGCCTGGTGCAAAGTCCTCTTGATTCCAGGTGGGGTGGTGGGATTGGTGAAAGGCTGCAGCAAAAATGTCCTTCTTGCGTGTGGAGCCTCTCCACAGATCCCAGTCCAGCTCTGATTTGAGGGATGAGAGGACACAAAATGCAAAAGGGAACAAAACATCCCATTGAGGAAGCATTTACACAGAGCTGGAAATGAGAGCAGCAGTTCCTATTCACTAAGCCTCTCCTCCCTGTGAGCCATAAAACAGCTTTGATTTCCTCCTCTTCCCCTCATCCCTCTTTCCCTCTGCAAGGAAAGTTGTACCAATAAAAGTGGGTGTGAATTTTAGCTAATAGATATTAGTGCAATTTCTCACCTGTGCTGATCCCCACTGATCCCCACCTCTCCCCACCATCCAGGAGGGCACATCCAAATTTGCCACCTTGGAGATCAACCCGAAGAGGGCTCAGAAGCGGCAGCAGCAGCAGCGAGAGATGGTGAGTGTGGCAGGGCCACCCCTGTGCCCCCTCCCCGGCGTCTGCCCAGGCTGGTCCCAGTTCTGCTGACCCTGCTGTCCCTTCCGTCCCCACAGGGCGTGATGCAGGGCACCATTCCCTACCTTGGCACCTTCCTCACGGACCTGGTGATGCTCGACACCGCCATGAAGGATTTCCTGGATGTATGTACCTCCTCCCTATCCTCCCCTCCTTGCCTTCCTCCCAGTGCCTGGGCTGGTAAAAGGAGAGCTGGTCCCCCGTGTGTCCTGTATCGGTCACTGCATCCTGTACCCAGCACTGCATCCTATATCTGACACTGCACATCCACCTCTGTCAGCCTGTGGAATTGGGCCACTTCCTTGGCAGGGACACCCACACTGCAGTGACAGTGAGCCAGGGACAGGGAGGGATGGGAACAATATTTTTCTGCCTGCTCCATGCTGACCTTCATCTCCTTCTTTTTTCCAGGGTGGGCTGATCAACTTTGAGAAGAGAAGGAAGGTGAGAGCTTTGCCCTGGCAGCTACACAGCAGTGGGGGGGAGGAGGAGGCTGACCTGGTGCAAGCCCAGGCTGTGCCAGTCACTTTGGGGTGGATCTCTGTCCTTTTTTTTACTATCATGTTCTTCACTTTTGGGGAGGGGATTCTGGTCTTTCATACCTGCCCGCATGCGTGGGGCTGGGCTGTCTGTGCAGGAGGCTGGGGCTGGAAAACAGATGTGGTTTCATGGCTTCCCTTTGCCACAGGAGTTTGAAGTCATTGCCCAGATCAAGCTGCTTCAGTCAGCCTGCAACAACTACAGCTTCACGCAGGAGGACCAGTTTGTGGACTGGTTCCACAGCCTGGAGCGGCTCAGCGAGGCCGAGAGGTGAGTGAGTGGGGTCTGGGACCGTTCTGGTGCATCGGGAGGTCCCACCACTCTGTTCTGCGCTCCACTCCCTGCTCTGCCTCCTTGGTGCTTGTGGAAGCACAGAGAGCTCAAACCCTCCTCTCTCCCCTCCCAGCTACGGGCTGTCGTGCGAGATCGAGCCGCTGTCAGAGTCAGCCAGCAACACGCTGAAGGCAAAGAAGAACACGGGCATCATCAAGCGATGGAGCGAGTGAGTCTGCCTGTCCCGGGGGAGGTGGGGGTCAGCACGGGGCATCTCTGGCTGAGTTGGGGGTGGTCCTGCCAGCCAAATGCGCCCTCACCCTGCTCCCTTCTGACCTGCCCCACGTCTCTCCTGGCAGCCGGCAGCCGCCGAGCACCGAGCCCTGTGCCAGCGGCAGCTCCCACTCAAAATCCTTCGACCAGCTCAAGTGTGGGCAGTACCTGTGCAGTGGGGACGCCACCGACTCAGTGAGTGTCACCTCTGCCGGCTCCAGCAGCTCCGACGTGGAGGAGATCAACATCAGCTTCATCCCCGAGTCCCCCGACTGCCAGGAGAAGAAGGTACATGGCACCTCTTGGGGTCCAGGCCTCCTGAGGCAGGTGCAGCCATCGTGTCGGGGCCGCCCCACCTCTGCCCCAGTGCTGGGGCTGGGGGGGCAGGTGGGGGTCCTGGGGGCTGTTTCTGACTCGCCGGGGTTAGGGAGGCCCCTGCCCTTTGCTGCTCCGGCAGCGTGGCAAGGCTCTCGTGCCTCAGGTGGCTGTAGTTGTGTCGGTCCCCCATTGTCACAGGTCAGTGAGATCCCTCTGGCCTCCCTCCCCCAGCGCTGGTACGCCCCGTCTGTGGCCGATGGAGAAGCTAAACCCACTGTGTCCTCCGCATCCCCTCTCCTCCCTGCCCTCCAGTTCTGGGAATCCACCTCCCTCTCCTCCCTGGACACGTCAGGCATCGGCTCAGGCTCCAGCAGTGCCTCCTCCTCCTCCGTCTCCTCCACGCCGGTGACGGCCTCCCGCACACACAAGCGCTCGGTCTCCGGCATCTCCAGCTACTCCTCACTCTCGCTGCCCCTCTACAACCAGCAGGTCGACGACTGTTGCATCATCCGTGTCAGCCTGGCTGTGGACAATGGCAACATGTACAAGAGCATCCTGGTTAGTACAGGGCCCCGTGGTGACAGGGAGGCATGGCTTGTTTTGGGAGGAGGCACTAGTAGGAGGGAGGCTTTTTGCAGTGTTCTGGGCTAATAAAGCTCTGGGCTCACAGGTGACGAGCCAGGACAAGACCCCAGTGGTTATTCGCAAGGCCATGGCCAAGCACAACTTGGACGGGGACCGGCCTGAGGACTACGAGCTCGTTCAGATCATCTCAGAGGAGAGAGGTGTGTGCTGGGGTGGGGATGGCTTTCCTGGGCCCAGGCATCCCTGCAGCTTGGGCAGCACCAGGTCGGAGCTGGGCTGGGAGGTGACAACTCTCAGGTTGTCCCCTTTCAGGGACAGGGTGCCTGACTGACCCCCATCCTTGCTCACTTTCAGAGCTGAAGATCCCCGACAACGCCAACGTGTTCTACGCCATGAACTCCGCTGCCAACTACGACTTCGTGCTCAAGAAGCGGGGCTTCTCCAAGGGGGTGAAGATCAAGCACGGCTCCAGCTCCACCCTGCCCAGGATGAAGCAGAAAGGCCTGAAGATCGCCAAGGGCATCTTCTAGCCTCAGCCCCACTGCCACCCATCACCGACGGGGCCTTGGGGGCAGGCTGCTCCGGGCTTGGCCACGGCCAGTCCTTGTGCCACCCTGCACGGGAGAGGAGCGACCCCCGCCTGGGGCACGGCCGTGCATCCCCCTCCTCCCGCACCGAGCCGGGCTGTTGGACAACTGGTGTCGGCCTCTGCCTCTCTCTGCACAAGCCCCCATTCCAATCAGGTCTTTTTTTCCTACCCAGGAAGGCAGCAGCGGGGGGATATCTCTATTTTTTTTTTGTTTTGTTTTATTTTTTAAAACTTCCACGGTGCGCCACTCGTCCAGCCCCGGCCAGCCCAGAGCTGGAGCCCGCCTCTGCCGTAGGTGCCTTGTGTCCGAGCGAGCCGGGGAGCGGCGACTCGCAGAGGGGCTGTTGGACAGGAGCAGAGCACGAGCCACCACCCTGGGGCTGCACAGGCTCCCACCCGGCGCAGTGCTCTCCTCCCCAGCTTTCCTGGTGGTTACCTCCACGTCTTTCCTCCCTGGGATAGCCGGCATCGCCACCACCGCACATCTCCGCCCGTCCTTCCCTTGGGAGAAGCCACGGATGCCCCGGGCTGGGAAGATGCAGCCCTGTGCTGAGAGCCCTGTGGAGGAGGGCTGTGTCTGTGCCGTGAGGGAGTGGATGCCCTTTGCTCTCCACAGCTGGAAGCCTGCGTGGTCTCGCTCCTCTCCCGATCCAGCGCTTCCTCCAGCTGGACTTAGAATGACCCGTGTTCAAACTTGCACCAAAGATCAAATGCCAGTGTCTCTTCTGCCGTCGGGGGAAGCTTCGGGCCGTGCCCCCAGAGCTGCCAGCCTAACGAGGGGGAGGAGAGCAAAGTTCTGAACTCGTGTAAATAAGAGATTTTGGGTCTGCGTGGGCGAGCGAGGAACTGGAGAGCTCAGCATGCTCCAGGTGCCCCGGCTGCCACTGCCTGACCCTCAGAAAGTGCCACTCACCTTGGGCTTTAACCAGACTTTTTCAAACACTGACCATGGGAGAAGCAGCAATGAGACTTTTTTTTGTATAAAACAAAAAGGTTTACTGATTTTTTTTTTTTTTCAGTATTTATTGGTTGTAAATAGAAGAGGCAAACTTGTACATTTTACTAATCCAGCTTCCCCCTGCCCTGCAGCCCAGTCCCTCTCCTGTCCCCACCCTGGTATTTAAGGCTGCTGGGAGGGACGTTGGCAGCAGCAGCAGCTTTGCTCTGCTGTGCTCATGGGGTGCAGACCCTGCCAGTCCCCCCCTCCCAAATTTCTACCGCTAGTTGCTCGAGCAGGGGCAGTTGCTTGTTTTAATCATTGTAGGAAACACTAACCAAAGGGGGACCTTTTGTTGCTCCTGGCTCTTATCTCTGTTTTTTAAGCGCTTCATTCCAGCAGATCTTTTCTCTTTCCCCGTCCATCGGAGCTGCCAGGTGGGTTCGGTGCCTTCCTCAGCTCCAGGAGAAGGACCACACTCCAGGGGCCAGGGCTGGTGACAGGAGGTGGGCTGCAGGTCCCTGGCACCAGGTGGGGAAGAGGCTGCTTGGGTGTGAGTGTGGCTTCCCCAGCCCTGTGTCCTCACTGCCCATTGCTGCACATGATGGGAGCTCCTGGCTCCCTGACGCAGGGGCAGCCTCCTGCCTCCCACCCTGCCCAAAGCCCAGCCCCTTCCCTTGGGCACCAAATTCCCTCTGCCAGCTCCTGCCTACCCTGGGGCTGTCCCCTCCCTTCCCACCAGTGTCCCCAGCAGCCCAGTGTCACTGGAGGGACTGGCTGTACCATATGTATTTTGTACCACTTCAATGAAGGACACACTGCCCAGTGTGACTTGTACACAGCAATGTAATTAGTCTTTGCAATAAAATACTGATGCTCAAATGTCTCTGCCCCCAGGCAGGGGTTGTCCTGGCCTCCTTCCCCAAAATGCCAGCACCTTCCTGGAGAAATGGGTGGACCTGACTGGGGGGGGGGAGGCAGTTAAATAACTTATGTTCACTCTGCTGAGTTGAGCTTTGTTTTGTGTTTGAACTGAAAACCAGGCTTTTTGTTTGAGCGACCAGGGCCTGAATTTCAAATGAACCATATTCATTTGAACCTGGGGCTGTTGCATTTTCCAGTGGCAATTTGCTGGTTTTACTCTTTTTGCTACAAGCAGTTGCTTTAAGAGCAAATGCACCAGTCCTTAGGGTTGGAGGCAGTGATCTGCCTGGGTTTGAGGCATCATTCCTCAATGCAGGAGGAGGAGGCCTTACTCCTGTTATGAAAGAAAGCTTGGCTTCAGGTGTGCTTGTAACACACTGAGGAATGCACAAGACTCACAAAATGCCACAGATCTTTAATTTCTGTGCCCAGGTGGGAACGTACCAGCTGGTGGTGCCAGACTAATGGCCAACGTGGCCAAACTCTGTGAACCTGAAGCTCTGCCCCTTTGCCCGCTGCCTTCAGTCCTTGTTAACTACTGGGGAAGTCAAAACAGGACTGAGAAGTGCATTAGCTAGTGAGGACAACATACACTACATCCCAGGAAGGGAATTATTCATTATTCACACTCAGACTGTGTGTTTTCCTGCTGGCTTTATTTCCAAAATGGCCAGCAATGCTCAGTGCTGAAGGCAGGCACAGTATTTTCATTCCCTTTGGACAAGCAGAAGGGTAGAACCTGCCTTAGGGACTTCAGTAATGCTGGAGTGCTTCTTCCAGCATCTCCTCAGGCACCTTTTCCATCTTCAACACAGCCACCAACCTGGACAGAGTGCAATTCCCACACATGGAGAGAGCTGGGAGTGCAGCTTCTCCTCTATCCTGGTGTATTACCAGCTGGTTTGGATTCTGGGCTCATTCTGGGGAGTTTGTTGAGCTTGCTGGAGGCTTTCTTAGCCAGCAATTATGAAAATGTAGGCAAAGACTCCCAAACATCCATAATGATGGCCAGCAGCAGTCAGTGCAGAGAGAGTGGCATCATTGTAGTACAAGCTCTGCTTTCCCAGATCCTGGGCATGGATCTGAACCCTCAGCTCTCAAGGAGCAAGAGACAGTTCTGTCCACAGCAGCCAGACTGCTCACCCAGTTCACACATAGTCCAGTATTTCTGTCTCCATTTCATTTTCACTCCCATCAGAAGGCTTGAAGTCTTCTTCCTCCTCCTCTTCATCCTCCTCATCCTCTCCAGACTCGTATGCCAGCTGCTCTTTGCAGTCTTCACTGCTTGTTGTATTTGAGAAAAGAGCTTAATTGGGGAGAAAGAAAGACACTGTGATGCCTCTCTCAGTGAAACCTGGGGGCATTTGCAGTAGAGTTCACACAACATGTGAGAGGAAGGCAGAAGCCGCGGGGGCACAGCTAATGTTGCACATCTTAACAAAATCTGATCGAGCCCAAAGCAATCCTTTTCATACTCCAGGAAAGCAAGCAGAACAGCAGCAGAGCTGTAGTGCTGTGCCTCCTCTCCCAGCTCATTCTGACCTAATTCACTGGGATATTATTGCTTTGGCCCAGCATCACACACAAACAACTTCCTCACTTCTTGTTCAATCAGTAATGACAAAAAAAGTAAAATGCCACCAACAGATACATCAGTAAGAACAAGATTTTGATTATCACTGTGCAAAGACATTTAACACCTGAAGGCTGTGACACTGAGAAGATGAAATAGAAAACCTTTACTTCCAGTCATTCTTAATGCCAACCCACCTTCACACTGCAGAACAGCCTCAGCTACAACACAAAGAACACCGAGGGGTAGCACAAAGGAGGAGGCAGATGCAGGAAAGCCTCTGCCCCAGTGCTGACTTCACCATCCTCCCCTCAGCCTACAACACCACACCATCAGGATGGCAGTACAACAGGGTGATGTTCAAAGCATCCTTACCAGGCCTTGTGGATCTGATGATCTGCTTTATCATCAGGGACATGCTGTCCCGCAGGTCATCACTGGTCTTGGGAAGGCACCACCCATCCCGCTCCGTGCATTCCGACTCTGTGCCGTCATTCCGGTGGATGATCTTCTGCAGGCTGAAAAGCAGCAAAAGGGAAGGAGACATTAGTCTTCTGCACTCAGGTGTGGGCTTTAAATGAGGCAGACTATGGCTTACTGCCATTTCACTGAGCTGGAACAGCACAGTTGATTATCCAGGTAATTGTCATATGGGAAAGGAAGTTCATGCGTGGAAAGTCTGTTCTACTTTTATTCAGAACTTAAAAACCTCCGATGTTCCTGGTCAAGGGGAGAGAGGTGAAGGGACAGGGTACAAGCAATAGGCTTTGAAATCTGTCTCTAACACAACACTCAGCTGCCAGTGTGCAATACCTCTCCACATTCAAGTCACAGAGCTGGTAGAACATCTGTCGATATGGGGGTAAAGCTCCTTCTCGGAAAACGTAGATGGATTCCTAAAAGAAGGAAAGAAGGAAAGGATTCATGTGCATTTTATGGTGTAACAGGACAGCTCTGGGGTAACTGAAAGGTACTTCTGATGGGCTGATTCAAGAACAAGGCACTTCCAACACAAATCAGTTCTAAGGAATGTCTGCGTGTGGCAAAAGATAAAGCTGGATGAGGAATGCCCCAAAATTTCCCTGCAGTCATAGAAACAACAGCACTGCTGTGCAGAGAACACACTTCATTCACCTCTTCAACCTGCAGCTCTGCCTGCAGCCTGTCACTGCATAACACTGCATTGTGGCTTTCATCCTAGCAAAAATGGAAGAGTAAGACTCATTTATTTATTCCACCCTGCTGGATTGCGCAACATGACCTGATAAAAGACACGGTGATTTTTTGCATTTCACCACCCATGAAGTTCCAGTTTTATCAACTGAAGCCAAATGCTCATCACACCTCACACCAGGGCTGAGAGCACCAATCCTACCTTGCAGCATGTCAGAAATACACTCAGTGCACAGCAGGTGAAGTCCTGGAGTGCCAGGTACAAATAGCAGCTTCCCAGGCAAACCTGAGGACATCAGCTCGCTCACAGCTGTCCCCCTGATGACTGATATACCAGGAAACACTCCTATTTCACTGAGCTACTTCAAGACTAAATAAGAGTCATGCTTACCTTCAGTTTATACCTGCTGGAGGGGGGCTTTTTTGCCCCAGATGCACCAGCTGTACCCAGCCCCTGTTTGAGGTCGTGGACACTGACTGTGTGGCTGACTGAAAACAAAAACAAAGACAATCCTATTAGAGACAACCTTGTCCTGTCACTTCCCTCTGTTGATTCAACAAAACCAGACCAACCCAGCAATTATGGTTGCCTGAGTTTTGTTCATTCTTCAGAGATGTCACTGGGCAGTCAGAGGGAAGGTGCTGAGTTTGTTGTGTTTTTCCACAGCGTGTACTTGTTCGTAATTTTAACCTTTTCTACTCTCCCTTGACAAAGAAAAGAGAACTTCCCCCTTCTCTGCACCATCATTGCTAATTCTGAGCACAGAACTCCCTCCTGCCTGCTAACAGACACTGTGGCTCAGCCAGACATGCTTCCAAGACTCCCACACCACTTCCCAGCAGGAGATTCTTCTCCTGGCTTAACGGCAGCACCGTACCATAACCAGAAAACAAGCTCCAGCTTTGGCTCAGCTAGAACAGAGGAAGACCCTTCACCACCTGTGACCAGGGTGGGGTACACACAGACCCAGAAGACCAGGCAGCCCTTCTGCTGGCCCAACATACCTTGTTTCTTGACAGTGATGGGCAGGCTGTAGTTGTAGGTGCTGCGTTTTGCTTTCACGGGCATGTCATTAGGGGCATAACCTGGAGGTGAAAAAGGAAAACCAGTAATGAACTGAGGGCAAGCACCCTGCAGAATATCCTTGGCTCAGTAACACAAGGGCTGGACTGGTGTGGGAAAGGCAGGCTGGTCTTTGGGATATGCTGACTTTAGCAAGGTTGGAAGAAGAGATCAATAAAACCCTTTAACTTGGAAAGAAAATGTGACCTGATGTCAATGAGTGGATGCCAGCTCTGTCATGGACTTATTAGATGTCAGAAACTCCTCTTCCTCAACTTGCCCTCTGCAAAATCAGAGCAGGGGTACCCCATGTCCAAGGTGCAAGACCCAAAATCCTGCACGGGATGCTGAGGTCCTTAAGGAAAAGCTACTATGGAAGCACCAGAATTCCTGCTCAGTGCCTCCCTGAGCAAGGGGGAGGATGGTCTGCTACATCCATTTGGGCTTGGGACACATGAAGGAGGGAAGTCAGAGTCTGGAATGTGCCAAATGAGGAAATACATATAGCATACTATGAAATAAAGTATTAAAGGAGTTTAGAGAGAACTACAGTAAGCAAGGAGCTCAAAAGGTGACATCAGAGCAGAAATATGGCAAAAGAGTTTGAAAAACACATAAAAAGTACTACCAGGATTAACCAGAAAGCAGAGAGAGCAGCTCTGTGGGTTGGGCCCTTTTACCATATTTCATTCCACAGCGAATTCGGAAGTCCAGTACTTGATAAATCTTTGCTTCAGGGTGTTTTCTGGGGTCATACCCAAACCTAACCCACAAGCTTCTCCAGGGACCTGTCAACTGCATAAACACACATGGGGGAAGATGGTTACAGAAAAGCAGCACAGTGTTGCACTTTCTTCAGTACAGGGGTGCAAAGGTTCTTGAAAAGTTCTAATATTCCCCTCACTGCCCAAAGATTATTTCTTTTCCCAGCTCTTTCCTCAACTTGCCATGCCAGTATTTATTTATGCCCACTGGAACATGGGCAATCAGTGCATCAAAACACAAATATTTGTGTGCTTTTAAAAACTAACCTGCAAGGTCACAGTCAGGTGTTTCTGTGGAAAAAATTCTGCTACTATTTCCAGGTGGACAATCAGAACTGACCTGCAAAGCTGATTAGAACCAGTGGAGCAAACAGGTACTGAGTCCTCCTTGGCTTTAACTTCTGTTCCAAGGCAAGGCTTTCCTTCCCTCTGTCTCTTTACATAATATTAAGCTCAGGTACTTAGTGGTAGGACCTGAGAGGTGGTGAAGGACCAGGAACACCCAGCTGCTGCTCCCTTGCTCACAGGTGTACCACTCACCATGTAATAGGCCAGATATGGCAGCAGCAGCTTCAGCTTGTCCGGGTGGACACTGATGTTGGCTTTGACTGCGTTCCGAGACCAGACAGGACGGACTTCAAAGAGCTAAAATGACACAGAAACAACCACAGAACAGTGGGAAGTGGGTCACCAATGGCAGATCAGCTTTCCAAGAGGATTTAGTTCAGCATCAGGGCCTTTAGCCCCTCAATATGAGCTGTTGGAACAGCAATGTAAGAACTTGTCACACAAAAAGGAACTTAATTATTGAGTTGCCTACAGATTCAAATCTTGATTTGCAGGACTGAACTGAACACAGCAGTGTCAGCAGCATCTACTGAAACCCGCTGTATCAGTCAGTGAAAACCACCAAGAATTTCTGGAGAATTCAGAGAAAATGCAGTTTTTCCTCCAGAGCTTGCTGCAGCAGAGTGCTCAGGTCAGGAATAAGGCACCCACCTTTCTCAGCTCCTCCTCCACCTTTTTATCCACAGGATTGGTGCACACTTTCTTCCAGGTCTGTACAGCAGCATCCAGTGGCTTAGCTGGGATTTCCTCATCATCAAAGTTCACAAAGATGGCATTGTGTGGGCGACGGGCCCTGCTGAGGCCAATCAGGTTCTCACCAGACACCTGGGGGTTGTTGTATCCCTCCCTAAGGAACAGGGAAAGGCAAGGAGGGACTCAGCCACATGAGCAATGGGCTGGTTTAACTTTGGCCCAAACTCCCTTATCACATACTGGTACCATGAAAGACTGTCATGACACCACTGAGGAAAGAACATTTAAATTTAAAAAACCCTTCCAAGCTGCATTCAGTGGCACACTGACAGAGGTGCTCCACCCTGGCTGGCAGAAAAACCTCAGGCACCTGGTCCTGATCTGTATGAAATGTATTTGAGCACTGAAGGCTTCACCCTCTGCATTTGCCCTCCTGTAGCTACTGCATCTACTCAGTGGTATAGGGGCAAAGCAAGAGGGAAATGCAGGTTCCAGTTCAATCTAGAAATTCCTTTTCCTTTAAAAAGTGCTGATGAAGGCCAACAGTGAGAAAATGAAAGATGTTTCTTGTGGGAGATCTCACAGATTGTTGTTCTGGAAAAGCCAAGTGGGGCCAGGCAGGCACAGGCCAGAGGAGCACATGGCATTGTGTCCTGCAAACCCTGCCCTTGGGTCCAGCCCACTGGAATCAGCAGGAAGGTGTCCCTGCATCCCACACTGTGTGAGATGTGCTGGGAGAGCACCAGTCACCTTCACCACATCACCACACCCCCTCACCTGGCAAACCCTCTCCTGCTGAGGTTGCCACTGCCAAACAGTTTCTGTTTGTTTTGGAGGGTTTTTTGCCTCTGTTGTGTCAAATCAAGGGGGATAAAACAGAACAAGGCAGCAGCTTAAACAGGTGAAATCCACGAATGATGTAAAGGGACTGACCTGTGCTGAATATCTGGACGATAAAAATAGTCAATGGGAGTGTCCAGACGTGAGAAAATTGGTGGTGGGATGTAAAGAGGTAATTCTCTGTTGAAGAATTCTTCCTTCTCTGGTTTGAGCATCAGGACTTTGTCATACATGGAGGTTTGTTTGCCATCAGGACCAGAGTGCATTGCCAGGTACTGGAAATCAGACATTCCTGGGAGAAACAGAAGTTAAAACACTGTGAAGTTCATTAATTATATTAACATTTATATTATTACAGTACATCATAATATAATAAGTTATATATAATATAATGATATATTATATCCATTATATAATATATTAGATATAATGATATGATATATACTTTATATACTAGTTACACAATATACTATAATATTACAATAGAATATATAATAATATATCATAATACATTATTATATGTATATTTATAATATATATGTATAGTATAATATTATAATATATTATATTATAATTATATATTATTTATAGGAGAATATTTAACAATATTTCTCACACTAAAGTTTCAGGAGCTAAGAGTCTGCTAAGTTTATGTAAAGGTTTCTACAGTAAGGACACTTGATTTGCCTTCCAGTTCTGAGTTGTTTAAAGGGAAACACTTCCCTTTCCCATCAAATATCCTCATCTCTAAGCCACATGGACACAAACCCAAACATTTTACCTTGAAATTTGTAAACAGTGGTGACAATCCCAAGGATCTCCATCTCAAACTGGACTTCTGGCTGGATTTGTTCCTCGGTGTCCAGCTGCTTCTTCCTCCTGCTCCTCCTCCTGACCCTGAGCAGCATGGTGGAGGTGGGGAAGCGGTTGGCACACACGGGGTGGCAATAGGGGTCCTTGGGGCGAAAATACAGCTCCAGCCTCTTGGCAGGGTCGGCGTAGATCTGTCAGCAAGGGCAGGCACAGCCCCGTGAGTATCCCACCCATACAGCCCCTCTGCCTGTGCCAGCCCCAGCCCCACACACTGCCACCCCTGCCTGGCCAACACGTGGGATGTGCAGCTGCTCCCATCCCGGGTATTAGGAAGAAATAAATAAATGAGAAAGATAATATCCTGAATATTAGGAGGAAATCCTTTCCTGTGAGGGTGGTGAAGCTCTGGCACAGGTTGCTCAGAGAAGCTGGGCCCCCTCCCTGGAAGTGTCCAAGACCAGGCTGGATGGGGCTTGGAGCAACCTGGGATAGTGGAAGGTGTCCCTGCCCATGGCAGGGGCGTGGAACGAGATGGGCCTTAAGGTCCTTCCAACCCAAACCATTCTAGGGTTTTACGATTCCGCCCGACACCCCTCAAATCCCTGCTCGGGGGTAGCATGCCCGGAGCCTGCTGGCTTTGAAGGGCTCGCACCGAGGGTCCCACCGCGGGGCTCTCCCTGTCCCCGACCTCCTCCGGCCTCACCCACCTCCCCAGGGCCAGGCCCGGGCTGCCTGCACACCCCTGCCCAGCGAGCCCCCACCCGCCCCACAGCCCCGCTCACCCGCGACACGCCCTGCTCTCCTCCCAGCGTGCTCAGCATGGCCCCGACGTCCCGCACCAGCCCCGGGTACTCCACACAGACGAGGCGCGGGGCCCGGGGCAGCTCCAGCACGGCCGAGCCCCGCGGGCCCCGCTGCGGCCCCGCCGCCATGGCCGCGCCGCCGCTGCCCGTCCCCCGCACCCCGGGCACGAAGGTTCCGCCGCACGAAGGTTCCTACGGACCCCGTGTGGGCGAAGGGCGGGCCCTGAGGGCGGCCGTGAACTACTTCGAGCTCGTGGCCCTAAACCCGTGCAGAATCACCGCCCCCGTGGGTTGTTTTGTCCCCTGTCCTGCTCGTGGTTAAAAGAAAATGAAGGAAAACAACCCCTGGGCAAAGAGCCCTCGGTACTGAGCACACGCTCATACGCAGCTCATACAACCACTGTTTCGCTCGTGCTGCATTAAAGTTATGCCAATGACTACTGGAGAATATCTTGGAGTCATGAGCTTCGAAGTCATGCAAGGAATCTGGTGTAAAATAAGCCTATGGTTCCTAAGAACTTAAGCCTTCATCCTGCCAGTGTTTGATGCCGCGAGAGGTGGAGGGTATGAGGGTTAAGCTGAGAGTTTAATTTGCCCCAAGAGCTGCTTGCCCAGGACATGGCTGTGTCACGGGTCAGGGGATACTCGCTGACCACACGCGTCCCTTCCTTCCTGGCCTTAAGGTTAGTGACAAAATCCTGTCACGGCAAACACAAGGAGAACCAGAGTCACTCAGTCAAAAGCAAGCTTTTAATGAACTATCTTTAAAAGGTGTTTTTTCTTAAGTTCAGAACATCAACCCCGACTGGGTGATGTTGGCAACCTGGGGCAGGCTCCGATAGACCGAGTTCCAGAAGGTTACAAACCGGGATCTCAGGTCCTGCTTCACGGAGTTCTTGTTTATGCTGCTGTTGATTTCCAGGTAGTAAGTGCCCTTGCTGCTGTAGGCTGGCCAGGAAACAGGCACGTCTGAATTCCCCTTGTTGGGATCACTGGGAAAAAGAGACACACACAAGTTAGTTTTATCATGGAATCTTGTGGATAAAGCTTTAAGTGAGTGCACACAGAGTGTTTGACACTGGGACAAGCAATAGGAATTCTGCCTGCCGGGAGCGACTTGCCAACCTGCAGTCTCCTCCATCAGCCCCCACTGGCATCATGCCTGGCTACATGCAGGGACTTAAGTCCTGTATGAACACCACGATTAAGGAAGGAACCTCATCATTAAGTATAAGCAGAGTTCACAAGCTCTGAAAATGCTCCTTCTGTCCCCCTAGGCGTGCTATGGATGAGGAGGACCCAGAGCAAACTCCACCACTGGGAGACACAGAACCCAGCTCACAACAGAAATACAGAGAACACCCTGCTTTGGGGAATGATCCTGAGAATTTACTGGGCAAAGGCAGCAGGCTGAAGGGCTGCAGCAAAGGACAACTGTGGAACAGGAATCACTCACCCAGTGCTGGCAAAGTTGGTCCAGTAAGCGATCATGTACTTGGAGACAGTCCTGTGCTTGGGCCAGTAGCCCAGGGGGGTGGTAAAGGGCTTCCCAAAGACGTACTGCAGGTCATCAGCGTGGTCTGCCCCAACCCAGCTGGGGTAGACGGGCATGCGGGACGGCTGGGAGAACAAGTAGCTGTATGTCTTGGCACTCCTGGGGAAACAAAAGAGACTGGCTAAGCAAGGGGAGAGCAGAGCTCTCTTAACCTGCTCCTCAGCCCCTTCTGCTGGAAATGCAGCATTTTGCTTCCCCAGTCCAGCTCAGTCTTCCTACGAGGGCTAAGCTGCTCACTGGGCGTTCTGCAGGTGCAGGTTCAGGGTCCACTGTGTGGGAACCAGGAAGATGTAGTCAGTCATCAGCTCCACCACTGTCTTCTTCATGTCCTCCTGCTTCGGGTTCTTGTCCCAGCTCTGGGTGTAGATATTGTATGTGGCATTGGCTCCAGCCTCGCCCCTGTCCACAGTCAGTGCTTTGATCAAATTGTAGATCTCTTCCCTGAAAAGACAAGCCATATCAACTAGTTACTGACCAGCAGCTTCCAGTGGGGCACAACTCTTGCCTGGCCCTTTCTCTTGAAGGCTCTGGACTCAGCAACACAAGCCCTGGGCACTCAGGCTCAGAGTGACACCCTGTTTTGAAGGTCAAGCCCTGTCCACTCAGGTCTAAGCGCTCAGAGTTTGGGAGCTACATTAAAGAGAAGCTTCCTCCTGCTGAGGGTTTCCAGAGCCTCTCTCACTTACGCAGTGACTTTCCTCAGTGGGGCATTGATGGCAGGTAAATCTATGCCGGCAAAGATGTGCCCGTCCATGTCATTGACCCCAACCAGGTAGTCAATGTCGGCAGCGTTGGCAAAGAGATTCTCTGGCATGTCTGGGAGGAAATCTCCATCGACCACAGGAGTCAGGGCCAGGGTGTGCACCAGGGCAGCTGCAGCAGGAGACAAACCCAGAGTCTGTTAGGAGGTGAGAACAGACAGGTGTGTGGTCTGGCATATCCCAAGAGTCAAAGAGCTGTGGAAAGAACAGGCTGAGGTGAATGACAGCTTGAGCAGTGACTTCAGCACGGGCACGATGTCACCCAGAAGTAGGGTAAACCTTGTGCCTGTGGGTGAAAGAGAAGAGCAAGAGATCTGGCAGCCATGTTACCAGGGGGTAACATCCTCTCCTCCACCAAGTCCCTTCCCAAAAAGCCCAGCCAGTGTAGGGAAGAGCTGAACTTCTTATCCCGTCTGGCCATGCTCTCTGACTGCCAGGACTGCCAGCTCCAGCCAGCGCATCTGCATAGTGGTGGCTTGGCCAAATCTCAGTCCTGAGGAACGCTAAAGGCTCATAGTGACCAGGAGCATGAGGAGAGCAAGAGGAGTGTTCTTGGGAAAGGAATCCTCACAGGCAGCAAAAGCAGCAGCGTTCCCTTCCTGGTGTGAGTCCCACACTCCACCCAGCGACTCAAATGGAAATAGCAGGGATGTGGTCAATTGTATTTTGTTTGTAAGCCGCGTGCGGGAGTTGCTCTTGCTACTTCCACAGACCAGGAAGCCCAAACAGCTTCTCTGGAGTCAAGGCATGACCCCTGGATAATCCCTGCTGCCTGATGGGCTGTGCTCATCCAGCACAATGTGCACCTGCCTACGGAAGGGTGACTGCAAGATCTGGCATTATTGTCCCCATTCTGAAGGGCACAAGCACTGCTTCAACACTGCTGGCAACTACCCCAGTGTCCTGCCAGAGGTTTTGGAAGCACTGAGTGGGTGGTGGATCACAGTGCAGGCTGGGGGACTTACTGGGCAGGTTGGTCAGCTGCAGGTGGTAGGCCAGAGTCAGTTTTTTGGGATCAGCGGCACGCAGGCAGCTGGCCAAGATGGTGGTGTTGTCTGTGGAGCAGCCCAACTTTTCTCCAAGCTGTGGGAGCAGAGAGAGAGAAACCTCCTAGCATTACCTCCCAAAGACAGGGGTTACAGAGGAAGAGCTGTGGTTGGTTTTAATCTCAAAGCATCACGTTTCCAAAGCCCTGCTGGACATGGCTCCTGCCAAATCCCTTACTAGTTATGCTATCCTCTAGGGAACCACCTTTTAGGAAGCCATAGTCCTTCGACAAGATTTGCACATTACCTTTTCAGCCCAGTAGAGCGGGTCCCTCTGGATGGCCCAGCTGCAGAGCCCGACACCGCTCTGGCTGATGGCTCTCTTGATCAGGCCCTTGTTCTTCGGGGACAAGCTCTGGGGTGTAGAATGAAAACAAGAGGGTTTCAGGCAAAAATTCAGGGGACTGGTTAAAGAGAAGAAGGAGGAACACCTACAAAGCACAGAGGCTGAGCATTGCTGTCCATGGGAGGATGTTAATGAGGCAGCAGGCAGGGAGGAAAGTGTCACAGTGCCAAGGGGTCCCTCTCCCCCATTTACACAGAAGTGGCTCTAGTGGGGAGTGACAGAGACAACTCACCTGCAGGGAGACACTGACAGCACCGGCCGATTCCCCAAAGATGGTGATGTTTTCTGGGTCACCCCCAAAGGCCTTGATGTTCCTCTTCACCCAGGCAATAGCCATGTGCTGGTCCTTCAGCCCGTAGTTCCCTGAGCGGCACAGAGCACCCACCACTGAGCAGGGGCACAGCAAAGCTACTCAGCGCAGGGTCCCCCCCAGACACAGAGGGAGCAGTGGTGGTACCTGGCATGTTTTCATCTCCTGTGCTCAGGAAGCCCAGGGGCCCCAGGCGATAGTTGATGGTGACCACGATGACGTTGCCCCGCACGGCGATCTCCTCACCATCGTACAGGTAGTTATCCAGGAAATTGGCTCCCTGGCTCCCTCCCACCAGGAAGGCACCACCATAGATGAAGACCATCACAGGCAGGTTGGTAGAGACTGCCAGGGGAGCAAGAGGAGCAGACTGAGCCACAACAGAGCCAGGAGGTGCAGCCCATCCATCCCCTCACCCACTCCCTGAGCATCACTGCACATGGGCAGGAACAGACAATGCTCTGCCATCACCTCTGGCCAAGGAAGTCCTTGCTCTGCACAACAGGTTGAACCTCCCAAGAGGCTGCAGCTGGGGGTCGTTGCCTGACACAGTTCCCACCTTTCCCCCCAAAATCACTGCTCAGCACTTGCCCACTATGGGAATGTAACTGCTGAGAGATGCTCCAGAATAATCTGCACATAAAACGCAGTTGGAAATCTCCTGCCCAGGTCCCTGCCAAGCACATACCCTGTCTCCTGGCTTGAGGGATCCATATGTTCAGGTAGAGACAGTCCTCTATCCCACGGACATCAGTCTGGGTGAGTGTCATCTGCATGCAGCGATTCTTGAATGATGTTGCCTTCAATGTTCCTGAAAGGAGAAAGGGAAGACAGCATGTTAGGGGCATCAACTCCATCCACTGGTTGCAATCCACCTATCCTTTGCTCTCTGAGTCCAGTGCAGAGGCAGAAAAGCCTCCCCAGCCACTGTGACCAGTCTGAGGGAGTGACAAAGTGGGAGCCTTGCCCCTGTGAACTAGCTCTGGACAGCCATGGCCGGGGGAGTGCAGGTGCAGGTGCCATGCTTCAGTTTTGTTACTTTCTGGGGTTACTTGAGTTGCTTGGGAGCACCTAGACACAGACTCTCAGACCCTCCAGGAGACAAAGAGCTTCTTCTTGGCTCTGCTTAGTCAATAAAAGCAGGCAACAACATCTTTGGCTTGCCAAAAACAGACTAAAAGAGAAGCAAAAAAAAAAAAATCCCAAACCAAAGGCATTCAGAGGTTGGATCTTACCATCCCAGCCAGGATGAGGTTCAGGGTCTTGCAGAGTCTTTGGAGGGGCAGCAAAGGGAATCCCTCTGAAGATGTCGACGTAGCTCCCAAACAGTCCCAGTTTCTTACTCTCGCCTTCCACAAAACCGCCCTCGGTGTACACCACACCCAGCTACAGGGGTACCACGGAGAAGAGACAATCTGTTGCTCAGTTCCTCGTACCTCTGGCTTCCCATGCCACCAGCACCCACACCTTGCCCTGGCCAGTCCTCTACACAGACCCACTCACAGCCCGCCCTCCCTGTCCATGCCCTTGGACCCCTGTGGGAATCCCACAGGGAGGTGCCACTGGAGCTGCGACCATGCAGGTGTCCTGCAGGTGCCCTTTGGAGCAGACAGGCATCAGCAATTCCTACACACTCTCAAAAATAAATGGCAGAAGGAGAGGACCTTCAGCCCTAGGGTGTAAACCTGGCCAGACCTGACACAGAACTGTGCAGGAACTCTTGGGAAAATGTCCCTGAGAGCCTCTGCCATGTTGAGGGCAGGAAAACACTGTGCCCCAGCTGCCAGGCCTGCAGGCCCTCTGTCAGGGATCCAGATTGGGTGTAACAGGGAGGAACTCAGGCAGGGACAGGTGAAATATGTTGCCAAGCCCTGAGAAGTGCCTTTGTACTTACGGTCGCAGCCCAGGTCACCCCGAGGGAGGAGCACAAGGCCAAACACAGGATCCCCCAGCGAGCCATGGTGAGGGCACACCTGAGGAGACAGTGCCCAGCTGGAAAGCTGGTATATATATAGTGAGGGGGCAGGTGTGTGTCAATGCCATGGGCCAGCCTTGGCTCTGAGGTGAACCAGAGGAGCCCCCACACACTTGTCCTTGAGTAGCCTGAGGCCAATCCCTGGCTGAGGTAGAACTGGCATTGCTGTGTGAGAGCCCTGCAGGTGCTGCTTTTGTGGGCTGGAGTCCAAACCAAAGGAAATCACTCAGTCTAAGAAAACTCCAGAAAACATAAACAACACTGACGAGAACCTCATCCAAGCGCAGGAGGCTGAAATCATATTAAGCCGCGCAATAAAACATATTACTGGCAACCTTTGAGAAACCTTGTACTCAGAACACACTGGGGAATGCACAAGACTCAGAAAATGACAGCAATCCTTAAAGATGATTCCATCCAACATCAGCCAGACTGGTCACCAAGTTCACACATAATCCAGAATTTCTATCTTCACTTTATAGTCACTCCCATCACAAAGCCTGAAGTCTTCCTCCTCATCATCATCGCCCTCATCACCCTCATCTCTCTGCAGGCTCATCTGCCAGCTGCTCTTTGACATCCTCACTGCTTGTTGTATTTGCCAAGAAGGCAGGGGAATGGACAGGACATAAACAACAGGCTTCAAAATCTAACAGAACACTCAGCTGCCAGTGCAATACCTTTGCACATTCAATCACAGAGCTGGCAGAACATCTGCCATAAGGGGGTAAGGCTCCTTATGGAAAATATAGATGGATTCCTAAGAGAAGGAAAAAAGGAAAGGATCCATATGCATTTTATGGTGTAACTGGAGCTTTCCCATGAACCTGCAAAAATGAAGTTTGTGCTCCAGATTTCAGAAGAGAAGGAACTCATCCAGGTGAGCAATGGGTTGGTATTACTTTGGCCCAAACTCCCTTATCACATACTGGTATCATAAAAGACTGTCATGACAGCACTGAGGAAAGAACATTTAAATTTAAAAAACCCTTCCAAGCTGCATTCAGTGGCACACTGACAGAGGTGCTCCACCCTGGCTGGCAGAAAAACCTCAGGCACCTGGTCCTGATTGGTATGAAATGTATTTGAGCACTGAAGGCTTCACCCTCTGCATTTGTCCTCCTGTAGCTACTGCATCTACTCAGTGGTATAGGGGCAAAGCAAGAGGGAAATGCAGGTTCCAGTTCAATCCAGAAATTCCTTTTCCTTTAAAAAGTGCTGATGAAGGTCAACAGTGAGAAAATGAAAGATGTTTCTTGTGGGAGATCTCACAGATTGTTGTTCTGGAAAAGCCAAGTGGGGCCAGGCAGGCACAGGCCAGAGGAACACATGGCATTGTGTCCTGCAAACCCTGCCCTTGGTTCCAGCTCACTGGAATCAGCAGGAGGTCAGTTCCAGTCTGGGAGCTCCCTCACCCTGGCCCTGGCCCCCTCTAGGGTTGAGCTCCACACCCTCCAGCCCCTCTGCATGGAGGATCTCCACATGCACAGCAGAATCTCCACATGCACACACAACCTCTGTTCTCCTCCCTGTGTCTGCAGCATGGCCCCAGTGTCTCGCACCAGCCCAGGGTTCTCCACACACATGAACCCAGAAGCTCCAGCACAGCCACTGACCCCACTGTGGGGTACCAGGGCCAGGCTCTGCCTTATTCATGTCCTCCTGCTTCGGTGTGTGAATGGGAGCATGTGGAGGATGAGGCTTGTGGGCAGTTGTGCTCCTTGCCCTGCCATGCATGGAGCTGGAGTTCTCCAGCCTGGTCCAGCCTGGTGTATGCCCAAAACCCCGTGTAGAATCACTTCCCATGTAGGTTTATTTTGCTCCAGTCAGTTCCTGAGTGATGATCAGCAACAGGTCAGGATTGGTTCGCATTCACCTGTTGCACTTGCAACTGTCTAAGAGCTGGTTGGTATGAGCAGGGATATTGATGGTAACATGGGGATATCCAGAGGACAGGTCAGGATTGGTGCTGTCCTGCCTGGGACCACATGGGCAATGAGAGAAAACAACCCCAGAGCCAACAGACTCAGCAGGGAGAGACTGGGCCCTGGCTGTCAACAGCTTCCCTGGACATCGGGGTGTCACAGGTCAGGGGACACACACAGTGCCCATAGATGTCCCTTCCTGCCTGACCTTAAGGTTAGTGACAAAATCCTGTCATGGCAAACACAAGGAGAACCAGAATCACTCAGTTACAAGCAAGCCTTTAATTGATCTTTAAAAGGTGATTTTTTTTTAAGTTCAGAACATCAACCCCGACTGGGTGATGTTGGCAACCTGGGGCAGGCTCCGATAGACCGAGTTCCAGAAGGTTACAAACCGGGATCTCAGGTCCTGCTTCACAGAGTTCTTGTCCATGCTGTCGTTGATTTCCAGGTAGTAAGTACCCTGGCTGCTGTAGGCTGGCCAGGAAACAGGCACGTCCGAATTCCCCGTGTTGGGATCACTGGGAAAAAGAGGCACACACAAGTTAGTTTTATCATGGAAGCTTGTGGATAAAGCTTTAAGTGAGTGCACACAGAGTGTTTGACACTGGGACAAGCAATAGGAATTCTGCCTGCCGGGAGCGACTTGCCAACCTGCAGTCTCCTCCATCAGTCCCCACTGGCATCATCCCTGGCTACATGCAGGGACTTAATTCCTGTATGAACACCACGATTAAGGAAGGAACCTCATCATTAAGTATAAGCAGAGTTCACAAGCTCTGAAAATGCAAATGCTCCTTCTGTCCCCCTAGGCGTGCTATGGATGAGGAGGACCCAGAGCAAACTCTCCACTGGGAGACACAGAACCCAGCTCACAACAGAAACACAGAGAACACCCTGCTTTGGGGAATGATCCTGAGAAGTTACTGGGCAAAGGCAGCAGGCTGCAGGGCTGCAGCAAAGCACAACTGTGGAACAGGAATCACTCACCCAGTGCTGGCAAAGTTGGTCCAGTAAGCGATCATGTACTTGGAGACAGTCCTGTGCTTGGGCCAGTAACCCAGGGAGGTGGTAAAGGGCTTCCCAAAGACGTACTGCAGGTCATCAGCGTGGTCTGCCCCAACCCAGCTGGGGTAGACGGGCATGCGGGACGGCTGGGAGAACAAGTAGCTGTATGTCTTGGCACTCCTGGGGAAACAAAAGAGACTGGCTAAGCAAGGGGAGAGCAGAGCTCTCTTAACCTGCTCCTCAGCCCCTTCTGCTGGGAAGCAGCATTTTGGTCCCCCAGTCCAGCTCAGTCTTCCTACGAGGGCTGAGCTGCTCACTGGGCATTCTGCAGGTGCAGATTCAGGGTCCACTGTGTGGGAACCAGGAAGATGTAGTCAGTCATCAGCTCCACCACTGTCTTCTTCATGTCCTCCTGCTTCGGGTTCTTGTCCCAGCTCTGGGTGTAGATACTGTACGTGGCGTTGGCTCCAGCCTCGCCCCTGTCCACAGTCAGTGCTTTGATCAAATTGTAGATCTCTTCCCTGAAAAGACAAGCCATATCAACTAGTTACTGACCAGCAGCTTCCAGTGGGGCACAACTCTTGCCTGGCCCTTTCTCTTGAAGGCTCTGGACTCAGCCACACAAGCCCTGGGCACCCAGGCTCGGAGTGACACCCTGTTTTGAAGGTCGAGCCCTGTCCACTCAGGTCTAAGCGCTCAGAGTTTGGGAGCTACATTAAAGAGAAGCTTCCTCCTGCTGAGGGTTTCCAGAGCCTCTCTCACTTACGCAGTGACTTTCCTCAGTGGGGCATTGATGGCAGGTAAATCTATGCCGGCGAAGAAGTGCCCGTCCATGTCATTGACCCCAACCAGGTAGTCAATGTCGGCAGCGTTGGCAAAGAGATTCTCTGGCATGTCTGGGAGGAAATCTCCATCGACCACAGGAGTGATGGCCAGGGTGTGCACCAGGGCAGCTGCAGTGGGAGACAAACCCAGAGTCTGTTAGGAGGTGAGAACAGACAGGTGTGTGGTCTGCAATGACTCAAAGAGCTCTGGAAAAATTAGGCTGAGGTGGGCTGTGCTCAGCCAGCGCAATGTGCATCTGCCTATGGATGGGTGACTGCAAGATCTGGCATTATTGCCCTCCTTCTGAAGGACACAAGCGCTGCTTCAACACTCCTGGAAATCACTCCAGTGCCCTGCCAGAGGTCTGGGGAGCCCTGGGTGGATGGGGAATCACCACATGGGCCAGGGGACTTACTGGGCAGGTTGGTCAGCTGCAGGTGGTAGGCGAGTGTCAAGGCTTTGGGGTCAGAGACACGAAGGCAGTTGGCCAAGGTGGCAGTGTTGTCTGTGGGGCAGCCCAACTTTTCTCCGAGCTGCAGGAGGAGAGAGAAAGAAACCTCCTAGCATTACCTCCCAAAGACAGAGGTTATTTTTATAGAGGCATAGCGGTGGATGTGTTTTAATCTTCAAAGCATCATGTTTCCAAAGTTCTGTTGGGCACAGCTCCTAGTTATGCTCTCCTCTAGGGCATCACTTTTTTGTTTTTTCCAGTCACTCAGGCAAGACTTGAACATTACCTTTTTAGCCCAGTAGAGCGGGTCCCTCTGGATGGCCCAGCTGCAGAGCCCGACACCGCTCTGGCTGATGGCTCTCTTGAACAGGCCCTTGTTCTTCGGGGACAAGCTCTGGGGTGCAGAATGGAAACAAAAGGGTTCCAGGTAAGAATTCACGAAGACACCATGGTGTGCCAGACCCCACTGTTTGTGAACCCAACCTGGGGAGGAAAGTGTCACAGTGCCAAGGGGTCCCTCTCCCCCATTTACACAGAAGTGGCTCTAGTGGGGAGTGACAGAGACAACTCACCTGCAGGGAGACACTGACGGCACCGGCCGATTCCCCAAAGATGGTGATGTTTTCTGGGTCACCCCCAAAGGCCTTGATGTTCCTCTTCACCCAGGCAATAGCCATGTGCTGATCCTTCAGCCCGTAGTTCCCTGAGCGGCACAGAGCACCCACCACTGAGCAAGGGCAGAGCAAAGCTGACCCAGCACAGGGTCCCCCCCAGACACAGAGGGAGCAGTGGTGGTACCTGGCATGTTTTCATCTCCTGTGCTCAGGAAGCCCAGGGGCCCCAGGCGATAGTTGATGGTGACCACGATGACGTTGCCCCGCACGGCGATCTCCTCACCATCGTACAGGTAGTTATCCAGGAAATTGGCTCCCTGGCTCCCTCCCACCAGGAAGGCACCACCATAGATGAAGACCATCACAGGCAGGTTGGTAGAGACTGCCAGGGGAGCAAGAGGAGCAGAGTGAGCCACAACAGAGCCAGGAGGTGCAGCCCATCCATCCCCTCACCCACTCCCTGAGCATCACTGCACATGGGCAGGAACAGACAATGCTCTGCCATCACCTCTGGCCAAGGAAGTCCTTGCTCTGCACAACAGGTTGAACCTCCCAAGAGGCTGCAGCTGGGGGTCGTTGCCTGACACAGTTCCCACCTTTCCCCCCAAAATCACTGCTCAGCACTTGCCCACTATGGGAATGTAACTGCTGAGAGATGCTCCAGAATAATCTGCACATAAAACGCAGTTGGAAATCTCCTGCCCAGGTCCCTGCCAAGCACATACCCTGTCTCCTGGCTTGAGGGATCCATATGTTCAGGTAGAGACAGTCCTCTATCCCACGGACATCAGTCTGGGTGAGTGTCATCTGCATGCAGCGATTCTTGAATGATGTTGCCTTCAATGTTCCTGAAAGGAGAAAGGGAAGACAGCATGTTAGGGGCATCAACTCCATCCACTGGTTGCAATCCACCTATCCTTTGCTCTCTGAGTCCAGTGCAGAGGCAGAAAAGCCTCCCCAGCCACTGTGACCAGTCTGAGGGAGTGACAAAGTGGGAGCCTTGCCCCTGTGAACTAGCTCTGGACAGCCATGGCCGGGGGAGTGCAGGTGCAGGTGCCATGCTTCAGTTTTGTTACTTTCTGGGGTTACTTGAGTTGCTTGGGAGCACCTAGACACAGACTCTCAGACCCTCCAGGAGACAAAGAGCTTCTTGGCTCTGCTTAGTCAATAAAAGCAGGCAACAACATCTTTGGCTTGCCAAAAACAGACTAAAAGAGAAGAAAAAAAAAAAAAATCCCAAACCAAAGGCATTCAGAGGTTGGATCTTACCATCCCAGCCAGGATGAGGTTCAGGGTCTTGCAGAGTCTTTGGAGGGGCAGCAAAGGGAATCCCTCTGAAGATGTCGACGTAGCTCCCAAACAGTCCCAGTTTCTTACTCTCGCCTTCCACAAAACCGCCCTCGGTGTACACCACACCCAGCTACAGGGGTACCATGGAGAAGAGACAATCTGTTGCTCAGTTCCTCGTACCTCTGGCTTCCCATGCCACCAGCACCCACACCTTGCCCTGGCCAGTCCCCCACACAGACCCACTCACAGCCCGCCCTCCCTGTCCATGCCCTTGGACCCCTGTGGGAAACCCACAGGGAGGTGCCACTGGAGCTGTGACCATGCAGGTGTCCTGCAGGTGCCCTTTGGAGCAGACAGGCATCAGCAATTCCTACACACTCTCAAAAATAAATGGCAGAAGGAGAGGACCTTCAGCCCTAGGGTGTAAACCTGGCCAGACCTGACACAGAACTGTGCAGGAACTCTTGGGAAAATGTCCCTGAGAGCCTCTGCCATGTTGAGGGCAGGAAAACACTGTGCCCCAGCTGCCAGGCCTGCAGGCCCTCTGTCAGGGATCCAGATTGGGTGTAACAGGGCAGGAACTCAGGCAGGGACAGGTGAAATATGTTGCCAAGCCCTGAGAAGTGCCTTTGTACTTACGGTCGCAGCCCAGGTCACCCCGAGGGAGGAGCACAAGGCCAAGCACAGGATCCCCCAGCGAGCCATGGTGAGGGCACACCTGAGGAGACAGTGCCCAGCTGGAAAGCTGGTATATATATAGTGAGGGGGCAGGTGTGTGTCAATGCCATGGGCCAGCCTTGGCTCTGAGGTGAACCAGAGGAGCCCCCACACACTTGTCCTTGAGTAGCCTGAGGCCAATCCCTGGCTGAGGTAGAACTGGCATTGCTGTGTGAGAGCCCTGCAGGTGCTGCTTTTGTGGGCTGGAGTCCAAACCAAAGGAAATCACTCAGTCTAAGAAAACTCCAGAAAACATAAACAACACTGACGAGAACCTCATCCAAGCGCAGGAGGCTGAAATCATATTAAGCCGCGCAATAAAACATATTACTGGCAACCTTTGAGAAACCTTGTGCTCAGAACACACTGGGGAATGCACAAGACTCAGAAAATGACAGCAATCCTTAAAGATGATTCCATCCAACATCAGCCAGACTGGTCACCAAGTTCACACATAATCCAGAATTTCTATCTTCACTTTATAGTCACTCCCATCACAAAGCCTGAAGTCTTCCTCCTCATCATCATCACCCTCATCACCCTCATCTCTCTGCAGGCTCATCTGCCAGCTGCTCTTTGACATCCTCACTGCTTGTTGTATTTGCCAAGAAGGCAGGGGAATGGACAGGACATAAACAACAGGCTTCAAAATCTAACAGAACACTCAGCTGCCAGTGCAATACCTTTGCACATTCAATCACAGAGCTGGCAGAACATCTGCCATAAGGGAGTAAGGCTCCTTATGGAAAATATAGATGGATTCCTAAGAGAAGGCAAAAAGGAAAGGATCCATATGCATTTTATGGTGTAACTGGAGCTTTCCCATGAACCTGCAAAAATGAAGTTTGTGCTCCAGATTTCAGAAGAGAAGGAACTCAGCCAAGTGAGCAATGGGTTGGTATTACTTTGGCCCAAACTCCCTTATCACATACTGGTACCATGAAAGACTGTCATGACAGCACTGAGGAAAGAACATTTAAATTTAAAAAACCCTTCCAAGCTGCATTCAGTGGCACACTGACAGAGGTGCTCCACCCTGGCTGGCAGAAAAACCTGAGGCACCTGGTCCTGATTGGTATGAAATGTATTTGAGCACTGAAGGCTTCACCCTCTGCATTTGTCCTCCTGTAGCTACTGCATCTACTCAGTGGTATAGGGGCAAAGCAAGAGGGAAATGCAGGTTCCAGTTCAATCCAGAAATTCCTTTTCCTTTAAAAAGTGCTGATGAAGGTCAACAGTGAGAAAATGAAAGATGTTTCTTGTGGGAGATCTCACAGATTGTTGTTCTGGAAAAGCCAAGTGGGGCCAGGCAGGCACAGGCCAGAGGAACACATGGCATTGTGTCCTGCAAACCCTGCCCTTGGTTCCAGCTCACTGGAATCAGCAGGAGGTCAGTTCCAGTCTGGGAGCTCCCTCACCCTGGCCCTGGCCCCCTCTAGGGTTGGGCTCCACACCCTCCAGCCCCTCTGCATGGAGGATCTCCACATGCACAGCAGAATCTCCACATGCACACACAACCTCTGTTCTCCTCCCTGTGTCTGCAGCATGGCCCCAGTGTCTCGCACCAGGCCAGGGTTCTCCATACACATGAACCCAGCAGCTCCAGCACAGCCACTGACCCCACTGTGGGGTACCAGGGCCAGGCTCTGCCTTCTTCATGTCCTCCTGCTTTGGTGTGTGAATGGGAGCATGTGGAGGATGAGGCTTGTGGGCAGTTGTGCTCCTTGCCCTGCCATGCATGGAGCTGGAGTTCTCCAGCCTGGTCCAGCCTGGTGTATGCCCAAAACCCCGTGTAGAATCACTTCCCATGTAGGTTTATTTTGCTCCAGTCAGTTCCTGAGTGATGATCAGCAACAGGTCAGGATTGGTTCGCATTCACCTGTTGCACTTGCAACTGTCTAAGAGCTGGTTGGTATGAGCAGGGATATTGATGGTAACATGGGGATATCCAGAGGACAGGTCAGGATTGGTGCTGTCCTGCCTGGGACCACATGGGCACTGAGAGAAAACAACCCCAGAGCCAACAGACTCAGCAGGGAGAGACTGGGCCCTGGCTGTCAACAGTTTCCCTGGACATCGGGGTGTCACAGGTCAGGGGACACACACAGTGCCCATAGATGTCCCTTCCTGCCTGACCTTAAGGTTAGTGACAAAATCCTGTCATGACAAACACAAGGAGAACCAGAATCACTCAGTTACAAGCAAGCCTTTAATTGATCTTTAAAAGGTGATTTTTTTTTAAGTTCAGAACATCAACCCCGACTGGGTGATGTTGGCAACCTGGGGCAGGCTCCGATAGACCGAGTTCCAGAAGGTTACAAACCGGGATCTCAGGTCCTGCTTCACGGAGTTCTTGTCCATGCTGTCGTTGATTTCCAGGTAGTAAGTGCCCTGGCTGCTGTAGGCTGGCCAGGAAACAGGCACGTCCGAATTCCCCGTGTTGGGATCACTGGGAAAAAGAGACACACACAAGTTAGTTTTATCATGGAAGCTTGTGGATAAAGCTTTAAGTGAGTGCACACAGAGTGTTTGACACTGGGACAAGCAATAGGAATTCTGCCTGCCGGGAGCGACTTGCCAACCTGCAGTCTCCTCCATCAGCCCCCACTGGCATCATCCCTGGCTACATGCAGGGACTTAAGTCCTGTATGAACACCACGATTAAGGAAGGAACCTCATCATTAAGTATAAGCAGAGTTCACAAGCTCTGAAAATGCTCCTTCTGTCCCCCTAGGCGTGCTATGGATGAGGAGGACCCAGAGCAAACTCCACCACTGGAAGACACAGAACCCAGCTCACAACAGAAACACAGAGAACACCCTGCTTTGGGGAATGATCCTGAGAAGTTACTGGGCAAAGGCAGCAGGCTGAAGGGCTGCAGCAAAGGACAACTGTGGAACAGGAATCACTCACCCAGTGCTGGCAAAGTTGGTCCAGTAAGCGATCATGTACTTGGAGACAGTCCTGTGCTTGGGCCAGTAGGCCAGGGAGGTGGTAAAGGGCTTCCCAAAGACGTACTGCAGGTCATCAGCGTGGTCTGCCCCAACCCAGCTGGGGTAGACGGGCATGCGGGACGGCTGGGAGAACAAGTAGCTGTATGTCTTGGCACTCCTGGGGAAACAAAAGAGACTGGCTAAGCAAGGGGAGAGCAGAGCTCTCTTAACCTGCTCCTCACCCCCTTCTGCTGGGAATGCAGCATTTTGCTCCCCCAGTCCAGCTCAGTCTTCCTACGAGGGCTAAGCTGCTCACTGGGCGTTCTGCAGGTGCAGATTCAGGGTCCACTGTGTGGGAACCAGGAAGATGTAGTCAGTCATCAGCTCCACCACTGTCTTCTTCATGTCCTCCTGCTTCGGGTTCTTGTCCCAGCTCTGGGTGTAGATATTGTATGTGGCATTGGCTCCAGCCTCGCCCCTGTCCACAGTCAGTGCTTTGATCAAATTGTAGATCTCTTCCCTGAAAAGACAAGCCATATCAACTAGTTACTGACCAGCAGCTTCCAGTGGGGCACAACTCTTGCCTGGCCCTTTCTCTTGAAGGCTCTGGACTCAGCAACACAAGCCCTGGGCACCCAGGCTCAGAGTGACACCCTGTTTTGAAGGTCGAGCCCTGTCCACTCAAGTCTAAGCGCTCAGAGTTTGGGAGCTACATTAAAGAGAAGCTTCCTCCTGCTGAGGGTTTCCAGAGCCTCTCTCACTTACGCAGTGACTTTCCTCAGTGGGGCATTGATGGCAGGTAAATCCAAGCCAGCGAAGAAGTGCCCGTCCATGTCATTGACCCCAACCAGGTAGTCAATGTCGGCAGCGTTGGCAAAGAGATTCTCTGGCATGTCTGGGAGGAAATCTCCATCGACCACAGGAGTGATGGCCAGGGTGTGCACCAGGGCAGCTGCAGTGGGAGACAAACCCAGAGTCTGTTAGGAGGTGAGAACAGACAGGTGTGTGGTCTGCAATGACTCAAAGAGCTCTGGAAAAATTAGGCTGAGGTGGGCTGTGCTCAGCCAGCGCAATGTGCATCTGCCTATGGATGGGTGACTGCAAGATCTGGCATTATTGCCCTCCTTCTGAAGGACACAAGCGCTGCTTCAACACTCCTGGAAATCACTCCAGTGCCCTGCCAGAGGTCTGGGGAGCCCTGGGTGGATGGGGAATCACCACACGGGCCAGGGGACTTACTGGGCAGGTTGGTCAGCTGCAGGTGGTAGGCGAGTGTCAAGGCTTTGGGGTCAGAGACACGAAGGCAGTTGGCCAAGGTGGCAGTGTTGTCTGTGGGGCAGCCCAACTTTTCTCCGAGCTGCAGGAGGAGAGAGAAAGAAACCTCCTAGCATTTCCTCCCAAAGACAAAGGTTATTTTTATAGAGGCATAGCGGTGGATGTGTTTTAATCTTCAAAGCATCATATTTCCAAAGTTCTGTTGGGCACAGCTCCTAGTTATGCTCTCCTCTAGGGCATCACTTTTTTGTTTTTTCCAATCACTCAGGCAAGACTTGAACATTACCTTTTTAGCCCAGTAGAGTGGGTCCCTCTGGATGGCCCAGCTGCAGAGCCCGACACCGCTCTGGCTGATGGCTCTCTTGAACAGGCCCTTGTTCTTCGGGGACAAGCTCTGGGGTGCAGAATGGAAACAAAAGGGTTCCAGGTAAGAATTCACGAAGACACCATGGTGTGCCAGACCCCACTGTTTGTGAACCCAGCCTGGGGAGGAAAGTGTCACAGTGCCAAGGGGTCCCTCTCCCCCATTTACACAGAAGTGGCTCTAGTGGGGAGTGACAGAGACAACTCACCTGCAGGGAGACACTGACGGCACCAGCCGATTCCCCAAAGATGGTGATGTTTTCTGGGTCACCCCCAAAGGCCTTGATGTTCCTCTTCACCCAGGCAATAGCCATGTGCTGGTCCTTCAGCCCGTAGTTCCCTGAGCGGCACAGAGCACCCACCACTGAGCAAGGGCAGAGCAAAGCTGACCCAGCACAGGGTCCCCCCCAGATACAGAGGGAGCAGTGGTGGTACCTGGCATGTTTTCATCTCCTGTGCTCAGGAAGCCCAGGGGCCCCACACGATAGTTGACGGTGACCACGATGACGTTGCCCCGCACGGCGATCTCCTCACCATCGTACAGGTAGTCAGCCAGGAAATTGGGTCCCTGGCTCTCTCCCACCAGGAAGGCACCACCATAGATGAAGACCATCACAGGCAGGTTGGTAGAGACTGCCAGGGGAGCAAGAGGAGCAGACTGAGCCACAACAGAGCCAGGAGGTGCAGCCCATCCATCCCCTCACCCACTCCCTGAGCATCACTGCACATGGGCAGGAACAGACAATGCTCTGCCATCACCTCTGGCCAAGGAAGTCCTTGCTCTGCACAACAGGCTGAACCTCCCAAGAGGCTGCAGCTGGGGGTCATTGCCTGACACAGTTCCCACCTTTCTCCTCAAAATCACTGCTCAGCACTTGCCCACTATGGGAATGTAACTGCTGAGAGATGCTCCAGAATAATCTGTGCTTAAAACGCAGCTGGGAAGCTCCTGCCCAGGTCCCTGCCAAGCATATACCCTGTTTCCTGGCTTGAGGGATCCATATGTTCAGGTAGAGACAGTCCTCTATCCCATGGACATCAGTCTGGGTGAGTAACATCTGCATGCAGCGATCCTTGAATGATGTTGCCTTCAATGTTCCTGAAAGGAGAGAAGGAAGACAGCATGTCCTAGTTAGGGGCATCAACTCCATCCACTGTTTTCAGTCTGTCTGTCCACCCATCCTTTGCTCTCTGAGTCCAGTGCAGAGGCAGAAAAGCCTCCCCAGCCACTATGACCTGTCTGAGTGGCAAAGTGGGACCCTTTCGCATGTGAACTAGACTGAAGAGAGAGAAGCAAAAATAAAATCCCAAACCAAAGGCATTCAGAGGTTGGATCTTACCATCCCAGCCAGGATGAGGTTCAGGGTCTTGCAGAGTCTTTGGAGGGGCAGCAAAGGGAATCCCTTTGAAGACGTCGACGTAGCTCCCAAACAGTCCCAGTTTCTTACTCTCGCCTTCCACAAAACCGCCCTCGGTGTACACCACACCCAGCTACAGGGGTACCACAGAGAAGAGACAATCTGTTGCTCAGTTCCTCGTACCTCTGGCTTCCCATGCCACCAGCACCCACACCTTGCCCTGGCCAGTCCCCCACACAGCCCGCCCTCCCTGTCCATGCCCTTGGACCCCTGTGGGAATCCCACAGGGAGGTGCCACTGGAGCTGCAACCATGTAGGTGTCCTGCAGATGCCCTTTGGAGCAGATAGGCATCAGCAATTCCTACACACTCTCAAAAATAAATGGCAGAAGGAGAGGACCTTCAGCCCTAGGGTGTAAACCTGGCCAGACCTGACACAGAACTGGGCAGGAACTCTTGGGAAAATGTCCCTGAGAGCCTCTGCCATGTTGAGGGCAGGAAAATACCGTGCCCCAGCTGCCAGGCCTGCAGACCCTCTGTCAGGGATCCAGATATGTTGCCACGCCCTGAGAAGTGCCTTTGTACTTACGGTCGCAGCCCAGGTCACCCCGAGGGAGGAGCACAAGGCCAAGCACAGGATCCCCCAGCGAGCCATGGTGAGGGCACACCTGAGGAGACAGTGCCCAGCTGGAAAGCTGGTATATATATAATGAGGGGGCAGGTGTGTGTCAATGTCATGGGCCAGCCTTGGCTCTGAGGTGAACCAGAGGAGCCTCCACAAACTTGTCCTTGAGTAACCTGAGGCCAGTCCCTGGCTGAGGTAGAACTGGCATTGCTGTGTGAGAGCCCTGCAGGTGCTGCTTTTGTGGGCTGGAGGCCAAACCTCCTCAGGTACCTTTTCTGTTTTCCACATGGCCATCATCATGGTCAAACAACCCACACACAGAGAGGCTTGAGAATGGAACTTCTCCTCTCTTCTTCTTCCTCTTCTTCTTCTTGTCTGGTGTATTACCAACTGGTTTGGATTCTGGCCTCACTCTTGGGAGGTTGTTGAGCTTGCTAGAGGGCTCATTAGCCAGGAATTATGAAAATGTAGAGACCTGTTTATTCACAGGATTGTTGCACACTTCCTCCCAGGTCTGTACAGCAGCATCCAGTGGTTCAGTTGGGATTTCTCCATCATCAAAGTTCACAAAGATGGCATTGTGTGGGCAACAGGCCCTGCTGAGGCCAATCAGGTTCTCAGCAGACACCTGGGGATTGGCATATCCCTCCCTAAGGAGCAGCAAAAGGATCAGATTTGCCTTCTGCCAATGGCACACATGGCCTTAGGGAAGGGACTCAGCTGAGTAGCCAATGGCTTGGTTTAACTTTGGCCCAACCTCTGTATCAACAGGCAAAGCAAGAGGGAAATGCAGTTATTTTTTTTTCCCCTTTAAAAAAGTGCAGATGAAGGACAACAGTGAGAAAATGAAAGATGTTTCTTGTGGGAGATCTCCCAGATTGTTCTTCTGGCAAAACCAATTGGAGCTGGCAGGGCACAAGTCAGGTGAGTGTGGGCACAGGAACATGTGGCATCGACTCGTGGCAGAAAGCTGGGCTTGTTGCACCCCACAGTGTGTGATGTGTGCTGGGAGAGGCAGTCCAGGCAGTCACCTTCACCACGTCACCAGGGCCCCTCACCTGGCAAATCCTCTGTTGTGCCAAATCAAGAAGGATAAAACAGAAGAAGGCAGCAGCTTAAACAGGTGAAGGCCTCCATCCCACCTCCTGCCCATGCAACCAATCTTCCCTCCATCCCTGAGCTCCAAATTTCCCATGAGTATCCAGCCAGGCTTTTCAGGACATCTCCAGCACAGCTGAGCCTGTGTCCCCCCTGCCATGGAGTCCTTGAGTCAGGGTTGGTGGCACCTCTGTGTGTGTGTGTGTTTGTGTGTTGGAGTTACAGCCGCTGCTGTTCCTCCCGCTCATCCCAGCAGGGTGGGAACTGGGTGTGTTCATCCTGTCAGAGCTCTGGGGTGGGGTAGAAACAGAACCAGCTCCAAATACCCAGGAGCCTTGAGGCAGCCTCCCTCCACAAAGCCGTAAGCCTGCCTTAGATATTGTGATTAATAATAAAAGAACTGTATATTCACTGTTTTCAGCCTGTAGGGTGCAGCAGTACCACGTTTTAATGGGATCACAGAATACCAGGTTGTAAGTGATCTCAAGGGTCATCTGGTCCAACCTTCCTTGGCAAGAGCACGGTCTAGACAAGACAGCCCAGCACCCTGTCCAGCTGAATCCTTTAATTGTCCAATGTGGGGGAATCCACCACTTTCTAGGGGAGATTATTCCAGGGGCTGATTGCTCTCACTGTGAAAAATTGTTCTCTGGTATTCAACCAGAATCTCCCCAGGAGCAACTTGTACCCATTGCCCCTCCTCTTTTCCATGTGACTCCATGTAAAAAAGGGAATCTCCATCTTTTCTGTAGCCACCCTTTAAATATTGGAACATGGTGATAAGAGTGGAGTGGAATGCCATTAGTGGAATATTACATCTCCTATCTAAGGTCTGGCTGAAGTTTCTTCTTCGCTTTCTATTCTATAGACTGTGCACCATGAGCTGTTAAGCTGATGTTGTTTCACCTCAGGAGTGGCTACAGCAGGGAACAAAATATTTATGGAAAAGGGCTGTAATACAAAAATACAACACAGTGGACAAAACTGTCTGAAATTAAAATAGTATTTTTAACTGCCCTCTGCTATGTCTTGGATACCAAATGACTTGCAGAACTTTTTTTTTCCAGGAACAGTGATGTTCAAAGTGCCTGAAAATGGGCTTCCAGACTATGGGAAGTCTTGGTTACTGAGGGCAGAAACTCCTTCTGAAAATAATTTGATTAGTGGAACTTTGTTCCAGTATAAACCAGAATGAACTATTCAGTTCTCATCATTACCAGTAAAAGTTCCTATCAGACCTGTGCAATGCCCAGATAGTAGAGGGCAGAATATGCTTCATTTCCTTCCCCATTGTGTCCTCTTTTATTCTTAGCCATGCTTCACAGTGTAAAGGATCCAAATTGCAACCTTTTTTTCACATTATTATTGCCCTCCTCTGAAAAAAAACCAGCCCAAAACTCTTTCCTGGGTATTTTCATCCTTGGCTTGTGCAACTTCACCAGCTTTTATCTCCCTCCTCTGAGCCACAGCTTTTCCCCCTGCTCATCTTTGTAATCTGACATTGTGATTTGTTCACTTGGGTGCTTGTTTTTCTGCCTGAAGAAGATTTGCTGAATCATTGGGGAGGAGGCAGGAGCTGTAGAGGCAGCTGGTGGCCAGTGATAAAACCACGGCCACATCCAGCCCTCAGGGTTTGCACTTGACAGCCCTTCAGTTGAAGGCCTGAGTCACATTCCCTTCCGAGCTAAGATTGCTGGGGACTTTGGGATTGAGGAAATGGGGGTGAGGAGGTGGCACCTCAAAAATATAAACTACTGTTCCTGATAACCACAAGGTTTGTGTTGTATCTCCTGCAAAACTAAGGATGACGCTGTGAGAACTTTCAGGCTGGGGGCTAAATCCTGCTGTCTGTTGGATGTTGTGCCCACTTCAGGGGGAACACAGAGCTAAGAAAATAGGAATTTGTCTTGGGGCAGGTAATGGTATGTAGTGACTTATTCCAGACTTGCAGTAACAAGGTATAGTGTGAGCAAAGATGTGCCAGGGCTCCAAGACACTCACTTGCCTCTTTTTGGAGAGAACGTACCAAATTCCACTGGTACAACTTATGCAGCTGCAACAGGTCTGAATTCTGCCCACTGCCTAACATTTAGGCTGGGGCCTAAAATGCCTTGGTTCATTTTTTAGGTCTTTTACTCTCTCTTTGTATGACCTTGAGTTACATTCTCTCTCTTGGTTTCCTTGCAGTAAAACAGGGATAAGGTGTTTCCATCTTTGCCATTTTGAAATCTTTAGGCAGTATGAGCTATTGAAATGCAAGGTATCATTAGTCTTGCTGACTCTTGATTAGGTCTTCTGCTCTGTTAGCTCTGTTAGCCTTTATTTAAAACACTAGGAAATGAGGTTTTTTTGCATATTTTTATAAGTATCTTCCAGAATTCAAAAATAAAATCTTACCAAGAGCACATGATACTTTTCCTAAGATCAGAGTTTTAACTTGGGTTGTTCTACTTAGTTGTACTTCAAGGAGGTAAGATGGAAAGGTGGTTAACAAACAAGACTGAAAGTCCAGCTGACCTGAGTTCCATTTCTAGTTGTCCCTCTCAAATTTGGGCAAATATTTTAAAGTGAACAATGCAGGCTGGCAGATCCCGATGTCACTTTGATGCTTTATGAATTTTCTGTGGGATTTGCACAATGCCACTCCAGTGAATTACTGCACATGTGGAGGAATTCTACCTTGCTCTGATCTGTAGATCTCAAAGCATGTCCATGTTTTTATCCTCACTTTGCAAAAGGGGAAGTCTGAGACACAGGGAGGGGACGGTGACTGGCTGAGATCAGTGACAGGTCAAAGCCAGGAACACAACCCTCCTTTGAGTTCTGAGTGTCATATGTAGCTTTCTCCATGATGCCACAATATCAGAAAAGGCAGCTGCAGTTTCTGGACTCTCTTTTTCAGGTGCTGCCACACCTGAATGTCCACTGAGCTTGATTGATTTACAGTCAAGCTATTCCAGGATGGATCTAAATAAGGAGCTGTGGCAGGGATGTCTGACTGACACACTGGTTTACCATGTCCACACTCTCAGGATGGGGCCCTTTCAGGAGCAGGAATGCTCTGTCATTTCTGACTTCCCCTTCCTCAACTGAGACAAGAGATAACTTCTATTTTATAAAGAGAAACCAGAGGACTTGACCACTGCCAAAAATCCCACCAAAGCTCCTAATATAGAGGAGCCTGGGATGTAAGATAAAGTCCCGTTGCTTTAAAATTATTCAAGAGGCAGAATCAATGGGGAAGGGTTTTAAACCCCTAATTCCTCATGAGGAAGCCTTGAACCTCAGAGTTGTGTTGGCTGGTGCTGAATGTGGCCGTTGTACTTAGGGCTTGCTGAGGAGCCTTTGATGACTTAGGGGTTGCTCATGATCTGGAGAATAGTAGATTATGAGTTGGAACAGAATCAGCTGTGAGAAACTTGGCCTGAGAGTGGTGCAGAAACCACAGGGGTGTGACTCATCTCATGTAACTTCAGATGCCTTTGGATACTCAGCTCCCTTTCTCTCCAGGGAGAGAAGTATGTGCATAGAAGGCAGAACTTTGGTCCTGGTTTAGGTATGTGCTTTAGGAGGAGGTAAATCACTTCCTAGACATGTTACTTACCAAAAAGGGAGCTTTTGAGTCACTAGTTCACATTGGAGATCTCCTGACCTATGGTGCTGCTGCAGATTTCCTGCTTCATATCCCATGGAGAGCCTGGGACAGCACTCGAACCCAGGCAGCCAAGGATGAACACACCCTCCCAGCACAGGCTCAGGGCTTGCACTGGGGCCAGCTCTCAGTAAAATAGGCAGGATCCAAGACACCAGTTTGAACCAGAAGTGAGTGGGATGCAGGATGATGGCTGTCCATATGGTCTGGATGAGCAGTGACCTGATAACAGGTCTGATGGGCTGAAGAAACACGTGTGTTGAAGCTGCTGATGTGACACTGGTTCTATCCTGCAAGGCCCAACCTCATCAGGGAAACCAAGCAGAGGATGTGCCCTGCAGGAATCTCTTATTACCTCCCTGTCATGGCTGGGGTACGTGGACAGAGCTTGCACAGGTCCAAGGGAGCTCATCCAAACACAAGAGAGTCTCCCTGCTGTGATCTTCAGCTTTATTGATCTGATTATTGCCACCCTAGGAGTAGATGTGAAGTAGTATTTGCTGGCCCATGCTCTTGCAGCTCAGATGGGAACGGTCAGGTTTTACCCTCTTCTATTCATTCAGGGGTTTTTACTATTTTTCAGAAACAGAGCAATTAGCTGTACACCAACCCTTAGTGACCAGTGCAATTCCCAAGTGGTAGATCCTGCTCCCAAACCTAGGGATAGCAGCATGGAGGAGAACTGCTGCTCTGGGCAGTGAAGAGGAGCAGCTTGCTCAGCAAGCATCTGGATTGTTTGCTGTAAATCTGACCCTCCTCCTGGGCAATGCTACTAAGAAAACCTACCCCCTTCACTCCCCTGGGCCCCAATGGCCACATTTGCAGCTCTCCTGCTGCACTTCCCAGGTTATTTGCATGGATGGGGGCTCCCTGCCGGTGCCTGGGTGGCAGGAGCGAAGGGCTGACAGGCCTTTCCTGCCAATCTGTCTGTTGTTCAGATGAAGTGGTTGGAAAGTGCTCACTCTCCAGTTCCCTCTTTGGCTCAGGCACTCTGATAAGGCCTGGGCTGTCCTATCTTGCCCTGGGAGCTGTTCCTCCTCCCTAACAGGCTCTCTTCCCCGGCTGACAGTTAGCAGCCGGCAGTGCTTGATAAACTTATCAGACCAAAGCTGAGCTCAGTGCAAAACTCAGCTCCTCCCCAGCCTCAGATTTCCCCATTCCTGGGGACTCTCTGCTCTCTGCCTGCCTTGCTGTCTGGTACAGTGAACACTGATCACCCTCGGGCCAACAGGTCAAACTCAGCCCCAGGACCTGATTGAGAAGTGCTCGTGTTGAAGCAACACATTTAAAATGAGAGCACTGAGCAGGATTTTTAGAGCATCCATATCCAGCTCTGTCTCTCTCCCTGGAATATTATTCACCAGTGGAATTCATGCCTGGTTTATCCTCTCTGTGTTGCTGCTCGCCCTGTTCCTCTGCTCACCTAGAGTTGAGTGGTTTTAATGCAGGTCTCACTGTGCCTGTTGGAGGTTTCCTAAGCCATGGAATTAGGGTGCTTTGCTGAATTAAGTTTCTATCACTCATTATCACAGTCACACTCCGGTGTCCCAGCCCAGATCAAGCTCCATTGTGTGAGGTGCTGGATGTGGAAGATAAGGAGGTGCAGTCTCCTTCCTGATATCTCACTGTTGAAATAAACAAGTGAAGTGAAAGGGAGAGGGGGAATTATTATCCTCCTCTCACAGATGGGGTGAAGCTTTCTGAGGGCTCCATAGTGTGCTGAACAACTTCAGAAATCCAGTGCTCGTGTCTTGCCCCAAGTCATACAGGAAACGTGTGGCACATCTCAAGTTTGGAGCTGCAGCCTCAAGACCAGTGTGTGTCCATGGTGACTGTTAGTTGTAAGATGGTGGGTCAGGATCTGTGTTTTCTTAGGTCTTACCCAGCATAGAGGCCACTGACTGATTGAACTATCCTTGGAGAATTTTGGTGTGGCTGTTCTGGGTTGTCTCCTCTGTGTGGATGTGCTATTCCAGGGGGGAAAGGGCAAAAACTTCTGTGTTTTGTGAGCAGAATAAGTGTTAAAAATTGGTTTATGATGTACTCTTTTTTTCTGTAGCAGCTTTGCAGGTTGAGCTCCACATCCATTCCCAGGTTAGGCCCTTAATGACAGGCAGGAACGTTTCCCTGCACAAGGAAACGTGTGTGTGCAGCTATTTCTGTGAGATTGCCTAATGCCTTCAGGTTTCTCCTTGTGTGCTGTGCTGATGGGCTGGAATTAACCTGCTGGTGTGCCTCCATCACCTACAGCTTCAGGAACAACCTGCCATGAGGACAAGGGACTCTGCTCTTATCTTTTTTTCACTGAAAACACTTTCTCGTGAAGTCTAAGGCGGGAAGCAACTTGGTTCAACAAATAACCTTCTTCCTCCAACAGAACCTATACCCAACTGGAGTCTTATTTTAACCTGTCCTTCCTCTCAGTTCTTTTAAGGCCTTCCCTAGTCATTGCCAACACAACATGAAAGCTTCAGGTTTCTGCCTTCTCCAGGATTCCACTCCATGAGGTTGATACAACCTGAAAATAAGCTCCAGCCTAATGCTGTGCTAGCTGGGAACACAGCTCTGCTTCCTGCAGGTGTCCCATGACTCTGTCTTCATTAGGAAGAGAAAGATGCAACCCGTGTCCAAACTGAAATCCACCCCTGATCACAGATCTTCTGGGCTGCTGCTCTCAGTGCCTGAAGGCTGTCTGGAAGACTCAGAGGCACCTCTCTCCTCCTGACAGACACCCGAGGTTACTGCTTTGCATGTGCCTCATTTGCTAGACAAAACAGCCCAAAGACCAGGATTTTCAATAAAAGGAAGAAGGTGTGAAGAGCACTGGGGAAGTGCAGGATACAGGGCGGGCTCACAGGGAGGCAAAAACAATCAGCTCTTTCTTCAGCCACAAAGATTAGTTGAGATTTTGCTTTTTGTTATCTATTCCCTTGATTGACTGACCAGAATGTTTTTGATGTGAGGGGAGATGGTGAGAAAGGGGTTGTATCAGAGTGGTCAGAACTGAGGAGGATTTATATGTTTGGAGACCAAGGCCATGTGTGTTTGGAGTCGGTGACAGCCATGGCCTGATCCTGACAGGAGCTGAGCATCCCTGGATAGCCGTTGTGTGGATTCAGTAGCTCCAAGGATCAGGGCAGCCCTTCGCCCACTCCATGCCCTGTTGGGAGTGAAAGGCTCTCCCCAGCCTGGTGTGGTGAGGTTTGGGTAATGCCAGATCTGCTTCCTCACTCCTTCACCTGCATTCCAGAGCTTCAGGAACGCAGGTGTTCAAAGCCTGGGGAGGCATGCAGAGGAATTGTTTGCTCCAGAGCAGAGCCAGACTAGATCCCCCCATCCTCTTCCTCAGGAGATTGCTCTCCTTGATCAGGATTGCAGTGAACAAGGGGCTGTGGGGCTCTGCCTTGTTTTTCCTTTGGGCTGGTGGCATCCATAGGCCTAAAGGAAGGTCAGGGCTTAGGCAGCATTACCTGGTGACCTGAAAGGGGGACCTTTTTACTCAAGAGGAAAAAACTGTAGTGTCTTGTTGGGAAAACGCTTCAAGTTAATTCCCTCTCCTCCTCCTCCCTTCTCAGGTCACCTCCTGGCTCTGGCTGTACTGTCTGGCTGGTGCCTTTGCCAGCTGGCCTCCATCCACAGCCTGTGCTTCTGGAGATATGCTCTGTGGGAGGGGGTCAGCCTGGATCCCCTGCACTGCTCTGCCCACAGACATGTTTTCCTGAGTGCAGCTCTGCAGCAGCACAGCCTACAGCCATCCCAGTCTGCTTCTCCACTTGTTGCCTGTCCATCTAAAGCAGTTCCTGCATCTCCTGGGTTGTGCCCACCAGGCTCCTCACAAATACCAGGCTGAGGCTGACACTGCCTCCTCCAGTGTAGCTGCTCTTCAGGAATTCCTGGATAGCTCAGGAGAGAAGCTCCCAGCTGTCCACTGAAGGTTATTGCTCCTCTGTACCACGGAAACCAAAGATAGGGATGGAAGTCTGAGGGATGCAGCAGCCCTCCTTTAGCAGGCTCCAAAGAACCAGCTGCCTGGTTTTGTTTTGTGACTGGTCTTGCAGGCACTCTTGCCATAGTGCTGGTCAGTGTGTGCCAGCACTTGCCTCCAGAATGGCCAAAGCTGGGGAGCTTTACATGAGTCAGACACACTGCTGTCCCCAGGACACACACAGGGAAGTCTGTGCTGGTGTGTCAGTGTGGTTTGGGGCTGGAGGGTATTTGCTCCTGAGCAGTTCAGATGCTGACACACTCTTTAAATATTTCTGTTTGCAGGTTTGTGGAGGACAGGGGGAACAACAAGCACGGTTGGCATTTTGGGCAGTGGTTTTAATAAGCTGAAATGACTTTACCTTGAGCAGGGCTTGTGCATATGTGAGAGTGTTCACATGTGTGTGTGTGTGCCTCTGCCACAGCCAGGACCAGTTCCATCACAGGTTATACACCTTCCCCAGAGTCCCTGCCCTGACCAGGTTCTGGCATGACTTAGGAAAGGCCAGCAGAGATTTAATGGGGGCTTTGACAGTTCCATCTGGACACACATTCCCGTGTATCTGGGGTGCTCCTCCTGCTCTGGAGAGCTGACTCTGGCCTGTGTGGGACTCTGCACCAATCTGTCTCCAGGGATGAATGTCTCCCTGATGGCAGCCCTGTTCTGCATGTGAATGTCCATCTTTATTTCCCCTCAAACCGTATGGTATATTATACTATACTCTTTCCCTTCTCCATTTCCACCCCATCCCCACCTCTTGCATCTCCAGAGCAAAGCATGAGCTGTTCTTGAAATGGGTATTTTGAACATGAAATACACTCTGTTAGCCCAGTTACTGAGAGGGAACAGATTTATCAGATAAATCCCAGCAGGCCTCTACATGTTGTCACTGTCTGGTACAGAGCAATAAAAATATACATTAGAATAAGTATAAATACATATTTACAGTGTACAAGTAAAGCCAGGAGTACAGACTCTGTTTTGAGCTTCCAGAATGCATATTAATAACTAACAGCTTAGGCACAGCATAAAACAGGGGCAAGTACATTTTAGGTCTTAGGAGAATAACTTTGGATTTACAGCAGTGTAACTGAGGGCAGGACAGACATCTCTCCTGGCAATACATGAATTTTCCACTTGGACCATTTGTCTTTGCCCACGATGGCAGCCTTCCCTCATAAACCTTTGGAGTGAAATGGTTTGTGCCACAGCCCATTCCCAGGGTAATTCCCACTGGTGCCATTGTCCAAGGCCGTGTGTTCAGGGATGTAGTTATGGAGTGGGCTGTGTGCTGCTACAGTGCCCTGCTTAAGTGGAAGCACTTGCCTTATTTGTGTTATAATAATACTTTGTCCTTCCTGTTAAGAACTCAAGGGACTCTACAAACCTGAGAGAATGATCCCACGTCACCAGGAGGGGGGGGGAGAAACAAAAGCCCAGTGCAGTGACTTGCCAAAGGTTAGAGAGAGAGAATGTAGCAGAGCTTGGAGGGGAACTGGTTCTTTACTTGTTCCAGTGCTTTGCTTCACCCCCTGGACCTGGAAGAAGGAGGAAATGCCACTGCTCTGTTTGTATAATATTTGTAAGGTACTTGCATACTCTGCCAGCGTGTACAGGCTCAGCCACTTCCTCCTTTAAGAGAGGGGCTGGAAAGCAGGATTCTGACCCTTGGCATCGACATCCAAGGGCCAGTCCTGACCATGCAGTGACACAGGACTGCCCAGGACAGCTCTAAGTTGGTATGCACTGAAATATTGTGGGACATACCAGAGCCCAGATTCCAAAAGCAGCCAGACTCTCCCATGGTACCAAGACGTGGGGCTTATGCCTAGTGCTGTGGCATGGCTCTTCCTGGAGCTTGCTTGCTTGCCACCAAGCCAGGGATCTTTGCAGCATGGTGTGTCTGAGGAATGTATTTAGAGACCCCTGTTATCAGCTAGGGATAGGAGCTGTTTCTTCAGTATTTTCCTCCCACTCCAAGCTAAAAATACAGCACAGTTAACTTGTCATTTGATCACAGTAAATGCTCTGCTGAAAGAAATGACTTTAGGTGTCTGTTGGCAGAATTTATGGCCTGGGCAAGTCTCTGCAGAAGCCCTGTCCAGGCTGAACACAGCTCACTGAACGCAATCTATTTGCATGGCCTGGCCTTATCTTCCCAACCATCGGAGCAGGACACGGTTATAGCACTGGCTTGGCACAGATTGTGGCTCCCACCAGCCCAGGAGTTCCCACCTCACTGCTGGGCAGCCTGAAAGAACTGGATTCTGCACATGGTGTCAATCCAGAGTAACAGTGACCTTGGAGGAATTTCTCTGGGTTTGCACTTGAGCAGGTGATGTCAGGTCTGGGCTGGTACCTGTTGTAATTGAAAAGTGAGACACCCCCCCCCCCCAGAGGTTTCTTTGGGACGTGCAAGGCCCTGGGGTGCCAAGCACCAAAGCCAACGACATGACTTTGCCAGTCCCCAGGGGAACACAGGGTGCCATATGAGTCCCACACTGGATGGAGATGCTGGGGACAGTCTGCAGTGGGAGCTCCAGCAAAGACCTGGAGCCCTTCCTCACTTGAGGCTGTGCTGGGTCTCGCGGTGCCTCCGCAGATCCACCTTGCGCTGGAAGCCCTTGGCACAGAGCTCGCAGCTGAAGGGTTTGAACCCGGTGTGTTTGCGGCTGTGGGTGATGAGGTTGGAGCTCTGGCTGAAGGCTTTGCCACAGACCTGGCATTTGTGGGGCTTCTCACCTGCAGGGCACAGAAAATGGTAAAAAACACTTTAACAGGTGAGAGAAAGGAGGTAGAAATGCCCTTCAGCAGATTCAGACGGGCTGTGCTCGGGCATCAGGGTGCTGCCAGCCCAGCTGTCCTGGAAACATCTCTGGATTGTGATCCAGCACCAGAGGGTGGGAAGACCCAGAGGCAGCCCTCTCCAGCTGGGTGATCCATGCCCTGCCTGCATCCAGGGCTGGGGACAACCACATCATGTACCAGAGGCTGGTCAATAAGCCCCTCCTTGTCACACAGAGCAGGATGTGCATCCCAGGGGTGCTTTGACCTCCTCCCATCTTACCACTCAGGGAATAACGACTTTCCAGTGCCTCTGGACTTAACTCTGGTCCAACATCGCTGTGTCTGGTGACTGTGTATGTGCATTTACACCATAGGCTCTAATCTGCATTTGCCTGTTGGGGATATTTTGTTTCTCACCAGTGTGGATGTAAGTGTGTTTCTTCATATCCGACTTCTGGTGGAAGCGTTTGCCACAGTACTGGCAGGGATAGGGCCGTGTGTCCGAATGGATCAGCAGATGAGTGGAGAGGGTGGAGGAACGTTTGAATGTCTTCCCACACATCTTGCACTCAAAGCTTCTTTCCTGTTGGGGAAGGAAAATCATGGGATGTCTGAGGCTGCAAGACATGTGACAGAGCTTGAAGAGTGATGAGAATAGTAGATTTGATAAGCAAATCTCCTTGGCTCCTGGACTGATGTGCTGGGAGCAGTACAAAGGGAATGCAGGAGGGTTACTTATGGAAATGGATTATGTCTTGTGATCCAAACTCCTGCACCCTCTAGGAGGAGGTGAGGCACGGAAGAACAAGCAACAAAGATCCTTCCCTCCCATCCAAGGAATTCTCAAGGGCAGTCTGAGATTTGTGAGACCAAGATCTATGATCTGTGGTCCCCAGAGCTCCTGGTGTTGTCACTGGGTGCTACAGGAAAGACACCACGTTTGTAACCGAGGAAATGTCACTTCCTCTATAAGGGATTAAGCAACAGCCAAGGTCCAAGCCCTCATGAGCTCTGGAGAGCTGGTTCTCTGGACACATCCTACACACCTGGGAGTGGATATTGGTGTGCTGCTCCAGGCTTACAGCGTGCCCAAAGGTTTTGCCACACACTTCACAAGCAAAGGGCCGGGTCCCACTGTGAGACCTTCGGACATGGACCTCCAGTCCATGGGGAGTGGAGAACACCTGCAAAACAAAATGCCAGGGATAATTTTTGGCATGAGGTGGCTGTGTCTCCACCTCTGTTTTCAATTCCTTCTCTTTATTGGATTCTTCCCTCTCGTGGGCCACGTGAACTGCATCACTCCCAGTGCCTCTGTACTTGCTCTCCTGAGTAGGTGACCTGTTTTGAGCCACGTGTTGCATTTTGGTGTGACCCACTATTCGGTGAAAATCCCTCCAGGCCCTCCCCATCCCTGAGGTTCTCCTGTGACACACAAACCTTGTTGCACTTCACACAGTGGTAGGTCTCCATGTCTGAGGAATAGTGCATGCTGTAGTCCAGGGGGGGCTCGGAGCTTGGCAGGAGGTGGCTCCCATACAGGCTAACAGGGTGCTCCAGCAGGGCTGACTGCATGGTGGAGGACATCTGTTGGTAGCTGTATGGCACGTGGAAAGCATCCCAAGAGAAGCCAGTTTTGTAGAAGGCAGGGGTGGTTGTGTTAGTGCAGTCCTTGATCTGCAGAGCTGGGATGGGCATCTCTGAGTTTGCAGAAGAAAGGGAGAAGTGAGTGTCACACCACTGCCTGAAGGTGGGCGTCAGCAAAAAACGTTCCCCAGCTCCCATTTATCCATTGAATACCTTGGGAGTTCCAGTTGGAAACTCCTCCTCCTCAATTCAAATCCCAATTCCCCATGAAAAGTTCCTATTGTGACTTTGACTGCAATCTGAGGAAATCTTATGGCAAAGAATGCCATGGAAATGTGATGGCTAAGGGAATTTTAAGCCCCCTACTAGCCCTGCTCCATGTGGTGTTTGAACAACATATGGACACCTGCCTTGACCACAGAGCACAGAACTGCACTGAGATGGGGATGTTCACCCATTGGGAATCACAGCAGCATCCTTCAGGGAGATGCTGATCTAGAGCAGAATTGTAAAGGGAAACACAGAATTCTCCTGATAGCTCTGCCTGGGACAAGTTTGACCATCGGTGTCAAGGTAAGAGCTGCCATTTACTGAAAATCTGGGCCCAGTTTTAGGGGGTCCATAAGCCAGCCCAGCCCTGACCTCTTTTGCAATTGTGGTTTTGGGTAGCAGACCTTGAGCTGAAGGGCCTGGCAGCATCCTGCTCAGGTACTGGACAGGGACACTTTCTTCCTTCAGTTCAGGTGGGTCCTTTTCTTGTTTTGGAATCACACATTCCAGGTCCTGTTTCTTGATGTCCTCTGGTGTCCTGTCTCCTGTGGCTGTAACACAGAGCAGGGTCACAGGTTGTTCTTCCTCTTACAAGGAGTCTGTTAAGGTGAGTTTTGCAGTCATGTATGAACTCGTGCTTGGATACAGGAGCCTGTGCTCAATTCCCTGAATAAGTGCAGAGTGCTGCAATCAGCAGGGCAATCAAGGTCTCTCCACTGCAAAGGGAAATTCCAAGCAGGATGAGATTGGCAAGGGAGAGGGGGCAGGATGAGGTGACAGGACACTTGATACCCTCTACAGTGAGAGTGGATTAGCACTAGAAGGCCATATATCTGTAAGAATCATTTCCCTATTCAAAACCACTTCCATTTGTGTGGCTAACTAACAATCACTAACTTATTAACCTCCCCACCCCTCTCCTAAGAGAGCTGGGTATTGTTAACCTGGATTTATGGACAGCCAAGTAGGGAAGCAGAGAGGGGAGGTAACTGCTTATGCAGTTGCAAAGACTACTGAGCCTCATCTTCTCCTGCCCACACTCCCATTTCTCCATGCTTGTCCCAGCCCTTAAAGAGACCAACCAGCACTTTTTAGAACGTAGACTTTGCAGTAAGAATTTAAAATGGACAGGGGTCCAACACATGTGCCTCCTTTATGCTGGAGATGGGACAGGTCTGCTGAAGGACAGCATTTATCTGTCATCAAAACCCTCCACTAGACAGACACAACAAATAGTCAAAAGATGATGGCAGGAATCGAAATGAAAATGTCACCTCCTTTCCTTTTTATCAAACTTATCACAGGGTTGGACTCTAATTTGATAGCCAGGGCTAGAACAAAGAGTAAGTTGATCCTAGATTTGAATATAGAAAATTTGAATGGTGCCTGAAGGAAGAAGATAATTGCCCCAGCCCTGCCACTGCTGGGATGGCTGTGGGAGAGCGGGAACAGGAGCAGAGGGAGGGCAGCAGGCAGAGGCAGAAGCTGTGTTGGTTGGTGTTCATACAGTACAGAGCAGCTGGCCCTTCACCTGTGAGTGTGTAGGAGTCCTCACAGGCAGTGTTAGGGTATCCCTAGTATTTTCTCACTCTGGCTGTAGCCTTCCTTGCAAATCATCAGGAAGAGGTGGTAACACACTGAGGTAGAGAGGATGTAGTGCAGAGAGAGCGTGGGCAGCAAACATGGGAAGCTAGAGATGGAGGTGGCAGAGTTGTGAAGAGTTTGTAGAAGACTGACAACCAAGGGCAAGCTCTTTTCCCAGCTGTTAGTGGCCTGAAATTGGCCTTCTATCCCAAATGTGACCAACTCCACTCAGCAATCTGATATCTCAAATCTCCCCAGCAACCGAGCAGGGAACAAAGGGAGGATCTAAATTTGGATTTGTGGATTTGGCGTAGAGAGCGGACACGCAGGAAGGGATCAGTTTGTCCTTAGACTGACGTGCCCCTGTAGAAGCCCTTTGATGCTCTTTAGCTCACTCACCCCACTCCTTTACTTGCCTACTCAATGATTGATTTGCCTTGGTGTTTTCTTACAAGCCCAGTGGATGGACTGACTCACCAGTGAAGGCAGAGGTTACTGGACCCCACGTGAGTGCAGGCAGGTCATCTTCCACAAAGCGGTGTTGGTGGTAGGTATGAGCCTTTTTGCTCTTCACCAAAAAGGAACGTGGCATTTTCCATTCACTCTCTGGGCAGAAACACAGAAAAACAGCAGGTAAATCTCTGTGGTTTAGGGATTAGTTTCCCATTTGTCCCCCCAGCCCTCAGCTATGTGAGCAGCAGTGAATTAAAACTTGTAGTGGGGAGATGAGGAGATCACCTCAAAGGTCCCTCCAGCCAGCTGAGGAGCAGGGAGGGGTTGCATGGGTTTGGGTGTGTGATGGATCTCAGCTCTGAGGAAAACACAGAGCTGTGGAAAGGGCTAAATGAAAAACTTACTGCAAGGTGGTCTCTGACACTGTAAAAATTACACTTCACAATCTACCCCAGGTCAAGGCAAAGGATTACAGCAATCTTGATGTTCTATGTGGAGAAACAGAGACAGGCTTAAACTGAGGGCTGTGTACAGACCAAAATTGCCTGTGGCAGACACACTGGAAGGCAGGATCTCTCTTTTGTAGCTCCCTGCTCTGGCTACAGGACATGGGGCATCTCTGACCTCACCCTCCCTGAGTGGGGACCACAGGCTGGAGATCCCCCTTGGAGAAAGGGTCTGTCTGAGTGTTTGTCCTGCACCTGGAAGAGCCCCTGACCTGGGCTCTTCTGTGAAATTGCTACAGAAACACTAATTAGAGAAACAACACCAATAATAGGAGAGAGACAGCAGAAAATCCATGATGTATGTGGGGGGGGTCTCCTTGTTGAGTAGCTGGAGTGGTTTGTGCTCTGGCTGACAAACAACAGGGGAACAGAGGCAGAGCAGAAGGGCTGGGTGAGAAGTTACCTTTTGGACCTGACTCAAACATTGCAGACCGTTGAAATGGCGGGTGAGGAACAAACACAAAATGCTGAAATTTAATCACACAAAATTCTCTTGCAATGCATCTGTTATCTGTGCTATCCAGAACCCAGCCCGCCCTGTGCCCGCTCCACGGGCCTGGTAACTGCTCTCCTGGAGGCAGAGTGACAACAGGGGCAATGTTGTGTGCAGCAATATCAGCTGGTGCCTTATTTGCATGTGGATTTGCATTTTCCCTTGTAATTGTTCGGGATAGTGACACTGAAAACAAATCTTGCCATATTTCATATGAAAAGTCAGCAGTGAGTCCTGGCTCACTGTTGACTGGAAACTGTGTTACTGAGTTTTGCTCTTTCCTGAAAGCAGTTCAGTGTAACTTACTTAATTACAAAAGAAAAAAACTCAAAAATCCACAAAGGTTGCTCCTGTTACGTAGGAATGACATGGAATGTCTAAGTCAGGATACAGCAGCGTTGGACTTCTGGAATCCCAAACAGCCAGGGATGGAAAGGTCTGCTCCCTAGGGTTCAGAAGTACTTGCACTACCTCTTCATGCTAAATATAATTACACAGCCCAGTGGTGTTTTGTTTAAAGGTCTGAGGGCCACATTTGCAGTGGTGCCTGAAGCTGCAGGTCCATGTGCTGTGGGATTCCCACAATGAGGTCTCCTGTGGACAGGGGGATTGCCAGGGTGCCCACCAGCCCACCTGCCTTTGGATATGCAGTTAGAGCTGTCTTTTTAAATCTGGTCCAGGATTCCCACTGTTTCTTCTATGATTTCAGGGTAACTCTTGGTGTCTCCAGCCATTTTTATTTCCAAAATGACTCACCTGTTTTTCTTCATCATTTTCCAAGAAATTTACATGTAACTTGAGATGAATAAGAGAAAAGAGAGGCCAAGAGTAGATTTGTTAATGTAATTTCAGAAAAAGGACAAAACAGTATTGAGAAAGAACCACAAGTTGACCCTTGAGAGACGGGACAGTGAAGCAAAATTTTTCTCTCTCTATAGAGATTCATTCTAAGTGTTGTAAAGAGTCTCTGCCCAGTGAAAAGCTGAAGGCACAGAAATAGCTCCAGGAGTGTCCTGCAGTGGATAAAACCCTTCAGCAGCTCTGCTTAGCTTGTGCCACTCACATTCCAGAGCAGAGCTGAGCTCAGAGGATCAGTCCCACATAAGGTACCTGTGCATGGAGCCACACTCTGCATTACAGACATTACAGTGCCCCAAGCTGAAATCCTGCCACAAACCCTTTATCCGTGGAGTTTCCACTCATGTCAGAGGGATTTTCCCATGTGGTGGGGCAGGACTGTGTCCACAATGGAGGGTATTCATACCAGAAAGCTTTAGACATTGGGTTTCTCTGCCTGAATTAACCAGGTCATTTCTCTGGGCTTCCTGACACGGTGGAGGAAGAGGCTCTGGCAGTGGGTAACTCTGAATGTAGGGGACACCCTGCATCCAGCAGCGCTGCTGGAAGAGTCACTCTCCCTGCCTCCAGCTAGAGAATCCTCTGGCAGTAGCTGGACAGCTTAGCCAGGTAAATCAGAGGGTTGGAGGTGGGTGGCTCAAGCACTGCAGTGTGTTATGGCAGTGCCCACACACCAAGTCCACGACAGCACCAAGCACAGCCCCGCTTTCCTGGTGGTGGTTGGAAGTAGAGGCACATGAATCAACAGGATTTTTCTGGATGTGTTTGCCCCAGCATATGGAAAAGTCAACTTTGGTCCAGTATTGTGACCTCTGAGAAGGGCCTGTGCTGATCTTTAATGGACTGAACGTTGCAGAAGGAAGTTACCTTCCCCCACCCCATTTTAGAGAAAAAAACAGGAACTGGGAGCCCAAAGCAGAGTTAATTAACAACTGCACTGCACTGTCTTTGTGATTCACAAAACCAGGTTAGAGGAAAGCTAAAGGCAGAGACTGTGAGAGGAAAAAGCACTGTCTTCCCTTGAAACTCCAGATTATCAGTAGCAAGTGATCACCTGCTCCTAATGGCCAACTGTATTTCCCAGGGAAAGCAGTGCTATGGACAACAGATCCCACCACGTCTCAGAGTCACTGAAGCTTCCAACAGAATTTGGCTTCAGCCTTTTGCTGAAAATTAAACTTTATTATTATGGAGTCTGTTCCTTTCAGCCCCTGTGGCACCAGTTTCTACTTGGAGTGGTAAGTGCACAAGAGAAATCATTGCTTGGGCAGATGCTCCCAACCAAAATGGAACAGTCCTGGCTGGTTTTTTAAATTCACTACAGGATATAAAGCCAGTAGTCAGCTACAGTTGACATTCTTATTTGCTTGCCATTCATGCAGCTGTATAATAATGTTAGAACGTGTCCTGAGGAAAGGACAGCAGGACCCAAGGGAAAAAAAACCTGCTTCACTATTTTGGGAACCTCACCTGTAGCGCCTTAGAAAGGTTTCTTTTTGCAGTTATAAATTGCTCAGTCAGATCTGAAAGCACACCCAGCATTTGTGTGTCCCCCCAAACTCCAAATTCCCTCACCCTCAGCGAAGCTCTCTGGTGATTTTGCCACGTAAATCTCTAATGTGACACTGAAACACTGCAGGTGGGGAAAGAACCAAATGAAAAGGGTTTGGTTCTTAATTTAGGGGGTGGTTTCTGACTCCAGGATCCGAATTTCACCGGGTCCCTCAATGAAGCTCCATCTCCCACTTCATTACACGGCAGCTCACAGCACCTAAACCCACGGGACTGAGTCCTTTGATATCACTGAGAAGAAATTAATATTCTCACTGAATTAGATTGTGGAGCCTTCAGTGGGGACAGGTGTTTGCAGGATTGTGCCACACTGAATCAGGGACTCAACATGCAGCAAAACTTTCATTCTAAAGCTGACTTGCATTTTTCTCTAAATTCAAGTAATTCCATTTTCAGATTTATGAGGTAATTGTAGAGATTAAACACTTTTTCTCGCCACACTCAGCAGAAACATTTAATTTTAACTAACAATTGATATATATCTTCATATAAGTTGATGAGTGTACAAAGTTTTAGGCTAAAAGAGACTTATTTCCTTTTCATTACTTAATTTATATTTATATCTCAATATTGCTTCTTTTTCTGTTCTCTCTCACAAAGGTGAAGCTTCCAAAAATACAGAACAGCTTGTCTTTAAAAAGACTGTTTTTTGAAGAAGAAAAAAAGCACAAACCAAAACAGGAGGTATCTGAAATTTTTAAGAGTCCAAATCAAATAAAATAAGAAAATTAAAAAAAAAAGAGAGGTTTTAAGGACTCCTGACTCTTTAAATATAAAGTCAAATTTGAAAGAATTTCAGTTTTTTACAAAATTAATCATGTTTAGTCCATCATTGCAATGTACTTGGGGCAAGTCATTTGAATGTGTCTTTTTTAGTGGAAAAATGAACAGGTCATTTTTAATTCCTGTGGTCAGACTGGGCAAATGGACATTATGGGAGGGGTAGAAAATTACAGTGGGAATTTTGTCCCAGAAGGGGAACAGAAATGCTGGAATATCTGTAGTACCTGGAAAAAATCCTTAGACTATAATTGCAGCATTTGTTCTTTAGAAACCCCACGGAGCTCCTGGTGATGTTGGGAATGCCACTGGCTTTAGGAAACTTTGCCATGGATAGATAAAGCTATACAGTGCAATCTAATAAATTCTATACCCCCTTAATGTATAGATGCACTTAATGAACTTGCAAGTCATTTGCTTTCCTGCCTAATGTATTGAATCAATCTGGTGGTATGTGAGAAGCGCCTATAAATAGCTAATTCCATATGCTAAAAATTGTTACACTGATCAGCCTCTACTTAAAAAGGATGGAAAATTAATAAAAGGGAGATTTGAAGCAAAAATTCTGAACAGGAGAGGCTGAACTGTCATCAGGAAAGACTGGCACAGGTGATGTGAGCAGAGGTGTCCTGCTCTCTGAATTTAAAGGTCTGGCCCTGCAAAAGAGCAATTAAAAGGGAAAACACAGTTTGCCCCTTCCTCAGTGGCAAAGTACAAAACTCTGCACCCAGAAACTAATCCTGCTGATGGAGCTTGCTGGGACACAGGTATCTGAGACCACTGTCACATCCCTTGTATTTTGTTTTACTCACATGTGAGCACATTGTCACATGTGAGAGTGAAGTATATGGTACATAATTTTAAAAGGTTTATATGGTATATAATTTTAAAAGGTGGAATTCAAATGAGTCAAGTGAACTATTCCCATAAAGGAATCCTCAGGACAAGCGACTTACTCCGTGGAATGTGTCACATATTTGCAAACAAAAGCAAAGAAGAAGGAAAAAAAGCTTAGGAAAAAAAAACATATCAGAGAAATGAGGAAAACAATAAAAAATAAAAGTGGTTAAAAGAATAAATCAATCACCTGTTTGGGGGACTTTGCTTTACTGGATTCGCCTTGAAATCTCCCCAGACCAGCGGGACGTCGCCTTCTCTCAGGACTCCTCTTCCACTTTTTCTCTTGCTCGCAGTCTGCTGAAATAGATACTTCTCCTTTTTTTTTCTCTCTCTTGGTTTTGTTGTTTTTTTTTTTTTTTTTTGCCCCTGTTCCCCTCCCTGATTTTTCAATCAGATTATTTGTGTCAAAATCTGGCGGTGAAGAAACAGCCAATGGAGAAGCAGAGCCCAGAAAGTATTTGCTTATCAAAACTTTCCAGGACTTTGAAAACTTGAAGAGAATTCACGATGCCCAGCTCTGAGCCCTGGGGGCAGCACCCTTCACTTCCAGGGGCAGCTTCTCCTTCTGCAGGGATACTCCTCTGTCATATTGACAAAGAGCATGACACAGGGAAATAATACCCCAAGCAGGCATTTATTTTGTCTTTTCTTTAAAAAAAAAAAAAAGCCCTTAAAAACCTGTATTTTTACACACATTCATCCCCACATCATATCTTTCACAAACAGCCACACCATCTGTCTCACACACACACACACACTCTCACTCACATACTTCGGGCTCATAAACAAAACCATCGAGCACATATGCACAGAATTATTTTATTCCAGAATGGATCTTTTATCTCTCCAATTTCCAAGGAAAAAGGAATAAATACTTGCACGGTACAACCAAAGAAGATGCGTGTTAATCAGCCTTCATTTTCCAAGGCATATGTGTGTGCAATCCACACATATTTTAGGCGTTGCTCTATCTATGTACAGCTGTATAAAGGGTATAAATATAGATTTAAGAAAGCTCATTAAGCAAGCTCATTAACAACAGCTTTGCAAAAAGCTCCTCAAGAGCAATAATAAAAATTTGCACTTCTATCACTTGCTTTTCAAAAAAGGTTTGAGAATGGGTTTAAAAATGGGAGATAGTTGAGTGCCAAAGCCCCCTGTAATGGCAGGTGGAAGGAGGGAGGATGGAGCAGGGGCAGGGGCAGTTCCCAGGTTGTTCTTTTGCACAGGTGCTGGGAACACAGATTTTCCTTCAGAATCCTTGAGCATGATTCCTTTTTGGGGACAAACAAGGAGAGCTGATCTCCCCAAACGAGGAGAGGGGAGTAATTCCTTGATTTCACCTATTCTCTAGTTATCCCAACCTTCCTGCCCGTGCAGGTGCACAGTGGCATGAGCTGGGTGTGCCCTCCCTGCCCTCCCAGCTGTCTCCGTGCGTGGAGTGCAAAGGTGCCTTCCACGAAGTTTATAATTCCAAAGGTATGTAAGTGCACCTGCAGCAGTTGAGTGCCGAGTACCGGGACATCACCAGCAGGAAAATGCCTTTAGAGACGAGTTTCCCCGCTCCCTGTGAGCTGTCAAACGCGTTCCGCTGCTTCCTACAGTTGGTTGCGTTAACCCGGGACTCCGTTGGGTCCCTTTTCCTGCTGCAGCTCAGAGGGGTGAACGCCTGGAAGCGACACCTTTTGTTCTGCCCCTCCGCCGGGAGGCTGGTGTTTCCCTAACGGAGCAGAGACACTCCAGGGGGACAGCAGAGGGATTCTGCCCGCTGTCCCCACCACCCTGTGCCGGGACAGCCCTGAGTGCCAGCTGTGTCATTGCCCCATGGCACCGGACAAGGCTGTGCAACGGGGTTTGATGCAACTCCGAGATAGGAGCGTGGATTTCACCCGCATTGAGAAAGATTCAGATTTTGATCTTAACCCATCTGTCATTTACCGAGCATAATTAGGTCTCGTTGTTTATAGAAGAGAACAATCCCCTTCCCCTCTCCCTCCTCCCCTCCTTATTTATCCAGCCGGGTTTTGCATGAAAGAAACGTTCCCAAGGCATTGTGCTCGCGAGCTGATTTGCATCCTCTTAAACACAGGCATTTGAGGGATTACATTTCCCGCTACAAAAACAAGCCATTGTAACAGAAAACCCAAATTGTACATTGCAGCTTCACGGTTCCTTATGAAGACAGTTACAGGAATTAAACAAAACAGGAAAATGACAAGCTGCTGAAAGGGCCGAGATGTTATTTTATGAAACATCGGAGCCTGCTCCTGCCAGCACCCCTAAACACAGACTTCCCCTCATAGCAAGTGCAAATGGCTGCAGAGTGTGGCCCTAAAAGTGGAGACAGTAAAAGCAAGTCAACCACACAAAAAACACCCTCTAGAAAAGCAGTTGTGTCAAAATCTTTAAGGTCCTTTCCAATCCAGCCCATTCAATGCTATTATGTTTAACAAAACCTCCCCAACCAGCTGTTTTCCAGAGAGAATTGGGCACAGTCCTGTGGAAAAGAAGGATGGCTCCATCTCCAGTGGCAATAACATCTGTATCAGCTGTTCTGCATCCCCAAGTAGCCACCAGCTCACACAGTCCAGATGTAATTGCAGACAAACTGACCCCTGAGATAATGTGCACAGACTGCACAGACATTTCTGACTGTTATCACTGGAATGCCTGAAGGGAGATGGGAACACTGCTGGCTCTGCTTCAGCTCCTACCCACTCCTTCTCCTTTTATTTTATTTCAGGAGTTCCTATGGAGGATGGGACTGCAGTCCCATCACCTTGGCTTGTTGTGTTCTTGCTCTCACCTCTCCACTGAAATAACCATTGAAAGGTGATTTACACAGGCTTGAATTATAAACCCAGAGCGCTGGAGGTGCATTTGGGGCTGGAAGAACCTTAGAGCTGACCCCGTGTGGCCATTCTTATTTTATGCTCTTCCTGTTTATATCACTCTCCCTGTTGTCTCTTCTTATTTCAGGATCAGCAGAGAAGGGAGAGCCGCAGAGGGCTTATCTGGGCTCCCAGAGACTTGTCCTGGCCCTGACCCACATGAGCCATGGTGGATGTACAGAGTTCTGCTTGTACACAAGGGCAGTTTAATTTCGTGCATTGCTGCGAGTTCTTACTACGTCTCCTATGCTCCTGTGCATCTTAATGAAATAGATTTTTAAATCTATAGCTCAGTAAGAATAAACAGGTTAATTACAACACATCACATCCATTATAATGCAGTCACTTTTCCTTTCAAATCCAGCAGCAAACCCCTGCTACAGCATCCAGGTTTTCTTCATCAATTTGAACGTTATAACAATTAAATCCCAGTAAAATACACAACTAATTGCTTCCAGCTCTTTTCTGAAGCTCATCCTAATTTCCACCCTTTCCTGTGGCAGATTAAACAAACATGTCTCCTGCACAGCAGGGAAAAAAATACCATCACTCAGTCCAGGCTGTAATAAATATTAATTACCATGCACCAGGCAGGACTGGATTAAAAATATGCTGGCTCCAAGGAACTCTATCTCATCCCGAGGCAGGATGACCCATCGCAGGTGCAGTGGGAAGGAGCTATCTCAGCCCTGCAGAGCTGGGAAACACAAACTGCTGCTGCTGCGAGTTAAAAATCAGCGGATGGGGCTCTAATCTGCCTTTTTTTCCCCCCCTTTTCCTTACACCTAGCTTTCACCTTGCAACTTTGATGCCTGTGATTCCTGCTGGCATCTGGGGCCAATTCGTATGGACTCAAGAGTCGGATTTACAGCGCTTCTCCCCCACTGAGCTGCTCCTTCTCGGGGAATGAAAAACACAGGGATCCCACCGGTGCCGGGATTGAAATGTGGAACTGGGAACCTGTTGCACACAAACCCGAAGGCTGCAGGACCTTCCCTGCGGTAATTTCCATTCTTCTTTCCTTACTCTGCGTTTTCCACAGGGGAAAAATTAACCCCTATCGAAAGAAAGGATGGAACGTTTTGCGTGGCGTGGTTGCTAACGTTTTAGGAAGGAGAAAATTAAAAGAAAGAATTCCGGCGCGTGGTTTGGATGACGAAGTCCCCCCCCCAAAAAGAAGGGTGAATGAAACAAGCTCTGAACGTTCAGCGAGTAAAATCAATTTTATTTGGGGTGCGCGCCCGGGGTGAGGGGGGCTGGTTCTGGGTGGGACTCGCAGCGCCCTGTCCCGTCAGCATCGCTCCGCACACACAGCGGGATTCCTGAGGCCTTTTTGTCGCCTTTGCAGACATTTATTGCACTTTACAGGGCACTTTCGGGCAGGACCCCGAGCACTGGGGAGCTCGGGCTGGGCTGTGCCCCCGACCGGCCCCGTCCCCTCAGGCCGGGCCTTGTTTACCGCCCGCGCGCGGCCCCGCCCCCTCCACATCACGCGACCTCCGCCGGGTCGAACCGCTCCCCCCACCCCGCCGAGATCCCTCCGCCGCGGGATACCCGCCCGCAGGCTGCCCCCCCCACCCCCGTTCACCCCCGCACCGCGGCGGGGAGACCCCCGTGAGGCGGGAGGGACGCGTGGGGCGGGGAAGGACGGGGGGAGAAGGCGGGCGGCCAGCGGGGGAGTGAGGCGGTGAGGCGGAACTAGGTTTGGCGGCGGAGGGATCCGAGGGGCGAAGCGCCGCGGTGGGAGGGGGAGGCAGGGCCAAGATGGCGGCGCCCTGTGGGCCGAGGGAGCCCGGAGTGGTAAACAGCTGAGGGGAGCACAGGGACAGGTGAGTGCGCCGGGCCAGCCCACGGCCCGGGCGACACCGCGGGCAGTCGCGGGGACGGAGAGGAGGAGGCAGAGCACAGGGACGAGCGGGGGAGCAGGGAGAAAGGGCTCGGGGAGGAGAAAGGGAAGGGGCCGGGGGGATGGGGAAGGCAGAGGGGGGATATTCCCCCTCCGTCCACTTTCCTGCCTCACTCCGTCCCCTCTCCTTCCTCCCAGCCAGGCTTGCTCTGGGGCGCTGCCTGGAGGGCTGGGGGGGTTCTGCCCCCCCCCTCAGGGTCCCCCCACCAGCCCTTTAATTGTGCGCGGTTCGTCGAGAAAAGGCTCAGCATCCTCCGTGCAAACGCTGAGTAAACGCTTGCAAAAGCGATTTTCATGCTTCCCCTGCGTCGCTGACTCGCTGAGGAGGTTCCCCCGTCCGGGGTTGGGCATTAAATAAAGCAGTTGGTGAAGTCTGTCCCCTCGGTGAGGAAGGCTTTTCTCATTTCCTTGCTCGTGGGTAGGTAATGTGAAAGTCAGGATGTTGTTTACTTCTACAGTAAAACATTTTGCTTCCTGTTATCACAAAGAACTTGCGGGGCTGCAGTCCTGAAGTTTTCACCCTTTGTTTGCTATGGATGCAGCCTCTGTCATTGTTTTATCAGTTTAGTCAGAGCTTCTCTCCTGGCCGTTCTGTGTTGGTTGTTTTTTCTTTTTAATGAGTCTTTTACAAGGCAATGAGTGAAAGAAAGAACATGCCTTAAAGGAATGTATGATTCAAAACCCATGGAAATGACCCAGAAACTGAGATCAGGTTTCCAAAACTGTTTCCAGACCTGCTGTTTCCAGAGAACCTTCCAGTGGATGCTAATACAGGTTTTCATTCTTTGTGTGGTCTGATCCTGCAGTTTCCTGGCATTAACTCCTGGGGATAGTTGTTAGAAATCTGTCAGAATTGAAGCACTACTGAAAGTAATCCTGTGAAGTGGAAAAATTCCTCTTCAGTTTATATGTGTGAACAGCTAGAAACTGAATCTAGGAAAACTCTGGAAGTTTTAATAATCACTGCAGACACTGGGAATGAATCTCTCTGTTGACTTTGGTAAGCAGCAATCAGATACTCTGCTTATCAGAAACAGCTACACCACGTTTTAAGTTTTAAATAAAATCAGGGGCTTAAAATCCTTTGCTCAGTAAAACAGTTTTTTGCTTTGTGTTTGTTTGTTCATTTGTTCTGGATTTTTTAGCAGCCCGGTCAGCCCAATCCTACATTTCCTTTATGGGGAATTGTACAGACTTACCCAGATGAAAATGTAGTCAGAATATCTAATGTGTCATGAGACAGGCTTTAATTAAAATGATTTTATCTCTGGCTGTGTTTAATCCTGGCACCTTAACTCTTTGTTACTTGAAAATTTACTTTTATGGTGGCTAAAAAAGTAGCATTTTTAAAGGATTCCCATGTGAGATACACTGGCCAATTGCAGATGTTTTGGTGTTGGAACAAATATTTGGTTTTAGTAGCTATTTGTAGTTTTAAATGGATGCTGGCTCTTGTTTGGAGCTGGACTGCTGGGATGTTGACTTGTACTGATTCCTGAAATTCTTCCAACTGCCAGACACCTACTTGTTAGTCCTGACAGGAGCTGGGGATGTGATTCCCAGTCAGTCTCTGTACGAGCTGAATATGTGCACACACTCCTGTATTTATTTGACATTTGAAAAAGATACCTTTTCCTTTATTAGGAGGAAATTCTTCCCTGTGAGGGTGGTGAGGCCCTGGCACAGGTTGCCCAGAGAAGCTGTGGCTGCCCCATCCCTGGAAGTGTCCAAGGCCAGGTTGGACGGGGCTTGGAGCAACCTGGGCTAGTGGAAGGTGTCCCTGCCCATGGCAGGGGGTGGAATAAGATGATCTTTACTGTCCCTTCCAACCCAAACCATTCTGGGATTCTCTGATAACAAGCAAATTAAAATAAATCAGTGGTGGAAGCAGGGAAGGGACCAGATTCCGTGGCATGTTGCAGACAGGTGGATATTTAAGAAAGAATGTTACAGCTTAGATCTTGATCTGGTATGTAGCTGCTGTATTTTATTTTCATGTAGTTTAATAAACATAATGAGGACAAGTAATGATGTTTCCTTTGTTAGCATAAGCATTTCTTTGGGTAGCACATTAAGAGTAAAGAATTGCTGTCATTTTCCTGGGCATTATACACGTTTTGTTTTCACTTTAACAGTTACACATCATTTGCTGCTGTTCTGTGTACTGCTGACTTTAATTCTTGGAGTAGTTAAAATGCCTCAGTGAGTACATCAGATAGTTTGCAGTGATTTCAAGGTTTACTGAATTGCTGCCTAACTCTGTGAATATTTTAAAAGGTTCCTCTTGGGGGCAAAAAGAAAAGTGCTGCAGAGATTTAGGAGTCTCGCTGCTTGTGTTGGTGCCAAGCCTGGAGCTTTCTGTTCACCTGTTTGTAGCTAAAAAAGATTCCTTAAGTAAGTTGGACTTACTTTCCTTGTGTAATGTTAATTACATTGGTACAGAAAACCAGGGCTTGTTCTTATTTATTTATTTGCTATTAATATGTGCAGTTGGGTGGAAGGAATGAAATAATTCCCTAATTCCATTTAGTAGCTGGCTGGTTAACAGGGCTCCTGCCAAAGGGTGAGGTGTCAGCCCTGCCGTGTTTGGGCTTTTTTAGACATGGGTTACTTTTAAATAATTCCCTCTGACAGAAATTTGATGAGTAGCAATTAGCAATAGTGTATTAGCACAGCAGAGAGTCAAGAAAATCTTAAAAATTGCTGAGTATGATTTTTTTCTCTTTGTTTGGGGTTATTGGACTTTTGTGATCTTCCTGTTCCCACATCAGTTAAGCACCTGTAACAAAGTGAATGTATTTAATATCAAGTTATAACTAAATAATTACTGAGTTTAGGAACGGGGTCTTGGATCAGATCTTAAAATAACCAGAAGAATATTTGCTATTAGAAGCCAGACACCTTCATTCTTTAAAAATGAATAAATAAATTAAATTGATTGTACTGTCAATTGTAGTGATCAGTTTGAACAGAGGTTTGGAGTTGTTATTCCTGGGTGGTGAGAAAGGGAATACTCAGCTGCTTGCTTTCCTGGGCCACCAGTGGTTTTTCTCCCTGCTGTCACTTTTCATTCATTTCTTATGTCACTTCTGTGATGGCAGTGTTTACTTTAACTGTGGGGAAAATATAAAATTGAGTGTTGTTAGGAAACCTAAAACAGGCTTTGATTTTGTGTGTTGGATGGGAGGGAGTGAGGCTTGATCCTTTATGAGCAGCATTTCAGAGGTTGGAGTGAAAAGGGCTGCTGTGCTGCCAACCTGAATTTTTCTTTGGAAACAACAATTGCTGTAAAATCCTTCTGTCCTCATTCGTGGCTTTTGCCAAAGCAGCACCTGAGCACCTGAGCTGACCTTACCTGCAGTGAAATCAGGTGGAAAAGTGTAAGTCTGGAGGTTCTGCTCTCATGGTGGTGAAATCCCCCTTTTCTCTTGGAAGGGGAGGGGGAATAACCATTCACTGCCAGCCCCAAATTTAATTTATGATTAATGAGGAGAGATAAAATGCTGGTGTTGATCCCCCACCCCCAGAAGAGGTGCTTCTGGTGTGTGGATTTGTGTGTTGTTGCAGCAAAGGGTGTTGTGGGAGGAGGGTGTGTTTGTGGTGTGTGTCCCCCTCCTCCCCACCCTTTGAGCAGCATAACTGGCACTACCAGCTGCTTTTTCATTTGGCTTGAGATAAAAATACACTGAACAGAAGAACATCTTCTCTTGACAGAAATACTTACAGAAGTCCTAATCTTTGGGAATACTCTGCTGTTTCTTTCTCTGTTTAGCCTTCTGCAATTAATAATTTTGTAGTCCTTGCCTTTGTCTCGAGTTTGTAGCTTAAACTGTTTTGTGTTGTGGTTAAATTAGCTACTGAAAAAAAAAATTTTAAATTGTTTCTTGGTTTGTTGGCTTCTCCTTTTCCTTCTGTAAGCTGGTTCCAAGGCTGTATTGGTACTTTAAATTAATACTTTTTGCTACAATTTGTCTTTATGAGAGCTCTTGAATATAAGAATGAAAGCTCTTGAATATAAGAAGTGCTACTGCTATGTCTTCCAGTGAAATGAAAATGTTGCATTTCAAAAGGTATTTAAACAGATTTATTTTACTCTTTATGAACCAAGTGCCAAGGATCTTTTCATATAAAACTAATTTAAAAGTTAGTGAAGAGTCAGTGAATCAAAACACATGGAAAACTTACAGACTTCTTTCTAATCCTGTTAGTTCCAAGTATGGCTGCAGGGATGTGGAATTTCTTCTAATGGGGAATGATTGCAATATCTAGGGATGGAAGCATCTTGTAACTATGTATTTGAGCAGAAAGAGGTGGTTGTGATATGATACTGTAAAGATTTAAGGGATATCCTGTTCACCACAGATGTAGCAATTCCAGATAAAAATTACTGTGGCATCCAGTGGAGGATGTCACTGTTTCACAAGGTGGTGGAAGTCCCTTAACCTGCCCTGTCCTTATCTACAAGATTTGAAAATCACATCCCAAATTCCTGGTAGGACTGTGATAAATCATTCTGACACCACAGCCCCTGGGAGCTGAACTTCATCTGCCAGAACACAGCGTTTTCTGACTGGAGTTAAAAGCCTGTTGCCTGTAAAGTAGTTACTCAGCTGTCTTTGCTTTAAAAAGTGGGATGAGATTTAAGGCTGTTGCTGGAATTTCCTGGTTTGTTCATTTGTTGGGCACAGCAGAGCCAGTGTGATTAGAGGATCTCAGTCTTATTTAGAATTTCACTTTAGAGGAGATCCTGCATTGAAAAACCTGTGATTTAATTTTTAAAATTGCAATTATTTATATATTGTGGGGTGACAACTTTATACCAGTTTAGTGTAACTTCAACAGATAAAGTTGCACCTATTGAAGTATTTGTGTGTAGTATTGTCATGGTTTGGAGTGTGGTTTGAAATACTTTTATTAATATTTCAAATATGGGCTTTTGCACTGGAGACTGCTCCACTTTAAGGTACTCCAGGGCTTGATTGACAAGTTTAAATAAACGATGCTGGATTTATTGGCACAAGGTCACTCCAGCCATCTGTTTTAGTTGAGGGAGCTTGGGAAATGATCCGTTACCTCCGTGTGTGTTATCCGGACCGAGCTGGGTTATCAGCCCTGCTCTTATCTGATGGCAGCCTTTGTTTCGTGCCAGCACAATGGCACAAATCCTCTTACCTGCTCAACATTTCAACTGGTGTTTTTCCCCATCTGTCTGCAAGTGTGTTGTTGAACCTGACTTCCAGACCCCATCCAGAGGGTCTGCAAAGGTCTGTTTCTTGATTTCGTGCTGTAGCTTTTCCTCCGGCTGTGTCAGAATGAGCGAAACCTGCTGTCCAGGTTTTTACTGGTGTGACGAAGATATAATATAATAACAGTATTACTCAAGGAAAATAGGAAATAAAAGTATTCTTTTCACTGGTAGGGGGTGGGGGGTCAAAGAGAAAAAGTGTTGACAGGGTTTTTATGGGGTAAAAACACAGAGACCGGTGTTCACGCTGCTTTAATTCTCAAAACAGGTTTTGCTTGCAGCTGGCCTGGGGGTGTGGTCAGGCCTCTCTTTTGTTAACAAGACTTTAAACAACTAATTCAGGCTGCTTAGGGAGCTGGTGAATCTATTGCTTCACCATAGCTGAGACTGTGTCCTGATAGAAATGGAGGGATCTGTGTCAGTAAGGCCTTTTTGGTCTCAAAGGTGGTGTTGTCAGAAATAAAGGAGTAGATTCTCTGTAGGGAGCTGCTTTTCCATACATCCCTCTGAGTGCAGTCTGAGTGTCTCAGTAGAACTGTCATTGAGTCAATTCAATGTCATAACAGTTACTAGAAACTCAAAAAGCATCTGACTCCTGAAAAGGAGTAACAGAGGGAAGGCTGGCTCCTCAGGTTGCACGGATGAGTGGCTTCAAACTTTTTGAAAGGATGGTGTCACTCTTTGAGCATTGTTTGTCTTCTAAACAGCAAGTGCTTTGAGGAAGAAGTTGGGAGACTGCACAATGTAGAGAAATAAAAAAACAAAGCAGAACCCCAAACCACAGCAAATCCCAGCTCTAATTTTATGGAATCTATAGATTATAAATCCATTCTGGTTTGAGCAAAAAGTAACTTTCCCCCCACTTCAGGTTGCTGGTTTTTTATTGTAAGTCTTGCTTACACCACCAGCCAGTTTTAAGTCTGAAGGTTTAAGGTCTTGCCAGCATCAGGCTTGGAAAAAAATAGCATTTAAATTTGAACACTTCAGTGACCAGACTGTGCTGGCTGCTTGGACATGAGCTTTTATTTGGACTGTGACCATTGAAAACTGAGGGTGGGGTGTTTTGTGTCCTGAAATGGTGAGTACTGGAACACTACAGCAAGTCAGTCCCCACTGAAATGCCTGTAGTGAGAGTGGTGCCATATTATCACCTTTGAATTTGCAATCCATGCCAGATTAAGTAAGCTGATGTCTGGTAGCACTGAGAAAAGTGACCTTGGGCAGTTCTGCAACTACAGAGTGATATGTTGCAAATGACAAAGTTTACTGGTAGCCACGTTAACTCCTGCTGGCCAGTAACATTGTTAAGTGTCAGTTTTCAAGAAGGCAATATGTCTATAAGTAATTAGAACATTATTTAAAATAGAGCACTGAGCTATGTGGTCCTTGGCTAATGCCTAACAATGTTTTGACTAGAATCTAAAGGCTTAAATTAACTATTCTAGGTTCAGAATAGAGGAGGATTCTTTGTGTGTAAGATTTTACCTATCATAAATACAGCTCTTCAGCGGCTTGTGAAGGGTCACAGTACAAAACTAGAGTCTTGTGAAAGCCATCTAGTTGGAGGCAATTGCACAGCTTAACCTGTGGACAGTTCTGGAAAGGGCAGCTGTGCAACACCTTTTGGTGTTTTTCAGAGTGAGGGCTGACTTTTCTCATGCAGGAGGGATGAGGTGCATCTGTGTAAGGAACTGAATGCTGTTCTGACTATACACAAAAAAATAAATTGTACCTTTTCTTGACCTCTTCCTGCTTTTTCTTTATTAGTGATCATGAAAGGTGTGTGGCTGACAACACTGCAGACAGAAGCTCAGCTCGTCCACAGAACAGGTGCTGTATAAACCATTGCAGTAAAAAAAAGGATTTTGTGTGTAAACTTGGGACGTGTCAGTCTTGCCTTCCATGGGGGAAGTGAACAATGTGGGCTGGCTGGAAGCAGGAGGGAAAAGAAACCCTTGCTGATAAAATTAGGTGTGATGTGACACCAGATTCTTTCTGCCACTGGAAAAGGTTCAGCACAGGATTTTTACGGATGAAGAAAAAAAGCATTTTGTGGTAGGTAGATGTGACACCTGAATCCCTCTGATGCTGGGACATGGGAAGAAGCCATAAGAAGCCATCTCAAAAGCCTGAAGAGGCTCAGGTTTGTTCCCACTTATTATTGAGGACCTGGCCAGTCATGTTATCTGCACACTGTTGCATTTAATACTCTACACAGTTTCTGCACTGCAGAGCTGTTAGTGTGTCATTCACCAGTCACACACGTGAAAAGAAAGTGTGTTGTGCTGCCCAGCCTGTGGTTTGGTGTGCCCAGGGTGGCCAAGGGCAGCAGCTGCAGTGACCCTGACTGAGTTTCCCAACAGCTGCAGCTTGGCCATGTTTCAAGTCTTAAAGCCCAAATCTGTTGGTGTGAAACAATGCAGAGCCCAGGGCAGCAAATTCCTGATCTGGTCACAGGGCTGGAGAAGGATCTGGAGGTGTGTGTTTTCTCCAGAGTTTAGTTCACTATGCAAAGGACTTGAAAGGTGGTTTGAGGAGGAATTGCTGTAAGAGAGCAGGAATGGAGGAATGGACCTTAGCCTTAGTTTACTAAGCTGGAGAACAAATTAAAAAATATGGTAAGAGAATGCTCTGACAGTCTAGATATGATTGCCAAGGTCTTCTGCAAAACAGATTACTGTCTTTTTGAAAAAGGGGGAGAAAACCCTGCTAATAACTCATTGTTTTTTTGGATACTATTCTCTTACAGCTTCTATTGCAGGTGTGCAAACTTAAGCAATCCTTTCAGTGTGAAATGGGCAACATTGCAGAAAAGAGATAGGAGAGATGGGAGATCTAAGATGGAAAAGGAAAAGTTCATTCATCTGTTTTTTTTTCTTCTCTCCTAGTCTGGTAGAGAGACACCAATGAGGAACTTCCTGAAATTTTGACCTCCACATTCATGTCAGTACGTGCATCATGGCACAGCAGGGAAATGTTGGTGAGCTCCTCTCAATGCTGGATTCTCCAATTCTGGGTGTCCTGGAAGATATAACAACTGCATTCAAAGATAATCTCGTTTGTGGTATGTATGCTTTTATGTAATTCCAGGAAGGGCTTTGCTTTTACACCAGTAAAGGTAGAATAATGTGGGGTTTTTTCTATCAAACCCTGCCTTTGCAAATGCAGCTTGAAAGAAACTCCTTGATACTTGGGTTTGAAATTGCTTTAAGGATTTAAGCTTCTCTTCAGTTCATTTTGCTTAATGGCATGGCTTCTGGAAGGTCTGTTATGTAATTGTTAAAATACTATTAGAGGATGACTGGCTTTTCCTGGGGCACAGCCTCAAGTGGGAGCTGATGAAACTTTCTTTGTCGAGTGTATCTAGAAAGAATTAGGTGGCATCCACATTATGAGAACCAGTGGGATTTTGTTAATTCAAAAAAAAAATAAACAAAACAAAGCAAAACAAAACAGACCCAGACTTTCTGAAAAGTGATTGCTGCTGTTAAGGCATCACTTGTGCTGACAGAGCCTTTTTAGAGCTTGAGAGCTCTGCCAGTGTCCTTGTCCCTGAACTTGCTCTCCTTTATCTGCTGAAGGGAGAGAACATAAAGTTACTCCTGAACTCTTTACCTGTACTGGGTAAGATACCCTTGCAGTTCAGCTGCCTGTAGGTTTTTCAGGTTAGACAGTAATTGTTAGTTATTAAAATAAATGGTTGCTTTCCCTGAGCCAAATGCAATTGCTCGAGTGGTTTGGAACCAGGAAATGTAGTCGAGAGGTCTCATTTTCCCAAAGGTCTGGTAAACACCAAGTCCTGCTTCACGTTATAAGTTGTGTAATAGTTGTTTAAGAGTTCTGCAATGTCCCTGTAGCAAATGCTTAGTTTTTGGTGTATTGAGAGGTTTTTCCCTCCCTTTTTTCCCCCCAAACTGACAGACCGTGGGCCTATGCTTGTCAACAACCTGGTGGACTATTACTTGGAAACCAATTCTCAGCAGGCACTGCATATCCTGTCCACGCTGCAAGAGCCTCATGACAAGGTAAAAACAAATCTATAATGTTATGGCAGATTTTAGCCTGGCACTGAGCAGCCTTTAAATAGCACCTCTTAGAACTCTGGGGTTCTGGGCTGGTGTAGAATTACCTTGCTGTAGAGATGTAGTATCTCTGTAGTAAGAGTAGTTAAGCTTTAAAAAAAGTTCAAAGGTCTCCGTTTCTTGAGTTGCTTAAACTGACCCAATTAAGCAAAGAACCTCTATAAAGGAAAGTTTTCTGAGGACTGATGTTGTCTCTTTGCAATGCTCCTGCTGCTTGGTCAGTCCTGGATGTGTTGGCCTAAAACAAATATGGATATTTTGAGAGCAAGTAAGGATTTTTAAGTAGGTTGGGAATGACACAACAGATTGGCTGCTGACCAGATTAGTTTTTCATTATTTACTTATAAACATTTCCAAGTGCAGTGACTTCTGGACTGACTAGTTTGCATTTGTCTACCAGCACTCTTACAGTTATTGCTGGGTTTTATTTCCTCTTGGATCCTGTGTCTTTGTAAAATGCCCATAGTTTCCATCACTGACAACGGCAAACTGCTGAATATAGATTGGTGAAAAAGAACATAGAGCAATTAAATATAAATACCTTTCCTTTTTCAACCACTCCCTGCAAAACCCTTTATCAGCATCTACTGGACAAAATTAATGATTATATGGGCAAAGCTGCTACTCGTTTACCCACTCTCTCTCTGCTGGGACACGTGATAAGACGACAACCATCTTGGAAACATAAACTTTCTCAAGCACCTCTCCTACTTTCATTACTTAAATGTCTCAAGGTAAGAACTCTCAGTGTTGTCCATAAAGCACCTGATGTAAACATACATACTTGCAATGCAAGGCATTTGATTTGTGTTTTGGTGTCAGTTAAGCCACAGTGGAATTAATGTGAGCTAAATACCTTGTGCTGATCCTTTTATTGCTGACAGTCGTGTTTCTAAAACCCACTGTCACTGTGTATCTGTGAGTTAGGGAATTTTATTAAAACTTTTTAAAAGTAAGTTAAAGAGGGCCCCTGGTGAAGTTGATGGGTGTCTTGAACGTGAACTTAATGAGAAATACAGTAATTTCCCATTGGTGCATTCTGAATTTGTGCATGTAAGGTAGTGTACTCTACTTGCAGCTTAGGTGAGCCATGCAATAGCTCATTCCATAGTGAAATTACCTTGGAATTAGCAGACTTTTCCTTCTTAGCTACAGACATGCTGGATTACAAGGACATAGCTGTTTCCCCATGCTTTGTGGTTTTTTTTTTTCCCCATCTGCAAATTTATCAGTTATAACATTTTACAGTACTGGAACAGTGAATAAAGAATGGAAAATGCTTTGAGACCTAGAATGCATAGTCAGTAATGGAATTTAATGTGGTAGTGAAGAATTCACATTAAAATCACATTTAAGTGCATGATGTAGCCAAGTGCCAGTGCTCTTCAAAACAAAACCACTGATTTGTAACTGCCAAAGGAGCAGCTACAAGTGCTGTGACTGGAACTCCTGATGAGTTCTGCTACCCTTTGCAGTGGGATTGAGAGAGGAGTGAAGTGAGTCAGAGAGCTGGTAGGAGTAGAACAGAGATGTGGAAGTGCTTGGGATGTGTACAGAGGGCTTGGGACGGGCAGGAAATGTGCTGTAATAGTTTATGTGTGACTGAGGTAGACATACAGAGGAAGAAAAATCCCTGACACTGAATATGTCCCATCAGCCCTGGTGGCTCCTGGGAGATACCAGAGCAGCTGGTGATATCTCCTGGGAGATACCAGATCCAAGAGCAGCTCAGTGGCACCTTACCTCTGTTCTGTACCCCCTGTGCTGCCAAAGCACAGGAACTACCAAGGAAAATATGCTTTAAACTGGGGAAGCAAGTGGGGACTCCAGTGGGAAATAGTTTTAACATTTTCTGTGTCCTATCCTAAAATCTGATTCCCTGATACTGTTCCATGTAGCCAAAGGCTTTCACTGACACATCCCTTTCTCACAGTCCAAGCCAAGGCGTTGTAGCACTGTTGGATTATTGCTGGGTGAAATATCCAGCAGGCAGAGCCATCAGCCAGGTTAAGAGGAAAGCTTTTGACCCCTGTGTTGGTAACTGGCCAACACCCTTGAACACCCTGATCAGATGTGCAGTTCCTGAGGCTCTGAGTGCTGTGTGTTCTCAGCTCTGGAAAGGAAGGAAGGCGACACATAAGATGCTTCACATACCAGTAATTTTTTTTTCTCTACTCAGTTGTGGAACTGTGGTGATGTTCCCTTTTGAACTAAGGCAAGTCTTTATGCAGGAAAGCAGCAGAGTAGGAGCAGCAATCCAAAATCTTGGAGTTGTTCCAGATGAAAAAAAACCCGCAGTAATCTTGGATCATTAAGTTGTGGTAGGGTTCAGAGGGACTGTTTCAACAGAGAACTTTTTCCATGATGATGACTCAGCGTTCACTTCATCCTTGGAAAAAATGAAGTTCAACACTTTTAACTAATGCAGGTTTTTTCCCTTCTTGCAGACTGACACAGATGTAGTAGTACTCACCACAGGTGTCCTAGTGCTAATAACCATGTTGCCAATGATTCCTCAGTCTGGCAAACAGTACCTTCATGATTTCTTTGGTATCTTTGGGCGTCTCTCAGCCTGGTGCTTGCAGAATCCAGGTGAGATTTCAACTTTGTTGCATGCAGTTGTGGTTTAGCAGAGTCCCTGTGACTTGTATGCAGTTCTTTTGTGAGGCTCTTAATGGTCTGAGGTTATTTAAACACAGAAAATGATGTGTTAAGCCCACAAGCTGTTCTGTTCTTCAGTAGCATCTGGGAGTTCTTTGCTCAAAATTCAGAGGTCTCTTAGATTCTTCCATGTGGTGCTGTTACTACATGAAGTTTCATTGAACCAAAATGCTACCCTGATGACAGTGAAAAGCAGAGATTGATCTTACTGGATAGAGAAGGGAAAATGCTACCATTTGAGGCAGATATTTGGGAATTTGAGATTCCCAGATTAAATGGGGAGGGGAAAGAATCAGCATATGTAAGAGTTTATTTTAACGTGCAGCTAAATATGAAAGTGTTGGTAAAACTGGTCTTCTCATTTACAGCCTTGGCTCTGCTGAATTTGTTGAGAGGGGTCTGATATCTAACACTGGCAGTATCTGTGTGTGTGTCTCATGGCTGAATGAACAAATGCTGTGTTAAGCACATAGAGATGCTATTTAGAGAGCAATTCTGCATTGCAAGTAGGATTGGAACTTTAAGATGGATAGTAAGATTCAAGTCTGTACTGATTGCTTTTTGTGGATACAAGCTTTTGGTTTTTACCTTTGAGGTAAAACAAACCTTAGTTTTCCTTTTTAAATCGTTCTTACCAATTCTGGCTCTCTGTCTAGAGGGGTTTTGGGTTTTAACTTGAATAAAAATGTGTGCTTTGAGAATGACAGGACACTAGTAATTAATGGTCCATTTTTGTGTTTGCTGTGAGCTGATGAATAAGTGTTGCCTGTTTTCTGAGAAGACTTCACAGTTTCACTAGGGACTGTTTGTACCTCAGAAGACTTGTCCCAGCTAACGTTTCAAATTTAAAAGTTCTTTTGTTTGCATTCTTAGGGGTTTTGTTCTTTCCTCCAATGTAATGAAAAAGATTTAACTACTTTTTCCAGGTCACGTGGCAGAGATTTATCTTGTCCATCTTCATGCCAGTGTTTATGCTCTCTTCCATCGTCTCTATGGAATGTATCCTTGCAATTTTGTCTCCTTTCTGCGTTCTCACTACAGTATGAAGGAAAACTTGGAGACCTTTGAAGAAGTAGTCAAGGTAAAATGCTGCTCATGTGTACATATCTGACACATAAGTATATAAAGGCAGGTATTTGCCAATTGAATACCAGAAATTTGCCAGTTTAGCTGAGGGCTGCTAAACAAAACAGATTAAAAATTGGACTGAAAGCTCAGTTGGGAGCAAGATGAACTCTTGAAGCCATGATGTGAATTAGCTTTATCTGTTAAATGCAACATTCCGAATTATTGGGATCAGTGGTTTTCTCACCAGTTTTGTGCAGGTCAGTGCTGTGCTGATAACACATCCCTCTTCTTGCTCTTCTCCCCCAGCCAATGATGGAACATGTGCGAATTCATCCAGAGCTGGTGACTGGATCCAAGGACCATGAACTGGACCCACGAAGGTATATATATATATATATATATATATATATATGTTCACTCTGCTCATAGGAAGGGCTCTAAATGAGCAGCTTTCAGTGAGGTTATTGCAGGTGTGCAGCAAAACCTTTTCTGTGTCAGCAGCAGTGTGTGCCCAGGGTGTTTTGCCACCCAGATTCAGAGGCACACCAGGTAAACACGTAGACTTTCTTCATCCCAGCTTACAGCTGGATGAACAAGCAAAAGCTGTTGTGAAAGGCCATTAACAGCAGTGTTGGGGTTCTAAATTCATTTTGTGTCTGGGATGGAATCTGTCTTCTACTAAACAATTGACTTTGTCTTGTTTTTGTGACTTAATGATCAAACATCCTCATAAAGTTCTAAGAGTTTGCTTATAATGAATAAAGTGAATCTACCAGGACACGCTTCATTGGCTTAAGGTTTGGGTCATACTCCTTTTGGTTTGTTGAAGTATTTGGGATTTAAGTGTTTAAAATGGCTTCAGTGTGTCTTGTTTTGGTACCTAGATATTGGTTCATTTAACAGATCAGTTCTTTTAACAGGTATGTCTTAACATTATCAGCTGTATTAGATTTCTTTAGCAATAGGCTCATTTGCCTGCAGCAGCACCACTTGCTGCTTTTCTCTTGTCTCCACAGGCCCAGCCACTGAAGAGGAGAATTTGACTCTTGTTGCTGCACTGTAGTGCTCTTGCCCTGCTTTTCAGAGCCACTAGGAAATCACTCCTAACTGGGAACCCATTGAATGTCACAATGCTCAGTTTGGCAGGGGGGAGGGTGGCACCACTAAGGAGCACAAAATTGGCACAAAACTACCAGTGGAAGCCTTCTGATTTGGTATCTTGGACATAGAATATCTTACTTTCAAAACCAACTCAGCCTTTAATAGACAGCCTTCTGGGCTTTTTGTTCTTTACAGTGAACTTCCATCCCCTGAAAATATTGGGTGGATCTAATCTGGCTGCTTGATTTAGTGAGAAATAGTTTTCAGGATGAAGGAGGTAGTAATATGATATAAAACCCTAAAAAACATTCCCCAAACTTGGGAGGAAAATCACAGATCTGAAACTGGCATTGCAGACGGTGTTTGCTTAAATAATATAAGATTCCCTCACTGCTGGCATGTCTAAATTTTGACTACCAACATCTGAGTCTAGTTGAGCTGATTTCTACAGCTGCTGAAGCTCAGGATCAACCAAGTCTTCGTATGCTGTTCCTCCTTTCCAGAGTGCTCCATGGCAGACCTTTGTGGATCTCTGTGTCCAGGCTGTTTGTCTCCTCTTTGAGACCCCCTCTTACAAGTCATCTGGTTGCAATTTCTGTGTGGTGCCTTGTTCCAGTTTGGCTGGGAGCATGCAAAGCTGTCTGGAACAAATGAGCCATCCTACAAGCCAATTCCTCCTATGGCCAGGAACTCTTTGTTTTTAATAATCATTGACTAACTTACTCTTTTGGATCCAAAAACTGTCTGCAGGTGGAAAAGACTAGAAACTCATGATGTTGTGATAGAATGTGCCAAAATCTCCCTGGACCCTGCAGAAGCCTCGTATGAAGATGGTTATTACTCTGTGTCTCGGAAACTCTGCACAAGCTTAAAACATCATCAAACTGACCCCAGTGCCAGCTCTTACATTGACATACAGAGCAGCTATGGTAAGACCTGTCTGATGGCTAATCAATACTCAATTGCTGGAGGAAAACTGGCCCTAGAGCAAAAAAAAAAAATCTTACTGATTTATCCCACACAGTCTGATTCTTAGGCACCAGAAAAAACCCCATCATTTAAAAAAAGACATATATAGATACATGTGTTGTACATATTCACAAAGTTGCTTTTCCACTACCTCTTCCTCCCCTGCCTTCTCCATCCCAAAAAAACCAAACCACCCTAAAAAATAAAGCTGTTGTATGCAATATGTTCAATAGATACTTCTTTAAGCTGGAAGAAAAGTCTCTTGTTTGCTACCTACAAATGTCTGTTTTGAAAGGATTTGAAATGCTTTGGTTAAAAGCCTTTAAGTCCTAGCCAGAAAAACCATGGAGTTGTATTTGATGGGTTGGATACTTTTAAATTTTAATTCATTATTTTTTTTTAAACTTTCAGGGACTTCTACCCCGTACTCCACTCCTCGGCTAACACTATCACAAATGCCAGGGCAGCTACCTCAGATCCTGAGCCCACAGTCCTCGAGGCTGTCAACTGAGCCACAGCAGGTAAAGCAGAAGATGAAGCACAGCAACCTTTCATGCTTTGCACTTCCATAGTTTCTCGTGACAGCCTTAAAAATTCACGTTTCTGACAAGTGCTGTGAATTCTTCAGTGCTTTGTGTACGTTTCAGATTTAATCCCCACCTGATTTCCTGTGTGAGAGCCTGGATTTGGGTGCTTCCCATGTTCCTTTTCTGAGCTCTGATGTGTGTTTTTGTTGCTGTGGCACAGGTCACCATCTGGAGCCCTTCTGCAGTGTGTGGTATGACCACCCCACCCACCTCCCCTGGAGTTGTCACATCAGAGTCATCCCAGTCTGCATCACAACCTTACAGCAAAGCTTTTGGCACCTCTGGTACGTGCTAAATTTTGGAATTTAGGCTTTCAAGGTTTATCATAATGGAAATTCTGGCTTTAAATTTTACTGTCAGCTTCTTAAATGGGAATGATGCCACACCATGCCATTTGATAGGCTTGAGTTGTGCCTTCTGGGAACTCAGTACCTCCTCATTTAGAGCAGTGCTGGTGCAAACACGGAGAGGGGAAATGCAAGAATTCAGTGCCAAAGTCTGAAGCAGCCTCTTGGAAACTGTGCACTTTCATATTGATAAACAGTTGAAAGAGATTTAAGTAAATGGTTGAGATAGTGTTTAAACATACAATTCTTCACATGAAATAAATCAGCTGAAAGGAGGAAGGGGGAGCCTGCTGAGAAAACTTGTGCTCCTTTTCAGCAGGGGGGAAAGGAACACCTTTGGGAACACCAGCCACATCTCCTCCTCCACCCTGCACTTCAGATGACTTTGTGCATGTTTCACTCCCTTCAGCTGCTGCCACGCCTCCTAAAAAGGTATTACAAAATTCTTCTGCCAAACTAATCTGGTTTTTTTTCATTGACTTGCCTTATATGCAGTGACCATAACTGAGAAAGAAAAAAATCAGAGTGACTGGTTCATAAAAAATGCTGCATTTCGTTGCAAAAACTCATTTTCTTCTAAGTTTAGACAACTATTGCCACTTCCAGTTGCACAGTTTTCAGACTTCTTACATGGGTTTGCTGTTTAAGCCATCTGTTTGCAGTAAAGTTCTTTCTGTGAAACTGTCCAAGAGGTTTATTTCCAACAATACCTAATGCAAGTAATGTATTTCGGGTTTGTTTTGTTTTTCAGGAGGACAAACCAGATCCTGGGAGGCCTTTACTGTACCGACAGCAAAATGTCATAAACAGCGATAAATCATTGGGTAAACTCCATTTTCCTCTCCCCATTACTTGTTGTAAACAAATCTGGGTTTTATTGACACATGTTCCAATTCCCAAACACTTTTCCACAGGTTTTTATCTTTTTTTTTTTCCTCCCAAGTTCTTTGTAGTTCCAGGATCCTGCCTTAACTGTGGTTCAACTTAAAACCTTGTGATGCTTTTGATTTCATTTTAACCATTCACCTTCAGAAAAGTAGCTTGCAGATTTTTTTTTTTGCCTGGCTCTCATGCATTCTTATGCATGTTTAAATATACAGATCTACACTGAAGGCTGGAAAAGAATATTTATTTTTTATAAAAGCTGATTCTTTGAGGATGAATTTTTTTAATTAGAAGCAGCAAGTTGTATATGAAGTGTTACTTAGTGAAGTCAGTTTTATGTCTGGATCAAACTGTAAGGATAGATATGATGTTCCCTTTTAAAGGCTTTTGGAAAAACTTTGTTTCCTATCTACAATTGTATTGCTGTACTTGAACCTTTTGTTAAAGTCCTGTGGAATATTGAAATCAGCAGTGGATGGTTGAGGAACTCAACTTTTAATAGGTAAATCTAGATTCCATTTTCCATTCTCTGTCATCTACATCTGTGACAGCTGTAGGAAGGGATTTTAGCACTGTCTTTGAGACTTCTGTGCTGTGAATCTTTACTGCCTTCAAAGTGGAGATGACAATGAAATTTAAAGCTGGTTTTCCTTGGTGTAGTTGTGTAGGAATGCTGGAATCTGAACTTTCTGAATCCCAAGTTAAGAACAGGCAAAGTTTTTCCCTGGGCTCCTGTTCTGTGACTTGAGCTGAGTGTGAGGTTTCTGTCCTGGGTGCTCTGGGGTGTATCCCCCTGGCAGCTCTCTCTGAGTTTTGATGAGTAGCCACATGTTGGTGAGTTTTTATTACATCAGATGGCTAAACTTCCTTTATTCAGGCAAGTGCTGTGTCCTTGTGGAGCCAGAGCAGAAGCTGGAGGGAGGTTAATGGGAAGGTGGAAGTACAGCCACGCTGCACATGAGCCACCTTTTTTATTCTAGTTATTTAATGGGTTAAATTGCAAACAGCGCATCCTTACAGAGGTTGTGCAATAGCAAATGTTAAGTTTACAAGATTACATTTTGGGATCAGGGCTGACCTGTGACTGATCAACCTGGTTTCCACATAGAATGGAACAGCAGTCAAGTAACTTCCTCCTTTGAGGAAGCATCTGAAGGAGGGACAAGCTTATTCCAAGGATGTTGCAGCAGTAAAAGACTTGTGTTTTGTGCTGTGCTAAGGCTGGAGGAAACAGCACCTGAACAACTAACTTTTTGGTTTCCTTTTTTTCAGACATACCCAGTAGTAAAAGTTCAGTAACCTTAAGTGATCTCGCAGAGTTTTTGGGTGGTTTGTCGTTTGAAGACAGCGCTGAAAAGGACAGAGAGGAAGGTAATGCCTGTCACCCTTACCTACATCTGGGCTAAGGAAATGTCTGTAATGCTGAAATACAAGGTGCATAATGGTGCTCCCCTCTCTCCTCAGATGCAATATCTAAAGAGATCTCAGAGATCACGACCGATGCTGAACACATGGTGCCTAGAGGAGGGTTTGACTCCCCGTTTTACCGCACAAATGAAAGTCTGTCAGGCTCTCAGAAGAAAACCCACTCAGCCGTCTCCAGTGTGCAGGGACACAGCCAGACCTCTGAGCCTTTAACATCCCTGGACAAGCCTGGGCCTGAGAATGCACGGGAAACACCCAAACAAACGTTTACTCCCATAGACAAGCCCTGTGGAGGCTCTGGGGAAAGCCCTGCTGGGAACAGGGAAGGAACCTCTGGGGAGACGAGTATCCTCACTCCCAGCCCGTGCAAAGTACCAGCACAAAGAAGGGTGGTGTTTGGGAGTGGGCAGCCTCCCCTCTATGAGCACCTCTTCGAGGTTGCATTACCAAAGACTGCCTACCTCTTTGTTGGCAAGAAGACTGAGGAGCTGCTAAAGAAAGCCAAGGGAACCCAGGAGGATGACTGTATGTCCTCGACTTCTCCCGTGGAAGTGCTGGACAGACTGATTCAGCAAGGAGCAGATGCACACACTAAGGAGCTGAACAAGTAGGTGACTGAAAATAGAAAATATTACTTCACAAACTTTCTCGTTACTCCTTTTTGTAGTGGCTTAATTTTAATAGCTGTGCCTGAAAAGGAGCTGCACAATTCCCCCATATTCTTTTTATACCAACTGACCTTAATTGTACTTTTACTGGGCTGTAAGCTCTTTTGAGGTGCACATTGTATTTTAAAGTGACTTGCAGAGTGTTTTTTATATTTAAACTTAATGCTGCATTTTCATTTTTCAGACTGTCTCTGCCAAGCAAATCTGCTGACTGGACTCACTTTGGAGGTGAGGAAATTTCTCATGTGTTTTGGCAATCTGTTTCTCTATTATTAGACTTGCTTAAACAATGACCTGCATACCTTTTGTTTGTGTTTTTTATAACTAATGCTGCAAAAGCTGGTGCCCTCCATTAAGTCATGGTTTATCTGCTTAGCAGATAGACAGCTGTGTTCCAGTGAGATGAGCTGCTATTTTTCATCTTGCAAAAGTGTAAACTGCCCTCCCCACAATTCTAGACACTTCTGCTTTTGACCATTTCAGACCTGCTGGGCTTCAGAGTGGTGCTGATCATCCAACACATCCTTCCACCTCCTCACTACTAGTTGAATCTAAAACTGATGATTGTTTTTCTTGCTGCTTCACTTGTGTGGCTGTCATAGTTTTGTGCTCTTAGGCTTCTGTGGTGATGGTGAGCTTGGCCTTTTTTCCTTAATAAGAGGAGGAATCCATTTGAAACGCACAGACGTGTCACTTTGGGAAAAATGTTTACAATTTGAAGTCAGAGGTCAGATAGAGCAGATGGATTTTTAAATCTAATTTTTTACTTCAGAAAACACTTCCCGTGCGTGGAACAGGCCCAGTGCAGTCCAATAAGCTCTTCTGTGTCCCAATCCAGGTTCTCCCCCTTCAGATGAGATCCACACCCTGCGGAACCAGCTGCTTTTGCTGCACAACCAGCTGCTGTACGAGCGCTTCAAGAGGCAGCAGCACGCCCTGCGGAACCGCCGGCTCCTGAGGAAAGTCATCAAAGCTACAGCTCTGGAGGAGCACAACGCTGCCATGGTGAGCAGGGACCCAGCTCTAGCACTGATGGAAACACACTGGTGCTTCACCAGTGTTAATTGGTCTGGCCAATTAAAAAAGAAGGCTCTTTTCTCACCTTTTTGAAGTCAGTGTTTGTGGAATGACTCGTGCGCTGTCATTAAAGGCAGTAGTTTCTAATTGACTTCAGGCAGCTGAATCAGTGGCTGCCTTCATACTTGACCCCTGCCAGCATTTGCCTATGGATAATGTTAAAGGCTTCCCTGTTAGTGGAGCAGTTGTTCAATGCCTGGCTAGACACCTTATTGCGTATTTAAAGAAGTATTGTCCCTGGTTGAGGAATAATAGCAAAACCTGAAAACTGCAGTGTTCTTTTCCTGTTCACTATGATAGAATCTGAAGTTTTAAGTGCATTGAAGGATGTCTCATTACAGATTTAGGTGTGTTTCATTCTGTATTTTCATACTATAGCTAATTCCATCAACAGTTTCACCTTCTGGTGATTCACTACAAGAGCCAAAAGTAGACTTCGGAATAGATTTTGGAAGATGAACTGTTCTTTCAGCTGTGAAGCCCAAGTCCCTGCTGAAAGCATGAGAGGCAGTGGAAAAATATGTTACTGCTCCTTGTGCCTTTGGATGTGGCTGTGAGTTTTCAGCCTGTCCACTCTTATCACCATTTCATCTCCTTTTCAACCAAAACCAAACCAAACCCCAAAAGCCTTAAGAACATGCTCTATATAAAGTGTTCTATGTGTGGAAAAGTGTTTGCCTGCCCTGCTGGTAATGGACAGCTTTGCTTGGCTGGTGCTTTAGAACAGGTGTTCTAACTCATAAGCAGGTGCCTTGTCTGATGCTTCATGTGGGATTCTTAACAGAAAGATCAGCTGAAACTACAGGAAAAGGAAATCCAGGCTTTGAAACTGAGTCTGCAGAAAGAACAGGCAAGGTACCACCAGTTTCAGGAGGAACATGATAATATAGTGGCTCAGCTTCACAGCCAGATCAGACAGCTGCAGCACGACCGGGAGGAATTCTACAACCAGAGCCAGGAATTGCAGGTATGAAGCATGAACAAAATTGTTGTCTACTTACTGGTTTTAAAAATAACCTTCTTAATAACAAGGCATGAAATATCTGAGAGAATGCTGTACGTTTCTGTTAGAGAAATTGTCTTAATTCACAGTAAGGCAGTGCACAACTGGAAGTGCTTTTATAGTTGTTTTGTCCTGTCTTTAGTTTGGAAATAGGAAAAGGCAGTGTCTTGCTGGTTTGGGGGCTTTCACAAGGGCTCAGTATAACTTGATTTCCAGTGCTGGGGGTTACAGCTTTCCAGCCCTGTGCCCTTGCTGTCCTTGGTGAAGTTTCAGAACCCTGAGTAATTTTTTTGTCACTTGAACAGACCAAGCTGGAAGACTGCAGGAATATGATAGCAGATCTGAGGTTAGAACTGAAGAAGGCCAACAACAAGGTGTGTCACACTGAATTGCTGCTTAGCCAAGTTTCTCAAAAGGTAAGAAGAGTCAGTGTTCCCAGGGTCCCTTTGTGTCTTTCTGTTTATTTTTTGCCTGATAATTTTCATCAGATGCTTTTTCTTTCTTGTTCTGAAAGAAGCCCGTGCTTAGTTCTTTAGGGTCTGATATTAATTACACAAAAACAACACAGAAAAATGTATTTTGGTGAAGAAACCCTAAACTCAGTTCAAGGGCTTCTGAGTCTTCTCATCTTGGCTGCTTTTTCCACAGCAGGAATTTGCAGATTGAGCATTATGAGCTTGTATTAAATCTTGACAACTTGGAGATCTTATGTCAGAAGTTGAATGGAAATTAGAAGTTCTCTATGAAAACTAATTTAACACTATTTAGGATGCATTTGATTCTGGTCTTTGTGTCCCTCCTTTGTAAAAATCCCCTGTGAACACAGTGCCTGTCAGCTGTGGCTCTCCTGCTGACCCATCCATCCCAGTGTTGGATCCTGTTCCCTTTCTCCTTCCAGCTTTCCAACAGTGAGTCAGTGCAACAGCAGATGGAGTTCTTGAACAGGCAGCTGCTGGTTCTTGGGGAGGTCAACGAGCTGTACCTGGAGCAGCTGCAGCACAAGCACACAGACACTACAAAGGTATTGCAGAGCTGCAGGGGAGGGCTTTTGGGGAGGCTTCACTTGAGGGCATCACCCAGCATCTCCCAGCCTTGGGTTCAGAAGGAAATGCCTCATAACTTAACAGATAACTTTGTTCTGAAATTGATTTTCAGGGATTTGATTTTGTGTTTGGTCTGTTCAGATATCTGTGTGCAGTGTAGGTTTAAGGAGTATTTTCAGTGCCCCTTCTGAAAGCTAAAAAGGGGTGGTTGGGGTACACCTGAAATCAGTTTTAGCTACTTGATATAAATTCTTAGCAATTTTTTTTTCCAAAGGCCAAGACTTTACTGTGCTTGTAACGTAATTGACAGCAGATGGTTGGTAAAGTAATGTAGTGCAATAGTACCAGAATTTGGAGAAAGATCTTAACTAGGATTTTACTGGTTTTCATGAGGTGCTGCTTTAAAACAAACATCTTAGTCTTCTCACTTAGTCATTTTCCTATTAAAAGTTAGTAGTAGCTTCACTAAAACTTCTGTGGTTCATATGGTTTTACTTCCTGACTTCAAAGAAACCTTTTTTAATTAGAAGCAAGTAAATTACACAACAATATAACTGTTTCTGCGTGAGAGAAAGTAATTAAAGAAGGTGAATAATAAGCCAAAAAAAGGCTTTTACTGCTGTTTAATGAACGTCATGTTGCAAAAAATGGATTTAAAATGGAGTTTGTCTATTCTAATCCGGTGCAGAACTGGCAAGTTTGCTTTGATGAAAAGAGCTTTTCATAAGGAACATTAATGTGCTAATAAATTCCAGTGATGTGTAGTTATTTTAATAGTGTACATCCTCAGCACAGCCAGTTTTCTATATCTGTTTTTAGAAGTGCTGCTTTTATTCTATCCTCCTTTAAAATGTGCCTATTTGTAACATCAGAAACATGTCTGAACATCAGTAAAAATAACACACTATCAAATTATGCTTTAACATGGTGTTGTTTGCTTCGAGGAGGTTGAAATGTTGCACGCTGCCTTTCGGAAAGAACTGGAGAAAGCAAAGTCCTGTGTTCAACAGCAAAGCCAAAGGCTCGATGCTTCCCAGAAAAGGATAGCTGAACTGGAATCTCAGCTTGCAAAAAAGGACCACCTCTTCCTGGAGCAAAAAAAATACCTGGAAGATGTCAAAATCCAAGCAAGGTAGGGGCTTCCTATGTAACATTTTAGCTGTGCTTTCTCATATGTGTTATCATAGTTGAGGCAGAATCTGGAGACACTGGACATTTTGGTTTCTTTTTCTGTTCAGAGGTCAGCTGCAAGCAGTAGAAAGTAGGTACAAGGCCCAGAAAAGAATCACACAGGCATTTGAGCTGGAGATCTTGGATCTGTTTGGCCGTCTGGAGAAGAGCAGCCTACTGAAAAAACTTGAAGATGATAAAACAGAAGCAGCTGAAGCAGCAGAAGAAAGGTAAGTGTGGTTATGTAAAATAGGCAGGACTCATGAATGTTGGTATCCTTGTGGGATTCCTAGCACTTGGATGCATCACCCCAAAATATTTGTGTTGCTCCACCTTTTCGAGATTGAATATGTTTTTTCAGGACTCTGCCCAGGTTGACAACACTGGAAGTGCTGATGAAGTACTTCTCAGATAGCTGAACTGTTACTCAAATTTGAGAGAAACCTCACTTTAATCTACAAATTGTTAGGCTGTTGTTCAGTGTTTGTTTTACATCTGTCTGCCTAAAGCATCTGGGTAGTGCTGTACTTCCCTTCAGATTGTGCCTTTTTTCCTACACCAAATTCTGCCACAGCATCAGGGTCATCCCTTGCACTGCCAGCTTGTGGTGATCACTGTGCTTGGGTTAGGTAAAGGAAAGACCTCCAGTCCAAGAAAGGTGTACAGATCTCTTCCTTTGCTGTAACAGATCAGGATCCAGTTGCATTCTGCTGTGGGATTATTGTTTTGGACTCAAAGCATTGGGTGTTGCAAAGCTGAGTGTGTGACACTTCTGGTTACCCTGTGTCACTCCTGCTTTGCCACACAACTATGAAAAGAAACCTGTTGAAGTACATACTCAGTAGCAGAAATGGAAGGTAATCAAAGTAAGCTGCCTTGGCCAACGTTTCCCTCTCCATTGTTTATTTGTTATGATTTCCTTGACACTGTATCCTCTCTCTTTCCCAAACAGGGTGGACTGTGGTAATGAAGATACAGTGGCAGGAAACAGTGAAGAAACCATTGGTAGAAATGGAGAGACCAAACCTCCCAGCACTCGAGGCAGCAGTAGCAGTAAGGGTGGCAGCAGCAGCGAGCTCTCCACCCCAGAGAAACCCCAGAACCAGAGGCTGAGCAGTCGCTGGGAGACATCCGTGTTGCTGGAGCCCTCGTCCACTGTCCCTCTGACTGTAGGTTCACTCCCCAGCTCCAAGAGCTTCCTTGGAATGAAGGCACGAGAATTATTTCGCAACAAGAGCGAGAGCCAGTGTGATGAGGAGGGTGTGACCATCAACAGGCTGTCTGATGCTCTAAAGACTGAACTATGTAAAGATCCAAGCATGGAGTCGAAGGCCCCTCCGAGCCCCGATAACCTCAGCCTCTCGCCCAAGCTCCAGGAAAGCAGTGTTGGACAGCTTCATATCATGGACTACAATGAAACTCATCATGACCACAGTTAAAGAGGAAGATAGTCAATCAGTGTTATTTTCATATTCTTGGCATAGAACAGGAGGCGTGAGTGCAAGTTTAACTAAAAGCTTTTATGTTTCTTTGGTCTGAGCAGTGGCTCATGCAGCGGAGCAGGATTGATGGCCAGGAACGGAAGGAGGCTGCTGAACGAATGCAAAGTGGATTTTTGGGTCTGGAATTGAAATGCCCAGCCTAACTCTTGCTTCTTTCTCCAATTCAGTCCTTAGCAGCGTGTACTAATTTGAAGGGACAACTGGTAGCATTTGCAAGTATTTTTGCCCTTTCTCCCTGTCCCCAGTTGAGTGGCTGCGTTTATGAACTTGAGTGCAATATGAGGCCAAATTAACATTTGTGAGTCTACTCTGAATGCTTTGTATTTCCTTGCAAGCTTCCAATTTAGAGCAGTTGGTTGTGCTGCCTGTCCAGGTGACTTCGGTTCCTTTCATCCTGGAAAGAAGCAGCACTAGAATTTCCAGTGCATTCATCCAAGGGTCTCTATTTTGCCTGTCCATTGTCCCACATCCCTCAGTCTTCATTAAGTTGGAGTCTGATTGAATACCCAAATGTTTAAAGATACTGTACCTCTGCAAAATGATTCATTCACCCTAATTCATGATCACTGTTTATATTGTCCTTAACATTTCCTGGAAAGTTACATTTGAACAGACAAAAAGGAACTGGAGCTTGTAATGCAGAAGAGACCGTAAATGCTGAAGACTTGTTAAAACACTAGCTTCTGATCTTCTTGGTATTTTAAGTGTTTGCCTGACAGACTGTTACTGACCTCAGACTGGTTTGTATGGGAAAGCAATTGGGGTGGGAGAAGAGGGAAAAGGAAGCTTTACTGAAGTAGGGAGAGCATGCAGAACCTGGATGTAGAATTGCAAGCTTATGAAGATCTGCAGAGGAGGATTTGTTTCTCTAATCAGGGAAATGTGCTGCCTGATCCTCCTTCACAGTTCTGCTCTTTGTTCCTGGTCTGAGCAAGACCACCATGTGTTGAGTCCAAGCAATTGGCTTCGTTCTTCCTGGGAATGCGTTCAGAATATGGTTTCCTTCGAGTGCTCTTCTGCTCAGGCTGCAGCACATTTTTCAGCTCAGCAATGTCAGTTTGGCTCTAGGTCTCTGCCCTTCACCCTCATCCTGCTTCCTCAGAAGGCAAGGCTGAGGAGGAATCCTGTTCAAACTGGGAATCAGAATCCTGGTGTGAAGCCTTTCGATGTTAATCAAGTCAATGATGAGCCTTCTGTGAAGGAGGATTTTGGGATCAGGGCTTGTCAGTGGTCAGACTCAATCTCCTTCGTGACAGAGCAGAGTCTGCTGTTAGGAAGGCAGAGTGCTTGTTCTAAATGTTGGATGTGTCTGGGGCCGTGTGTGCTCGGACACATCAGGCTTCACCGTCACCCTCACACGTGGCCTCTCCTCTGAAACAGTCTGTGGGTGGCAGCTGCTGTTCAGGAATTGCCTCACATAGAAATCAAGTCCAAGAACACTTGCATTTGTAGTTCAAATCCCTTCTTAACCCTGATAGGAACGAGGCTGTCAAAGCAGCTGGCACTGTGCTGGCTTGCTCCTGACAGGACTTTCCCCCCCGTTTTCCGCTTCTTCCGTAACACCCAGGGTCTAAATACATTTCTGCCTGTCTTAAATTATTTTTCCGTGTCCTTTGGGTTGGTCAGTCGGAGCCCTGAGAGTAGAGGTTGAACTTCAGTGGTTGTGTCCAAGCTTGACTCTGCATGGAATAGAGAGTAGAGAGTTGGTTGTAAGTGACAGACTGGTTTTGTCGACATGTCTTTAGCCTTTCTCAGACTTAGTGGTAGCAAACGTGGTAGCGTGTGTTTCGGGAAGATTTGGAGGTTTCCTGCCCCTTTCCCCACCGGATCCCAGCCCCAGGAGGGAACGGTTTGCACATTGCCCTGATGGGCTGGGATGCTGGACAAGCTCATTCCCCATCCTGCCCTGCCCAGCCCGGGGGTGTATCCGGCGTTCTGAGGAGAGGTGGGTTTTGTGTCGGTTACAAAAACGCCCTGGCAGTGACTCAAGCTCGTTGATAAGGTGACTTTATTCTTCTTTTAAACAGGATTTTAGCATCAGGATAGTAATGGAAACCACTTTCGGTTTGTTTATGGACCACAAAGATTATGGAGGAACAAAATTTTGCAATTATTTCTTTTTTTTTTTTTTTTTTTTTGTAAGTCTAAAAATCGTGGATCTGCTGTATGTAGTTAACTTGCAGTTTGTTTGAAGGGGTCCCATCAGTGAAGTGGAAACAGATTTTTTTAACTGACTGCTTTTAGTTAAATCTAAAATTGCTGTCTTTGTCAAGTTAATCTGTTCCCTGCCTCGCTCTTTGTAAGCATGTTAAACAATCCACATTAAATGCCATAAATATGAAAAACGAGGAAATGGTACAATCGTAAGCTAAAGAGAACTTAAACCAAAAGGAGGTTTTGCTGTCCTTATTAGAATGTTCTAAAATGTCAAGGCAGTTGCTTGTGTTTAACTGTGAACAAATAAAATGTATTGTTTTGCACTACTCTGCGTTAAGTTCCCTGCAAGCCGACCTTTCTGGGACCAAAAACATGCAGAAACAAGTTCAGTGTCCAGACATCTTCCCAGTTGTGACAGTCCAGAGCAGGTCAGTGCTGCTGCTCCTTTGCACAGGATTCATCATTAGCTCATTTTTCTGCATGGAGCCAAAGCCTTTTTAATTCTGTGGCAAACAAACTCACCAACAACGTGCCAGTCTAATCCATAAATTAAGTGCAGACAGTTCAGTGCTGCAGATCTGCCTGGGAGCTTTCTGCTTTCCTGCAGGCCAGAGACTGCACAGTGATTAGAGAAATTAATAGCTGGAAATGTCAAAGCCTTGTTTGCAAAGCTGGGGCTGCTGTTGGAAGCTGGCTCTGTCCCTGACTGTGCTTTTCCCTGCTCAGGAGCCACAGTGCACACAGGAGGACACTTCTGCAGACCAAGGGAAATTTTGGGACCATTTTGCTGGTAGGTTAAGGTTGTTTTCTTGTTTTGTTTTCTTTTTTTCAGACTGGCACGTTTCTCAGTGGTTTGGGGGTTTTTTATGTGTGGGTTGTTTTTTGGGTTTTTTCCTTGAAATAAATGAATATTTAAAAGGTTGCTCGAAGCAATTTAGAAATCCATACATGAACCTCAGCATTCCAGTTAAGGACTGAGGATAATTCTTAAATATGTGGAAACACTTTAGTAACAGTGCATATGGAGAATTTATATAGAAGTTACCATAACCATAACTTGGAGTTAAATGATACAGAAGGTTATTTTATGCCTCCAGCACTGGGTGAGTTCTACACCGTGGGGTAAGTGAAATGAAAAACCACAAAGTGAATTTGACTTGCTCTTAACCTTACTTAAGTCCATTTTGTGTATCCCTTAATAAGCCTGGCATTGCAAAGCTGCATTTGCCAGTGTAAAAAAAAAAGAAAAAGATTAAAATTACCCACAGGAGTATATTGAGTAGGGTACAAAAAGAGAAGAATAAAATACCTGCCTCACTAATGCCAAGTGAGGAACCTCAGTAGTTTATAGCATCGCTAATAAACACACAGGAGACATTAGGGAAGGAAATACTTCAGATTCAGGAAGTTAAATTGTCTTTGCTGATTGATCCTGATTTATTGGAACCACTTTAGCTGCCGGCACAATGGTGGATTTTAAAAGGGGTTATGAAATAGTTTGTGAAATCACAGGAGCTGAGTTACTTTGTTCATACACAGGAGCTTTGCAAATGAAGCCGAGAGAGCGTTCACATGGGCTTCACATTTCAGACAAGACTTTGTTGGAAACAATTTTGACTGATGGTTGTCGTAATTTTGGTGTCTGTGAGCTTTACTTGGCTAAACTCTTTTTTCCTGAAGGCCTCTTCCCTCCAAGTGCTCCCTCCAGTTTTGGACTCTGCTCTTTGCCGTCTGCCAGACACTATTCCTGGTTTCTCCGAAGCCTCCTGTGCTTGGTGCTCAGCTGACTGAGCTGGTGCTGCACCGAGGGAATTCAGAACTCCCAGGAGAACAGCTCTGCTGCCTGCGGGGTGTTTATGAAGTGGGAGCTGACAGAGCAGGGTGCCGGTGACAGGGAACAGCCGATGGCTCTTCTGAAATTACAGCTCCTTGTGACGGGAGCAGCGGCCCCGCAGTGCCCTGCACGGCTGGGGAGACACCCGGGAATGCTGCATCCAAAGGCTGCATACCTGCAGCCAGTGTTAAGAAGCCCTCGTGGATTCAGGACTGGGGAGACAGGATTGTTGGAACTGTTCAGAAATCAGACAGTGATGTGAGGCGGCCGCTAGAGGCCCTGCCAAGCCCATCCCTTCATCCTGCATCGGCTCCGGTGACATCGTTGGGATGCTGTTTCCTCTCCCTTGCATCGCCCCTTTCTCCTTCCCTCAAGAGCCCACCACCATTCCCAACACTTGATCTGAGCTCCTCGAGGTCTGAGCTCTACCCCATCCTCTCAATGCTGAGACACTGGGACCAGATATTTAACTTGGAATATTTTATCACAGAACGATTTGGGCTGGAAGGGACCTTTAAAGGCCATTTAGTCCAACCCCCCTACAGGGAGCAGGGACATCTCCCACTAAACCAGGTTGCTCAGGTAGAAAAAAGCCTAGTTTGACTCCTAGCTGAATCAAAGGGAGCACAGAGGTAATTCATAGGCTACAGATGCCAGGATTCTGTTGAGATCATCTATTACCAGCCCATATCTCTATTTCAGTCTTTGAACAAAAAAGCAGCATTTATTTCCTGGACTAACTGACACATCTGTAGGAAAGTCAGTCTGGTGCCCTGCCTGGTTTCTCAGTGTGTATCTTGCAATTTTATGCTCACAGAGGCTAAAGTAAAACTTTATTGCACTTTTGTGTTTGGCATTTACATCCTGTTTATGTAAATTCTTCAAACAGCTTGATTTGTAGTAGAGAAAAACAATTCTTGCTGTATCTTTTTGTCTTTTGAAGTGTCCATCCGCTCTGGAAGAGGAGAACTTGTATGGAAATTAAGTAATTTGTCTAGATGTTTTTGTGAGACTTAACTTTGCAGTCTTCCAACAGATTCTGGTCTTGTCATTATCAAACCTCAGACTGCAAGTTTTATGCACTCATTTTTCTGCTTGGGTCTTAAAATTTTGGCTGCGTGACACTGACTGAAAGGATAAGGCCAGGCTAGAAATTATTATTAAGATTTGGGAACTGTTTCATGTGTGTATCACCTTATTAGGTGTGTATGAATCTTATTATTAAGATTTGGGAACTGTTTCTTTTGTGTATCATTTTGGTCAAGTGCAAAATGACAACTGCACTGGGGTTTGAGCAGTGGTGGTGGGCTGGGTTTGGTAGGACACCTCTGCCCAGCCATTTGTGCTGTGCTCATACAGGGAAGCTCAAAGTGACCTACAAACTGGAGGATAATTTTGGTCTCATCAGAGCCTGTGTGTGTTCAAATTTAAACTATAGGACAGAGCCAGGAAGGTTGGAAACAAGATCTGGGAGCAGCATCTCTCATGTCCCCGACACTTGTCAGCATAGCCTGGGTTTGTTCTGAAAAACTTTCCAAGGCAGCAACTGTCATTGGACACTTGTCTGCAACATGAAACACAAGAGGGCAGCTGCCAGCAACTGGGATTTTTCAGCCTGAAGCTGCCTCAGCACCAGGGCTCTCAAGTGCAGCCGGAGAGGGTGACGGTGACGTTCCACTGGCCTTGGCCCCAAGAGTGCCCGGGAGTCTCTCTGTGACCCTTCGTTACCATTTTGAGTCCACCAAGGGTCAGTTCACTTGGATCATATCTCCCTAAAAATAGGCTTCTACTCCAGAGAGGATGGGTGCACTGCAGTACCAGTGGATAGGGATAGGAAAAAAGTGCAAAAGAAGGTGGGGTTATGTGAGGAATAAAAATGCTGCTGAAAATACTTCCCATTTCCCTTGAGCTCTCATTCCTCCCTATGCTCCCTCCTCTGTATTAATTCTCCTTTTTTAGCTGCTTGTTGCCAGAGAATGGTCATCTTTAGGCAGAAGCTTTCTCATAATTTTAGCAAACTGAGCCAGGTATGCAAAGGGAAATTGTTTATTCAGGAGTGTCTTCCATCAGGAAGCAAAGAGCAGGAGGTGATTTGCCTGCGGGAGGGGAAAAGAGCAGTGAGATACAGGGCAGACACTGCATCACTCAGATCTTCAGTTTGTAGTTAACAGTGCTTGATTAAAAGCACCCCAAAAACCTCTATCAGCTCCAGAGAATGGGGCTCTGCTGACCCCCCAGAGCAGGCTGGAATGAGAGATGCTTCCAGCACTGGGATAAACGGTGCTGGAGTTGCCAAGGGCTGGTATGAAAGCTGGTATGAAAACATATTTCACATGTTTTAATGAACTGAGCCTCCTGACATCCTTGAGAGCCAGACAAACTGGATTCTCATCTTGAAAAAGGGAAAGCACAGACAGTTTAACTTGCAATTGTAAAAGGAACCATCTGAATGTGGCCACAGCTTTCACCCTCTCTGTTCCCACCAGATTCCCACGAATCACTTGGGTTGGAAATGACTTTCAGTTTTGCAGAGGCCTGAGGAGCACAGGGGTGTTTTGTGTCAGTACACACAAACTAGGGGCAAACTGAACTCTGCTTTCCTTTACATCTCCAGCTTTGATAGCAAAGGAGTCAAACAGGTCAAGGGGAGATGTTCTGTGGTGTAGAACCTGCAGGAAAGGTGGAGCAGAGCACGGCTGGAGCACACTGACCTCTGTGGCCAGTGGCATGTACAGGAGACACATCAGTGTCCTGTACACATGGATCCTGTGGTCCAGAAAGCCAAACAATTTCAGTGAGGGTGAGGGAATTTTGGGGACAAGTCTAAATCTCAAAGACATGTCTGAATCCATAATAACAGGCCTTTGCTGCTCTGGGTCATGTCCTTCAGACACTCAGGTTCTTCACCCCGCTGGCTGTGGTGAGTGAGGGGATGTTCCTCAGGAAGTGTAAAATCCCATTTCAGGTAGCTTGTCCAAGATTCATGTCTGAGGGATTACAACCTGATGACTCTTGACTATTCCCTGCTCCCACTGCAGTGCTGGTCCCACGGACCAGGTGTAGCTACAGCTACTTCTGTCAGGATATGACTTTGACTGGAAATATCAGCAAGGGAGAGAGTGTGCATCTGTCCCAGGCTGGCTGGCAGAGCAACTCTTCAGGAAGTGGACTCAGGGCAGATCTCTAGTATGCATTTCATTGTCTTTAATCAGCCAGCTGATTAAAGGTGGTAAGCAGAAGGTGTGATGCTTCAATAGGGGTGTTTGCCCGGTGGCCTCCAGGGAGCTTTTTGTTTCGGACGTTGATTTTCAAGCAGGAACTTCTGGAAATCCTTTTCCTGCAATTGCACAGTATTTTTGTTACTAACGGAGGTGTGAGCTGCAAAGCGCACAGAAGATGGTTTTTGGGAAGTGGGTGCCTCCTTCTTGGAGATGCCACGTCCATGACTCACTTGATGCAGCAGGTGCCTTTTAGTGTGGGTTACCCACTCCTTCAGGAGGTCTATAACGATGGGGATGAGGCTCACCACACCTCCATAAGTATGCCTTGCTTCTTCAAAGCTCAGGTAATTCACAACACCGTGGGGGTATCTGTGGGACAGAAGGAAACAATTGGCAGAGGAACCCAGCAGTGCAACCCTGGGAGCCCACAGCTCCCCCCCCCCCCGAGATCCCCCTGGGAAGAGCAGGATTGCACAGCCAGTCATTTCCCAAAACCAGAAAGGCGTGGATGGAACTGCATGTTGAGGAATGAGTCCTGCCAAACACACCACCCTGCCTGCTGGGATGCATCTGGAAGATGTTGAGAGAATGTACAGACACTTGCCCCACAGAAATTAGCCCTGTGGAGGGGAGGAATAGGAGGAGAGAAGGAGGGGACCTGCCTGGGGTTACTCAGGTTAATGCACCTGAGTAACCAGGACAGGGATCAGGACTAGAGGGACAACTTGCAAGGTCATGACCTCGCATGGGACTTCAGGGCCTGTAAATGCCCAGCCATGCACCAGTAAAAATGATGAATAAATGCACCCAACCCCCTTTTTGTGAATGGAGGCTGGCAGTGGTTTCCCAACAGCAACCTGGGGAGCACCTTGTACCCTCACCAAAGCCAGGAAGGTGTTGTGGCAGAACTGGTGGGGAAGTCCAGTGGGAATGTGCAGTGCCAGTCTCCCGGCACCAAGAGTGGACTCCCAGAGGCTGAGCTGAAGGAAACACCTACGTGGCCCTGATGGCACTGAGGTCATTGCTGTCGTTCAGGAGCACTTTGCACCTCTCCAACAGGCCGTTGGTCACCTGGTCCCCGGGATGCACCGTTTCCAGCTTCTGGCAGAGGTTGCGGAGGTCGTTGCAGATGGAGATGAACATGTTGAGGATACGCCTGTCGGTGGCACTGATGCAGTGGTGGTCCTTGAGGACCTGCACCTGTCCATGGGAGGAAAGAGAGGTAAATTAGATGTTAAATTGCATCTAACTTCTGCTGCAAAGTTGCTCCTCAGTGATGAGGAGCTGTTTTCTCTTGTGGCTCTGCAGGTGTGAGGTGCTGTGGGATGTTTGTTTGTCATCCCTGGTGACTGAGGAAGGCTGGGGTGAGGGAACTGTTTGTGAGTCTTCTTCATTTCTGGAAGAAGGGTAGGAGTACCACAGCCAAACCCAGCACCAGAGGAATAGGCTGAATGTGAGTGGGATCTGTCTACTCCCTCTGCCTGGGCAGAGCAGGGTGGGAAGTGAGGGCAGTGACCAAACTGGTTCTGGTTTGGGGTGATGTGTTTGCATCATTCATTCTTCATGGTTCTCTCTGTGGCACCATGAACTGCAAACCCAACCCATTTAACCTAAACCACCCTCCCCAGCCTGTTACAGCAATGCCAATCCCCTCTTGCCTTGAGCAGTTGTGTCACTCAGAGCGAGGGGCATTGCACGAGGAAATGTTATGCCAAGGGATTAAGTACCTTCTCCAAGGAAATTACAGGCACTTCAGAATGTAAAATTCTGAGTGGCTGGTTGGCAGCCAGAGCTGGACTCCAGCACCTCCAGTGCTTTCTGTAAGATTCCAAGAAAGCTGTTCCAACGTGGGTACAGCTGCTGCATACAGAAAAGCCATGGAATGTGCTTGGCCAAATTCTCAGCAGGTTTGTAAGGAAAATAAAAAATTTCTCCTGAGGGTCCATTTCCAGCACAGATTCCTCCTTCCACACTGTTTGCTGAGTGTTGTGTCCTTGTGAGTGGCAGGAGTTTTTACTGCTGCTGTGAGCAGAAATAGTCCTAATGAGAGTATCATTTTAGCCTGGATGTTCACAGATGGGATAAGAGGAATTGTTGTTGGCCACATCGACAACAGGGAGTTAATGCACCTGAGTGACCAGGACAGGGACAGGACTACAGGAACCACTTGCAAGGTCCTGACCACAGCCAGGCTCTGTAGGCAGGGACTCCCTGGGGGGTTTGAGGCTCTGGCTGAAGCAAAAATTGAGGAGCTGGTCCCACAAAACCACTTGGGTTTTGACTTTGTGCCCTAGTCCATGTAGAAATCTTCAAGAAGCTGTTGCTATTGTGTGACTGTGGTGTGCACTTCCACCTTTCCACCTTCCTATGCTCTCCTCTTTTCTCTAAGGAATGTCATCACTCCACTCTAAAAATGCTGCCACAAAAAGCTCGAGGGGGTGGAAATTTAGCCATGTTCAAGTGGAATCTCATTTTTCCTGTAGTTTCCATGCAAAGAAAGCTGCCAGTCAAGTCAGCTGTAGGCTGAGACCACACATATTTCTGTGTTTGTTGCTTTTATTCTTGTGCCCCCCCATGACAAATTAAAAACAGGAAGAATGGCAGTGGGTAAAATGGGTGCCTGCTTTTGTCACCAGGGGAGTTTTTTGGTAGCAGTTCAGTTCCTGCTCAAATACATGCTGCACCAATTGCTTCCTGTTTTTCCTGGTAATTTGTTCTTTTCCCTTTCCCATCCTCCCCCTGGGATGAGGTGGCTGGACCCCCAGGGCTGCAGTTCCCATGTTGCTGTGTCACAGAGGATGCTGTGGATCCCTGTAATTCTGAGGTCACACCCAGAGGTTTCACCCTCCACCACAAGCAGCCCTTCCACCTCTGCCAAGAAGTGGAGTCCAGGCTTGCTCAGTACCACTGGAGTATTGCCACTTTTATAACGTTATACATCTCAATGCCTATTTTGGGGGGAAAAAATAGCTCAGTGTAATGTCTGTCCCAGTCCTCTTCCATGGAATGAGCAAAGCCCTTATATTAGAGAGAGTCAGCCCTTAGAAAACACAACCAGCTCCTTCTGTGTCCTAATCCTAATAACAGCCTGGCCTTCACTCTGCCTTTGGCATCCACCTGGATTTTGTGCCTGGGTTCTGCTGCCTCAAATCCACAATTCTGATTTTATTCAGATTTTTCTTCACCCACTATCCCCCCCCCATCTCCAGGTGGTCTAAGCTCTACTCAAAACATCCCGTGTTATAAAAATTCCAAGACAATTCACTTACCAGCCCAGAAAACCCTGTGCCCACTTGGGACTCTCAGCCCTCAATCCATCATCCTCCCTCTGTAACACAGCCATTATTTTTAATAAGCACTATAGAAAGATACAGCAGCACCAATACCAGGGGGAAGAGCCAAGCCTGCTGGTTCCTCCAAGTTAAGGATTACAGATTCCATGAGTGGCTGGGGAAGGAGAGTTGGTTTGATTGTTTTCTTGTGCCCTGTATTTCTGGCTGTGCCTCAGCAGCAAAATGACAGTGTTAAACTAAACCAGTTTAATTTAGTGTTAAACTACATCGAAAGTGATGCTCAGGAATAAGATTCCTTCTGTGTTAATAAACCCTCACACAGGTATTTCTCTCCCCAGATTTTGCCACTGGTTTGCAGAGTTGTAACAAACATTACCAGGGAGTTTTTGTCCATTTTCCCTTGGTAAAAACATTTATTCATCCCTGACCTGACACTGTGTTGTCCCTGTTCTGGGGAGCAGAGTATTTTGTGCTGGATACTTTGTACCTGCACGATGCTGGCCACAGGTCTGAGCAAGTCATGGGCCTCCTCTCGGGTGTGATCCAATGCTCTGGTAAATGTAAACTGCTGCTGCTGGAAGATCTTGTAGTTCTGCTCTATGTTTCTTAGAGTCTCCACTACCTCATTCATGTTTACTTATTTCTGGATTCGAGAAGAGAAGGAGAGAAAGGAAGCTGCTTTTTAGAAATGGTGTGATTCTACGTATGTAACTCCCTCACCTGAGCTGCAATCGTGTAGGTTGGGGAAAAACTTCGGGGAAAAAAAAGAAAAGTAAAAAGAAGCAAAAAGAGAAGATATATTGTGTGAAAACTGTGCAGCCCCAGAGCCCCAGGCAGTAAGCCAGTGAGTAATGATGCTGCAGAGAGAGGCGGAGAGCCCAGAGGGGAGCGCTGACAATGGGCTGCCATAAACCCGAGTGGGTCTGTTGTAAAGACAACGCGGCGGTGCATCACCGCGGGGGGAGCCGGGGCTCCTCTTACCGCCCTGAAACCACTGCCCGAGCGGCTCCAAACCTCCCCCGCTAACCGGGGCCGGCCGCGGGGGCCGTGCTTCACCTGCCCCTCCTGACTGTGACGGTGGGGAAGGATCTGAAGCTCCGGTGGGGGCCTCGCCCGCAGCCCCGCCCGCCGGACACCCCGCAGCCCCTTCCCTCCGCTCCGCGGCCGCCCAGCCAGCCCTGCGGCTCCTACCGGCCGGTGTGCGGGCGGGGGCGGTGCGGCGGCTCCCCGGGAGGGGCCAGGATGTGGGGACTGGCCGGGGTGACAGCGGTGACCGCGGGCCCTCCGCCCCGCCGTTGCCACGGCAACCGCGACGCCGTCTCCCTGGCAACCGTCGCCGCTCGATGACGTTTCTTCAGCCTTCCCGGTGCGGTTAACGAGGCGGCCGTCGCGGCCCCGTCGCGCGGTGATGACGTTTCCCTAGCAACGCGTCACGTTGCCAGGGGCGGCCATGGCGGAGGCGGCCATGGAGGACCCGGCCCAGCTGTGGCCGCCGCCCGTGGGCACCTACGCGGAGGAGCAGGGACTCTTCCAGATCCTGCAGGTGAGCGGGGACGGTGCGGGGGCTCTTCCAGATCCTGCAGGTGAGCGGAGACGGCCCAGGGGGGGCGGTGAAGGCACCGGCGAGCGCCGTGTACCGGCTGCTGTGGGAGCTCAACGCGGGGGTGTCTCCCTGTGCGGGAAGCGGCCGAGCGCTCTCTTAGTTAATTATGTTAATTGGCAGTTGCTGCCGTTCATACCTGGCGTTTTTGGGGGAGAAAAAAGTGGCAGCCAGTGGAAAAAAGGAGTCTGTGAAAGGCGAGGCGGACTTGGCAGGAGGAGGAGGGGGAGGAAGAGAGGGGGAGACAATAACAAATTAATAACAAATTAAGTGCGGGAAGAACGGCGGTGACGGTTTTGCCTTTGTCAGTCACCACCTCCTCATTAGCGTCATCCCGCTAAACCCCTCTCCCGCTGAGGCTGCTCGGTGAGATGTGTCACAGATAAAGGAACAGAAGGGCACTTCCAGCGTCACTGGGATTTCAGTAAATAGCAAATTTGGTTTCCCTGCCTTAGGGAAAGGTGTGTTTTGTTCTGTAAGTTTGGGGAAAGCCCTTGTGTCGTGCATGGGGAGGTTTGTGCGAGGGACTAAATATTCTGCTGTTGTTCTGTCTCTGACAGAGAGAGACTGTCCCTGTGTGCTGCTAACCCATAATTCTGTTAGAAAGTCCTTTTTATTTGTTCAGACCTCACTGAAATACACACAAATGTTTATTTTTCTTGCCTCATTTTTTTTATCCTCTTTTTTTTTTAATGCAACTAAAGCTATTTAGTATGGCCAGTGTAGCATAATATTTGTGGGGTTTTTTAGTGGAAATACTGTGTTTTGCAGCTCCAGGACCTCACTGTACATAAAATGTTTATGGGACTGACTCAGAGTCTTGTTTTCTTTTCGTACTTCAGTTGTGTTGTGGCAACTTAGTGACACAAACAAACATAGCTCGAAATTGTTGTCCCAAACTTTAAACATTTACAAAACACAAAATGTGAAAGCTAAAACATGGGACCCAAAACATGAACCTCCCCCAGAGATTCACAGAACTACTCACGTGAAATTAAACTGAGTTTAGCAGGACTGCATAAAATGAAGGATTTGAACGTAGGATTTGGGCAAGAAACAGTGACAGTGTCAGTCACTGTCAGCCTGAACTTTTTTGAATAGTAATAAGCCCAGATTTGCTCAGGTTTGTTATTTTTAAATAACAAACTGATTACTGCTGATAAGTGCAGTGCCAAATCCAGATTTATGTTTAAATAAGTGTTGCTGGGAAGTAATTTTAAATGAACTTCCAATAAAAATATAATTTTTATGGATTGTGCTCTTTGCTACTCAGACCTTGAAGCGTCAGAACTTGCAAGTGAAACAGTTTATAAAAAAAAAATTGAGTGGTTTAATTATTCCAATGAAGTGGATAAAGTTGAAAAGGAAAATAGGCTACTCCAATAAAAGACAATCAGTTGGTGAGGATATAAAACTTTATGGAATATACAGACTTTATGGGATTTACTTCCAAATATTAAAGTGTTACGGCTGCTTTTTAGAACTAGATGTCTATTCCAGTGTGAGCATTTCTGCAGCTTATCTGAGTCAGAACATTAGTTCTGTTTGATGTTTAGATTTAGTTACAGAGTTCATGGCTGTGCTGAAATGTCTTACTGGGGAATCTGTGGGGTTGGTGTTTCTCAGGGTCAGTCCTTTCTCTGCCTGGAAAGCCACAATTCTCCCCAAAATCAGTGGAAAGTTGCCACTCCTTGTATGGTTTTTATGTCAGCTCTGACTCAGCCACTGTCAACCCCAAACTGCTCGAGTCAAACCTTCCTGGTGTCCATATGTACCACAAATAAGCCAAAGCAAACAGGTTGGGATTTTTTTTTTTTTTTACTGGCAATTTTCTGACCATCTTCATTTTTTCAGCATCTAAAACAGGCTCTGGAGTCTCAATTTTGCCTGTGAAAGAAAATAAATAAGCATTTATAAGCTGTTTAAGATCCTCATTGTAACAATGCTGTAAAAATGCAGGATACCATGACTGCAGCGCTGTTAAATTCTCCTCTGACTTTGTCCTATTTATTTTCAGAACATGCTTGAAGAGCTATTAATTCATAAGCCAGATGATCCCATTGAGTTCATGATAAACCATTTAAAGCAAAACAACGATGATGGTGAGTGAAAACTGAGACACCATAAATAGTTCAATCCCTTATTTGTAAACAGCTGCTGGAAACTGCTGCGCTTGGCAGGTGATGGATAAAACTTTTCAGACTGAGGAGGGGGGAACAAACAAGACTGGTGAGCATTTTGGAATAGTTATAGGCAAGATGCTTTCAGTTTCTTTTTTTTTTTTTTAGTGGGTAATCTAATAAAAAATGCACTTTAACAGTTATAACAATGAAACCCTCTAAGGGAATAACAAAGAGTTCTGGTGTATCAATTATTAATGCCTTCTGTGCCCCATCTGATATTTCCTGTTGTCTTTAAGCTCGCTAATTACTGCTTTTGTCAGGTGTAAATTTGGTTTCCTATTCTACCTGGGCTGGCAGATTCTCTGTGTTTTGATTAGTTCGTTACTGGCTGCTGTTAATGAGTTCCAGTGCTCAGTGGCATCTCAGCTGAAGGAACAGTGAGTGTGTCTGCTCCTGTGTGTAACAAAACCTGGTAAAGTGAAGAGGAAGTCTGTATTCTGCACAATAAAAGCTTGTACCCTCAATCAAATTATTTGATTTACAAACTGTTCACCCTTAGGCAGATTATATTTGGATATGCACAAGTGAACTCTAATTTTTGTTCTGCATGAGCTGTCAGGGAGAGCTGGTGTCATGTGGCTTTGATGTTTCTTTAAAACCAGAGTAAAACCATTATGAAAGTTCTACTGCAGCATCAATGAAATCGTGATCACTGGAGGTGCTGTGAGCTCTTAGTGGTGCTGATCAGGTGGATGTTGATTGAAATGCTGCTAAATACATTAAAAAAAAAAAAAGAAACCAAATCCTGCCAATTGTTCCCAGCCTTTTCTGATGCAGCAGCATGAGGAATCAATCTGAGTTTAGAGACCCATGGAAAATATGTGGAAGAATTTCATGTAGTTTGATAGAATGCTGATAAAATTTCTCCACATTGAGCTTACATTTGTCCCTAAGCCCCTCAGTATTATTCAAACAGAATTAGGCAGGTTTCCATTTCAGGACTTCAGTACTTAGAGGCTAAAGATAGAACTACAGCAGCTGTTTGTCAAAGGGAAAATGCTGTCTGCTCTTGGGCTGGAAAAACCTACTAGGGAAGGAGAGGAACTCCAATTAAAATTAAAGCCTAAATGTTGTTTTAAGAATAAATTATATGGAAAATAATGTAACAGAAATGTGTAGCAGAGTTGCTTTTACTTTTTGATCATGGTGGAAGGTGCTGACTATTTAGAAGAAAAAAAAAACCTTATTAGAGCCATCAGGAGAGTGATGAATTTTCATGATCTTGCCTTGCCAGACAGTTTTAGCCCTAGAGAAAATTTCAAACAGAGATGTGTGGAAAAGAGGCATTGCATCTATCCCAGGTGTGAAGTTAGAAAACCTTTTTAATTAATAATAGGATCTAAAGTACTTTTAAAAATATAAACAAGTCTAATGATGATTATGGCTTACATCTGCCTTGAAAACCTCGTAGGTCAAATGTGTGGCAAAGTGCTTGTGCTCAGGGCTCTGCACTACTGTTCTTTTATGTGTTCCTTCTAAAAACCTTAAAGGGCCACATAAAGGCTGATAATTCTTTCACATTCAGAGATGCAAGTTTTCTACACGGTGTCTTGGTTTGTGCTAATGAAAAGGAGCTTTCAGGATCCAAGAGGCGTTTCTGTGAGTTCTTCCTTTACAGCCAAACTTCTGAAGGAATGTTAAAAAATTCTGCAAGACTGTTCAGCGTGTACCATGTGCTTCTGTTTGACAAAGGGCTTCTCTTACAAGTTGAACAAATTTCGTTGTGTTAATATTAATAATAAAATCTTTTGGATTTAAATGGAAGTCACTGAGTCCAGCTGTTATTTTGCATTATTCCAGGATTAATTTTGTTGTTGATAAAATCGCTGTTGAATGTTAAAAGTTACTTTGCTTGGAAGAGTAAATCCTGTAACATCTCATCGGGACTAAACACAGAATGAAATATGATTTGTTACTGAAGACAAAGGCATTTTCTGGAATTTCCTGACTTCATTTGGCTGCTGCTTCAGATCTCTGGTATTAAACACTGACTCTTTGTTGATTGGAGGGGGTTAAACGTGACATCGTGTCCTGGTTGTGCCCTCGTGTCATATGGTTGGGGAGAAAGCTTTAGAGGAGTCTTACAAGTGTGCAAATGAGTAAATCAGTGAATTACACTGCCCCATCTGCTGCCAGCCACTAAGCAGAGAGAAAACCAGATTTAGTACAAAGTGAGCATTTACAGTAGCCCTGGGCAATATTAAAGCATGAGATGGTGTATATAATGGTATGTTTCGTTTTTTATCAAACGTTTGTCCAAGAAAGCTGTGTATTAAAGCTTCAATACCTAAGGGCTTTCTTGTGAATTTTAAATCATGCTCCTAGTTAAACCTCAAAAGGATCTGTGGATGGAAAGGTTTTTTGATTTTCTTTGAAGTGGTTTGAAGAAGTTGATTAGTGTTGGCACCCGAGCACTCTTTTATGACGCTGTTTATAAATAATTCCTAAGTACCGGGCTGGAGTTTCAAGGTGTTAGATTTTAAAAAAACCCTAGGATTTAATCACATTACATTTGAAAGAAATTAGGTGATAAAAACAGCTGATGTATCCTTTTAAAGTATTTTTCTACATTGTGTACTAGTTCTGTTGCATTTGCAAGAACCAATAAGGGGGGAGTTGTTCTTAAACCTTCCAAGTCAGATAACTTTGTAAAGATGAATCCGTAATTTGGGTTTCATGTATGTTTAAAAATTGCACCTGCCCAATAACTGTTAAGTGCCTGGAAGGCCTCATAAAAATACATTTCACATCCTTGCCTGTCTGTAACCATCAGACACCATCTCCCTTGGTTATCGAGAGCTGAAGAGGTTTTTTGGGTGAGTAGATCCCTCCTCTGCTTTGACCTACGTTACTCCCAGTAAATACTAACCAGTCCCTCCTGTAGATAATCTGGTTTGGTTTGGGATTTTTTTTTTCCTGTGGTGTAGAGGGGAAAAAACATCAAAGCTGTTAATATAAAACAACAGCTCAAGGAGTCGCAGCCCAAGGTGTATTTCTGGAAAAAGTTCCAAATGCTTTTCTAACAATTACTCTTTTTTCTCTTGTCTTGGCTCTAATTCGTTCCCAACAAAACCTATGAAGGTGATGCCTTTTGTGTTGTCTGTATGCATTGGATTAAGAATTCCTCAGAACTGGGATGCAGTTTTTGCAGCTTTCCCCCTCAGAGAAAGGAGAGGGATATGCAGTAGAGAAACACAAGAAGCAGAAATGAGGGAAATTGCTTTTAAGGATGACTAGAAAATGTGAAGGTAGCTGTCAAAAAGCGTAGTGAGAGCGTGCTTCGTTTTGCAGTGTCTAAATCTCCTCTGAACCCTGACACAACCTATTTAGGTGAAACTAAAATGGGAAATAATTTTTCATCACAAAATATGTTTGTTCTAAGTAACTGCTTTGGGAATAAAAGTCAGACTCAGGTAAGGAAATGTCAGTATCTTATGCTCAGGTTCAACCACTAAACTCTCCGTGTGTTTGGATGGATTGAGATATATAGATCTCATATATCTCTCCAAATGGCAGAGTTAGTCAGAGTGTTAATCTCATTGACCATGGGGATTAAAGGAGGACCCAGCTGGCACTGTCTTACTGTTCTCCTCTTCTTTTCCCCAGCAGAGCCCAATCCTGAAGCCTCTGTTGAGGCAGCTTTCCATCTGAAATAATTGTTTCATTGTGACTACACTGATATTATGCAATGCAATAGTGAGAAACTGGTTGGGATCTTTGCTGTTCTGCATCTTAACATTGACATATCCTTGTTTCACAGCTCCAAAAATTTGTATACTCGGTCCACCTGCTTCTGGGAAAACTACAGTTGTAAGTAGCCTAATTCAGTGTTGTAACACTGCTCACTCATTACATTGCACAGAGCTCAGCATTTGTGTAAACTTTATTCTGGAAAAATAATTTTCAGATTTATCTGAGTGATAGAAGAGCACAAGGCAAATTGAAGGGTGGCATTCCTGAGGGAGACACCTGTACATTACACTACAGCTTAAATGGAAATTTTTAAGTGAGCTCTGCGAGAGCTCTGCGAGAGCTCACTGAGGTAGTGGTAGTGGTACTGCTGGAATGCAACAGAATTCTGCCTGCTTTGTTTTAGCAGGGCTAATTAACCTGTGAGAAGCACTGTAATTACACATTTGTGGTGTTCCCTTGTTGGGGGTTTCTCCATTTGCATGGTCACTTGTCTCATGTCCACTGGCACCCCTTAATTGCAAATGTCAGAGTTGTATTTGAACCACAGAGAAAACTGACCACAGAAACTGCAGGTGATGGTGGTGTGTGATGCTAGGGAGAATACTTCTTTCTTTAAATTCTGTGTTATGGGGCAGGAGATGAAAAAGCCCTTATTCAAAGCTGTAAACTCTTCAACACCTTTATAAGAAACCACTTAAACTTGTACATAAAGTCTGTCCCCTTAAATGAATGGCTGGGAAAGCTCTGTCTTTCTGCAGCCTTCTGAAAAAAATGCTTCATTTTCTTTCCAAATACTTCAACCTGTATTTCTTTTCTTCCCTCAGGCAATGTGGCTTAGTAAACATTTTGATGCCATACGTGTCTCTCAGGAGACTTTGTTATTCAACGAAACATTAGCGCTGACGGAGGAAGCAAAGGCACATAAAGAAAAAAATCAGGTGTGTAAGAGAATACAATAACAGCTGTTCTCATGTCACACAACAGGAATTATGTGGCATTCCCGTGATTTTCCACTGCTATGAGTTGATCAGATGAGAGTAAATACTCCTCTGTCTGTGGGAGTTTGTACATTTGTGTATGTGTAGGTACAGGGCCTTTCAGAGAAGGGTGAGCTCTGCTGGATGAGATATGAACAAAGAGAAGTGTGTCAGGGCATAGAAGGAGAGGAAGACAATGTCAGGTAATGAAGATCTTGAAAAATTAACCTTGAAATAAGCAACAGAACTGGGATAAGTCCAGGAGTGCACAATACAATTTACAGAATGGTTCCTTCTGTCATTAAACACAGAGCCTTCTATCTGAGCATGTTTGATAATCTCGATAAAATAAGCATTAATCTCTCAGGTCTCCTTTGGTACAAAATGCTCTGGAAAATATGTACACAAAGAACTTTTTTTGATCTGACAGTGCTACTTAGTTGTGCATGCTTGATTTCTCTGTAGCATGACACAAATAACTTACTTGGTGCATTAACTCCAAAGGAGTGTGACAATCCAGGCAGTGACTGACAGCCCTTGGAGCTCTCAAACTGAGGCAAGAGCAGCTGCTCAGATTGTTCAGTTCTACCCAACTCCAGGTACTGTGTTTGCTCCAGACAGCTTTTTAAATCCTTTCATGCTTCACTGTGGGCCTCCTAATTGATGTTCAAAGCAATTGGTCCAAAGAACAGTTTTTTCCAGGTGTCCTGATTAAAAATTAGTGACAAGTAGATGGGAAAAATATGTCGAATACAGAGAAGCATCTCTGCTACTGACTCCTGCCCTTTTAGCTGATTTCTTTCTCCAGATGTCAAGGTGTTTTATGAGAAATAAAGTGGAAGAAGTCTGGTTTTTGGGGACTTGTTCTAGCAAGTCCTCTAGTTTGAATATATCTTTTCTCCCTCATCACCTTTTTCATAAAAATTGAAGCAATTTCATATCTATGAGAATTCTACACCCGTGCTAAATCCAATTTAAGATTGGAATTGGCCAACAGATTCATAATTTACTGAGATGGCAGACAGTGTGATACACAGATTAGGATTTTTTCCTTAGAAAATTGGGCTGGAAATAGGGTAATCTTATTACACTGAATTAGTGAATGAAGTTTGGAGATGGCTCAAGTAATATACTTCAAGATCTGAGAGGAAAGAATTCATGGAACTCACTAAACTCACTGGCAAAAGGGGTTGCATTTGGCCGGGATGATACAGAATTATTCTTATCGAGAATATGTACTTTGAAATCTTCTTGCTAATTATTAAAGATTGTTTTGATAGGTTCATAAATTTATACTTGGAGGGGGAGAATTTAAAACAAAAATTCCCTTTGGTTTAATTACTGTAATTATTATCATATTTCAGACTATACAGATGCACTTTCAAGGGTGTCCTTTTGGGCTTATTTGATTTAAAAAGATGGATGGTGTGGAAGATGAAAGTCAAAAATGTCAAGGCTAATCAGGTAGTGAGGAGGGCCCAAAGAGCCTGGTGGTGGTTCAGCACTGTGCAGTCTGCCTTTAGTTTTGAGATTTAGAGTCTAGAAGAACATTTTGGCTAAGTAATTTTGTTCTTTCATATGAGTTTATTTCTTCAAACATAACTCCTGGAACTAGGAGGGAACTCCTTGCTTCCTCTAAATCAATGCAAGCTTTACAGTGACTTAAAATGTGGCCAAATTGTCATCTCAAGAGCTGTATTTTCCCTTCCTGATTCTTGGCTGCTGCCTGAATCTCCTGTTGCTGTAACTGAGCCCTGGTTCTGCTGAAGCAAGTGGTAAATGATTCCTCCAGCACACGGAGCATCCATTAGCACTAATAGGTTTGGATCTCTTTTCAGGAACAGAACAATAGCTGTTTACACCACCTTTGATACAAGCAGGGCATTAAAAAGTTGGGAGTCCTGGCCAAAGCAATTTAATAAATGGAGAAGAGGAAAAGCAGGAATTAAGGCTGTGTTTTTTGAAAGTCTGGTGTGAAGCTCATATAACACAATTTAATGTCGTTTCACACGTATAAAGTTACTGGGGCTGAATTAACCCCAGTGCCAAAGGTCAGGCAGTTCTAGGTCAGTAGGCCAATGTTACCAGATCTGGGCAAATGCTGCAAAAAGCTCTGCAAATGTTTGTTCACATATTTTACCCACTTATCTTTAGCCAAGCTTTCATCTCGTTTGTGTTCGCTCACAGCAAGCATTAAAGCATTTGGGTTTTCCTGGCACAAGGATTCATGGAAGGCACATTTAAAATAGGTGATTATTCCCTGAAGCTCAATTTTTCAAGTTGGACATGCAATCATTCACCCACACACACCTGGCCACTTCCTAATGAGCACAGCTCAGGTAGTGAATTTTAAATATTGACTGTTCAAAGTAAAATGGGATCATTCTGCACGTAAAAATGCTCCAAAAAGAAGTCAAATATTTTTGGAATATTCAGGAACCACAGGCTATCAATAAATATTCCATGAACAGAAAAAGAGGCTACATTTTTAGATAAATCATTGCAAATTATTCCCTCATCTCTAGTTATTATAATGTTAATAGGAAGCATCTTCAGGTTTTCCTATAGTGAAGTCTAATGATGAGCTATTTCATGTTTCACTTTTCCTGTTAACTGGATAAAATAAGAAGTTGAAACAACTGTGGTAATTGTGAGTTTGGGGGATGGGTGTGCTTTTAATGCTACACTAAATTGCAGCTGAGGTGTTTGCATACTCCTTAATAACTTAAAACTGCTCTAGAGTTGCATCATGTCCCTGTGCTTTTTAAGAGAGAAAAACCCAAGGCATCCTTATCTAGGCATGGTCAGCATTCCAATCTATTCCAGGGTACACTGTTATGAAGGAACAAATAGGAACTGTTCCAGTTTTGTGTATCCATAAAAGCCCAGCCTTTCATGTGTATTATCTGAACAAATTAAATCTAACCATTCATGATTCTGAGAATACTAAACCAAATTTCTTGAAACCTGATTGCTGTTCTCTCCAAGGTGCTAACTTGGAGAAGTCAGTAGTTTTTAGCTGTAGCTGTTTTCAGAGCGAATATATCCAAAACTTCCAAGAAAAAGTCCAGTGAAAGTGCTCCCCCACCAAAAAAAAGGGTGAAAGTTTTATGAAAAGGTCATTGAGATATAACTCTGGGTAGATCAGGCATAGAAGTTGAAGTATGATGTCCCTGAACTAACATGGGATATTTAAAATTAATCATGAGTGAGTACAGTTCTTCAGCAATATGGAAACTGTGTGTATAGAAAAGTGGTCTGAACATAAACAAAATCCCACAGCAGCAGGTGTGTCCTTTACCTGAGCTGAATGTTGGGACAGCTCTGAGTGCTGCAGGCAAGGTGTGCTTTGGCTGTTAATCAAGTGTGTGTCATTGTCCCTTATTGCAGATTTCTGGGAGGTGCAGTCCCATCCACCAGGCTCACGATGTATTTATGTGTTTATGAGAGAGAAATTATAAATGGGCTATCCCAGGTATCAGAGAGAACGATTTCCAGTTGAATAATTAGGCATTCTGCAAGCAACCCCTTGAAAATGATTTTGTAGGCCACTGCTCAGTGGGAGGAAAACTGCCCAGGAAATGAGACTGGAATTGAGCCACAGAGAGCAGAAGGAGCTAAACCACTGAAACACCTGAACGCCTGTCCTTGATTGTTTGTGTGCAATAAACTCCAAAGAGAGGACTGAGAACACCACTGCACTGAAAGAAGTTAGTCTCATTTTGGTTTAAATTGGTTTGGCAAGGCTTAGCAGAGAGGACCCCCAGCAGTCTCCAGCCTGCCTTGACATGACACATGAAAGAAGTGAGGGAGGCACTGGCTGTTCCTGGGAGCAGCGTGGGGCCCCTTTGGAAGGTGACAGGCTCAAAGGCGGGGGCCCAGCTCCAGCAGGGAGGGGCTGCAGGAGGCTCTGACACTCCACCCTCTGGGACCTGCTGACTTCCAAGAAACACAGCAATTTCCTTCCCTTTTTCTCTTTTACCTGCTTGAAAGTTGCCTTATGAATGGCTGATATGAGGAGAGGCACTGAGAACTGGGGACAGCAGAGATAAACAAACCAAGCAAACCCTCTGCCTGGCTGGGCCACTTTGTCTGTGCCACACTGGCCTCTTTTGTGTGTTCTGGAGTGTTTCCTCCATCCTTGTTTAAAGTGACTTCTGGGGTAGCACTTCCACCACTCCTGGTGAAATTATTTCATGATGCAATAAAGAAGATTTTATTAAATCTTTCCTCATAGTCAACCACATTGTCATTGTATCTCTCTACCTCTGTTAGAATAACACAAGCCTACAGAAATGCTCCTTTTTGGGTTTATACCCTTCAGACTTTGGTTAGAAAAAAAAAAAAAGAGAATCTACAATATGTGGAACTGCAGGAAACAAAGAGTCAAGCTCACATTGTTTAGTGAAAGATAATTTATTTTAACTAGGAGGTCGAAAATCTGGTTGCAGGTTTTTTTTTTCTGAGTATTCATTCAATAATGACAAAATGAGACTGAGACAAAGCATTTAGTCAAATGATTAGCAGCTGTTCTGGGTGGTATGGACAGAGGTTTAGGCTTTATCAAGTTAAACTGGCTAACACAGAGTTTAACCAAGTTTAGCATAGAATGAAGGCCTAAATTAATGAGATAGTGAAAAAAATTCTTACTAGAAGAAAGAAGGGTGTTGCTAATTTGTCAGGAAGTCTAATACAACAGAAGAAGTGTTGGGGAGGTGTTAAATCTGTAGAGGAACTTTGTTCTTCTGTTTCATAGAAAATACTGCCTTACAAAACATCTCTAGATATGGAAAAGTAGGAATCACAGAGCTAAACAGCACTTCTGAGAATACTGGCAAATGCAGTTTCCATCCCATTTCGCAGTCCTGAGTTTAAAAATAAGCTATCTTTAACTATAAAATACATTTTAAATAAACTTTCTGGATGATGACAGAGTTACTTGAAAAGATGAAACAAACCTGAAGATCAGACTCTTTGTGTTGTTTGCTCAGTGTCTGAGATCCTCTTTGTCTCACTGATGGCTGGCAAGATCCCTGATGCTGAGCCCACTGACACAGTCATGGATCAGACACTTGTGGTAGAAAGGACAACTTATGGATGTGATATTCTTATGGATTTTGCAGGTCTCATGCCCATTTGTGTGTTAGTGTGTAAAACTTGTCACTGCTTCCATGTTAGCATGCAAAAAACCCCATGGATGTTCGTGCTCTGTGTTCAGCTTGCCTTTAACACTGATTTTTGTGCCCTTATTAACTCTTTGTCATTAACTCATGTTAATGACCCGGGGCTTACACTGAATTATTTATTTCTTTATTTTTAAGAAGACATCTCACTTCACCTTTAACCAGAATGTGCCTGCATGGTAAAATTCCTTTTGAACTCAATTGTGAATATTCAGCCTTTTTTTGTTCTTTCTTTAGAAAATTCCCAACGCGCTTTGGGCCAATCTGATCCAGGAACGTCTGTCAAACGTGGACTGCATCAAACAAGTAAGAATTGCTCCTCAGAGGGCCGGTGGATAAGCACTTACACAACTCGTGCAGTAGTTAGCATTCCTAGTCCTGAGCAGAGCAGGGAATGGGGGCAAATCATCGGGGGCTCTGGAGCCGGTTGCTTTCTTGAACATCAGCGGAGGGAGTTTGGAGCTTTATTAACAGGATAAAGGGGAGGATGAGAGTATGCATATGCTAATCTTCCAGCACAGAGATGATCAAAGGCTGAACAAGCAGAGCTTTGTTGATTGCCTGGGGCAACTGGCAGAGATAGAGTGGACAAAACAGATAAACAGAAAATATACAAAAATCAATATGTTAAGGTTTTAACTCTTATTGAGGAAAGGGGGGGAAAGAGTCTAGTGTTACTCATTTCAATTTTATTTATTTCTCATTGTGTCCTCTTTTTTCTTCCTGTGTTAGGAAAAACTGCATTTGAATATATTCTAGGTATTAATTAATATGTTCACTCTTAGCTTATACAAATAGGCAACTGAATAGGTTTGGCTGTATTCAGATGTGTGGCTTTTTTTTTTTCTCCTGCATGCTTACCCTTGATGTAAGTAGAGACTTTTAACACAGAGAACTTTAGTAGGCTGATGCTGGTTGAATTTAATGTCTGGACTCAAGGAAAGCAAAATCATTTTTATGTGTTTTCTTTAAAATCTCAGATTTTGTTGTGGTTTATGGAGTTTATAGTCAGCCCATTATAAGGGATTATTTGCAAGAGATATAACAATCTCATGGATAAAACCCTGTTTGTAAACATGCCAAAATAAGGATGGCACATTATTTGATGTACTTCTTGAGAGGAAAAAGTCCAGTCCAAAGTAGGTGTTGTGTTCATGAAGGACTAAACAGCTTTTTTCTCATCAATAGTCCATGTTTTCAGAACAGGCACTGTAACACCCCTTTGAGTCAGGGGACAGGTAGAACTTCCTCACCTCATGCAGATACTGCCAGGCTCAGAGTTTTATAATAAAATCGGATGCTTCTCAACATCATCATCAACATCCACCTTGTCAGTTGAATAAAGCAGGGCAGGTAAATAACATTTCATTGAAGTGTGAAAATTGCTTCCTAAAGCTTCTTAGCATTAGACACCGAAAGAAAGTGGAAATGCTGAAAGCTTCATGTCTTCTGCTTCTGTCTCTGTGATTTTTGGTGCAGTCTGCAATGATCTGCAGGCTGGATCCTTCCATCCACATAAAACAAAACCATCTCAAGGGCTGGGCCACTGCCTTGTAGTTTTTGGGATGGTAATTCTGTAGTGCAGAAGTGTTTTCAGATAGAGGGAAACATCAACAAAACTAGCAAGAATAAGTAAAAAAATTCTGCACCTGATTGAAGGTTTCAGCTTTCAGAACTCTGATGACACAAGTGGTTGCCAAAGATTCCTGTGCCTCGGTGCAAAGGCAACTGTCTTAACCTAAGCCAGTAGTGAAGGTGTCTTACACTGGACCTGCCTTGTGTAGGCTGGATCAGAGTCACTGTGTGTGAACTGTGGAAAGGAGAACTTGGTCAGGATGGTCATGGGTATCTGGAGATGTGATCTCTTACGTTTCCTGCTGGAGAGGTTTGCTGGAAGACATCTCTGTGTCCATGTCACATCTCTGTGTCCATGTCACATCTCTGTGTCCATGTCACATCTCTATTGAGAGCACAGAGCTGTAGCCAGGGGCAGCTGCTGCTCTCTTTAAACAGTAGTTTTAGAACTAGTAATAGCTAAACCTTGACCTATCCCAATATCTAAGCCACTGGTTGCATGAGAATTTAACTTTTAATGCTGCCTGCTGGTTTTTAGTGTTACTGAAAAAATGATTAGGCTAAACAAAACCAAGCTGTTGTTTCGGGGTTCCCTTCCTGCACTGGAAGAATGTTCTAGTACATTATGTAGAAGGACATGACACCCCCCCCTTCTTTTCCAAGTGGTCCATTTTTTGGTGTGATTTAGAATCCTGTGTTTCTTGCTCCATGCTTCATCACCTGGGAGACTGAAACAATGATTTCTTGGATCCTTAGAAAGAAAGGAGTGAAGGGATTGGCAGAAAACCTAAGGGGTATCAGTTTTTCTTCACAAAATACTGCATCCCTTACTCCATAATTGGTCTATTAATTTTAAATTTACAAAGTAGAATTAAACTTTTGCATTACTAGTCACTGTGCTTGAATTATATGGGTCAGTCTGGTTTCTCTTGAAGGTCTTTTTAGCTGAGCTGTTTTATTTTATTTTGACTCATTACAGTTATTTAGCAGCCAGATCAAATATATGGTAGTACTTGGTATATTTGTTTCTCTACAATAAATTCACACAGGACTTAGGCCCTTCAGTTGGCAGGAGAGCCTGTTTAAAAACACACATGTGGTGTACTGTCTTGTTCATTTTTGTGGTATTTTGGATTAAAGAGTGTAGCTGTAGAAACCAATATTGTCAACTCTGGATATACCAGCAAATGAGCAGCAAAAAAATGACTATGAATGTCAACATTTTTTATGCAGGCAGTGCAATGAGATATCATGGATATACAGCAAGTCAGGTGACTGTGTGATTTACTACCTTGTCCTTGGGGCAAGATGTGCAACATCGATCTCAGGTGATACTTCTCCTGGAGTGAGGATGTTTAAAATATCTCTAAACCTGTAGAAATGAGAGCAAGTTAGGAAGATGATAAACTAAGACAGGAGCTGCTTTCCTGACTGCCAGGCTTTGGGTGGTGTCAGACCCCTCAGGTGAACACAAACAGCTCCTCTGGTTGTGCTTGTAGCAGGTAGGACAGGGAAGGTTCCCTGTTATTTTCAGTAGTTTGGTTAAATATTCCCTCACATGCTCTCTCACAGGTAGGAGTTGCTGGGGCAATCTGTCCCCTAATACTCTCTGGAGGAGAGCTGCTGAATGGCAGGAGGTGTTGTAAACTAGCAAGTAGGTGAATAACTCTTCAGTTTAGGGCTTTTATAACAGCTCTAAAACCTCTCCAAGTTATTTTCCCCATAAGTCTCTTTACCTGATCAAAAAAATGTATGTTTTCAACAGCTAATTTCCATTGCTTTCCAAAGGCTGCATCCACCCCATGGTTTTTTGCTCCATGCTTTCTATAATTGTTGGCATGGCTCTAGTTCTCCTGTCAATAGTGAGGGGAGGATCTCCCAGTGAGTTATTTTAAGTATTAGGTCATGTAAAAATCTGAATAAGGTGACAAGCTGGTTAAAATGCCAACAGCTGCATAGAGCCCTGCCTACATTTTATGTTCCTGTTGTTATCACCAGCAGCACTGAATCAGAGCTGGATGTCTTACACAACTAGGGGGGAATAAACCTTTATAAAGCTTCCCTGACATTCAGCAAGAATGGAGTGGATGTTATCAATCTGGTTAAGGTTTCAGCTGTTTTAGGAAAACCACATAATTGGTTTTCCAAAGGTGTGATGGTTATTAAAAATCTGTACATTAACAGATAGTAATTTGTGATCACTCTGTGTATGTCTTTCTCATTCAAAAGAGGATCTATGCATTTTAATTGCAATATTTTCCTTGTGTGATTCAAAATAAAATGAATGCTGTGGATTTTTTGCATCATTTGAACAGATTCATGCCATTTCTTTCAAAATGTGAGTCAGCATGTTTTTACTGAGAATGTTAATAGATTAGGAGTGTGTTGGACCACACTACCACCAGCTGTTTGTTTTATTTCTCCTTGTGGTGTCATTGGCTTGGCATTAATTGTACAGCTTTCATCCCACTGACAGTAGGAACACAGGATTTTTTGTGCCGTTGTTTTGACACTCCCAGGTTTATGGATGTCACAGGCATTCTCTGAGGAGAACATTCTTATTGATCAACAGCTCTGCTGGGACTCTGTGTTATGTGTTCTTCTAACACAAATGTGGTCAGGACTGCGAGGGATCAGATGGGGAGGTTTTCCAGCACACCCAGAAAACTTATTGCAAACATTATGGGACCTGTGAAGCTGATATGGAGACTCTTCTTCTTCCAGGGTTGTGCAGGTTGGCTGCAGCCCCTCTGACTACTGGGATTGTGCAGGGAATTCATGGAACTGGAGAAAGCCAGTGAAAATATTGCTAGAGGATATATTTGAGAGAGAGCTGGGCCACCTTTCTGGAGTCTTAGGATCTTTAGAAGCTAATCTTAGGCCAGTGATTCACACAAAACAAGAGGCAGAATGACTTTAGAGGGGTATTAAACAGTCCAGAAGAGCAGTGGCTGTCCTTGAAAGGGAAGGCAGAGAAAAGCAATGGCTCTTGGTGGTTCTTGGTTTTACCTTGGTAGCTGAAGATCATCATGTTGTCTCTGTGAAACTCCATGCAAAGAATATGATGTTACACCGATTTATCTGGGGAGAGAATCTGCCCATTCACCACCTTTTCTGCTTTCTGACAAGAATGGGACTTTTAAAAATAGCTTTGCATCTTGCTCAACCAACAGAAATAATGTGGGGGATAAAAGGTTTCTTTCTAGTAAGGCTTGAGCCTCTTCCATCATCCACACTGCAGGAGCTGGGGTGACCATATTTCTGCTGCACTCCTCAGTCTGCTGAGGTCTGAAAATCTCCAGAATATTACATCCATACTGGCAAAGCCATTACTGATATATTTTTGTGTTATTGTCTGCCCCCTTTCTCCAGCTGGAAGTGAAAACCATGTAATACTTATTCAAAACCACTGAATAATGATGTGGGAAAATTGTTGTGATTGTTTTCCTAAAAGCAACGTATTCATGACCTTTGATCTTTAGGCTTGTGGCTGAGCTTTGTTTCAGACATACCAGGTAATTCAGCATTATTTCTGTGTGCTATCCCTTCTCATTATTCAAAAGCACTGTCAGTTTTGGATTTTGTAATTAAAAAAAACTCTGGAGGATGTACAGGTCAAATAACAAGAGAGAACTTGAATACCCAAGTCATTATTATTGTGGTGGAAAGTGTGAAAGTTGTAGGCTTGGTATTATAGCTGAGAGTACTCCCAGCAAAGGAGGGAGATGTACATTTGGGAGTGACCTTGAGCATTTCATTTTCTCCAGATTCTTGAGATCTGGAGAGGAGAGTGATGCCTTTGAAAGTGCTTCCTTGTTGCTGATTTTTTCAACATGGCCTGGGTCTCCAAGGATCACCTCACCTGGCTTTAAGGCAGCAGCAGAATGTGCTATTTAATGTGGAAAAGGATGGAGGTTTCCAGCTGAAGGAGAGGGAACAGTGGCCACAGAATAAAGGCACCATGGAATTACTCACTTTTAGCCTTTGTTCCACCCTTGGTGTGATGAGGTGCCACCCGTGCGTGGCTGTGAGGTTACTGCTATCAAGAACAAAAAATAGATGGCTTCTTAAAGAAACAAATTTACCATGTGAAGTTACTAATTACACTTTAATGATAGTCAGGAGGGCAAAAAAGACCAGTGTTTGCATAAAGCATGATAGGCATATTTTAAGTCAGGTCTTGCTCTGCTGTGTCTTGCTTCCTCTTGCTTCGTTCCCAAGCCACACTCCCTTTTCACTCTTTTTTTTTTCCCTCTTTTTTTTTCCCTTTTTTTTTTTTTATCTGTGACATCTGCTTGGAGCTTGTCCCTCCTGTGATACCACACTACTTGCAGCTGTTCAGACCTCCAGCTCTGAGCTGTGCATGGGGTGCCCTGAGCATACGGCCTTTTTGATGTGTGATAAAACAGAACCAAGCCACTGGGGGTATGGAGAGGGAATGCAGCAGAATATCAATAAACCTGTTCTGAACAAAGCTGCAGCTCTGTGGTGGAATAGACATTTCACTGAAGTGTCAAGTAGATGGATAATGTATTCTAATTAGGGACTGACTGATACCCTGGAACTCAGAGACCTTTGGAAATCAGCTCCAAAATGCTCACTATTTTTGTGCTGTGTGTTTATTTTGCATTTGTTTAATGCCCTAAAATGTATTTGTTGCAGGAAGCTATTTATTGAGCTATGTTTTCCTAAACAGAAAAAACTTTTACCTATAAAGTTGCTTGTTGCCTTTGAAATTTGTATATAAACCTCTAGAAGTTTGCTGTGGATTGTTAAAATACAATATTGTGTTCACTGCCTGTTGCACATTATGTGATTTGAGCAATAAGCAGTGGTGACATCAGGTTCTGTGGGTGTTTTTTGGTTTTCGTTTTTTGGGGGTTTTTTTGTTTGTTTGTTTGTTTGTTTGTTTGTTTTATTTGTTTTGTTTTAGTCTCCAAAAGTGTTGCTGTTGGGGTGGAGAAAATAAGCCACATTTGCAGTCTGTGTAAATTGGCATCAATTTATTTGCTTCAGACCTCAGATGCCGTTTCTCCCTAGAAGAAGATCTGGGCCTATATATATCTCTATTTTGTACACAATATATTCCAAACTAGTGCTGAAGTTCTGAGCACACCAGTACAAATATTGTGCAGCTTTGCCTCCTGCAAGTCCCAGGGGATAAATTGATTTCTCAGCACCTGTGTGACCTTAGCCAGTGGTTCATTCCAATTCGGCAGAGCAAACACTGGGAGTGGCAAAAATGCCTTGCAGTTACTTGAGTCTCTTATTTTCTACAGGTATCAGCAGGATGACACGTTCCTGAAACCAGGCTAATTAAGGGATTTTAAATAGTCTACTCTATTTTCCTGAGTAATTGGAATGGCCCATTCCCTCCTACAGAAGTTGTGGAGATATGTTTCCCTGAAATACCTTGGACCCCACACTGACAGAGCATCAGATTTATGTGGAGATGATAATGATTGCCAGCTAATGCAATATTAAAATATCGCCTTTATTTCGGTGCAAAGATGGCTCCCAGATTTATTGTGGTATCCCAAAGTTCTTTTGGGGTATAGCATAGAACAAGGACATGTGTGGTCAAGCAACTAACAGATAAATTAGGGAAAGTTCCGAAGATTCAGGCTTGAGACTGAGGAGTGGATTAGATTTCAAATACTGCATCAGACAAAAACTGAGTGAGGCAGCAGCTCTCCTACGGTATTTCACAGATCTGTAAATGTTTTTTTAAAGATGCTCAATCCAACACTTAGCTGGCTATAACAAGGACTTAAGGGAGCAAAAGGCTCTTTTTTCTTTTTTCTTTCTTTTGCTCTGTTGCTTCATTAGCTCTGGGAGCGCTGGTTCCATTACTGTGAGTTTTCCTGTATAATTTAGGAAAATAATGAAAGCGTGCATATTTTCCTCAGTGTTCTTGGCATTAAATCTGTCTTTAGATTTGTTTAGCTTCTTTTTTTTTTTTTTTTTTATATACACAGTGTGGGCTGATATCCTTTTGAATATTTCAAAACTGTAGAAATTGTTTTGGGCTGTTTTTATTCAAGATAGAAGTTGGTTTAGGTTTTTTTTTTAAGATTGAAACGTGGGGGGAAAAAAATCACTGCTGCAACCCCTAAGTTCCCCTTGCTCCGTGGCAGTGGTATCAGTGCATGCATTTCACAAAAATATCAGTGCTCCATGTTTGCTTTCTCTTCTCACAAGCATCCATGAGAAATCCTGTGCTGTTGTGAGATGAGAATGAGGTAATTTTTGTGCAAACAGCACTGATATTTAGTATTAATTTTTGATTTTTTTTTTTCTCTTCCAGGATCAATAACTGTTTCATGTTTTTGTTCAATAGGGATGGATTTTGGAAGGCTTCCCTGAAAATCAGGAACAGGCATGGATGCTGCAATCCTTTGGCATCTTTCCTAGACATGTTGGTAAGCAGCACAAGGTTTATGTGTGATTGCATCCAGTAGGAAAGACTGGAAGCATTTGTCCCAAAAAATCTTCAATAAATCCAATAGCGGTGCTGGGACACCAGAGTCACCAGACAGCAGAATATTTCAGAATGGTTCAGATTCACTTGGAAACCTGAGATAACTTGTGAGACTTTAAACCCTGTCTTTCACACATGAACCTTTTTCTTCTTACACATCAGAGTTCTGTGAATCCAAGACCCTGCAGTGCCTCTGAGCAGTTACAAGTAGCTTTGCTTCCGACTTCCATCTCTAAAAATCAGCCTTTATCCTCAGATTAAATCAATTCCTCATGTACTGAAATACAAATTCACGTTTCTGTTGAATTAGAGAATATAAACTTGGCCAAGTGAAGTGGAACCATCATGATTTTAAGCCTGACCTTTCAGAATAAGGGTAGATTCTGCCTTGATTTGGACAGAACGTTTGTTTCCTGGCAAAGGGCTGATAGACAAGACCTTGACAGCTGCCCTTGCCACGTAGGAGAAGCCACTTGTCCCAAATTAATATAGTTAAAGGACCTACTGAGAATGTAAGAAATCATTACAGTTGTGTGGAATACAGTGTGAAATGATAAATGTAGAGCTTGCCAGTGCACACTGAACAGAACGTTATCCAACTTGATGAATTGTCACTTTGGATTTGATTTGGATGATATTTGACTGTTAATGAAGAATTCAGAATCGCTGCAATAGAGTTAGGCAAAAATGTTTAATGTCTAGTACTTGCATGTATTTTTAATATACCTAATAACATCTGAAGTTGAGTTTTGCTCACAATTATATCTGTGCCACCTAGACCTGAATGAGAATCTTAAAGCTCAGTCTGTCTAGTTAATCAAAAAGAAGATTGAGAGGAGATGAGATTACGATGTGTGAGTACCTTAATAGGGAGAAAAGTGCCTGAAAGAGCTATTTGATACAGAGAAGAAAATCATAAAAAAGAACTTGTTTGAAACAATAATCAAATGCACTGGAAATAGTAATTAAATTACAGTGTTTAACTGTGAGGATGATTAGCCAAAAGCAACCCAGGGAGCTGACAGATGCTCCATCTTTTGATGCTTCTAATCAAGTTTGAACACTTTTCTGTGAGGTTATAAAAAATAAGTTTCACTGGTCTCACTACCAAAGCACCTGGGTGAAAAGTAGTGGTTTGTGGTATAGAAGAGAATCAGTCTCAAGTGCTTTGTGGTATTTCTGTCCCAGGCTCCAGAGACAGTTGTTAATTGGTAGGGATAGAAGGCACAGCCAATGCTCATGGGTCATGGATATTTTATCCCACTATATTGTCTAGTAGGTGAAGCAAAATTCTGATTAAAAGTGAATTAAAATATTTGCGGGGAGAATAGTGGGAAATAAGAATGAGGCAAATCTGCTTTAAGGGCATTCAGCCACCTTTAATATTAGGACACATTTAAACAGTTACAGGAAATAAAGCAAGTAACTAACAAGAGCTACAGTTTTTTTCTTTTTTCTTCTTTTTTCCTTTTTTGCTGCCTAGTTATGCTTTATGCTTCAGACACCGTGTTGATTGAGAGGAACAGTGGGAAAAGACTTGATCCCCTCACACAAGGTGCTGTATGTGTTTGTTCCTGATCTCCATTACAAACTGGAGTGTTACGTGGTCAGAATTTCTAATTATAAATTTAAACTGTTTGAAAACAGTATTTGTTGATGTTGCATTATTTTCAGTGTCAATAAAATATAGGGAAATGTAAAGCTCAGTATTCAACCTGCAAACAGCAGACTATGGCAGTACAGAATATTTGAAGGTTAAATCTGTCCATTTGAGCTTAGAATTTTGCTGTGCATCTCTGCCAGGTCCTGTTTTGTTTCTGAGGTGCAGATATGCTTTTAGGTATCTTCCATGAAATCACTGTCAAACAGATTTTGCTCTATATCATCTATCGAGTTTTATTATCAATCAACCATCACAAAATAAAATTCTGATGTTGCTCAGTAAAAAAATCAAGTTGAGTGTTTTAGGAGGGGAATTGGGAGGGACATTGTCTAGCTAGAGACCTATTAAGTCACACTCTTAGTTCCCAATGTGACTTGCAGAGGTTTATCACACAACCTTCGACTGGCCGAGTGATCCCCTGGTGCAGGAGCGGCTGGTGAAACCAGAGGATCTGTCTGAACAAGAGGTGTCCAAGAAGCTGCTGGAATATCACAGAAACTTCCCTGAGGTTTTCCAGATCTACCAGAAAGTTCTGAAGTCGATCAATGCAGACCAGCCTTCCGTGGATGTGCTCTCCCAGGGTAAATATGGACTTCATGGCAAATCTGACAGTTGGGAAAGTCCTGTTGGAAAGGTGGTTCCCGGCTGTTAGAGACACTTTGTAGGATTAGTCAACACAGATGGCTCCCAGCTGGGTTGTGTTCTCTCTAGTGCAGCATTTGGGCTGTTCCTGGTAATTATTTTACAGGACTGGAGTAAGTGCAGATAACTGGAAAGGCTGAGTTGCACAGTCCTGCCAAGGAACAGCGGGCTCGGGCGAGCAAATGCCGCCGTTATTTCTGTGGGTCTCTCTCTAAAAGGGAGCCTCGTGGCTCGACTGTTGGTCTCCCAAAGGGCTGGTACCTTCCAAAGTCTGATAACAAGAAGCAGAAGTAGTTCAAAGCCAGTAACATTTCATTGTTTAAAAGCTGTTTGTGCTGGTGGCTTTTCTGTTCAACAATTCTTGTTTGCTTTGCTTGACTGTAATGCAATCTGACTTCTAATGTTGATCCTTCTAGAAGAGAATAAGGAAACTGCCAGAAAGACCAACTGATGATGTACTTTGTAGCTGTCAGTCTGCAGATGATCTGTTATATCCCAGTAATTTTGCATCTCAAAAAGGTCTTTTTTTTTAATAACGAGTGCTGCACTTTTAAGATAAACAAGTAGGAAGTTTATATTCTGAATTTACACATTAATTACCTCTAAATTACTTAATTAAATTTAAAAGTTCATATCATCATTCATAAAGAATTCATGCCTTGAATTGTAAATAAAAATGTGAGTGCCTGAATATTAATTATTATTAATTAATAATGTAGTGAGATAAATTGAAAACTGGAATGAAAAAATCCTCTCTAGATCTTTTTTTCTGCGGTGCATCAAGCAGCCAGATTTTTTTTTTAAAGAATAATTAGATGTGGAGACTGTCTAGGGGATCATTACTCCTAATTAACTTGGTTATTTACTGCAAATTAAGCATCATTTGTAAGCAGGGTGCTTTGCCTGTAATGTTTGTGCTTTTCAATACACTGGGTTATGGAAAATGTTCAGAATAACTGGAGCACTGCTTGGGTAGCTGATACTTGGGTTTTGGGAAGTTATGCAGCAAACACACTATTTTCTGTTATGATTTTCCAGGTGTTTTTGTTAAGTATTTCTATTGCTCCAGAAAGAGATAAAAAAGACAGAGGAGATCTCTCATAAATATTAGTAATATTGTGGACTGTTTCACATGATTATAACATTTTGTAAAGTTCAATGCAGTTGCTGCTACCCTGTGCAAGGAGATGTGACATCAAATTCCGTTGGTGGTGTGGGATCCCAGCACAGCTTGTGGCACTGCAGGAAGATATGATGGGATATGATGGGATATGATCCCATGGGGTTGCAGTTTGAGTTTCTCAGTGCTTTAGGTCTGCTCTGTAGAAATTGCAGGCTGGAGTTTGCTGGAGATGCTTCTTTATTAGAAAAGATTTTTTTAATGATACCAAAGAAAAGGTTCTCAGAAAAACTGAGAGCAATGTGTTGACCAGTTGAAATTCTGATCCCTCGGGATGTTCTCCACCAACCCTTTTGTGCTTTTTTTTTTAGATGGGCTTCTGATTCATACAAACAAGCTTGTCTTATTACTTAAATTAAAATACTGTTTTATTACAAGGACTCTTTGGAGTATCTTTTATTGGAACTGAAGATCCAACAAAAGCTGAGTGAGGCTGCAGCTTGAGCTGCTCCTCCTCTGGTATTGTTGGCCATAAAATGGGCACAAGGAGTGAGAGTGTTTGGCCATGTCCAAATTCAATCCCAATATGTCCTCACTGCCAAGCTGTGACATCTTTTGGCTTCTTAGTGATCTCTCAATTACTGTTTTGAGATTGTAACAACGTTTAGATCTCTATAATATGGGAACATTGATGCTGCTTCACATATCCTGTGGTCTTTCCAAAGCTCTCATAATCTGCACATTGACCTGAAGGTTCTATTTCCTGCATGATACAAAATTCAGGTGAATGATGCCCAGCAAATGTGGAATCAGACAGAGAAGCTCAAACATTCTTTGCATATTACACAAAAATGATGGACAAAAGAAAAAAACATAGATACTCAGTTTTGTGTTGTCAGTGCTGTGTTGTGACACCCTGTGCTACAAGTCTACAGTGTTGTAATTAGGAGTCCTAATCACACACAGCTGGATAAATGTCATTAATTTAACATCCTGAGTTTTTACACTTAAATATTTGTTCAGAAACTGCAGAAAGTATTAAATGTAATTATAGCCCTCTATAATTTGCATGGTGAAATTGCAGCTATCAAGCAAAAATTACTTCTGCTAAAAACAAGATGGTAAAGGAGCAATTATTAATTGAATCTGCTCTTTAAAATGGTTTCACAGCTACTGATGAAAGAAAGCAGAGGAGTGTAATGATGGTAAGATTTCTAAAATGCCTCTCAGAGTAAGTTGCTGATGGGACAGTTTTATTTTGGTTGCATGTCTGGATGTTTCAGTGATTAAATCACGATCAACATGACAACCTTTTTTTTAAAGAAGAGAGAAGTTAATGAATTTTTTTTTTTTTTTTTAAGAAATAGGCTAAAAACTGCATTTCTTGCCTTTCTCTCATCTTCCAGTTCTTACCTATGTCCAGACACGGCACAGATCAGCCGCCCCCTTTACCCCACGGATCATCTTTTGTGGCCCCCCAGGCAGTGGGAAGAGCCTGCAGGCAGCACTAATAGCTCAGAAATACGGTGTTGTCAACAGTAAGTTCTCAGTAAATATGCACTTTGCTCAATTCCCCCTTCCTCTGGTTTTGATCATTTATCTTTTGCTGTCTTTCTTACTTGCTCGTAAAATGTCTCTGTCTGTCCCTTGCTATGGATGTCAGGTTTTCCAGAGAAGTAAAAAGTATTTGAATGAAGAAGTACAAACCAAGCGTATGTGCTGTGACAAACCAGCTCTAACATTTTTTTAGTCATCATTTCATCATTTTTATACCCTTTAGATCCGTATTTTCCCATTGTTAGATTCCTGTAGTGCTCTGAATTCTTCTGTGGATCAGTGGATTACCAGTAATGTCTTTGCAGTTTCAGCTGTCTGACCAAAACTGGGGCACTTTAAAAATAGAATTTACTCTGAACTTTATTAAATACTCAGGTTCTGCACATCTGAAGTAACATGTGAGAAAATGAAGGAATTAGTGAAAAATACATTCTCTTTCTTTTGTAAAAGAGGCCCAAAAAGTTCTGAATGAGATTTGTTCATGGTTAGCAGGCAAATGTTACAAACTTCTGTAATATCAGCTTGGTTATAGGACTGGTGCAGTATTTTAAGTGCTCTATAACATCTTCTAATAGTGGAATAGCTATAAATTATTTTAAACCAATGTCTAATATCTGTAAAATTTGCTGATTAGTGATATCCTCTTAGTTAAACAAAGGCAAGTTTGTTTCATAGCTGTTTGTTCAATGTATACTAAATAAATCCCCCTTTATTTCCAATTAAGCCATTGGGATTGAAGCACAGGCTTAAAAATTTAAACTTATGTTTAAATATCATGTGAATTGGATTTAATTTAGGTGTGTACATTTTAGATCTTAAATTGGGATCTATGCACTTGAGTTTCCGTTATCTTTTTACGCTATTTATTGTGAATATAAATTTGCTTCTCCAGGACAACTAGTGACAGTTAAAATTGTGACTTAAACATTAAACTTTATCAGCTTTGTCCCAGGAATGTTGCTGTGGAATGTTCTTGTTTGCTAAACAGTGTGATTAGCAGTGGTGAAGCAGATGAAAGGGCTCAATCTTTTCCCTTTAAAGTCGGTGCGTGTTGGTGCTTTTGACTTCAGGAAAGGTGGAATCAAATTAGGATTATTAATAGATGGGATCATGCAATAATGTACAGAGTGAATGTAAAATAATACTTCCCAAAACTGAGTCAAAGCCCTGATTTGTGTAACTTTCCATGCCTTGGTTCCCTCTCTGGAAAACAAGGCTCTGTTGGATCTGACCTGTGTGGGGCAGGTGGGACTCAATCCCTTGGGTCACCAAGTGCTGTCCAAGCCCAAAGTAACAATATTTCATGTACAAGGCTAAAACTTTAAATCTGCATCTCCTGGTGCTCTGTGTATTTGAAGGCAATGATAATATTGCATTAGCACAGCTTTTTAAATGTAATTCTTACATGATCATTAAGTGATCCAGGGAGTCCCTTCCTTGAACTGTGCATTATCTGCACCTCCAGCAGTGTGGTTCAGACACTGTTCAGCAGGTGTAACTTTATTCAGTAATTACAAGTTTATAAAAAGTGAAAACCACTGGCAATCCCCTGAGTTATTATTTCAGAAACATTTTTGATTAATGTCTATCTCTCTATCTCCATTTTTAATACATTCTTTGCCAAACATATTCTTTTCTTTTTTATTCAATATTCTCCCTCTCTTTGCTTTTTGCTCTGCTTGGCCAAAAAAAAAAAAAATCCCAACAACAAACCCAAAAACCACACAACTTTTGTTTTATTCAGTGACCTTATCCCAGTATGCAGCTTCTGGTTGTTGTTTTTTTTTTTTTCTTTTCTTTGTTGCTTCCTTTTTAAAATTTAACCTTGTGTCTTTTTTGTTCTTCCTTCCTGTTAGTTTGCTGTGGGCAACTGCTAAAGGAAGCTGTTGCAGACAACACAAATCTTGGAGAACTCATTAAGCCTTACATTGACAATGGATGGCCAGGTAGGGCATGTTGTTCTCTCATTACACCATAGTTACAAATCTGTGGCAAAAACCGAATCGTGAGTGAACTTTTCTTGGTCAGATTCTAATCCAAGTTACTTAAGAGTAACCTAGAAGTCAATTAATTCCATCCTTTCCATGTGATTTGTAGCACTGCATAACAGAAGTTAGATTTGTGAGGGGTTTTTTAGATCTTCAGAGCAAATAATTCAGTGTTCCAGTGAAATTCAGATTTCTTGTGCGCATTTCGAAATTCGAATTCCCTGGTTTTATCTCCAAATCAAGACCAGAATTCTAATACAATTTTAAAATGTTTAAATAATTTCTAAAGCACACTATTATGTTAAACTGGTTATAAAGCACAGCATTGTGTCTCATTTTATATGTGGGTGTTGACTTCTAGAACACTACTCTAGATTCCTCTACTTCCACACAAATATTTTGAACATAGAATTTCTTTGGACTTCATTTCTATCAGCATTTTTGGTTGTAGGAGGGGACAACCACGAAGAATGTTAAGCATACTTTGCTTTTGGAAGGCTCTGCAGTGATTTCAGATAAATCAAAAATACTGTGAGCTCCTTAGGGCAGCAGCTCCAACTTGTCTGCCTGTGAGTTGTCTTGCACGAGGAAAGCTGTCTGTGTGTGGTGGGTATTAAAAGTCAGAGCAGATCTGTAGCTACAAGGGAGAAGTTGTATTGCAGTAAGAATGGAAGAATGTTTATTTTGCCAAATTACAATGGCCTGGAAAAGGCACTTTCAGTCCTGTTTCTGGCAGCAGGCCAAATAGTTACCAATGGTACAAACACAAGGAGACAAAAGTGCTGAAGATGGAGAAATCTCAGTTAAGCTTCAGTTTTAATGGAATTTTGAGCAAACCGCCCCTGAGAAAAGAGAAATCTTCATTGCCTTTTATTTTTAGCAAAGAAAGTTATCTGGTAAGGTGGAAAGCTTGAAACTCCCTCTTTTTTTTTTTTTTCACAATGGCTTAATTCTGAGACTGAATTAGACAGATCTGAAACATGAGCCTGTAAAATTAACTGAGGTTCCCTTGATACCAGACCAAGGGATTCGGGACTTTTCTAAGCATTTCCAAAAGACCTTTGGCAGCCTGTAGCTTTGGGAATGTTATCCCTCTGTCAGGCACTTTATCAAGCCACAAGGTAATATATTTTAACTCTAAACTTGGTCTCTAGTGAATGGGTTGCATTTATTCATAATGGAGTAACTCGGTTCATTAATTTCCTGTGGCAGCCACCATATTACTGGGAATAGGAGTTTATATGGGAACCATGGGAATGGAAAGCATGGATCTCTGCAGCCTGGAAGGGAGAAGCTGAGTCCTCTGGAACAGGCACAGAGATGTGGGAGAGGATTTTCTGGTTTAGAGATGCTGCTGCTCAGAGTGGCCATTTAACTCCAAGGCAAGAGGTCTCAGCACATCGATGCCGTGGGTCCGAGGTGTTCTTGTGTGGGAATAACTTCTCCATGTGTACAGTCTGCTTGACCTGAATGTGGCTGTTTGTGTGTAGCTGACACACTGAGATCATTTTAAGCTCTGTGTCTGTGTCTTTTTCATGGTCTCACTTTCTCCTCATCTCTGTGAAAAGGAGGACAACCACTGTAAATGCCTCGCTCTCTAAATTTCACTTATGGCTGAGATGGGAGTTTGGATGGTCTATTTATTCAAAGATAGGTCCTTTACGACCTTTCTTTACTAAAATGTTCTTTGTATACTTTATAAACTTCATTCTAACAGCTAAAGTTCCTTTAAGAGATACCAAATGCATTCCCAGTAGAGTAAAATAACTGCACAGGTCATAATTTTTAGCCAGTCCTAAAAATATGCACATCCTTAGTCCAAGGGAGCTGCTTTCATTTCAGGAAAATGAAATTGAAGTTGTAATTCCTTTCTTCCTCCAAATTAGAAGTTATTTCAGATTTAGATTAATTTTTTTAATACAGCATGCAAGAATAAAGCTGTACAACACTTCTGAATGTTAATAGGGATCATAACTATATTTCTGTACATTATGCTAAAAATTCTCCCTTAGTTTTTGCTTGTGTGCACATATATATTTTATTTAGTGGGACATACCACAAAATTAAGGGCTGAATAAAGATAAATATCATATAGCAATACCAGAAATAATAAGTTCTGTCATTTTGCTAATCCTCCTCTCCCAGGGATAACAAAGAATGAATTTACATTAGTAAACACTAACAGGAATTCATTACTGCTCTCACAAGAGGCTTGGAGAAAATGAAATAACGCAGTGTACTGAAGAGGAAAGGTAGGCAAAGAACCTTTGCATCTTTGCTCTCTTACTGCAGAGTTACAACCAGGTTAAAACAGGGGAAAGATTCTCACACTATTATTGACCACATTCAGCTTCAAGAAAATCTCACTTGAAAAGAGTTGGTGCAGTCAATATCAGACAGTGTCATAACAGGAAAGCAATTAGAACTTCACCATTTTCATTACATTTCTAGCTGTAAGTGGGCTTAGTTTGTCCTTTGGGTGAGGAATTGTGCCAGTGACACTGTCACAGAACAGTGGAACCAAAGGCAGACCATGAAAAATGTTGCACTCAAATCATTACTGGGCAAAAGGAAACTCATGAAATCTTGAGGATGTGCCTCATATATTCTTAAAATGCTCACCCAGGGGACTGATCTCAGCGTGTTTCCCTTCTCGTGGACACAAATGATGGCATTCAATTAGTCATTTAAGAGATGCCAACAGGGCATGTTGTGGTGTCATAACAAGGCTCAAACCCCAGCTTATTCAAAGCTAACTCGTTATTGAGTTATTGAGGCTCTCCACTGTCTGTGCTGTTCTACTTCAGCCTGACTAACTCACATCTCTTCATGGGTTCAGGATTCACAAACATCCTCTGTGCTGTTTTTCCTGTACTGCTTCCTCAGGTATTCATCATGTATTTCAGGAACAGCCCAGACAATTCTATTATTCACCCCAGAAGGCAACCCAGTGTATTCCCATTTTCTGTATTTTCTAGTGTTTGCTGTCTCATAAAGACCTGTTTTATCAAACTCCTCAATTTTGTGTACGGGGATTTATTTTGCTTAATGAAGGCAGCATAGATATTTTTGAGCCCATTAATTTTTTAATTCCCAGGACATACTAGTCTAGTAGGTGCACACTAGATATTGAAAAATGCATTTTTGGTGATAAGTTCAGCAACCTGACAGCTTTCTGTCTGTCATAAACATAGAATTGTGCTTTGGACAACCAGTCTGAAATGCTCAGACTGTTCCTTTAGGATATTGTGGTTTCACTGAATACTGGGCAATTATTGGTAACTATACTCTGGGCAGAAAATTACCAGCATTGGAGTCTGAGACCAGTCTTCTGCTCACTGACTCCAGTTAGATTAAATCTTGGTCAATAATGCTTAATTTAGCTCATGCCATTTGCTTGGGCAGCCTGGGGAGACTTTCATTTGGAGTAAGAGGTGAGTGTAGTGGCCAGAACCCTCCCACAGGCAGCAGACAGCTCCATAAATTCATTTATTTGGTTTGATTCCTTCTGAAATGTTTTGGAAGACTGGTCCTTCCCTGGACAGATGATGTAGATAGACCCCTCCTAGACCCCACAGGCTTGAAGAAGACCTTTATGCAGAACTCTTGTCCCTGCAGTTCTGAGAAGGGCTAGACTGACTTCTGGACCTGCCTCACTGAAAACATGGGCACACATTAACTTAAAAATTAAATTATCCTCCATCTACAGGATCTATGTTCACCATTTTAAAGGTGCCTGTCAGAATTTGATACCCTGGGAGAAAAAAAAAATTGCAGAAAGCATTTTTGCTTCCCTCCACCCCAAAATGTCCCTGGTGTTTGCCCCTTGAGGTGTTTGCATCTTATTAATGAAAAAAATCACAAAAATAGGGAAGGTCATCAGTCAGTTGAAATTTGTATGTCATTCTGCCCAGTTTTCAGGGTGATATAGCGTGGACTGATCACTGCTAATTAATATATCTGTTTGTGAGGCAGCAATAAATGGAGCCAAGAACAGTGAGATGACTGGAAAACACCATGAAAAGAGCAGGGAGGGAAAAGATCCTCACTCCCAAACCAGTAAGATTCTGCTTTTCAGCTGGGAGAACTGCTATTAGTTTGGGTAATTGGGTGGGTTTTTTCCACCAAAATGAAGATTCAGGTGGTAAGAGAGCTGATTCATGGAAGACAGATAACACTACACTGTTTGCAGCCTGTTAGAGTTGAACACACACAATCTGTGTTGTTTTTTCCCCCCTTCCTTTTTCTGTTTTTTCAAGCAGTAATATCTGAAGCTGTCCCCAATGGCAGTCTGCACGTAGGGGGTAAAATCTGGAATTCCCTAATTTCTCCTTTTTTTCCTAATAAAAACTATTACTGTACAAATATAGATTTCTTTTCCCTGTATTTTAAATTGGAATGGTTTTAAAGGGGTGCTTTTTTGGTGTAGCCTCTGAAAGTTGGGGTCCCCTGGTGATTGTGATCACAGCCTCACCGAAAACACTCAGGCTGTTTTTATTTCTTTTTTTTTTTTGTTTTATTTTTCTGACAGAAAATTAATATTCCCATCACTAAGTGTGAAACACAGCTCTGACAATAGAGCCGCTTCCTCTTTGTTAAAAACTTGCAAGGAGCTTCAGAGTTGAAAGGCTGAGTAAATCTTTATATCTGAGGAGGTAAAGCTGAGTGTTATTCCGTGTTTTTAAGAGCTGTACTGGCGAGCTGTGAGCTGTCTGAACATTGGAGAGACCCTTTGGGAGCTCCATTGGTTTTCAGCGAGTCTTTGCATGCAGTGTGTTTGTACTGGCTGAAGACAGCGCATGGCTCTCTAAATAATTTACAAGTTGATTAATAGACTCACATGGGTATAATTAGAAGAGGGAGAGACAGCAGCTACAGTAACGGGTACAGTGCTTGGGGGAACTAGAGACTTTATTTTTTTTAAAGAAACTTTCTAGGGTGCTGGGCGTTTGAAGATAAGTTGGGAAGAGCTCAGTGCCTCTTCTCTTTTGAAGTGGAAATAGGACAGTTTGAATCCGTCGAGTTTAATTTTTCACAAGCTTTAGGGGCCCTGCAGTGCAACTCCCTTTTTATTATTGAAAAAAAACTCTCCATTTTTCTTTCATTTTTTCGCACACACACACAGAGTCCAAACAGGAGCTAATAAACAAATCGATTTTCTACTTTATTCAAGTTGGTTTTATAGCAGTTCTATATGTTCCCCTATATGTGCACCTCGCCCACAAATAGGCTGTGTAAAGTTATGGAGATATTTATGAATACACCATACTTTAATTTATGCATTTTTAAGAAACCTTCACCTCTGTTTGACAATGCTTTTGAAGTAGCTCCGTTTTTCAAGTCAAACTTTTGACTTTTCCCCTGGGACTGCTACAAAGGTTTTTTTATGGAAAATAGGTAGCAGTCTTTTTTCCTACTCGGAGAAAATTGGTGGTCAAGAGAACAAAATAAAATTTAATTTTTTTTTTTTAATTTGTTTTAGGTGGCCATCTTTTTGTAAAAGATGCAAGGTCGTAGCATAGAAAGTTTTACATGAAGGCATATAGGTAGTAAGTTGTTATTTTCTTTCCTGATTTTTACTTTTTTATACATTGAATCACTGCAAGATGGTGAGTTAGAATTCCCTTTTCCTTCTTTTGAAAATCTTGAATGTATTTTTTTTTATTCTACACCACATGGCACAATCAAAATTGGCTTATCTGTCTCGCAGATACTCAGAGCTGGAGTGAGACTTGGTCTACAAAGACATTTTTTAAGGCCACCCTGCTTAGGAGTAAAAACAGAGCAACAAAAAAACCCACCCCAAAAAAGCCAATCCTGGAAGCCAGACCAGGCCAAAGAAACGTGGTTTGATTTAAGAGACGAGTGCAGTTGTTGTCTGGAGCAATTGAGATGATCAGTCAGGTAGTGGATATGATCCTGCCTATACAAAGGTTGCCAATCTCCTGGTTTTCCAGTAGAATTCACCATTCCTGCTGTTGCTGGAGGGTCAATAATCCAATATTTGTGCCACAAACCCTCATGGATTTGAGTGAAGGTGTGGCCCTTGGCCATTTGTGGCCTTGTGGTTGTCAGAGGCTTTTAAACAGCAAAGTACAATATAAATGTGAAGCATTAATCTCTTACTGAAATTATAATCTCTTATATTGATCTTTATTGGTGACAGTCATCCTTAAAAACTTGGAAAAGTGGGCTTTCCTGTCCTTGCACACTGTCTCCTCAGCAAAGGGCTGCTGACTTGAATTCTGTGTGTTTTTCCCTTTGGAGTTTAGGATGGGGATATCACATGAGTTTTTATACAAAAACCAGAAGGAAAAGCACATTACATGTTGGCAGCATCCCCTTTTTTGGGGAGTTTACCTTAAAATTCTGCCTTTGTCTCTGTTTCACAGTGTCATACCCAGAATCACACTTCTGTATGAAACAGACTTTTTTAATGATGAGCAAAACACTTAATAGTGTATTTCTATATTTCGTTTAATTGTGTATTGCTTTAGATTTTTAAATGTCCCTTTAATGTGGCTGGGAGGTGTCAGGAGGAGTGGGAAGAGGAGACACAGGACTGTTTGGGACCTAAACCAGGTATCCCTGGTAAGGGATGAGCATCCTCCCTTCTTGTGGCATGGGGAAGCAGCATTGGGTGTAAAAAGCCAAGATGTTTTTCACCATGTTTATCATACCATGTTTATCTTTTTTTATTATTATTATCACTATCAAAAAGGGATTTGTAGGCCAAATTCTGTGCTGTTACAAGCCCTGTGTTCTTCAGTAGAGCTGAACTATTAGAAATAAGGAGGAAATAGGGAACTTGGTTGATAATGGAAATTATGTGTCCGCTGGGTTCAAACTGTGGTTGCTGCCTCGTGCTGCATTCTGTCTGTGGAAGCCAAAGCAATAAAAGAAGTAGTGCAAATATACATTTTGTTTCTAGTTTTAGAAACTTTCAGGTTAGACACACCCCTGTGAGGTAGTTCAGAGTGGCTTTTGTCTCACAGGCAGGTAAACTGAGGCAGAAAACCTCACTGAACTCGAGCCTCGCTGCAATCAGTGAATGAGTGTGGATGGGAACCCAGGGGTGTGGAATTGTGTCCTTGGAGCCCACTGGATCATCCTGGTAGCCTGTGCCATTAGGCAAATACACGAAAAACAGCACAGAGGCCATTTTTAGGGGAAAACAAGCTTTTTGTTTGTGTGCTGGATACTCATTTTGGACTGAATTCTCACTGCTGCTGACAGGTAAAGCTGTGTAAGGGGCTGGCATCTTACCTCGTCACTGGATGTGATCAGATGTACATTCCTGAATCTCTGGCTGGATACCTGTGAGGCAGCACTTGCTCTCCTTTATTTCTGAAGGTCTTAATTTATCCTGTGTCGTTTTATCAATGATTTGGGATCATACCTGCTTTAAAAACGTTAGCATTTCCTCTTTAACACAGCCAATTCCTACTTTAAATTACTAAAAACCTAAAGAAAAACCCCAAAACAAAAACAAAAACAAACAAAAAAAAAAGGAAGAAGAAAAGAGGGATTCTAATCTATTCGAAGAAACAAAAATATTTAAAATGTGGAAAGGAAATATTTTATCGCATTACTTATTTTACTGTATTAAAATAATTATGCCGGTTCTTACAGAAGCCCTCTCCCAGCAGTGCCGTGTGTGTAAAATGAGCGAGTGGAGACGGGATTTCCGTGGGAATGGTCCCTTTGATGGATCACCGCCCGCGTTCCCGAACCCTCGGCGGTGCCGCTTTTTCCTGCGTTGCCTCTGTCCCTTCCCCAAAAACAGGAGACCCGCGGATGCTCCCAGTGTTTCCGTGCCAGCCTGACGGTGTCGATACCCCAGGAAGCCTCAGCAGCCCCCGGAGCGGGCTCGTTTTTCTGTGAATTCCCGGGATTTCGGCGGCGGGGCCGCGGCGGCTCCTGCGCGCGGGGCGGGACCGGCTGCGCTGCCCGGAGAGACCGCGGGGTGGAGACAGAGAACATCCAACCGCGGCCGGGACCCCCGGGACAGCCCCGGGATAACCCCGGGATAACCCCGGGTGTGCGGGGACGGGACAACACTGGGACAGCCCCGGGATAACCCCGGGTGTGCGGGGACGGGACCCCCGGGACAGCCCCGGGATAACCCCGGGATAACCCCGGGTGTGCGGGGACGGGACCCCCGGGACAGCCCCGGGATAACCCCGGGATAACCCCGGGTGAGCGGGGACGGGACCCGCCGGGAAAACCCGAGCACTCCTCGGATGTGCGGGGCAGGAGCTCTCCAGAGCCCCTCGGGCGCCCCCCCCCCCCCCCCCCCCCCCCCCCGGCTGCGCGGGGCCGAAGCCCATCGGAGCCCCCTGGAATCCCCCCGGGAATCCTCCGGAGGAGATGATGCTCTCGGGCACATGGTGTGACTCCTGGGCTTAGTCCTGTGCAGGGCTAAAGGTTGGTCTCGATGATGCTCGTGCGTCCCTTCCAACTCGGCATATTCTGATTGAGAACCGATTCCCTGCCCCTGACTTTTCCCTTTTCCTCCCGGTGCCGCTGCTCGCACTTGGATGGTTCTTTATCGCCGGTGACCGAACCGGCTGAACGCCAAACCTGCCCGTCCTCTCCAGCCGGGCGGCTTGGAGGATTAGCCTCAATTATCGATCAGCCCACGCGACGGCAAATCACTGCTAAATCATTCTCAAACACATTAAAAAACAATTGATACAGTCTCGATCGATACAATCTCTGAGGACCTTAATGTGGGCAAGAAAACAGAATAGGAAAACCCAATTACTCTTTATGAATCATCCAGAGTTTCTAGAGGAATAAGATAAGCAAATCTCATGCTTTGCTAAATTTAGGATTGACAGGACAATCCAGGAAAGTAGCCTTTGGCAGTAGCTTATTCTCAGGGCAAGATGTTAACTGTCAACTACTGGGATCAAGCCTCGGGCATCTGAATTAGCTGTGAAAGTCTTCAGACCCAGCTAAAAAAAAAAATCTCTATGAGCAGGATGAAGAGTAAATGGACAGTATTGTCAAAAGGACCTTAAAGCTTTTGTAGCACAAAGCTGACAGAATTTATATCTGCAAATGCATTTATGCTATGCTTAAAATTGAGGTTTTATAGGTTTGGAGAAGTGAGTCAATACCCTTCAAAAGTCTGTTTTAAAGGGAAATGTACAGAGGAGGAATTAATTTATATATGGTAATTGTATAGCTTGGAGCACTGACAACATTGAAGTTATTGGAGAATAGTGCCCTGTAATCTCTCAAGTGGCGTTTTTGCCTTTCAGACTGTGCCTTTAATGTTCTGTTACTTTTGTCTTGAGCAGATGGTATGATTTTGTAGCTGATTGCCTGATCCAGGTTTCTATTAGTCCTGCAGATCCATGGGCTGGGGAAGAGCTAATAGGCCACACTGCTCTGAACTTCATGAGAAGTACCTGATACCTGTGAAAACCTTTGAAGCTCTGAGAAGTAAATTTATTTTTTAAATGGTCTGCTGGAAGGTGCTGATTGACAGCCCTGGAGATGGAAAATCTCTGGGTGTCCACGTAGCAGATCCAGCATGAACAGCAGCACTTTAAGCCTCAGTTTTCTGTCCCCTGGCTGATCATACCCTTGAATTGATTAGATCACTCCTTAGGTCCTCAGCTGCTAATTCAGCTGGGTAGTCTGGGCCATTAATGTGGTCAGACAGGCTGGGAGATAAAGGAGACAGTGGTGTGTGGTTGGTGTTAGGTGGGAATATATGCATGAATGAGTTGCATTTCTGTATGGAGCTGGTTGGGGCCTCACTGTGCCCTGTATTCCATGTCTGGTGTCACTGTGACCCTGGTCCACAGCTATAAATGATGCTCTCAGGTATCACTGTAGTGGCTGTGCAGCTTTACTTCTGAGGGATGAATTTTACTCCTGTACCTGATTTCTCACCCTAATAGAGATGTGCTTCCACATTACCTAATGTGGGTAGCTCTTTGTAGCAGCACATTGTAATTTTTACAAGAAACTTACCTTTGGACTTCTCTAATGATAAAGTAAAATCTCTCTCGAGTCTCATTCCCCCAACTTGCAGAGTTGGAAACTCACACAGGCTTATGTTGAAAAGGAATTGATTATTCAAAGCTCTTGTGCTTCATAATCTACTTAAAACATGGGGATTGACTGTCTCATCAGTAAAGCTCTATATTTTACTTTGCTATATACCCATTGGGTCATGTGCTTAAGGCCAGGAGACCTCTGGCTAGTTCCTCACAGACTGTGTGCCCCTCCAATTACAGGTTATTAATTTGCCTTACATTCCAGAGACAGTTCCACATGAGTGAAAAGGAATACTGTACTGCAGAGTTCTTCATTACCTACTCTGTCTGTACTACAAAATAAGAATAATACTGATTCCTTCCTTCCTTTTTTTCCTCCTTTTTTCTTTTTTTTTTATTTCCTTCCCTCTGGTCTGTGGAAGATGTTTTACAGTTTTAATGCAGCTGTTTTAAGTGTGACTGTTGCTGTTCAAGGGCAGCTGATGTACTTTGTAATGCCACCGAGCAGCCAACAAGCTCTGTTCCCCCATTGTGTTGAAGTGATAGGTATGTTTGCTAATCAAGAGGAGAGCAGAGCTTGCTGTCTGACTTGTTTATGTTTTATTTCTCACCATCAAGCTTTAGAGGGAGGCACAGAAGATATGTAAGCATCTATATTATTCAGTGATGTATATATGTACATGAGTGAACAAACAACCTGAAGGGTATCGCTGATGTCTTCCAGTCACTCACAGCTGAAGTGAGAGAGGTGTCAGGGTTACCACGTCACCCCAGTGCTACTCAAAACACCCCAAACCTGCAGTGTCATTAGGTGAAATATTAATTGTCACTGCATCTTGATGGGTTTTTTTCCTCTTGTGATTGCTTCAGTTTTGTTCAAAAATAGCGACTGACCAAAGTGGAGGATTTTGCTCGTCAGGGTTCACAGGAGGCCTCGGGGAAGTGATCAAATCCAGGAGATGCCACCAGGCTCTCATCACTATTGCTTTTTAATTTTCTTGTAGGCTGCAGTTTCTCCTTCCCATAAGAAGGATGGAAGCAATCTGGCCCCTGGAAGTGGGGAATCTCCTGGAATCTGCTGGAAGCTCAGCAGCACAACATACCCACTAATGTCTCTGTGCCATTCCTGGGGCTTTCAGCCTCTGCCCTGATTCCCTGTTCATCTCACAGGGATGTCAGCTCTGGCAGAATCCTACTGCAGTTTTACTCATGAGTTTGTAGGTTTTATTCCAATTCCTTGTAAAACTGTTTTGAGCATTCTGCATTTTTTCCAAAAAAAAAACCCAGCAACCAATCCTGTAATTTGGCATCTCCATAAATCCATGTCAATGATTCTGGTAAGAATTGTCATAAAATAACATGCACCGAGACAAGAAAGTTCAGTGCTGCAGCCAGAAATTCAGGGGCACGGGAAAATGCCACTGGTCTTTGTGTGGAATACATTTTTGGGAAAGAGAAGGCGGGTTTATTTGTTTTTCTTTATTCCTGGGATGTCTTGGGTTTGTACCAGTTCTTGTAAGCTGGAGGGTGGGCAGAAGAAGTGCCCTGCAAAGAGCACTGAAATCCTCCTGTTATCCCTCCCATCCCTGCCTGCAGCTCAGCTCTTGGATAGAGAAGTATCATCTGTCTGAGAACATCCCTGCCTGCTGCTGCGCTATTGTAGAGTTAATTTTATGAATCCCATTTTTAATGGAATACCTGGGTTTGCATTGTCATTTTGCTCTTTGTCAAGTGTCTGGGTTTATTCCATTCCTTTTTTTTTTTTTTCCTTCATTTCAGCAGATGGAGAATATTGCTCTCTTTAACTTGTTCTTTTATAATGTGAAGTGGATATCCTCAATTAATACACTAATCTGTTTTCTAATTAATTCCCCGCGGTTTTCCTCCCTTTTTGCTGGTACATTGAATCCTGAGTGCAGTTCTGTAAACTCAGTAATTTGATTATTTAAAGGAGAAGTAATGAATTTCATGATAGAGGTGCAATGTTAAATTTCAGGAAGCAGATGGATTCTATTACTGCAGTTTAAAACCTGCTCGTACCCGGGGTAGAAATGTGCACTGCTAATAATTCACTCTGCTAAAATACAGGCAGATTCCTGTCAGCTTGTCCTGAAGCAAAGTGCAGTGTTAGAAATCTGACACATACACTCTCCTACAAGCACTTGTTGTTGTATTTTTGTATGCAGATGTGATGGCAGGGTGAGCATCAAAACATCCACATGCCATGATGGGGATTTATGTAGCAATTTTTCTGGCTTGTTTTCAGCAGAGGCACCCGTGTGTCAGACAGAGTGAGCAGATAAAGGGAAGGGGCTCTCCTTGCTGCCTGGGAATTGTTTTGGCTGCTGCTTTGGGAAGCAGCTCGAGGTGATTTTGCTGTCCCTTCTTTGGGGTTATTTGACACTGAGCCCAACACATTGCAACGGTCACTGGAAAATTTACGGTCACTCAGGTTGAACCTAATAATTTAATTCTGAGAAAAACCAAGCACCTTCCCCCTCACGCCCCCCAATTTACCTGTTTAAATATCTTGACTGAAATATTTTATTTTATGAAGACTCCAGTGAAAATATGCAGGGTACTTCCTTACTGCTGTGTCCCATTAAATAGAATTTTTAAAGCTGCATAGTAATTGTAACCCCAGTCAGCATCTTGCATCTTTTTAATTTTCTTGTGGGCTGCAGTGTTTCTCCTTCCCACGTGAAGGATGGAAGCAATCTGGCCCTGGAACTGGGGAATCTCCTAGGATCTGCTGGAAGCTCAACAGCACAACATACCCACATCTCTTTCTTTCTCTCTTGCCCTAAAAGAAAATAGTAATTGAGGAAAAAGAACTTTTATCTCTAAAATTAGGGAGTCATCAATGGAGTAGTAAAAGTAGCTGAAATACATTTTGAAAATTTGTTTTCAGTCATAAAGTCTTCAAGCCTTTGGGCAAATTGGAGCAATAGCACAGGTCGCCTGTTGTGGCAGAACCATTGACACCTACTGGGTTCAACACAGAGTGCTCAGAAATGTCTTTCCTGTTTTAGGATTTCTTTTACACAACTCAGATCATTATTTTTGCATTTTGATAAGATGGTGTCACACACGTCACTGTGACATCAGTCCAGTGTGGCTGACAGAAAAAGCACATTGCAAAATGATGGAGGCATCAGGTTTTACCAAATACTTTACTTTAGTCCTGCAGTTCCTTATGAGTTTGGGGGTTCCATGTTGGCACAGTAAATATGCAAAACCCAACAAGTGACTCCTCTCTCCAAAATCTATCACAAACGGGAATAACTCTGTGTGGTTTCTGGAGCAGTCTATCCAGAGGAAGTTGTGTGCATCCTCCTTAACTGCAGGCTCAGCACACAAAATAAATGTCACCTTTTGAATCCTTTGCAGTCCCAGACAACCTTGTCCTGGAGCTCCTGACACAGCGCCTGAGCTCCCTGGAGTGCCTGACCGATGGCTGGGTGCTCTCCGGCTTCCCCAGGGACATCGAGCAGGCAGAGAAGCTGCAGAAATCACAGATTAACCCAAACAGGTAAGAGGGAAATTGAGCAATCACAGCATTACATATATGAAAAAATTGTTTGTGGAAAGATACAGATCTGTATTGACGTTGTATATGCTGTTGCATCTTATTTATTTGTGGTTTCCTTAGCTAGCAAAGGGGTCTTGCTTCCTGGAGAGTAGGAGATAGAGCCCTGGACTTACAAATACTCCAGATGGCCAAACTGTGGGAGACAGAAGAAGTTTGTTGTTCTGGTTATTTGTTTGAGTTGCCTCTAAAGACAAACCCACAAGAAACGGATTAAAATTGGGATTATATCAGAAGTTGTATTTTATTTGCAGCAGGAGGAGGGATCTACATCTTCTTTCTTCAGCACTGGAATAATACCACGGAAATATATTGGTATTGCAAGGAGTTCATTATGAGACTTTTGGGGCTTGTGAAATAATTAAAAACAACATGAGAATTATATTTTATTTGAGCCGTAATGAATTGTTCAGAAATGTAATATGAGAGGCATCAGCATCAAAAAAAGAACTGTTATGAGTGCCAAGGAGATAAAATAGTGTTACTTTTCACAGCTGGTCCAAAGGTGGTGAGGATTTGAAGTGCTGGTGGATTCCTCAAAGCTGAGAGGCTTCTCCACTCCCTTCCCAGGGCTTCCTGGTTCAGTCCATACCATTGGCTGGCACAGTGGCCATTCCAAAGGCATACATGGAAATCTGTAGTCTTTATGCTTCCAGGAAGCTGTTCTTATCTATAAAGTAGGAAAGGTGTATTACCCACATAACTGTTTAGGTTGGCAAAGTTTCTCTTCCTATGTCTGCTGTGTGGCTGCCCTGAATTCCCTCCCCACTCCCTGTACAGGGGAGAGGAAAAGATGGAAAAGGGTGAGATTGAGGTGGAGAGAGAAAAGAGGGGAGTGCAAAGGGAGGGAGCTGACAGTCATCCCTCAAGGTCTGAAAAGGAAAGTGTGTGAAAACAGCAGTAGCTTTATTTATTCAAAGATGGTTTGCATCTTAAACAGGAATCCATTTTATGAAAAAAAATGGAGAAATAATCTTGAAACTTACACTAGACTCAGTTAAATAACACATTTCCCATGGATTATTCTTCCTCTGCATTTAGAAGGAAGGTCCTGAATCCCTAAACATGTGTCTGAGTCCCAGAGATCAGTGTGAATCCTCAAGTGTGCCCCACGTGCCCCTTTGCAGGATTGAGACCTCATCAAGTGAGGAAGAACAACTCATTATAAAATTGGATGTGTGGAAATTCAGCACTGATCCATTTGTTCAGCTCCCTTTTGCTTTAAAGAGCTCTGCACATTCAGATCTGAGTGAAGAATTTGGCCCCTGCTGGTTCACACAGGGGTTGAAGTAAGGGACAAAAATAGACATTGTGCTCCCTGATTGATTTGGGAGCTGATATTTTCCATGAAGCTGAAGTAGTAGGGATATAAGGGAGAGAGGGTGATTATAAACAAAAGGACATATTGCAGCATAGGACAGCAGGGCAGTAATTCAGTTGCAGTTGTGATGCTAGTTATAAAACACTATCTGCAGAGGTGGTGTTTCTGACATCAGGAGAAAAACCTGATAGAATTATAGCCTTGAAATCAATCTGGGAATAGGATGTAGAAATCTATAAATCAGATACAGAGCAATCTACAAAGTCTCATTTTTAGGAGGGCTCCGTTGATGAAATTAGATTAAAATAAATTTACATATATATCAAGTTTATTATTAAAATCTAGTCACATCAGTAAACAAAATTATTTGTGAAAGAGAATGTTACTCTGGTTTTTGAACTCAGAGTAGACCTCTTTGGCTGATCAGAACACAGAGTTATTGTCTGCTTGTCAAGTCACAAATCTATTCCTTAGAGCTAATAAATGGTTAGTGTTCAAATACTATGTTTTATCTGACTCCCACCTCATAAAGCTACTATACATAATACTAAATTATACAGCATTGAGCAGGATCAGTCTCCTGACTCCTCCATCTTATGGAAAGAAAAACAAACCTAGTAATTGATGGTAGAAAAGAAGGAAAATAAACTTATTTGAAAACAAACAAAATGGGCTATAAAGTTTGTTAAAATGTAATAATAAAAAAACTCATACAGCATCAGCTACTGCATCCAAAGAACTGCCCTGGAACAAAAAGGAAAATAATTCAATTTCCACTGTAGAGGTGAGGTACAGGGTTTTCTTTAAATTAGAATTTGCAGTGGAGTGAGGGTTTGCTGAGTGCAGGGGAACCTGTATCAGCAAAACCTGGCTCCCAAAGAGCTGCTGTCCCTGTGCTCACAGAAGACATGAGTTGCTCTCTGTGTTCCTCCCTGCGAAGCAGTTCCTGCCTAAGTGGGCAGGATCCCAATCCTACTGAACTGTGGCAGCCTTAAGGGCAAATGAGGAGCTGAATCCATTTGTGGCCTCTCAGCTCTGGAGTGAAAGACACCCTGAACCACTTAGTGCCTACAGAAAGTGGGAATCCACACACAGGTTGGCATCCGAAGCTCTGAGCTAATGCAAAGGACTGACTTCAGTTCCTCACCCAAACCACTGTAAAATAGGTATTTTAGCTTTATTTTTTTTAATCGCTAGTGCTTGAGCAGCAACAAGAAATGTATCATATAGCCATGGGCAGTTCTAATATACCGAAAATTCTATTTAATATTCACCAAAATATTTCTTATCCTTCCTGCTCTCTCCCAAACTTACAGTTAAAATAAGATTCAGCAGCAACAGTGTCATCTGTTGTGAATCTCTGGTCATTACCTTCAGCTGGTCCATGCCCAGCTGTCTGCTGGGTCCAGGCCAGCCTAAGGCAGTCGGCAGTTTAAGGATTCCCTGAGCCAGAGGGTCATCTGGACAACTGTCTAATCACCCATTTGCCTTGATTTTATAGTCTCTTTCTCAACGCTGCACTTCTGGCCACCAAATCAAATCACGTTTCGCTGGGTGTCTCATGAAAACGCTTCACTGGTTTTTCCAGGTTCGTTTCTGCCGTGGAGAAACAGTTACAGGCATTCCCTGGTCATGTCTCCCAACACTCCTGATTTTGTAAGCCTCTTGTTGCCTTTCAGTCACCCCTTTCCCAAAGAACTTTGGTCTGGTTATCCTTTTCTTTCCTAGAAGTCATTTCACTCTTCTGATCATGCTGTCTCCCTGGGCTCCTCCTTCACTGGCCATTCCAGCTGTTTCTGTGCTGGGATGGGGCAGCCAGAACTGCATTCCAGTTTGAGGTCAGCACTGTGTACTGGAGGTTTATGTAGTAGCATAAACATTTCTATTTCTGTCTTAAGTCCATGACTCAGAATTGCTGATTTTCTCTCAGATGTGATAGATTTTGGGAGAACCTCTTTTGTGTGTGGACTGTGGTAACTAAACTGTGTCTCTTTCATTGAAAATACACTGAAAATTCCCAAAGTGTCAAAAATCCCAAATTAGTGAGTACAGTCTCAGCAAGGAGCCTAAAGATCTTCTAACTCAAGATTTCTGTAGTTAAACTGGAGCCAGCTTTGCCTTGGAGTTCTCAATCCCTCCCATCTGTGCCAACAGGCTCTGCTCCTACATGTCCTGGGATTGCCAGTTGCTCTGTTCCAATATTTCCTTTGTTTTTGCCCATCTGATCTGAATCCAGGCTGGATTGTTTTACATTTCAGTGTTGATTAATTATATTACAGTACCGTCTACAAATAATACAAGTGGACAGACAAAGCTGAGCAGGGGAGGGACGAACTAGAGGATTGACCTCACAGTACATATATAAGGTATTTCAAATACCCATTTTTTCAATATTAAAGTTGTTTCTTCCCCAGTAGAGAAAATAAACAGCAAAGCTGCTCCAATGTGAGTTTTCCAGCTGTGTTATATTTAGTTTTCAAAATGATGTGGCTGTATCCCCAATTGTGTCATCTTTTTACATGATATATTTAAAGCTTCTTTTTCGTCACGCTGCTAAGAACCTGTATTCAAACAGTTTAGGCTAATGAAGTTCCTAATTTCTCAGGTAGAATCTCTGAATATGTTGAAAAGGGAAAAATCAGAACGGAAAAAAAAAAGATTTTTTTTCTTTTTAACTAGTTGCTCTTTACATGGGGCTTTCATATTTCTGCAGCTGATCCCAATGTGGATTAGGGATAATAAACAGCCTATTAATGGAGGCCTGAACTAGGAAATGGAGTTTGAATCAGCAGCAAAATTCAATGGCTGGCGAAGGTTAATAACTCCATTACTATCAGCTCTATTTTTGAGCCGTTTGAAGAGCTGGGTGTTAGCCTTATCTTACTCCTCATTAATTGAGCTAATAGAACCCCAGTGACCCCACCATGCTGCCATTATCTGAGAGTTTACCAGACATGGACTGGAATACTTATCACTGAATATGTATTCCTCAGATTCATTTTTATATCAGAAATATTTTTGTTAAAGATTAGCTCTCCTCAGGTTTCTTTTTGCCTTTTCGTTTCTTTGCTGCCTTTTGCAACAGCTACATATTTGGAAATTACATGTAAATGACTTAATTAAATTCCTATCAAGGAACAAGCTAAATCCCAAAATAGTTGCATCAAGGAAACATAATAGTGATTGAATTATTCTGACATGGAAAAATCTTACAGAGCATTTTTAAAACTTTGGCCTAATTTAAACGATGGATATTAGATGTGGTTTTAATTGATGGCATACAGAAATCTGATGAGTAGCAAAGAAGAAATGTTATAATTATATCTTATTTTCTCCTTATTTTCAGGGTGAAAAAATGATGTGGTAATCAAGGTACTAAATCAGTGCAATAAAATTGGACTTCACCAGGGAGAGAGAGAAACAATAGGAAAAGTCCAAGTGACTTATGTAGGATTTGGCTTAATTAATGAAGTAGTAAAAATAATAGGCAGAACAATTCTCTGTTTCAATCATTCCCATTTTTTTCTCAGCCCACTCTCACCAGACCATTCTGTGGTTGCTGGTTTGGTGACTGTTGTCTCCACTAATCCTGATGGGTTTCCTTTTATTATCCCTCTGCATATCGGTGCTGCCACCCCAGCTGGGCTCTTCCTCCTCTGTGACGTGTTCAAATCAAACAGGCTTGTGGGGAAAGTGGGATCTGACGGAGCAGGATCTCTCTGAGGTCACTGGGGTGCTTGTGAAACAGAAGCTTATTTTGGGAAGTGGGTTTTAGGTGATGAATTTGTCTTCCCCATCCCAGCGGAAGTACTCACCCTCTTACCTTTGGTGACTGCACCCTCAGCTGTGCTCTGGGGGACCACAACTCTGGCCCCAACCAAAATCCCAGCATTTACTGGGCAAAATCAGGAAATCTTCCTTTCACCTGGACTGGCGAGTGACTCGTCTGCTTCACCCAGTGAGTGACATCAATTTAATCCACAGTTCCTTTTCTGAGCTACAGGAGTAATTAAGTTATTGTGTTATCTCTTGATGCAAGTGCTGGGAGACTTGATCATTGGCAAGATTTTAATGAAGTCATGTACCTTTGTTTCCTGATCTGCCTCTGTTGCAAGAGGCACTGCTGAGCTTGGTGTAAGGGGGAAAAATCTGTCAGGGGATCCCTCACCTTCCCTGTACCAGCTGGGCACAGAAAGGTGTGCAGGGCTCTGGTGTGAGGCTCTTTTCAACACATCCACATGTAGTGCAAAAAGTCCCATATACAGAGTTTTGCCCACAGAAAATCAGTGGAAGCAGCTCCTTACACAGATTTCCGAGGTTTAGCCATCAGTGGGGAATCCTCATTCTCTGTTCTCCTCCTCCTCCTCCTCACTAGACTGTGCTCTCTCTTCCCCCATAACATAACACTAATCTGAATAGAAGCTATTGCTCTTAAATAATCCAATAGATAGAAAATTGGATGATTACAATAAAAAGATTATGTCACTTCTGCTGCACATTCTGCCTGACCTATATTGGTACCATAAGAGCCTTTCTCTCCTGGGGAAGGGCATTAATATGCATCTTGAGCCAGCAATAGAAAAACATCAAATGCAGTTTTAAAATCCTTCTAGGGGCTTTCTGGAGGATGCTGCATTTGCTGTCACAAGCTGATTCTGCTCCAACAAGAATAGGAGGTATATTTGGCTTCAGTTGTGGGAGGCAGGGATTATTTTTAGAAGTTACCTCATCTCATACAAGCTCCTTTTGATGGCTGGAGTTTGTTTGGTGAAATCCTGGATGCAGCAATTAAGGAGGTCTCTGATCTCAGCAAGCTTCTGAAGCCTCCAGGAAGAGAAAGAAAAAAAGCTTCTACTTCTAAGCAAATATTTTTGGTTTTATTGTTATTTTTAAGGACCCAAAACCACATGCACAACTCTTTCATTCTTTTTGCTGCTTAAAGAAGGGTTTGTTGGTTTGTGGTTTTTTTTTTTTGCAGTAGCTATCTCTAACAAATAACAAAAGTTAGGAAACCTGAAGGCTTCCTGTCCTCATTGCCCTTATGTTGGAACTGTTTTTCTTGGAAGTTACCACCAGTATCAAGGCTGCCTTTCTGAACTCAGTACTGAACTGAATAGAGAAAACTCTGTAAAAGCAGTAGAGTCTGGGCTACTTTTCATGGTTTTGGCAATGGTAGCAAGTTTTAGACAAAGTTAACCAAACCAGCCATATCTCTGCTTTTTCCACATGGGAACACAGTAGAACTGGGAAAGTACTGGGCTTGATGTTAATGCTTCCAGTGCTTCCTCCCAAAGTGCTGGGAAGTCTCCATGCTCTCCAGGCACAGCTCCCAGCTCCTCCTATGGCTGCCAAAATTAAATGCCTGTGTAGTAGCAGCAATTTGATCAAGGTGACTTTGATTAGGTGACATTGGGTTGTATTTGAATCTTGAAGAGTCCAAAAACTTTGATGTCAAATTTAGCATTACAGGAAGCTTTCTGTTGGAACACTTGCCTGTGCAGTTTGGAAGGAGCTACCTAAGCCAGGCAACACTGCAGAAAGAGCCAAGATCCCAGAAGTTTGGTCAGCTGCTCAAAAGACCTGTGCCCTTCCTGCTCCCAGTCACTTCTGGGCAAAGAACTGGCTTGTGTCCCTGCAGACCAAAACTGTTTACTGTGGGATATTATTTGAGATTGTCTCTAGTTCCCAGAAGAAACTGAGGATTTTTACTGAACCTTGTAGCCAAGTTCTCATGTTTGCTTTTAAACCTTTCCTGCATTACTCAGGAAGCTGAGCTGAGGAGAACATTGGAAACTCTCATGCTTCCATCTTGTCAGGGGAAAACATGTTGTTCTGAGAGGAGCTCTGAGAACTGCCTGAAAGAAGAACCAGACTTTTAAAATCCTAGTTCACAATGACAACTTCATGGTACTAATCTCTACAAATCAAGAAGGGTTGTTCAGGACATTCACCTAAGACACGGCTTTTGTTTAAGGAATGAAAAGAAACAATCACGGAAATGAAAGTGTTATTTAAATAGTAGCCAAGCCATCTAACCATGGTGTTCCCCTCCGCCCTCTCTTTGCTTAAGTCTTTATTCACACATTTTGGGCACCAAAGAGCACCCCCAGAGCTCACTGAACTCTCTAGTCCTGGGTTCCCTGGGGTCTCCCAGTTTGCTGTCCGTTTATCTTGCTCTCCATGACTGGCTCCAGCGATGCTCCAGGTGCTGGGGGAGTGTTGTAGCTCTGGCCCTGAGGGATCATCCTGCAGCTCTTCTCCAAGGCTGTTTGCTGCAGAGTCACTTTAACAGTTTTGCTAAGATGGGTCTGTAAGAAAAAGCTGTGGCTGCACAGTCATGCACCATCAGTGCAGTTCGTGGAATGTAACACTGATTGGTCTCTCAGGGTAAAATATGATGTGCTTTTTCGATTCTGATTATTTCTTCATGGTCTAAAGCAGTCATTTGCAGCATTTCACCTTAATTAACTCAGCAGTTCACACACAAATAAGAACCATATACATGCAAGTCTGATTTTGTAGCATTTAGGAGCTTTTTGTAAGGAAGATACTGGTTTCAAGATCTGACTGGAACCAGAAAAACTTCTGAAAAATAGATGAGGGAGAAAAACTTTAAATATAAAGGCGCTGCGGCATTTCAATTTAATTTACCAGTGCATTTACTTTGCACTGGGTAAGAGAACACATCTAGATAAAACTGATGAGAGTTTTGCATGTGTGAAAACTGGATGAAGAAATTTAGTGTGTGAGAAAGCACGAGGGGAAGGGAGGACTGGCCAGTGTTGTCCAGCATCTCACGTTGTGTCAACCTCTCACCATTTACTTCAGTGGTGTGGTAGCAAGATTTGGCTGAATATTCTTCTGACTAAATGTAGCAAGGCCACCTTTATGTACAGGTTAAAACTCAGTTTATGAACTCCATAATTACTAGAATTCAGGATTTCTGGAGTAAAAAAACTCGGGCAGGATTGTGCCAGCTGTGCTTTGATTTAGTGATCTCTTTGGACCTGAGGCTAATCCCAGAGTAAGGCTTTACTCAGAGCTGGTGTGGCTGGCAAAATTGGCCCACCCTGAAAATCATCAGCAGAACAGGCACTACACTGCTTTTGCTTGGATTCTCCAGGCTGAAGATCTGGGAAGACAAGTGCATCAGTCTGTAGCAAATACAATACAGCTTGGGTGATTAAAACTGACAAGTAATACTGCATATTGAATGGAGACTAGTTTGTCATTACCATGAGGATTAGAAAGTGTAATCTTCATTAAAACATCGGTGGATTTACTGCTGTTTGCCTTGGAACAAGATATTTGCTCGGAATTTTCTAGTGAGTAAATTTAGTAAGTGCAGGGCAATTTAAGAGAGCAGAACTGAATACTGTCATAGCTTATCCTGCAGGAAAGATGTAGGAATGATCCCTTATGCCTGACAGATGCACTGGGTCTAATTCTATTGCCTTGGATCACCTGCAGTCACATAAATGTATTAATCACTATCACCTAAATTGGCTTCCTTTGGCTCCCGTGTAAGTGGTGACCCAGGGGTTTTGTGCCATGCAAGGATCATATTTTCTGCCCCCAAATTCATTCTGTTTACCAAATTCCCTGTTATGGAATGCTGTCCTTTTAAGGCTTTACATACATTTTGTGAAAGGCTTTTATCTGTCCCACAGAGGCTTTTAAATTTATCCTTTTCTAACACATTCTGTATTTCTGAGCTCAGTAAGACACTGCCATGCTTTGCACATGGTAAAAATAATTCTTTAAAAAGTTGTGTTGAATATTGTTCTGATATAAAGGCTGATCGATACACAGTGGGTGAACAAGCCACTGGACAGTCTGTTCTTTTCATAGAACTGACCAAAGCTCAGGGTACAGTAGGTTAAAAGAGTAATTGTTTCATTTAACTTTCTAGTAAATGCTGCTACTTCTGTGAATATAATTTAAGGTGATTTTTAGGCCTAGTATATAGGAAGAGTTCTTCCTCATATACTTGCAGTGAAATAAAAAGATTCATATTGGCCACGAACGTGCCCCAAAGTTAAAGTAAAAAGAAACAAAATAAAGAAATAATCCTTAAAAAAGTTGGAAAAGACCCTTAAAGCCATCAAGTCCAACCATCAGCCTGGCACCAGCACCATGTTCACCACTAAACCATGTCCTCAAGTGCCAGATCCACACGTTTTTTGAACACTTCCAGGGGCGGTGGCTCCACCGCTTCCCTTGGCAGCCTGTTCCAATGCCTGACCACCCTTTCCATGATGAAAATTTTCCTAGCATCCAACCTAAACCTCCTCTGTTGCAACTTGAGGCTGTTTCCTCTAGTTCTTACAGCAAGTAACTGTTACTCAGAAAAAAAACATGCCATGAAACACAGCAACCCCAGTGATGGCAGGAGAGAGGGTTGGACATAATGACCAGGGACATCAAGGATCAGATTCAGTTCTTAAGGTCTCCTGGCTGCATATTTGCATTTCAGACCTGGGAAGTTTGATCAGTACAGCTTCCAAAGTGTCCTGTCTGCCAGAGCTTGAGAATATCTTCTGTAGGATTTCTTAAGCATCATGTTGTTTCACTGCTGAGAGTGGGAGAGCTCCGGGGTCAAGCTGAATGTTTAGGTTTAGGTCCTAGCTCATAGAGAATTTCTCCAGTTGTTCCTAACTTTCTCCTCATGATGTCTTCCTCCTCCCCACCCCTACCTGACCCTGCTAGAGCTCTCAACTGTTGTTTTACCTTGTTGATGTTTTGTCTATATTTGCTTTAACCAGATGCCCCTCTTTGCATGCAGCACTGGGACTCATCCCCTCTCTCCTATCAACAATAATTAGCCTTGTAAGACTAATGGAAGAAATCGTGTCTAATTACCCTGTTGAAGGCCCAATTATGTTATTAACATTTGTGGGCTATAAGCTAATGATGAGGAGAGCCTCTCATTTGCATAGCATTAAGTTAATTGAGCTGGAAGCTATGGGGTGGAGAGCAGTGCTGATAGCAGGATCCTGTTACAGAATGGATAATGATGACCGGAGCAGGACGATTCACCTGACAGGTTTATTAATTAACAGCTATCTGATTACCTCAAAGAAATGGCAAGTGGCAGTGCTTCTGAAAGAAGCTGCAGTATTTTTTTTAATGAAAGATGTGATATCACTGTGGATATTCTGGGGTGATTTATGGTGATGGCACTGTGAGCTCGTTCCTGGAAGCCGACACAAAACCCTGCCCTGGGTTCCTCGCTGCCCTTAAAAAACCTGCTGCAGAGGTTTAGTATTTCTGAATATGCCTAATTCTTACAAAGTCTGTGCCAGTGAGTTGGGGTGGTTGCATGAACCATAAATCTTTAATTGTTATGTAAGCTGGAAGTTTTGCCCTCGGAAGAAGCAGAGGATTTGATTGTGTAAAAGGTGCTTTTCATTATGGCAGGATTCTGTGTTGTGTTAGGGAGAGAATAACTACAAACATTCAGCTTTCCACGTTTTCCTGATATGTGCAAACTGCAAGTGGAGGTGAGTGCCCTTACCTTCAGTTTATTTCTGGGTACAAACAGTTATGCAAAGTGGTTAAGCCTTTTAAGGAACAGGAATCTTTGTTTAAAACAGTTCTAAGAAGAAAAATCCATCTTTTTCTTTTTTGTTAGATGTCACATTCTGTCTGATTAATTCCAAACACATTGTAATTCATAACAGATTTAGACAGAGTCTTGTTTGAACTAGAGTATCTTTTAGAGGAAAAAATCCCTCTTTAAAAGTTGCCTGTGCAATCAATCTAAGCCTGAATAACTTACTACACAGTTACTCATCATTAGAACCCCACACTCAGTTCTGAATGTATCTGAATGTCAAATATAGTTTTCATTCAGCAGATCTTTTATATTTTTTTCCTCTACACTGAAGAGCCCAGTATTCATCTCATGAACTTCAGACCTTACCTAGTGACTAAGATCCCCAGTTCATCCTTGAACAACCTTTGCCCAGGAAAAAAAGAAAACATTACAGATTTTAACCTTTCAGATAATGACTTTTTGTCTGTTTTGGTGGCCTGGTGATTAATGTTTCAATAGTAACAGGCTTGTGAGGAGTAGAGACCTATAGATAAAATATATTCATCATTACTTCCAGAGAATATCCTGAGCTGGAAGGGACCCACAGGGATCATCCAGTCCCACTCCTGGCCCTGCACAGAACCCCAACAATCCCACCCTGTCCCTGAGAGCGTTGTCCAAACACTCCTTGAGCTCTGGCAGCCTTGGGGCCGTGCCCACTACCCTGGGGAGCCTGTTCAGTGCCCAAACACCCTCTGGGGGAAGAACCTTTCCCTGAGATCCAACCTGACCCTGCCCTGACACAGCTCCAGCCACTCCTGAGGATTCCAGGAGCATCCTCCATCTCCTTCCAGCCTGTGATGGTTCAGAGCTTAGTGCCCACAGCTGTGTAGAAATCACTGAAAAACGTTGTTCAGGAAAACCAGCACAATGAATAAAAACCTTTAATGGAATTTAAACCTTCCATCCTCCTCATCCTCATTAGCTTTCTGTAATCACCAGCCCACATAATCACTGTGGATAGAAATATCTTTACCATATAAATTGGATTTTCTCCATGGTGTTCTGCAGTTCACCACAGTGCCTGGCTGTGTAAAATAGACAAACAGAGCATCGAGATCTGATAGAACAGGAATTATGTATTTAATTCAGTGTTCTGTATAGAGTGCTCATAAAAGCTTGATCAAGATAGAGGGGCCAATAAACATTTGGGAACATAAATATTTCTGTAGGAAATGGCTTTGTGAAACATTTAGTTGTACAGTAATAAGAACAACAGAGAAAATCAGGATAACAGAAATCTCAAGGTACTGATCTGATGGGTTGTATGTGTTACAATGATAATAATGTTAAGGGAGAGTTTTTATGGAACCAGTAGCACCAAATACATTGAGTCCTGCCCTTTTTACTAATGAACTCATTTTCTTGTGCTTGCCCCACTTGCTGCCTCTGCTGCTCCAAAATTCAGCTTTAAAGCTGAAAAGCAGTGGGTGGCACCTCGGGGGGTTGAGCTGCTCCTCTGCTTGGACACAGGGGTGTGAGTCCTCTGAATTTGTGTGAGCTGTTCTGAGCAAAACCTTGGAATCTTGGGCCATGATCAGATGTTCCAAATCTGCAGAAGGCCAGGCAGTGCTTGTGGCCAGGATGAACTGCGAGAAAAAATGCACCTGTCTGAGGATTTCAAGGGAAATCCTTGAAACTCTCTCTCTTTGTCTTTCATTTTTCTGGAACATCCATTACTTGTGTATTTAGGCATCAGTCCAGCCAGACAACATACAAGGAAATATATTTTAGGAAAGCACACATCAAAAAGTGTTTTAAATGGCCAAATTGTAGTACAAACCATTCTGGCAACACAGCTGGTGCTCTGTCAGTCTGGAGGGTAGAAAATATGAAGAGAACCCATAAGAAAAATAAAAGCAACCTAGGAATAGCTAATCAGGTTAGAAGGGATGTTGTGGCTGCAAGGATTTTGAGGGCTGTAGAGAAAAATAGAATAAGATTAGAAAATCTTTGTCCATCCTGTGTGACAGATGTGGGAGAAGATGGAATCGTTTGTTACTTCTCTTTTTTTCCTCTGCAAACAGCAGCAGCAATGAGCTGGCAGGCACAGTGAAATGCAGTTAGCAAAAGTAATGGGAGTTGAAAGTTTGACCTTTTGTGATGGAAATTTGATATGAAAAAAGGGTCTTTTGATAATTTCCCTATCCAATCAGATATGGGAGATGTCTTGATCCTGTTTCCTCATTTGCATGCTGACTGATCTCATTTGAAAACCCAATCATTCAGAAATATTGGGACGTCAACAGAAATGTTACAAACAAGGAGTTGTTTTATCTGAAAGGTCTGCAGGATGTCATCTCTTGTTTTTCACTCCAGTGGCCTGATCTCTTCTTCATGATTCCATGTTTTTATTGGCAGGATAAGTTGAACATATTGAAATGCAAATAGCCCTTTCCACATCGAACCAAAATATAGGAGCTTTTCCTGTGTGATTGATTATATCCAGGGCACTTCAAAAGAAACAAAGAAAATACTTTCAGCAGTGCCTCTGATTCCTTGACATTGCCAAGTTCTGACGTTTCCTGTTAGCAATCACTGGCACAGAGTGATTCCTGAGCCTGGACTCACTTCTGCTCTTCCCCCGTGTAAGACCCACATTGCTGCCTCTCCCTGTTCCTGGGATGTGCCTGAGCTCACTTTTGCTGCACAAACACACTTTTTTGTTATTAACAAACACTCTTTGTCGCTGTCCCGGGTGCTGAATGTCATAAATGCATTTCATGGATTTTGCCAAATTGCAGAGGTGTTTAATCCAACAGTGATAGAATTCAAAGCCTCCCAAGACCACACGTTGGCTTTCAACCGTGTGTGGAACTGTCCAGATGATTATCTGCCTCATCAGATTTCAGAGCCGAGGCACTGCCCACTTAGGAGAGTTTAGGATCAACTTTATCTCCCAGACAATTTAACCTTTCTATTTTCTAGAACAGGCAATCCAATTTCCATTTTACTCAACCTCCCAGTGGGTTAATGGCAAGTTTTCCCACTGTGTGACTGGTGTCATTATCCCTAATTTCGGAGCTTACCTATTAAATTAATTTCTTAAGCCAAAATTTTGCATTACTTAACCCAGAACCTTGGCACAAATTATCAAAATTATCTCAGTAAAGAAAATTATTTTAAATTAATTTTTTTTGCATACTACTTTTTTAAAAGCAGGGTCAAGCTATATGAGAAATCTTTTTTCTTTAGTAGCCCAAGATTTTTTTTCCCACCTGTTTCTCCACCTGGACAGCCTCACCCCCAGCCTGCTAATCTGAGTACTGTCCTGGGAAATGGGATGTTCAGCTCCTTCTTTCTGGGGCTACTTAGGCTTGCCATGCTTTTTAGAAAAAAGTAAGTATTCACTGACTGTAGGTCTCTTGCCTCCCTGGTGAACACCTGCCTTGGCCTGCAAAGACATTCTGTTTTTCTGGTGGAGGGCACTCCACAGGGATTGCTTTCCAAAGCCAAATCCTGGAGGCATAGGGAGAAAAGGGATGAAACAGATTATGAGCTTTACATAACAGTGTATCTTGAAAGTAATTGAGTTGCTGTTTGTTCAACACTTTGCAATGTAAAGCTCTAAATTAGACAGGGGGTCAGGATTTACCGTGGTGTCCCTCAGGTGGGTGACAATACACCTTGGTAGGGACCCTTGGAAGTCTGCAGTCACTGCTGAGCCACAGAAAGAGAATATTCACCCAGCTTGTTGTTTATTCAACAGATTTCAGGGCCTAACCACATGTGTGGGATGTTTATCTGATGGCACCTTATTTCTTCAGCAATACTTGTACTTCTGTGTATGGGCTTGGGATTTCACTGCTGGAGGAACGTGCCTGTTTTGGCTGAAGACAGGAGTAACTTGACTGATAGGCCTCTTCAAATCCAGAGAATCCTTTTCATCAAGCCCTGTGGTCTGTTAGTTGTGAGGGAGTGTTTTGTGAAACTGCAGGAATGGCAAATTCCCCCATTCCTGTGTAATAAACTGAAGTTGTTGGGATGAGTAGCTGGCACGACTCAGCAGCTCTCTGAATTAGACACTGAGCATTCTCCCAGATGGGAAATCAGCCTCCTTCATCTCTCATGTATTTTAGAATATCAAACCATGTAAGTTTAAACACCATGTATTATTCTTGATAACCACAGCAATCTAGCTCTTCCTTGCTGGATTTTTTTAAATATACTCCCCTCTCCACCTTCTCCTTTCGCTTCTCAGTATTAAAAACAAAAAGGAGCTCATCGTACCAATATTTTCTCCGTGGTGAAGTCAGCATAGAATAGCAGTGTCCAAAAAGTTGTAAAACAAAAGACTATCATATGTTGCACCTTTTAATCATGTAATTGCTGAGTGACATTTAACTCTGAGGCTTTAAGTTACTCCTTTGTCAGCCAGCCTTCTCCTTCTGCCCCTCTCGTCCCTCCCTCCTCCCAGAGCAACCTGCTTTTGCAGAGTAGTGCTTTAACTACACTGAAGTTTGGCTGGGCTTCTACATATTACAGCAGCAACACGAAAGCAAACAATTGAAGTATTTGAGAACAATGAAATATGTATGGCTATCTGTGACAGCCCTATAAAGCAGAGCAATTAGCCACGTAATCCGAGAAAGCCAAAGCCACCGGCAGCCCACGGTTCCCTATTAGTTAAATGCTTTTTGTACGTCCTCATCCCATCAAATCAACTAACACTTCCTTTAATTGGTTCATGAATTATACAGCTTGGCTGCATTATAATTTAATCACCAGTAAACATTCCTGGGGCCTGCTGTAAAGTGTATAGCGCTCATTAATTCCTTAATTTCAGCAGATGGAAGGGGAGATCGGATGAACGGTGGCAGTACAGAGCGCCTTGGGCAATGGAAGAAGGAAAAAAAGGTGGGGGGCCGTTTAGATTTTTTTAAGGGCTGTCAGAAACTCAATCTGTGAGCTGTCAGCAGCCTGGACCCGCTTCCCCCCCCCACCTCCCCCTGCCTTCACCCCACCTACCGCTGCAAGTGACTGACGGATTCATATGGAGCCTTGTCAAGCCGTCTTTAAACATCAAGCCAGCGGGTAAACCAAGCCCAATGTAAATTAATTCTTGTCTTACGGGCCCCCCTTTCTCTGTCCCCATGAATATTTCATGGCGGGCAGCATAAATATTAATTCTAATAGCTCTGCACAGTGGTTATTATTTCTGTTTTATGACAAATATTCATAAAATATTCAGGACCCTTTTTTAGAACATTTACACACTTGATTGTGAAATTTTCCAGCTTCCTGGGGACACAGTAAACATATTGGGGTTCTCTTGATGGACTTTTTTCTCTCTTAATTAATACTATGCCACATTAATATTTAATCAGATTTAGTTTTCCTTTCCCCAGAAGTGAACCCTATTACATTTGAGGATTTATTTGACAGTATTTAAACAGGGAATTTTTATTCCCTATTATGAAATTGGTTTCCTTTGACACATATATAAAATGACACATTATAATCCATTCCTTTATTCCCTCCCCTTACCCCCACATCATACCAGTTTTTGGTGTCAGTTCTTCTATTTATTTTTACATCCCAAATATCTTACTAACAGCAAAAGTTAGTGTTTAAATGGTGGGGGTGGGGGTTAAGTATCATTTATTATAAATTTGATTCAATTTATTTAATAAGGAAGAAAAGTATAGGTTTCCTTGTTAGGAGCAGGAGGTGCCAAAGGAAAGCTGCAGACAGGTAGCAAAGGCATCATTTCTGAGATGAGTTTGCTGGCTCTTAACCCTGGAGCTCTTGCTCCACTCAGATTTGCTTTGCAGCATCTAATTATTGCAGGGGAGGGTTGCAGGGATCTGAGGAAACACTTGGGGAAGGGGGTTCAGGTTCCTGACCTCGGGCCTCTGGGGCTGCAGAGGCTGTCGATTATCTGAGGTGGGGTTGGATTAACCCTGCCCAGGGTGGGAATGGTGCCATCCACAACACTCCAGAGCAGTGCTGGCTGCCATCTTATTCTGTGATTCAAAAAGCACCGCTGGAATGAACTCCAGGGGGAATGCAAAGATGCTGGAATAACAGCTGAGAGTAAGGAGGAGGCAAAGAATAAAAATGAGGGGAGAAATGTAAAGTAGTTTTGAATGGAGGTACTAGAGCATCCCCGCCACTCCTTGCAGATGGGAAGAGTTAATATTGCCTTCTCAAAAAAAAGCTTTAAAAATGCATTGAAGCCACTCCTACAAAAACATCTGCTCTGTCTCTGTGTGCCTTTCACTGTGCTCGTGTGACATTCACACAGCCCCGAGTCCTGCAGGCCACTGGAAGGGCTCTGGTGTGAATCCATGTGATGCCCATGGAGCTGCTTTGCTTTACCCCAGCTTGAATCCAGCCCATTGTTCTGTCAAACAGGCAGCCAGTGCCTGTTCCCACTGTGTGAGCTGGGGTGGGATGTTGCTGGTGGGGTGGGACATGGGAGAGCCCCCTCACCTCGGCTGTCTGGGCTGGTGGAGCTCAGCACGTGGAACTGGTGGGTGGAAAACATCCAATGGAGTCATTACTCTGCACTGCTGGTGAAGGGAAGGAACATCTGCAGCTGCTGAGGATGTTGTTCATCTCTCTCCCCTGGTCAGGAGACATGTCCTGGGAATAGTGCCCCACTTAGCTGCCTTTTGTAGTTATTGGGCAGAAATGCATCCATTTGAAAAGATCCAGTGCCTGGAAACAGCTTGTCATCCCATGAATCATTATAGGAGCTCGATGGGCAAAACACTTGTGCTGATTAACCTGTGTTTTAGTGCTTATGCAATGTATTTTCCCTCATGGCTGAAACCTAGAGGGTGAAATTACTTCCCAAAATAGACTCAAGCATCTTTCATTAGAAGATATTCCAGTATTTGAAAGAAATCAGTGAATAAAACCTCCCAACAGCTCCTTCCATAAATAAGAGATAAGGATCATTTTATTCATTGCAGAGACAGGCAGAAGGAGTCCTTAGGAGAAGGAGTAAACTGAGATTCATGTCCAGTCAGTAGTGCAGCCTCAGAAGAGCCTCTGTAGTCTGGTTACCCATGGGCAAAACAGCTGGTTTAGAGCTGCATTGAGAGAAACCTGAACAAGTCTGGGGAAAAGGTTGATGGGATCTGTGTAACCAGTTTTTAATTTTTAAGAGGGGATTTGGGAATGCAGAATGTCATTGTGGAAACAGGATCCTGTGACTGAGCCAAAGTGCTTGAGAAGAGGCTTAGCCAAGGTTTCAGGTTCAAGGTGTCTTTGTGCTACAGGAAAGGGAACATTCTTTAGGGGAACTGATTGATCCAAGTCAATATCTCTGGCTGGAAAGTCGATAAAGACAAGATGGTCTGGGTTTTAGCTGGGATTAGGCACTTGGACTCAAATCTAAATTTATCTGTATCTGTCAGCTTGAACCACTAACCTGATTTGCCATGTTACTGTGATCATTCAGTGATACTACCCAAGGAAAAGACCTTATTGCAATGCAAACTTTTAGTACCTTGACCAAACCTGCCATCCCTCTCCTGTCTGGCTTGTGATCCTTGTGTAATCCACGAGTTTGTGCAGTTTTACACCTTTTTGAGAAACTTTTAACACCAAAAAACCATGGTCAGTTTTAATGATGGGTCTCACAGTTGAGCCAAATCCAGGACAGCTCCTAGAGATGGTTCTTGTCCCTCTGCCAGTTCAGTCCATGATGCCCCCCCAGGTTTTCCATGCATTTGTGAGAACTGTGTTATTCCCTTCTCCCCCTGCTTTGGCTGTTTTGTGAACCAAAGGGAGGAGCTTGTGTTTGTGCCAGGGATCACATAAGGGTTTTACCTGCAGTGGCCTTTTAGGGAGCTACTGAATCCTTACACTCCAACAGCCTCATCTCTTTCTCAGATTTATATTTCAATGACAAAAATTGTAGCCATTGCATTGCCAGGACTGAGTCCTCCAGGAGAGTTATTTTCCATGGGGAATTGTGCCACAGCATCAGGTGACACTGTTGACATCTCCATATGGAGTAAGATGTTTTGTGCCTTATGAAAGGCACAAGTTTCTAGCCTTGAAATTGATATTTTTTCTCTTTGTCTGCCTGGAAAAGAAAGTAACTTTGTGTCCCTTCCTCTCTTTCTTCCACTCTCCTGTTCTCTTTTGCTCTGATTTAGCCGGGGTTCTGTCAAAGTTCTGGCACCAAAGTTTGCTGTAACTTTGAGATCACACAAAGCATCTGATCTTCACATACTTGTTTTTTTTTTTTTAAAGCAGACTGATGTGGTACGTTGTAAACTGCCAGGAGCACTTGCTAATTTAGTAGTTAATGACAGTCACAGAGAGTGTTTTTCTTGCCCCTGGAGAGGTTTTAGACACAGCTGGGGTAGATTTGCCACTATCAATTATGCACAATTTTAAACAAGAATTGGCCAGCAGGGGCCTCTTTTTTTTTTTTTTTTGCAGAGTGCAGAGCGTGAAGAATGGGAATATGGTAGCTGGTACCTGCCTGAGACAGGGAAGATATATAGGAGTCAAGAAAAAAGGGAAAGATTAATAGCTTACTGTTTTTAAAGTTGCAGTTTCAAATCAAAAGTTTAAATGCTACATTTAAAAGTGACCCAGTGGTGGTTGGTGTTGTATTTTTGTTTTAATTCAGCATCCTAACTTTATTGTGAGGCTTGATCTGGCCCTGGTGTAGCCACGAGTAAGTCAGTAGTCTCTGTTTTTAAAAACCATCTGGGGAGTCAAGATCCTGTCTCAGACATCATGGTGTGTTGTCTTTATATCCTTAAATGAAAACAAGGTATGAATTCGATGGGATTTAATGGTATAGGTCTAATTTCACAGACAATAGTTTTCTAAAAAGGGCTTGGCTTTGGGCTCCACTCCACCAATGTCTATCCAGAGCAACTCCAGGTGATGGTAAATGCCAAGGATGAGAATCTGACCTAAGAAAATAGCTCAGGTTTAGAACAGTCAACATCTGGATCCATCCAGGTCAGCCTCATAAAACAGCTGGGTTTAAATTACAGGACCTAAAGGGGTGGAAGGCTGTGGCAGAGCTTCAGTTCTCTGGAGATGTGAAAGCAGCTGGATGGAAGGGCAGTGGAGCCATCCTGGAAAGGGACTCTCCATAGCAGGAGGAGTGTTCCTCATTCCCTAGTACAGGGATACCAGGATTCAGGCACACAGCACTTGCTTGTCTTATGGCAACACTCATAATTTTTCATTACAGGTACTTTAAGTGGTGACATTATACCCAGAAAACAGGAAAAGCACCACCAAATAAATTCTTCCGAGGACAGCTCTGAGCACTGCCAGTTGTTAATAACTTGGATTAACTGGGTTGGCTGCCATCTGGAACAAATGCAGCTCAGGATTAGTTGAGTGCTGTTGTGTAGGTCAAAAAAAATCTTCCTTCACTTATTGTGTGGTTGTGACATATTTTTCTGAAAATGCTGTCTCACGATCAGGTGTGAAATAACACTTCTGCCACCTGTACCTCACCTTCTCCTCTCTCCCTTTGAGAAGGGAAGCCATCAGGATGCCCTGGTGACCTCCAGGATCTTAGATGATGCTATCTGAGTAGCCAGAAGCAACTGGAATACCCCTTTGGAATGCCAGATGGCTGGTAGGAAAACAATGTTATATTCCAGCTGTTAGAACTGGAATATATTCCATCGTCATCCAAAGGCAACCAGCTCTCATTTGACTGGGTACACAGTGAAGGTGTCATCAACATTATTAATTTGTTGGAATTTAATCTCTAATGTGTCTGGAAGCTGCAAGAGATCAGATCAGTGATGTCAAGTACAGTGAGGAAGAGGCAGGATTCTGACACTCATTTTGCCTTTTAATATTTGTGTTAATGGTTTTATTATCAGTGCGACCTGCGAGGGCTTATGAATCCCTTGGTTCCAGTCCTGCATCCAGCAGCAATGTTGCCACTCAGTGGGAGTCCGGGGGATGTTTGTCCTCAGAGACCTGGGAGGTTCCACCCAGTTGTACCCCACAGAGCACCAGTCTGTAACTGGGAGCACCAGTCTGTAACTGGGAGCACCAGTCTGTGACTGGGTGCCAGTGATTTTTGGTTGCCTGTGGGTGGATGCTGAGCCTGTGACACAGGATTGAAGATTCCTGGAGCACCTCACCTGGTGCTGACTGACACTACTCACCTGTTGGAGCTGAACTAACAGCCCTGGAAGGGGAGCTGTGCTGGATGCTAATCCAGCAGGATAATGTGGTGTACTTTGATATGAGGCTGTGTTTCCTCGCCTCCCTGTCTGCCAGTTCTGATGACATCTGTTTCATATTTCCCCTTGATAGAAGTTGTGACACATTACAACGTACAAAGCTTGGCTGATTCCTAAAGTGAGCTTTACAGAGGATGCATTTATGTGAAAAAAAATCACACTTGGTGTGTGAAAGGGGGCCAAGCTCTGCTTGGAGATGAATCCGGTGCTTGCAGGGAGTTGTTCAGTTACTGGTGGATCAAGGTCATGGGTGCAGCTCTCTGTCTTATGGGGATTTCCAAGAGAAATCCAACAAATATTATACCTGGACAGCTGGAGGGTCAGGTTTGTTATGTGATCAGAGTCACAGTAGGCTGAGAGAGGGACAGAGGTGAAACGTTGCTCAGCAATACCTTGAGGAGCTGCAGGAGATGTATCACATAGCCAAGGCTAAGGCTTCACAGAGTGCACACGTAAATGGGCTTTACTCATGTGAGTAAACCTCCTGGGGCTGCATAATAGGCTGTGTGGGGTATGTGTCTCCTTCAAAATGGTAATAAAGCTTTCTAATTGGAAGTATTTTAAGTCTAGACTGTAGTTCTGTCAGTGGTTTTCCCCTTCATCTTTTTTTCCTGCTTCTGAACGATTTTAAACTGACAGCCCTGGGGAGTGTTGTTTTCTCTTATCTATAGGAGATGTGTGGAATGGCAGGGTAAGGCATCCCACCTTCCCCTGGAAGGACCCTTGGACTGGGAGTTTGTGCTGTTGAACAGCATATTCTGTGTGTGTTGTTATATAGTGGATGTTGGGGGAAAAAAATCCGTATTAGCAGGGATGTCTGTACCCTCCCACATCTTCCCTACACTCTTCTTTAATGGTGACACCAGACTGGATAATAAGCAGCATCTTGTTTAAAAAGGAAGGGAATCTCAGACAAGGCTTTCAGAGTTCATTTTGTTGGCAGCTTTTTAAGTGGAGTTTTTTAGGCTCTTCTGTTTCAAATACCATAGTACTTTTTTGTGTTAGTAACTATGAATTACGACAAGCTTTCTTGATATGCCAGGTTATAATCCTTTAGTGGGTTTGTTTATTTGAGAATATAATAGGAAGCCGTATCAATTATCATGACTGTATAAATGTTGTTCCTCTCTACTAGAATATTCATCTTGAGACACATCATCAGATGTTACCTGTTCTGACAATCACGTTTTTGTGCCATTGTTGGGCAACAGAAACAAAGAAAAACAAAATGTTAAGAGTGTAAGGGATAAAAGAGTGTTGAAACTGTTGTTCTTTTCCTGTCTTTGGAATCTCCAAGATCTTGAATGTTTTATTCCTGGCTGTTATTTTGTTACCACAGTGTGAATAGAAGTCATTATCTGTAAACATTTGAAAAGAGAGATGATTTTCATAACTTTAAATCCTACAAAGGATTCTCGTAATCTGCTATGTGCACGCCAAGGTAAAGCTCAGCCTTTCATCTGGTCTGATCCCACCCAGTCAGTGTAAAATGTTCCTTTGGTGACTGTCTAAAGCACGCAGAATCTCCTGTGAGAGGCAGACAAAAATGAAAATAGGAAGCCTGGCCTTGAAGGCAACAGCAGGAGAAGGTGTATTATAAAGAAAGATGTATTCGCAGCCTTCAGGTCGTGCTCTCTTGGTAAAAACTCATTTTCATAGGTTCAAAGGAAGCCTTACTTTTTATTTTTATTGCATTAATTGTTGAATGTGATCTTTGTGCAGATCTGCTTTAGTCTCTAGTAGCTGGGGGACAGGGGACTCAGGTCTGCTCAAGCTCAGCAGTTTGTCAAGAATTTTCTGCTGAAGAGATTTTGAACATGAACATAAAATTAACAGGACTATTATAATGAACCAAAGTGCCAAGGGGGAGTCAGTGTGAGATGGGCACAACAGTTTATGTGCACAGTGTGGTGTGCCTGGGGTCAGGAGTGGTGGATGTTGTTTTCTGGTTTTGCATCCTTGGTCCAAGTCAAGCTTTTGTGTCACGTGTAAGAAATGAGCTGGCAAGTCCTACTCCATCCTCTAGAGAAAAGCTGTTCCTGGTGTGGAACCCTCACCACTGGCACTGAGGGGCTGAGCCTTTAAGGTGCTGAGCAATTCTCTCTTGTTCAGACTCAGTGGGAATTGCAGGTTTTGATCTTAAAATGAAGCATAAATGTTTGCTTTCCACAGTGTCACCAGCAAGGCTCTGCTGGGCAGGGCTGCTCCCCGTGCCCGGGCACTGCTCCCTGAGGGACAGGGACTTGTCAGCAGCAGCATGTGCCATGTCTTATGTCCTATTACTCATCCTGCTTTCAAGGATGCAGGACAGGAGTGGGAGCCCAGAGGACTCCCACTGTGGGGAGACAAGGACGAAAGAAGTGGAAGTGGACTAAAACAGCAGGAGGAAAATCCCTCTCATGGGCACCGAGTAGTGCAGTGCTGGTTTTAGGGAGGAATGCATAATACTGGCAGACAAGCCCTTTTTCTGTCCTTGACAGGAACAGCAGACATTTTGAATTTGCCTTTTGCAGCATGTCATTGTGACTGTAGTTGGTATTGGGCTGAGAAGCTGGATCCAGAGAAATTCAGAGGTAAGTGCTGGATGGTGAGCAGGCTGTGACGGACCCTGAGAGAGGCTCCAGCAGGAATTCCCTCACTGGTCTCTGTGCCCAGTGTTGCCCTGTCAGTGCACACAGCACACACAGTCACTGTGCCAGAGAGCTGCTGCCTTGCTGTCCCAGAGACCAAAAACCTGTGTGGAAAAGGAGCTGAGGAGAGATCCTGTGCCTGTGCTCGTGAGGGTGACGCTGCAGGTTTGGGTGCTACTGTCACTGCCATGTTTGAGTGTGCCCTTTGTTTGGGTAAGGATTAACTCACACTCTGAAGGTCACAGGTGATGTTCTTGGGGTGTTAATGCACTTAACTGTTATGTTCTCCACAGGGTATTTTTCTTTAATCTGCCCTACGAGTCCATCATGGAGCGACTGTCCCAGCGGAGGACGGATCCCATCACTGGGCAAAGGTTTGCACTCCTGCCTCATGTTTAACATTTTTCAAGACTGCCAGTGAGATGAAAGCACCAGGTAGACTTCATAGAAATCTCAGGAACTCGGGAATACTGTACTCTTGCTTAGGGATTCCTTAAAAGAAAAGTTCAAACTTTCATAGCTCCTGGAGCACCAACCCACCTTCCTGCTGCAGCAGCTGCTCCTCTCAGAACGGGCATTTTAAATCCTGGAGCCTACAGGATTTAAAACTTACAGGAGCAAATAGCTCGGGTCTAACATTTTAATGGTAACTGAATTGGTTGGTAACATAATGCTGAGGGAAGATGTCTAAAACCAAGCCTAAATGCAGATGGTTTTCGGACATTCCCATGGGAGTTTTGAGGGCATCCCAGCTGGGGAAAATGGAAAACTTGCTGCATTTTACTTCCCCAGGCTCCTGTGATGGTCCTGTCTGCTGGGAGGTATTAATACATTTCCTGCTCAGTAGAGCAAACTCGTTGGAGCCACTGAGTCACTGGAAGGTTGGGCTCTCCAATGTGGCAGTTCATCTCGCTGGCATCACATCCCCTTGTCTCCCCAATGACCTTCAGCTTTACTGCCTTCTCCCTCCTTGCTTTTTGGGGAACAAGTAACAAATTTATCTTCCTAAATACCTGCTGGAAATGGTGTGTATTTACAATTTCACTTGTGGCCTGTTTTTATGGTTCCCCACACTTAAATTTTTAAACCACTATTTTACTTTTCTAAAGGTTGAATCCTCCCGCCTCGAAGACAAATACTGAGCCCTCAAAGATTAAGGCTATAAATACTGGATTTGTCCCAAAGTGAGAGCTGATTATTCAGACATCTCACTCGAGGTGCAGCATTAACTTGTGACAGCAGCAGTGATTTGCTGTAACTGCTCTCTTTGCTTTAGTAATGAGCAATGTGGTTGTTCAGCAGAAATGAACAGGCTGAAGCAAATCATTCACACATCTTTGCATTTCTTATCATCAGGATTAGTATCTGTTCAGTATCTGCTCCAGTTAACACGCTTTCCTCTTCCAAACTCTGGGTTTTATTCCTCCCCAGTTCCTGGTGAATTGAATTGTTTTAGGTGCTGTGTCTAATCCTTGGCATCGTGTTAAAGCTGCACCACTGCAGGGCAGGGGAGAGGGTGGCCTCCAGCTGTGCCCTCAGTGACTCTCCTGTGGAGTGGACTCTGTGTCCACATCCAGTACCAGCTGCAGCTGGAATGCAGCCCTATGCAGAGACCCAAATTCTGCTTCTCTCCTTGCCTTTGCATCTATCCCAAAACTGTCAGAAAATTTGGCTGTACAGGAAGAGGGATAAACTGGTTTTGTGTCAGGGCAGAGGAGGCATTTACTCAGAGTTAGAATTACCAATTCCCATGGCAGGGAATTTAAACACCTGATTGCAAAGGAGCTTTTAGAGATTGTTGGGAGCCTCTGGCAATGCTGGAACTCCCTCAGAATTCCTTTGGTGTCATCTGGCAGGACTCTGGGGATGAGAACCCTCTGTCCTGCTGAATCCTTTGTTTTAAAACTCCATCCTAAAGTAGAAAGAGGCACATCCAAGAAACTGTGATAGGCAAAAACATGGAGTATCAGGAAATGGCTGCTGTGTCCTCAGCTTGGGCTGACACAGTGGCATTTCTCTCTCACCTCCAGGTACCACACCACATTCAGACCAGCTCCCACCCCAGAGATCCAGGCCCGGCTCAGGCAGAACCCCAGAGATGAGGAAGAAAATATTGAGAAGCGCCTGGAAACCTATTACAGGAATGTCAAGGACCTGGAGGATTTTTATGAAGAGGCCTTTTATGTCAATGCTGACCAAGACCCTTATGTTGTCTTTGAGTTCATAGAAAGCTGTATCATTAAGCCCCTTCCATGTAGGAAATTTAGACATTCATAATTAAAAAGGATGGTTTCTGGAAGAGTTGATTTTAAATTTTTCCCTGTAATATTTGCAGTCTGGTTGCTGAAGTGGCAGGTTATCACAAGGGAAGAGGAAGTCAGCCAAGCTGTGTTAAATTTGGAGCTCACCAAGGCTGAGTGAAGTACAGAGAGTAAGAAACTGGGCTTTAGAGGAAATTTTTTTGGCTTTTGCTTCATGATGTAAAGTATGAAACACTGTGGTGAGGGAAGTCCTGTTTAATTCAAATATCTTTTTCTCTTTCTGAATAGTGGTTTTGTCTTAACTGTGCAATACCCACGAAGCCAATCTGGACTATTAAAGCTGTTAGATGTGTTTGTGTCTTAATTCACCCAGTGCTCTCCACTAAAACCACACAAGCACTGCTCTGTCCCAGGCTGCTGCCAGCAACCACTAAAGAATGAGGAAAACAAAGCTCCCAGCTCTGCAGTGAACTGTCCCCAAAGACAACACAGTGTTTGAGGTCAGGGTGCAGAGGTTTTTACTCCCTTGTCAACTCAGATTGCTTAAAAAATGCTGATAAAACCCTGTGCAGAAGCACCAGCCATCCCTGTCACCCTGTTCTGCTGGGCAGGAAGACTCAGAACAGCTGGAAAAGATCTCCAGAGCCACAGGAAACTGTCTGCAGGTTCATCATTTTCAGAACCCAATCAAGGACCTAACGAGCTGCAGGAGCAGAGAAGTTACTAATTCTGTTTTCCTGGGGGAAGCACAGCTCCCAGCCTGTAGCTGCCCTGACTGGGCTGTGCCAGGGCAGGTTGGTGCTCAGGATTTTTCCTCTGGCTGGATCTGGCTGCAGTAAATGCTCAGGTAAGTCTTTCTTAACTGGCAAAGCTCTGATGAAAGGCACAGCACTCGTTTAGCTGTCTCAGATTCTGCACATCCTTAATGCTTGTGGGAAAGGGGTGTGATTTGTGCTGTGGCTCAGAGGGGAACTGCGTTTGATGCCTCTATTACAGCTCCCTCTATTCCTCCCTTGTGTGTGAGTGTGAATTCCCCCTGACCAGGGGATGGGGAGGAGCTTCAGCTTTCTCCTGGAAGTCTCTGTGTCTGGGAATGTGCAGGAGGCAAATGCCTTCTCCCTTCAGAGAGGACAGGCCTCTAGAAGCCTTTTGGTTTTAGATGACTTTTCTGACTTGCTATAAATAGCTTTGGGTCTTTGTTGCTGTTATTAACTGTGTGTGTCTGAGTCTGTTTGGAGAACTGAGAGATGTACATGCCGAATTTCCTTCTTGTTCCTCTAGAGTAATTTCAGGCAGGAAGACCCTGGTTATCTGGATAGCTGTGGGAATATTGTGTTATTTTGGGAGGTTTTAAAGTCAGAATTTTCAATACCTGTGGCAGGGTTGGTGAATGGGAGTTGGACTTTGCAGCCTTGAGGGCCGGAAATCTTAAAAATCTCAGAGTGAGTATCTTTGAAATCTAAGAAAGCCAAATCCAAGCAGCTGAGTCCTCGATGCCTCTTGCAGTGAGAAATTCCAGCTCCTGGTGCCAGGCTGAGGCAGAGGCTGCTCCCAGGGCACAGGGCTCAGCCACAAACCCTCATGTACAGCTGGGCAAGGCATTTGTAACAGTCCTACCTGTTACAAATGTGCTGTTTGGTAACTGCTCGGGCAGCTGGTTTTTATGCCATTGCTATCAAGACATGCTGTAGCATTCATGCATAATTGGGAGCCCTTCTATTAATAATACATGGGAAGCTCATCTTGCTAATATCACCTTCATCTGAGCGTTCCTACTAAATATTTTGATAGATGAAATGGGAAGAGAGTGTATTTAAATACTGTTTGTACTGCGGCTGGGGTACAAAAGGGACAGCGCATCTTTAATTAGACAGGTACATCTGCTTAATTAATTTAGCTGTAAAGCCCTTTTTCCTCTTCATTCTTTCATCTATATGCGGGCTCTATATTAGTTCTGCTCCGCTGGTTCCATAGAAACTGAGAAAAAGAGCTCAGTCTCATTGAGATGCACTTGGCATGTCTGGGTATGGAGTCTCAGGTCAATGGTCAACCCCCAAGGGTTTGCAGCAGGCCTGAAGTGCAGAACATAAGGGTTAGCAGAACATGCTAATACTCATGTAGAACTCTCCCTCAGAAACAACTAAAACAATTGACATTCATTTAATTACTGTAAACGAAACAGCCCCTGCATGACTTTGCATAGTAAAGCCTGTTAATGCCAAAAAGGTTCAGTGGGTGGAAGGAGGAATTAGGCTTTTATAATTGGAATGCAACACTTGAAAACCAATTTGGTAACTGCACTTGATTTTATTAGCATCTGATTCTGGCAAAACAAATGTTGAGCAATGAGAAAAACAAGGTAAAGAGGAGGTGGGAAGAACACAGCAGGGATTAGATTTTACTTATTGTACAGCTTGTCTGGGTCTGGAATGGACATCTTCCATCACTCTGCTTCCCAGAGACACTTTGCAGAGAGGGCTGCTTGGAGGTTGTGCCATACCCTATATGTTATGCTGTTCATTACCTAGTTGAGCAACAAGATGTTTGTCCAACTGTTCCACAAAGTTTTGTGCCACCTGCTCCAGACACCAGATCCTTCAGTGGTGGAAGGACACTTGAACACCCCTGGACAGGAGACCCTTGTATCTCTGGCACCATCTCTGCAGGAACCCCCTGTAGCTCCTGAAAGATTTCCCTGTTCTTACCTCTCCCCTGAGGTTTGGATGCTGCTCAGGTGATGGCACCAGCCCCAGCCATTAACCCTGACCTGCTCCGTGGCTCTGAGGAGCAGGAATGGCTCTTCCTCATCCTCTCCCCAATGCCAGAGCTGTAGGTGGCACCTGAGCTTCCAGCAGTTGTGCCTGCAAGGCTGTCCTGCTTCCCAAATGGGAAGTCATAGAGGAAAGGCTCTGTATTGGAGAGATTACACTTGTACAAACAGGTCTCCTGTAAAGGGTATTTCAGGGCATAACAGTGTGATTTGTTGGCCTTCAACTAGGACTGTGTTTGCATTCAGTTCTTTTATGTCAAGAAACCCTTAATGAGGACAGAGTAAGTGGTGTTGTGTTGCTCATGATCACTGATGGTACATTAGCCTGTGGAAATCCTGGTAGATTTAAGAAAATTAGGGAGATACTTATTGTCTTTGTGCATTAGCAACCATAGCATTTCCTCTCTAGAAATATGCCACAGGATTAATAGGATGAGGAAACACACAAAAGGAAAGGGTGACTGAATGATGAAGCCGCTGACCCAGAACTGAATTGAGGTAAAAGGCAGCAATGAGGTCCCCTGTCACCACTTCCAGAGCAGGGGGTGTAATTTGGAGACAAGACTGAGTCCTCATGACCCCAAACTCCCACCTTCATTCCAAGAATGGCATCCAGCACCAAGGCACTGAGACACTGTACAATCCAGAGCTGTTCTGCTCCCACCTTGCTCCAGTTTGCCTTTCCCATGGGATGAAGGCAAGAGGTTTGATTAGGACAGTGTGAGGGTTGTTACACTGCTCCAGGAATGGGACTAACCTCTGTGTTCCCAGAACTGCACATCATGAGTCCAGGAGGCAAAAGGTCTCCTGCAGCAGCCTCAGCTGCTCACTGGGCAAAAAAACCCCGTCAGAGCAGCACCAAGGGTTAAATGTTACTGCCTGAGGTGGGCTCTGCTATTCCAGCCTGTGCTGGTTAAAAATGCACTGAGGGATGAGTGCTGGTTTAAACAAAAATGAAATCACAATTCCTGTGTACTGTTGTGAATGGGTCAGGTGAGAAGTGAAAGCTTTGTGCCAAAGGATCGCCACTGGCATGCAAAGCTGACATTGTGGGCTTTAAAATTCCCCTCTCCCTGCAGTCTGAAACCAGGTTAAATAAACTGGCAATGCTAGACTGAGTATTTACAGCCTTGAGAGACAAGGAAAATAAACATTAATGCCACCCCATTAATGTGAGGTGTGCTAAGCTTCTACATGGGAAAGCATTAAAACTCAATCCAGGGAAATTTAAGAGTTCCAGAAGTAATCACTAGGAATCAATCTGATCTGTTATCATGCTGAACCTTTGGGTCAGCCAGACTGAAAACACTTCAGCAGATCAGGATATTTTTATGGTTTCTGAGCCACTATCAAAGAAGTGACCTTTGACTTTTTCTAAGAGCACTGACGTGGTTCTGCAGAGCTCCCTCCCCTTTTCCACAGGCAGGAGAGTTTCTCAATTGGAACATTTACTGATGAGCAGGTCACGACTGTCAAGGCAAGGACTTGCAGCTTCCACTCAGAATACTTTCTCAAGCACCACAAGTAAACCACCTGTTCAGCTCATGCTGGAAATGGATGTTCTATTCCCCTCAAGCCCCGTCAGCACTGGGAAGGAGACCAGTGTTGTCCCAGGTCCCAGAGCTGGCCCCAGACTCCACACACGTTGGGTATTGAGGTTACTCTGTGTTTTACTGGATGCCATCACGAGCTACATTTCCTTTCTTTGCAGACACACTGAAGTAATTTCAATTTTCAATGCACAGCAATAAAAAACTAAACATTTCTTTAATACAATTATGGTACCACTTCCAAGGATATTTACAAACGAGGCTAATTATTTTACAGATGAATGTGCTTCTGCTGTTCTAGGCTACTGTAGTAATATTATTCTCAGCACAATCATGCTTATGCATGAGACACTGAACAGAAGGACAGCTGACTTGTTTAATGTGAGCTGAACAAAAACTCGTTCCTACTGAAGGTGAAGGAACGTTACCAAAATATGCATAGTCATTGAATCGAGGAACCAAGCACCAATCACACATGCACTGTTGGGAGACTGATGCTGTCAGGACAATTCCATGATTTCTCAACAGCTGTAGAGCACCTCCCACACAGTTAAAGTGTCAGGAATCACAAACAGGGCGACACCTCTGCCACTGATGCTCTGCAGAATGGAAATACATAAACTCAGGATTATTTGACAGTTAATGGATTGAAGTTAACAAGACAAACTGTACCAGGTAACCAGACACGTTTTGGAGGTGTTATTCCTCTAACACTGCATAGGAAGTTGAAAAAGATTCTCCTGCTCCTGGTAGAAACAGATGGCAAAGAGAGAGAGATGTTTTTTCTGATAGGACAGTCAGAAGGCAAAATAAATGTCTGGGCTCAGCCACACTACATCATTGGTGTGTTTATGAATCTCTGGATGAGGGAGTCAGGCTTATCCTAAAGGAGCCTACAAGAAAGATGGAGAGAGACTATTTACAAGGGCCTGGAGAGACAGGACAAGGGGGAATGGCTTCACACTGACAGAGGACAGGGTTAGATTGAGTATTAGGAAGAAATTCTTCCCTGTGAGGGTGGGGAGGCCCTGGCACAGGTTGCCCAGAGAAGCTGTGGCTGCCCCATCCCTGGAAGTGTCCAAGGCCAGGTTGGACGGGGCTTGGAGCAACCTGGGCTAGTAGAAGGTGTCCCTGCCCATGGCAGAAGGTGGAATGAGATGATCCTAAAGGTCCCTTCCAACCCAAACCATTCTGTGATCCATGAATAGCTTCACCAGCCTCCTTGGCCTTACCTAGAACATGTCAGCCATGGTGGGGGTTTGGTTTGGGGCATTCTCTTTGTTTGGGGTTTTTTACTGTGTTGCTGTGAAAAGACAAACTGTCAGCTGGGAGCAATTGCTTGTGTGTCAGACTTGTGTAAAATTCAATTCCTGGATGAGGGAGACTTGCAATTTAATTGAAAATAAGGTAAATTAGTAATGTTTTTGGTAACTGAGTTACACTGGAAAAGATGATTCCTGTTGGTAGAGGGTTAAGTGAAGCCAAAGGCAAATACATTGGCAAAAGCTGGGAAGGAGTTAGTTCAGAAAAAGAAAGTGGGGTAAGAGATTAAAGAGCATTGGAAATTATATATATTATTAGTGTTTAATCTAATTGCTATTAGTTTAATAATTATTACATTTAAAAATTATTTTTACTGATCCCTATTTGACCCAGGCAGCCAATATCCCCCTCCTGACTTCAATAGTGTTACAACAGTTCCGAGGCAGTTACTCTTCTAGACTTTAAGGGGAACTGCTGGAATGGCCAATTTCTTTCCTGTGGCTGTAACTGGCACGTGCTTCACTCAGCAAGGAATTGGAGCCACAAATTCTTTTGACAGTTTAATATTCTGCAGCAAGTGCCAGTGCTTGTTAAAAAGCAAAGGAAGCACTACAAGCTGAAGCCTTCTCTACCCACCAGGACCATTCCAGAGGCAGCTCCATGTTCCCGTCCCAGCTTTTGGGAAATGACACAGTTGGGCAGAAAGGACAGTTCACACTGTTCTCAACAATTCAGTTGTCAGTGTCCAGCTGCTGAGCCTTCCATGGGGTGCTCTTCCAAACCTCTTTTAAACTGGCTCTTCCAGGTGTACTCCTGTTTCTGGAGCATGGAATGGGCTCTGGACTTGAGGAGTTTCCAGAACCTCCAATGTTCTATGTACAGGGCTGTGGATGAGGTGTTCCCCCTCCAGCAGAGTCTGTGTTCCTGTGCTCTGTGTCCTTCAAGGCTGAAGGGAGCTTATGGAGTAGAGAAAATGCTTTCAGTCTTTGCAGAGCTTTTCTCTAGAACACAGGAGAGTCACAGAACGTGCAAGGTCCTTGCAATAACCTCTTGATCCATTCAGGATCTGCAAATAAGAAAACAAGTTGTTCAAAGCTGGGGGTAGAGGTGAACAGAGGAATGATACCTGAGATGCACAAAGAGGAATCCTGAACAGTTTGTATATATTCACCATGCAGGAGTAGCTGAGAATTCAGAGGGATCCAACTCCATTTCTGTTCTGAAATTTTAAGCAATGCCAGTTTAAATTCCACCTCAGCAGGAGACAAAATGAAGGTGAAACAGTCTGTGCTATATCCTTACACACTCATCTAAATACCTATATAGGAAATGAATTTAAAGGTTCACCATGGCACAAATGTACTGTTCTCATTTTCTAAACTGAAATTAGATCCTTCACATAACACAGTCCTTGGTTCCTGTTTCTTTGTCCCTCTTCCATAACTGGATGCTAATATATTCAACCTGAATATAAACTAACTGCTGTAGCATTCCAGCACAGATTGTGTTTACCCAGCTCTCATTAAAATGTGGATTTATACATCAATTTCTGCAGTCACTGATTAGTAATTAACACGTCAGACAACAGGACACTGTGAAATGCAGAGCACTAGAGCTTCACATGGTAACTGCCTGAAAGAGAAAAGCCAATGAAACTAATTCAAGCCATTTTGCAGATGAAAGTTAAAAACACCTGATCCTGCCCCTTTTGCCAAGGACAATTTACCTTCTGGGGTTGGGTGCCGTGCAATGCTGTCGTGAAGCAAACACCTCCTGTACACCAGACTCTGACAGGACTGGTAGGTCAGAAAGCACCTGTGGAAGGACAAGGCATTTTATCAATATACCACTGAAAAAGGCTTCATCATTGGCCAAAAAATTTTTAGCATGCAGGAGAGGACGGGAAAAGCTTGAGGCTCCTTAAGGCCATGAATATTTACCCAAAGTAGCACATAGTACCAGTTAGGCAAAGTTTTATCTTTGTGACAGACTACTGTCTTGCCAAGGCTTCAGGGACAATCTCAGTGAACCCCACATAGGAAGATTTAATTTTCTAGATGTTCCAGAACTTGTCTGACTTCTCAGTGTGCCTGTTTTCAACCTTTTTTTGTTTAATTGCTTTTGTTTTCAAACACTGAAGGAGCCAGAACACACCCTTCTTCACCCGATGTTCCACAAAGGATGACCTGTCCTTAATTTTCCCTTGCTTGCTTTTTCCCTGTCCTCACCTTCCCCCCACGGGGAAAAAAAAAAGATGATCAAAAAGCATTTTATTATAAAAATGCTATATTGCTAAGGAACCAAATCCAACCTCCTCTCTCTCTCTCATGGAAGAGGACAAATAACAGCCAGCAAACACTGCAGCATAGATAACATGTTTTGTGAGTTTTTACTCCAACACTAACAAGCAGTTTAGGTGAACTCTTAAAGCATGTTTAAATGATCCAGAGGAGGGTAAAACCTCCTGCAGAGCCCGTTACCTGAGCCAGATGTGCCCGTTGGAGCACACGGCCTGCTTGCGGTCGGTGAAGGGCAGGATCTCTTTGCACAAACTGCAGTGCTCTGGGAACGTCTGTTTGTTCATTTTCTTCAGGATGTGCCCAATCAGCACCTGGAACACACAGGAGTCAGCAGGGATTATAGGAACACAGCTGAGGGGTGGAAATGCCTCCCAGGGTACTGTGGTGTCAGAGCATGATACAGGAATTGCACTGAATTCAAAGAAATGAAGGTGTAAGAAACGTAACACACCACTAAGTGTTCATTTATTCTCCTCGTGTTGTCATCTCCCAAAGATTTCTGTCCCACAGTAAAGGGACACAGACCTGAAAAGCAATAATGTTAAGCTATTTTAAAAGTACTGAAGGAACTGGTATTACACCACTGACCATTACAACAATGCTTTCCCTCATGACTATCACAGTGGATGTGCTAAAAAATAATTCCTGTTCAGAAATGGATGCATGTCCTTAGCAGCCAGCTTGGAGTATAGTGGAACATTTATGTGATCAAATTTGTCTCTGATGTTTCAACAGATACAAACCATATCCTAAGGAGCTTTAAAGTGTGACAGCAAACTGAACAGATAAAATACAATCTAGAAGTCAGCTTTTAATGATTATAAAACAAGAATCTTTTTTCTAAGATAAGAAAATCAACCTCTCGAACCTTCAATTCATAGTAACTGGACGCTGTAACAACCCAGCAGTTGTGCCAGGATACTTTCCCAGTGAATTACTGATGGCCACACTTGCCTGTGATTCCAGCAGGGAGAACACCACACACATCAGTAATGGACATGTGGTTCCTTCCCCTGTCCTTCTGGATACAAAGTAAAGGCTGATTTTTAGAGTTCAAGTGATTTAAGAACTTAGGGACTGAAAAAGAACTGTTCTCTGCTCACACAAAGAGGTACAGAGACACCTGAACCTTTCTTTCTTGTCATTGAGTCTTAAGAGCCAGGAGGCTGATGCAGAGTGTTCCCACCTGTCTCAAGCTCTGGAGCTGATCCTTCCACTGAAGGCTCAGGGAGCAATGCCAAGACCTGATGTACCACCTGAACAACCACAGAGCTCAATTATAGATACTTTCAGAAATGATACTTCTGCAGCTCTTAAAACTGGAACTGCAGCATAACTGACTAGAGGAAATGCATCCAAAGTTTAGTTTTGCAGAGATGATAGATTAAATAAGCTCAGTCATGAAAACAAACATCTCTCTCAATTGGTACATGTTTTAAGTCACTGAGAGCAGCAGAACAACCTTGGTCCTCTCCCTTGTGCTGCCAAACTTCAGGCATGATTATTCTTTATTGTACCTGATCCAAAATGCACCATCTGTATTTACATTCCTTCCTACCCCACAACTTGAAGGAAGGACAATTTAAGCTGAATGCTCTGGAGGAGCTGACTGGTAAGGATGACACGATTGCACTTCTCTTTCCCACCCCAGCTGTATGTTCAGGAGGGGGGAGAAGGAAATAACTCCTAACATGGAATCCCCTGAGCACAGAGGTCACTTACTCGTGCCGTTCTGTCATCGTAGCCATCATCAGACATTAAGAAGTCACAGACTCCTCTGGTGGGAATGCTGGTGTTTTCTGTAATCCATGTGTGTAGATAAACTTCTCCCAACACCCGTTTCATGTGTTCCCGTGTCAAGTGCATTTCCACGGCCTCAATCTGGGCCTGTATTTCAAGAAGTTTTTCCTCCATTGGCTCCCGCCCTCCAGTGTCACTTGACTGATGGAGAGAATCCTCTGCAGTGTCATCTAAGTCCACACCTTTGCCTGTGTCACACAGGCTTTGCTTGCTGGCTTGTTTTGAAGTTCCTTCCTCTTGATCATCCTCAGTGCTGCCCATCCCAGGGGAATCCGAGATCAAGATTTTGGCATCCTCGTGTGAAGGTCTCCACGTGGCCTCTGAGGGAGCTTTCTGCATGGACTGATACAAAATCCTCAGGAGAAACAGCTTAAACCTCCAAAAGTAAGTGGAACCACAGCTCTCAATCTTATTATCCAGTGCCTCCTGTAAGAACTGAGGAATGTGCTTGTCCTTCAGAATTTTCCAGCGCACAAGATCCGTCAGGTCCACCTGCCGGAAAAGGTTCTGGACAGAAGATTCCAAGAGCTGTGCAGCCGCCTCCTCGAAGGTTTTGAGGGTGACAAACTGAACCTGGTAGTTCTTGTTGACGGGGTGCAGCCCGTTGGCCATGCCCTCGGTTGTGATGACCGCCAGGTACGCCCCGCACGGGCTGACAGCGATTCCATGAGTCCTGACGGAGCCAAACACCTCCGAGAGCTTGATCAGCTGGTGCTCAAACTTCAGAGCCACGTCTGTGAATATGGGGATGAGCTGCCTGACCTTCCCGTCGCTGGAGCAGGTGTACACCGTGCCGTTCTGCTTGTCTGCCGTCATGGACACGATGGGCAGGGAGTGGAGCCCCGTCACGTGGGAATTGTGGACCTTCAGGCCCGCCTTGGAGATCAACAGGAGGCACCAGAACACGTAAGGGCCCCTTGCAGCCACCACCAAGCTGCAGCTGCACTTCTGGTAGGGGTGGTAGAGGGGGATACATTTGATGCTGTGCACGGGCAGCTGGTCCATCTCCTGCCACAGCACCACGGGCTGCCTGAGTGTGAAGTAGCCCTTGACCGCCTTGAGGTTGACGGGGAGGATCTTAACGGGGCCGTACGCGCTGCCCACGATCAGCCCGCTCATCTTCCGGTTGTTGTGCTCGTATTCCCACCAGGACAACACGCTGGGGGAGCTTATCCCAGACTCTATGGTGTTGCAGGAAGTAATGGATTCCTTCCCCAGGAAGGGGAGCTGGAACTGCCACACGGCGATGTTGCCGTTCTCGAAGAGCACAGCCAGGAGCACGCTCCCCACATCCCGGCACTCGTTGTTGTGCTTGACCTGCTGGGTGGTGCAGGTTCCCGACCACTCCATGCGCACGGGGGCCTGCATGCTGTGCCGCCGCTGGAACTCCGGGAAGTCGCCCAGCTCCCCGCAGGGAGTGTCGGCCTTGCAGAGTTTGTAGCCGGCCTCGAACAGGCGCTCCCCGTAGAGCTCGGTCAGGTCCACCAGCTGCACCCACTGCAGCCGGTTGAGGTTGGCGTGGATGGTCAGCCGGTTGTCCATGGTCAGGGCGGCCAGGAGGCACCTCCCGTTGGCGTCACAGCCCAGAGGGGACCAGCTGGAATATTTGAACCCCCTCATGGGTGTCAGGGACTTCCCCTCGGGGTTGAACACTCGGTCCAGCATGAACGTCTGGCTCACGGTCGGATCCACGGAGCTGGCAAACTTCTCCTTGCACTCAGCCACCTCCTTTTTGGGGCCGACCTACAAGACAACAAAAAGAACTATTAAAATGATTGTACAACTAATTTTTTAGCAATGCTCTCTTGGAATTGATTCCCACTTGAAACAGAGCATCCTGTACGACAACCTACCCTACATCATTGCAATGGTTAATTAAGGTCACTCCTAAAGGTTTCAGCCTCATTAATGCCCTGATGAACTTGTAGGAATTTGTATTGTTTTGACTCTCAGCTTTTGAATTTTTTTCTCTGCTGAATCAAAGAGCCTGTTTTCATACTGCTGTATAATATTTAAAGTGTAAAGCACTCAGTATTTCAGCTCTTCCATGTTCTTAGCATTGTTTCGGAACATGAAACCAGATCCACAATAACGGAATTATTATTTAATAAAATATTCACCCAGACTTGCCAACTTTGTAAAAAATCAAGTACTCCTCTGAAGGACAAAGCAACCCCTGCTGCAAAAATCCTTCAGCTTAGGCAGCAAACTAAGGAAGATTCCTCCTTAAAATTGTACTGAAGTAACTGCACTGGAGCTCAAGTGATTCTTAGAAAAACCACAGAACTTTAGAATCCCTGAAACCTCCTCAATACTGGATCATGTTTCCCCTGGACATCACTGGGATAGGTTTTTTTTCTCTCCTGTGCTTTTAAAACACATCAACACATGAGATCCTGCAGAAAGTTGTGTGGAGAAGGGGCAGCTCTGTGGTGGCTCCCCAGGAGGGGGATCAGGATCCCAGAATGGGTGAGGCTGGAAGGGACCACAGTGGGTCATCTGTTCCATTCTCTGCTCCAGCAGGGCCATCCCAGAGCACATGACATAGGATTGTGTCCAGGTGGCTCTGGAATATCTCCAGTGAGGAGATTCCACACCCTCTCCGGGCGACCTGTTCCTGTCACTGCACAGTGAAGAAGTTCTTCCTCGTGTTCAGGTGGAGCTTCTGGGGCACCAGTTTCTGCCCATTGCCTCATGTCCACGTGGTTGGCAACACAAAGCAAAATCACAGGATCAATTAGGTTGGAAAACACCTCAGAGATCATCGAGTCCAACCTGTGACCCAACACCACCATGGCACTAAGTGCTACGATCCACTCTTTCCTTAAACACTTCCAGGAATGGAGTCTCCTTCACCTCCCTGGGGAGCCCCTTCCAGTGTGTAATGACCCTTTCTGTGCAGAAATCCCTCCTGATGTCCAACCCCCGTCTCCATCCCCGTGGCACCACACCCCCTCCTTTATATATTCACATACACTAACGAGGTGCCACTGAGGCCGTGCCGGGCGCTCACCTTGAGCAGGCAGGCGGTGGCGGGCGCGGGCACGGCGGTGCGGTGGATGACCATGTCCTGCCCGCCGCTGTGCACGTCGCTGAGCTGCTCCAGCACGGCGATGCTGCGGGCCGTGCTCACCGACACCCGGTGGTCCTCGGACCACGCCAGCGGCTCCAGGCCGCTGGCGCCGTGCTGCAGCCGCACCGCGGGCTCCCGCCGCACGGCCGTGAGGCGGAACCCGGCGCTCGCCGCCGCCGCCGCCTCCTCCGCCGCCACCACCTCGAGCCTCAGCGGCGGCTCCTCCCGCCCCGCCGCCGCCATGTTGCCACCGCCTCTCGGGCCACGCGCATGCGCCGCCGCCGAAGCCCCCCCGGGCGGGCCCGGCCTGGGGCTGTCCCCTCCTCTGCCTGCGCGCCCCGCGGGGCCCGGGCCCGAGTAGAGGGGGAGCGGGGAGACCCCCGAGCTATCTGCGGCGCTGAGGAGTAGGGAGGGGGTGACGGGAGGGCTTCGGTACCCGGAAGGGGGAGCGGGGCTCGCTGCCGCCCTGCCTTCACGGACCGGGCCGGGCGAGGGGCGGCCCCGGGGGCCTACGGAGGAGAGGGAGGGACATGGCGGCGGGAGCGGGGCCGCGCGGGATCGGCGCGGTACGAGCGGGGGAGCGGGAACTGCGGGACAGTGCGGGACACGGGACACTGCTGGACACTACAGAACGCAGGGCGTGGGAACTGTGCGGGACATGGGACCGTGCGGGACAGGGGATACGGCACACTCCGGGATACAGGACGTGGGACGCTGCGTGACACTGCGGGGCACGGGACTGTGCGGGACAGGGGAGCCTGCGGGACATGAAACACAGGACACGAGACCCCGACCGGCCCGGGGATCGGGGCCTCAGCGTCCGACAAGTTGTTAAATGGGGCTTTTGGGTCCCCCCGCAGCAGAGGCTCGCAGGGGCTCCCCGGGTCGCGGTTTCGGGGTCGGGCAGGTCCGAGCTCGCCCGAGCCCCGCGGGTGGGCTGCGGGGGGACAGCCCAGCCCTGCCTTCACCTATTACCGGCCCGTGGGTGATGCTCCCCCAGCTCTCTCTGCCTCATCCCCGGATGCTTTAAAATGCTGCCAGAGAGGGGAAGTCTTATACTTTCAAGAAATTTTCTAATTGTGGGTGTGCTGTGAGCTGCAAGAATAGGTGCTTTGTTTTGAGGAAAGAAGCATTTCTTTAATCATGGAGTGGGAGATTCCAAAAATAAGGGCTCTGTGGGCTGGTGTTTGTGCTCCCCAGGATATCACGTTGTTAATTGTCGGTCATTAATGACTCTGGTTTGTTTGTTCATGTTGAAGCAACCCGGTGCTCTGAAGAGGAAGCTCCAGTCACCACACGGAAACCCACCTGAGAAACGCCCACGGAAACCATCCCTGAACACCTTCAGGAAAGGTGCCACAGAGGCTGACAGGAGGGGGAAGGGGAATCCACCACAAAAGCCAGTTTCCAAGAAGCAGCTGACTGACAACCGAAATGAAAGCCAGAAGAGCAGACCTTTCATTAAGACGTCCAGCCTGTTCAAAAACAACCCAGATATCCCAGAAATTCACAGGTATTTGAGACAAATGGGAGGGGAAAAAAAACCCTTTCAATGCCTTGATAGTCAGTGTCTCGAATTCTTGCCCTTGCTTGGTACTGTAGTTTCTTTGCTGTTTGTACAGAATGCTGATGTATAATTTTTAACCCCACTGTGTGCTTTGTTTGCTTTGTTTCCCCTGGCTCAGAAAAGCAGTGCAGCAGGTGCAAGAAAATGTTTTCACTACGGATTCTTTCAGACAGTTAGACCTCCATCCTCATCTGGTGAGTGGCAGGGAGGCTGCACAGTTCAAAACATGATTTTTTTGGTGGGGAACAGATCAGAGAGCTGAGAGAGGCACCTTTATTCATGGTGACCTGGACAGGGTTGCCAGTACTTCACCTGATTCTGTTACAGTCTCTCAGCTCAAGGTGCTGGCCCCTGACCTGACCCAAACACAGTCCCAGCACCTTCACTGCTTGCAGCTGTTATACCAAAAAAACCCCAGAAAACCAGCAGTGGTGTAATTCAATTAATTAGAAGAACTTTAAGGACATGAGAACTTTATATTTGGTTGCCCTGTACCAGTTATATAGAGAATAAATATCAGTCTTCTAGTTTTTGCCTTTGTGCTACAAAAAAATGACAAAAGGAACAGTTTGAGAATTAAGCCTTTACTGCTCTTTGTTGTCTCTCTAGATCTCCACCATAAACACTGTCCTGAACATAAGTAGCATGACCAGGTAAGCAAATAAATATAAAATCTTTGTGCTTCACTGCCCATTAAAGCCAATCATCTGTGACTGTTTCATTATATGTAATTGGTTTGTGAAGACCACAGTGCCTGATGTCCCATTTGCTTTGGGGTTTGTTGCTTCCAAAGTTTGGGATGGGAAATAACTTGTTGGTTACTCAGCAGGTCACAGCTGAAGGTGGAACCTGGGAGTCCTGCCTTCTAGTTTGGTCCTTGAATCATAAAACCTGATTTGAATCGATCACATCTGATGCCTGTCTAATGGCTTTGCTTGGAAGTCACCTCAGCTGATGTAGCCACACAGCAGAGATGAATGTGTGGAATTTGGGGGAAACAGAAGCTGCATAGGAAAGCTGTTGGCTTCTATCCTCTGTCTCATTTGTATTTCCTCACCTGTTTGGTTTGTCACACAGTGTTCAGAAGCAAACAATTCCTGTGCTCCTGCAAGGCAGAGATGCTCTGGTGAGATCTCAGACTGGCTCAGGTCAGTATTGAATTGTCACTCTCCTTCCTTAGGGCATTTTAACTGGATCCCAAATACAGAACTTAAACCTCACATTCCCAGTACAGCTCATACAGTGCCAGGCTGGGAAGGCTGGTGGGGGCCAGGCTCTGAATGCAGTTTAAGAATGGTGGGACAAATGGTGCTTTAATTTGCTGAAGTGCTGTAATTGCCACGTGGTTTTCTTTTGATGGAAAGTTTTCTGATTTTCTCCCTTTCAAAAAGGTAAAACTCTTGCCTATGGGATTCCACTTGTACAGTCTTTGCAAGGAATGGAATCCAAAATACAGGTAGGTGCAACAGGATTAAATATATTTGCTTTTGATAATAAGATTAATAAAAATAAAATCCAGCTCTTGTAGTCATTGCTGTCTCTTCTTGATGTAGAGATCAATCAGTGTGTCTTCCTCTTTATTTGTGCATGTGATGTGTGTGACCCTCCTGTTCTCTTGAGACACAGCTGATCCAAGATCAATGTCACCCATTCCCCATTGCTCCTTGGAGCAGGGTAAACTGCAAATAGGCTGAATTATCAGGTTTGGAGAAGGTAGAGTGCAGGAGAGACAATGGTCTGGAGGTTGGGAGAACTGAAAACAGAGCTCACTACCTTGTCTTTAAGATTAACTAGTATTTGACATGGAGCGAGATTTGATAATTGCTCCCAGTTTGGATCATGTGGTTGACCAGGAAATGTTGCTGCAGATCTTCCATCTTTTTATGGAAAGAGATCATCCTGACTTACAGGTGGAAGTGTTTCCAAGCCATCCTAGGCAGTTACTTTCTGCAGGTGTTACCTGTAGGTTGTTGCTGTGCATCAAACAGGAGAGTGTTTGTGCAGCTCAGAAATACAAGAGTGAAACAATGTGTGTGTGGAATAAAATGTTGGGTTTGACTGTGAGCAGGTTCCCAGGAGGGAAGAGAAGCCAATACAGGATTGATAGGTGAAAGACTTGATTTTTTAAAAAATCTGGGAGGTGGGAATACCCTAAAATGTTGTGTACAAACTTGTACTAAAGCCCTTCAGAACTCTCTATGTTGTCTAAGAGCTGTGAGGTGTGGAAGGGCTCTGTTTCTCAGTGCTACATTCTTAGAGGACCTGACCTTGTGTGTTTGCAGCGCAGTGATGGCCCTTATGCACTTGTACTCGTCCCAACAAGAGAGGTAGGTGGCCTTTTTCCTTCTGAATCTGAGTGTTTGAACACTGATTTTTAATGTGGGTCCACCAGGGAAGGGGAACTCTAATGCTCCCCACGTTGGGAAATGTTCTCTGTCCTTTTGCTGGGATCTTGCCCTCACAGGAAGAGCGTTGTCACTGTTGTTCAGTGCCACACCAGAGTAAGGGAGAAGGAATTTCTAAGTTTTCCTTGTGAATTGTGAAGCCTGCAGAACCTCTCTAGCTCAGTGCATGCCTTGTGCCTAACTCACACAGGGGGAGTGAGTAAAACCAGTGAAATCAGCTTTGCAAATGTGCAGGTTTATACAAACAATTCATTTTTAAAGCTGTTCTTTCAAATCCACAAGTGAATGCTGAAATTGAGGCCTCCAAGAGTTGGTTTCTCCACTGAACTCTCCTCTATTTCATTTATATTATTTGCAATTGCAAAGGCAATGTCAGAGGAGGGTATCAACCTTTTTAATTTTTTGTATGACAAATGATAATAACTTCCATGTGGAGAACGTACTGCAGGTGTCTCATTTGGGGCACAATATTTTATGCAACCTGCAGTGCAATCTCTCTGCTCAGTTCCATGAAAGGGGAAGGCTCTAAAGCTATTTAAATTTTTACAGCAGCAACTTACTGCCTCTCAAGGATGCTGTGTGAATACTAAGCTTGGAGGAAACTGTGTGTAAGCTTGTTTAAAGGGCTGCCATTGAGAGCGCTTAGGAAGGTAATTTGTAATTACAATTGTTGTTACTTTGTATTGGAAGCAATGGCTTTCCTTGAGAAAGGAAATGCAGGGATAGGAAGTTCCAGTGGTGTGATCACACCGTGGGTCAGGGGAGGGGACAGTGTGGGCTGCCCTGACTGCCAGAAGATAACTAAACTCTGAGCTACATTTCCCTTTCATGGTGGTTTTCTTCCAGAATTTGTGCCATTTTCCCTTTTACTCCTCCAGTGGAGCAAATTCTCCTGTGCCTCCAGCTTGTTTTCTCCCAGGGGCATCCACAGAATCCAGCAGAGTTCTTTCCTGTCCTGAGAGCTGGCTTGTGGGGCTGAACCATGGAGAGGGTTTTGAGCAGGCCCAAATATAATAAGAGAGGGATTATTCAAGAGAAAAAATTAATAAGCAGCTTCTAAAAGAAAAATTAAGGATGTATTCAAAATTCTGATGATAGACATAACTAGATTAGCTTACAGATTTTTGAGCCATAGGGACTTGTAGTCCAGTTTTGTGGTCCAGAGAGACTTTATCAGAGCTCATTTTCTTTTCTTGGTTTCCATAGCTTGCACTCCAAAGTTTTGATACAATGCAGAAACTGCTCAAGGTAAGAATTCAATGCTCTGTGTTCTTCCTATTCCTTGAGCCTCATGCTGCAAGAGGCTAAGCAAATTTCAGTTCCTGAGAATTCAGCTGGATGTTTTAAGGAAATCCAGCACCTGGCAAGATGTATAGTCCTTAAAGATAAATGTGTTTAAGTGCATGATTCCCCTGTGGCATGTTTTAAACTATTACATGAGCAATTAAGTGATTAATTATGGCACCTTAGTTGCACATGTTTTGATAAACAGGAGTAGTTGATTTTCAGAGTGATTTGTTTTTAGAAATCCCTTTCATTGTTTCAGTCTGAGTTATGAATGGAGACTCTCTCAGTGACAATGAAACTAATACTGGCCAGATGGGTTTCAGATGGGGAGCAGAACTTGGTGAACTGCTTTGCCAACTGAATGACTGGAGAAATGAGAAGGCTTTTAAAATCATTAAGTGATAGTGCTTTCCTTTTAATTGAGGCAGAGTATCTTACCATGGGGCCACAAGGTATCTAAGTTGTTTATCTCACCCCTATTCCTGCTCCCTCTTCTTTTTTTTTTTTCCTTGAAATGATGAGACTTCCCAAGCCTTTTTTTAGTGCTGGAATTACCAAGTAAGATTTTGTTGTGTCATGCTTGAATTTAAAGTACTTCAGTCTTTTTCCATAGTAATTAGGAGTTATTATAGTGAACTTTTGATGTCCTTCAGAGGGTGAAGTCTGGTCAGTCTGGGCTGACCCCCTTTAGCTTTTCTTACATATCATGTGTAGTAACCCTGAAATCCAGTGTGTAAACTGTCATGATCTAAAAGGAGTTTTAGATCATGATCTGACTGGCCCTTGGAGGGGCTGCATAACTGGAGGGTGTGATGTGATTATGTCAGTACCGAGGGAGAAAAAAGCAAGTTGAGCTGCTCCTGACACAATTCCTGTAATGCCAACTGCTAATGCCAACTTGCTTGGATATCTTCCTTACTTTAAACCTTTAAACTTTAAACCTTAAAACTTTAAACCTTTAAACCATGCTGCTATCAGCCCCCAGTCCCCATGTTTTCATTAGACTTTGTCTCTTTATTAAGAGAAATCAGTACTGGTCTTGTTTTCCTTCCTGTAGCCATTTACCTGGATTGTGCCTGGAGTGCTAATGGGGGGAGAAAAGAGAAAATCAGAAAAAGCCAGGTAGGAAGCCAACTTCTTAAATTGTATTTTGGATCCTTCTGCTCTACAGTGTCTTTATCTGTTACTCATGTTCTGAGTGTTTTTCTTACTGGGAGAGAGGATGGTGAGCTTGGATCAAGCTGTGATCCCTCTGGATCCTACACAGACACTGTGACTGGGTCAGCAGGAAACATTCACTTCCCCCAGTTGGATCTGTTTCTAAAATGTTGATGAGCCTTCTGAGAAGATGATCTCTTCTGTCAGTATTTTTTTTTCCTCTTCTGACAAACTCCTGTATTTGCTTACCACCGAGTGCTGCCTACAGTATTTGTTGTGGGGGAAATTGCTTGCTGGAAAAGAGATTTCCTGGTGTTAAAAATCCCTTCCTTTTCCCTTTTTAAAAATTGAATTGTAAGCTGGTAATCCAAAATGGAATTTTCATTTCTCTCTATATAAGCATACACAAAAAGAAGTTTACTCTTTGCAGTAAAACAAGTACTCAATTAGAAAGGAAAATCTAGCTTGGGTGTATTAGATTTTTTTAATATTGATATTTCTTCCCACCCTGTCCTTCTCACTGAGTATGCCTTTGAGCATCAGAGTATCAGTGATGATCAAGAATAAATTTTAACTGTGCAAGAAATTTCAGTTTTAATCAGTGAGAAAGCACAGTCCCTGATTTTACTGTGGCCCTTTTTCCCCTCTGTAAGTTCCAGTTCCTCACTCTGGCTTCCTATTCCAGAGTTACTGGTAACTTATGTGTTTTGGGGTTTTTTCTTTCTTTGTCTTACAGGGATTTTCTTTTTTCTTTTGTTTTTAAATCTAAACAGATTACGTAAAGGGATAAATATCCTCATTTCCACCCCTGGTCGCCTGGTTGATCACATCAAGTCCACAGAATGTATTCATTTCCGTCACACTCAGTGGCTCATTATTGATGAAGCAGACAGGTAAACTTCCAAGTGTTTAGATATGGAAAATAACTAATATGGCCTCTGCATCATAGTTCACTAAATATTAAAAAAAAAAAAGTACCACAGAAAGCATGATCTTAAGCCATTCATGCTCAGTGGCCTCAGCCAAGCACCAGATGTCTGGGATTAGGAAGAAATACCCGCTTTGGACAGATTGTTGTACAATTATTCATTGCAAAGATGTCATGTAGTATTAAGACTTTCTCCTCGTTCCTTCCTACAGCACTTTTTATCCCCTCTGCTGTTTTTGTAGGATCCTGGACCTGGGCTTTGAGAAGGATGTGGCTGTGATACTCAACACTTTAAATGCCCACAGGGAGACACGTCAGAATGTCCTGCTGTCAGCCACCCTCACAGAAGGTGGGTTAGACACACTCTTTTAGCTGAATAATGCACAGGCAACTGCAAAATACTTGGTTGAGTCTGACTGTTACAGCCCAGTTTGAAGCTTTTTGCAGAAGTGGAATAATGCCTGTTCATTTCTTTGGCTTATGACACTTGTCCTTCAGTACTGGAATTGCTATCAGTGTATATATTTACATGGTCCTTACATATGTCTCCCAAATTTGAGAGCAAAGCCACCTGGAAAGCACTGATTGGATTCTTTGCTCTGCAAATGCAGAATTGAGGCAGAAAGCTGATGACAAGAGAGCTGTTGTGTGATTTGCTCTGCATCATCCAAGCACTCAGTTCCTTAGGGCAGGAGTTGAGCCAGGCCTCATGACTCCTGCACTCTTGAGAGAGTGAAGATTTGTTGGTTTTTTTCCCACACACACATTTAAAACCAGGACTGCCAAATGCTGTCTGTCTGTAAAGACATTTATGTGCTGTGAAATAGCACAGTTGGCTGAAGTAGTGTCTTGTGAAGGTTTTGGTGGAGTCAACAGCAGCTAAGCCTGGTAAGCCCTGCTAAGTCTGAGGCTTGTGGAGATGTTCTGTCAGTGGCATAGGCATGGCTCACTGGGTCCTTGCCCTTCACTCCTTTTCACTGGAATTGTGTGAATTGTTTGGTGTCTGTGAACACATCCTCACACCCCAGACTGGAGCAGGCTGGGCCTCATGTGTTTCTCACTTTGTGTGGTTCAGGAGTAACTCGACTGGCCGATATCAGTTTGAATGATCCCATCAGCATTTCCATAGCAGATGAAATCCAGAAGGTGCTCAAACCAGCATCACAAAAGGATAGAGAAGCCAGTAGTTCATCGAACTGCACGGAGCAGGAAAACTTTGCTGTTCCAGAGAAGCTCAAGCAGTATTTCGTGATGGTCCCCAGCAAACTGAGGCTTGTCACATTAGCAGCTTTTATCCTTGGGAAATGCAAGGTGAGATTCTGTTTGCATTTATATTACTAAGTAGCCCTTTCCCCTTTCCAGCTCCTTTATCTGTTCCTCTGTTGAGGACAGCATGGATTAGATCCAGGGCTTTGAAGTACATCTTGAACCACAAGAGAGCTGAGGTGCTGTTGTGTCTTTTGTACTGGCAGTGAGATGTGTACTCACACTTCCTTTGTGAGCTCACTATTTGGTGTCAAACTCTGTGATCCTTTTTCTGTGTAATTATATCCCCAGAAGTGTAAACCACTGGGATCTTTTAGTGATCAGGGAATTGGGGGAGTCCTGTGGAAGTGATCATGTGCAATTCTCTTGTTTTTCGTGCAGTTTGAAAAACACCACAAGATGATCATCTTTTTCTCCAGCTGTGAACAAGTGGAATTCTACTATGATCTCCTTGTAAAGGTCCTTGCAGGAGGGCCAGAGTTGGAACAACCTGGGCATTCATCTCCCTCCTCCGTGTCCTTACAGTTTCTCCGTCTGCACGGCGACATGGAACAGGAAGTAAGCATTCCCAAAACGTCAGGATACGCAGTTTTATTCCTTATTCCCTATGATTTATTATGTGGCTATTTTGGGGAAGAGGGCAGAAGAGAGGACAGAGAGTCATTTCACCTCTAGGGGCCTCACTCTTCCATCTGCTAATGAGACTAAGGATATTGTCCCATTTCTGGGAAGTACCTTGGTAGCTGTATCTAAAAAGCACAGCTGAAGAGGCAAGAGGTGTTATTTCAGCAGGCTGAGGCAGCCTTTCTCTATTCCCAGTGGGTGCACTTAAACCATTTATATCCTGTGGTCACAATGTCCATTATGACCTGTGGTTCTCTCTCATGCAGTCCAGACAGACTTTTAATGCCAAAGGAAAACCTTGCCCAAGCCCTGAAACATTACCACCTAATAGGTTGCCCCCATTAGATGAGGATGGAGCAGTTTGGCTTTGGTTTTGAAGAACACTGTCTTGACAGATTGCTCCTTTCCCTGGATGGAATAATAGCAATACAACAATGATTACCTCAAAATAGGTTTGGGTTCTAGTCAGATAGGCCTGAGTGAAGAGGTTGGAGCCCTCTCAGAGAGCTGAGGGCCAGGAGAAGAGTGTCAAATGAGCTGTCACTATAGAGTTCCCCTGAGTAGCTGAGAGACCTCCCTTGGAAGTTCAGCCCCGATCCTGCCCTTGGTCTGTGATGGAGAGAGTTGCCACTCTACTCTGAGCTGCACAGCAGAGATGGTAAATGAATAGAGCTCTTCTGATGAAGCAAGAGGTGAAGAGCCATTGTTTTTCTCACTCATTCCCATCCTGTGGAGACCAGAAACATGTGCTTTGCTGTCCCTGCAGTCTGGCCTTTCCTCAACCTGCCTGCCTGAGCAAGTGAGCAGGCCTGGTCTGGCCCAACTCTACCCTGACCAGCTGTTAAGCCAACAGAACACCACTAAGTAGCTGGCACCAGGGGAAGGGTTTTGCCTTTTTAGTACCCAGTGTGTAATTAGTGCTTGATGTCTTCAAATTAAGAGCATTAATGGAGCTAAATTGTGGATCCCATATGGTACTGCTGAGCACGGCTGCTGTCATTGTCAACAAGATACAGCGTGCTCTCTTCTTTAATTTTTGTCAGCAGAGGGTTCAGTGTGTAAGCAAGGGCCCAAGTTTCCCTTCTTTGTACCTCTAGCTGGGAGTGAAGTGTGTGAGGTTTCTTCTGTATCATCAACATAACAGGCCATTCGCTTACCTCCCAGCCAGAACTCTGGGAAGGAAGGTTTGAAACATGGAACAAGGATGTTTTGGGAGGAGGGCACAGAAAGGAAAGGGGTTTGGTGTTTCTGAGGCCAGAGAAGACCTAAGCTCTGAAAAGCAGAAGAGCAAATGGAACCAGATCAAGGGATTGTGTGTGTGCAGTTGTTTCCCACAACTGCAGAGGGGGAGTGTAGGTGCAGAGGTGGTACTGGTGAGCAAAGACCAAGTGCTGCTGAGGCCTTTGGTTATTAGTGCTCAGAGACTGTCTTGTCAGACAGCAGATATCATTGGGATGTAATGTGAGTTGGGGAGTCAGTTTTTGTGACTTTTATCCAGTTAAAAACAGCCCCCAAAGTTGTCAGCTAAGCTGACAAGAGTGTGCTTGGGATGGTTTGGGGACTGGCAAAGCAGGAGGCTTCTGAAGGTAACTGAGGAGCTGTACTGAGTTCCTGCAGTTCTGGGGCTCAGTGGCTCAAAGACTGCTGGTGGGATAATTTGGGATCTGGGGGCTGTGGCTGGCCCTGCCTGGGGGCCTGAGCCCATATTGGAAGTGGGGGCTGCAGGAGTTCTGCTGGTGCAGCCCCGTGATGGGGACAAGGCTGGGGAGCACCTGCCTCTGAAACCCGTGGGAAGGAACAGCCTCTGTCCCAGGGTCTGCAGCCTGTTGGTGGCTTTTGCCAGTGTGAGGGAAGGGCTCAGGGAGGGTGCCCTGGGAGCTGCCTGGAGAGCCCAGGAGTCCTGCCTGCTTACCCCCTTGGACAGGGGGTTCTGGCCAAGCTCTCATCTCTCCAGCCCTATTACTCTAAGTCTTGTCCCACAGCAGTTCACATGAGCAGCTGAGCGTCACTGATACTTAATAACCCCCGAGTCAGTGCAGGGCTGTCTGCACGGCCCATTGGGCACATGATGAGCCTGATCTCTTGTGATGTGATTATATCACTGTGTCAACAAAATGGGCTTATCCTGCCCATCGTGTGACTGGACAGACAGCAGTGAACATGTCCAGCTTTTCCTTGCACTCACAAAAGCCTGTGTTGCCCACACAGTGTGCCAGTGCTTCTGCTGGTGCTGCCTAATCCTTTGTGGATCCCCTCTCCATGTAAAACTGTTCCTGCTTTTTGGCATACACAGGCTGTGCTTCTGTGCAAACCATGGAGGTGTTGGCTGCTTTGTTTTGACCAAATGCATCCAGCCTTCCCCAGACACTGTTCCTTCCTGCCTGGGATCATACCTGTGTGCCACAGATTTTTTTTTTTTCCATTTGCAGGAAGTCTTACTGGAACTCATGAGGCCAATTCCTTTGCTTTTGAAGCTGTACATGATCTAGTGAACAACACACAGTTGTTAAATTGTTATCTTAGCTAATTTGCTTTGTCTTTGATTGCAATCTGCATAAGCAGTCTTTTAATTTTTATTTTTCAATCTTCTAGGAAAGAACAGAGGTCTTCCAGGAGTTCCTAAAATCCAAGACCGGGGTCTTGCTTTGCACTGTAAGTAACTTGGAGTCCCTTTGCAGCTCCACACTAATGGGCCTGTCTGATCTCTAATGGTAGACCAGAGGATTTGGCACTGAGCTCTGATTCCAGCTCTGTCTGACCTTGAGGAAAGTCATCTCCTTTTTCTGCATCTCATGTGTTAAGTAAGGACTGGGGCCCTCTTTGCAAACTGTTATATGATCTTTTGCTGCAAGGTACCATGCACAGATGTCTTATACAGAGGCCACTAAGTATTTTGCATGGCCTTATGTCTGGAAAAATCCGTTCATTTGAAGCTGGAGCCTTGCCCTCTGCATGCAGCCAGTAGAATGCAATCCTGATTTGTAGCATCCCCCATAACTGCCAGAAAAATTGGATGCAATGTGATATTTCCCATCTTAATAACTACCCAAGGGTTAAAACCAAACACCTGCAGGGGTGGAAGGGGAGCCCAACCAGAGAAGGGGGTCAATGCAGATGCACATACTCTGCTGCTCTCCACGCCCTGTGCCCTTCAAGCTTCTTCCAGGGGCGCTGAGGGAGAATTTCTTGTCCTCTACTGAAGTTTGCTGGCACCCTTGTGTTGTGGTGGCACCTTCCCCTCTCGTTGCTGACCTGTGGGTGCCACAGCCTGCTGCAGTGGTGCAGAAGGCTGCACGATTTGCTCTCTAATAGTGGCAGCTGTTGATCTGCAAACGTGTGAATCTTGGCGATTTCTACCCACCGCAAACCTGTAAATTACAGCGATCGGGAGTAATTAGAGCTGAGAAACCCTCTCCAGCTCTGAAATGACTCCTCTTCTTGCAGCACAGTGTTCTTAAAGGAAACCAGTTGCAATTTTGTTCAGAGAGTAGGGGCTGGATTTTTCTCTTATTTTTATGCCTGCAGTTCAACCCAGGACTGCCATGTGTATAGGAGTGTTTGATTTAGCATTGCCAAATTATATATTGTATTATATCACCTCTAAAATGGTACTTGTTACATGCTAGTCCTGCTCCTGCTTGTGTGCAGGACCTTTCAGTGGTTTGATCAAGGTCAAAATGCATCCTTGCTATGCATAATTGTAACTATAACTTGGTTTCCTTGTATGCAGAGGTAATACTTTAGTGTCTCAGTTGAGAAGAATGGCAAAGCTTAGATCATTCAGTGGTGTAGGTTAAGTGATTTGAAGATAAAAAGTGTTTGGTAAATTCCAAAAAATAAATAGCTAAACTTTGTTATGCTTCATGCACATGCTGCCTATATCTGAGAAATTTCAGGTGCATATCTTGTTATTGAAATTCCAATTTAGTGAGTTTGGAAAGACAGTGAATGCTCAATTTCAGACAAAGAGAAGGCAGAATCATTGCAGTCTCTGGGCTATCAGTTCCTGGGTGAGACCATTTGAAGGGGAAATGCAGCCTGTGACAGGAAAAATCTGTCAGGAAGTGTACAGCTGTTGACACAAGGTAGGAAGAAGAAGTTGGATAAAGAAATCTCAGTGGATGGGATTCCCCTCTTGAGACACTGGAGATGTGGTTTGATTTCCTGCCATGCCACAGACTCTGTGCAGGTGGATATGGAATTGGGATGACAAGGCAAGTAGCCACATGTCAGCTGAGCAGTGATAGTTGAGTTTGCCCCAGACCTGTCCCAAATGGGAGGTAACGTGAGTTAACCTGGATTGCCATGAAGAGGGTGGTGTAAGGTAACACATTGATCATAACCCTCCTCCATTTCAATCTAAGCCACTTTGCATTTCCTGCAAGGCAGGGATGCAGATCCTGAGGGTTATGGTGACCATGGCTCAGCTGGCACACGGTCAGCATGTTAAGCACAGTAAGCTGTGTGTCTGAGTCCAAAATCTCTCAGTGCTTCAACTCCCCATCTGCAAAATGGGGAAAGTAGCACAGTTCTATCTTACAGAGATGTTGGGAGGACAAATGCATTGAAACCAGGAGGTGGCCTGTTACCACAGTAATGGGGACCATATGGACACCTTAATATAGAGATACACTTTGCACCAGTCCCACATTACAGGTGCCTCCCCAACGCAGATGTCCAAAGGGCAGCCAGGCACTGTGACCACCTCCTGCCTCCGAGGGCATTGCTTTTTCTGACACTTTCCTTCATATCGGCAAAAAAACACTCTGCAAAAAGATGCTTCTGTTCTTCCCACCGCGAAATCACGTTTTGTGCCCACAAAATTTTGAAACCTGGCTCACAAAAGAGCAACACAAATAATGTTGCTGTCCTTCCCTTGTCCCTTATGCCATGTTCTCCACCCATCTTTCCGCTCTAGTAAGCAATGGGACCTGCTGTTCCTTTTATTAATTTGCTCTATGTCATGTGTATATTAATATATTCCATAAAATATTTTTGCCAGACAATATAAGCTGGCAGACAAGAAAATAAAGAAGGGCCACGCATCTCAGAGGGTCTCATCCAGATTTATTTCTCTCTCCTTCACCGAAGTTCTTTGCGGCTTCCTTTGGGACGTGCCTTTTAAACAAGTTCATCTCTTCCAGGGAGGGAGGAAAGATCATTTGGAGATTGTTTGCTGTTTACTCAGTCACGCTAACTCATCTTGCCAGTTTTCTGGCGGCCCCAGCCAAGAGCTTTCGCCTCTGACAGCTTCTGTGCTCTCCCCTTCCTCCTCTGATTACGCAGCCCAATCTGTCACCCTGCCGACGGGGGTCTCTACCCTGCTGATGGCTTTCCACACTCGGCAGTAATGACTTTTGGCAGGCCGGGAAGGCGCGAGAGCTTCTTCCCCAGCTTGGAGAGCCGTTAGGCCCTCTCTGCCTGTTAGCTAAAGCACTTTGTGAGCTTCTTTGGTAAATAAATGAGTCATTTTAATCCAACTGACAGCCTGGCACCTGAGCAAGCTGCCTTCCATCTGTACTTCTAGGCCTCATGTAGGCAGCCAATTGTCAAGCTCAGGGCCTTCAAGACCTCACCATTGAGTGTCTTTCAAAAGCAACTTTAGCAATTTCCTTTGCCCTAATTAGATTGTGTGAGAGGGACTGAGCAAAACCAAGGCCCTCGCAAAACTTTTGTGGCCATGTTGGTTCTGATCTTCTGCAGTGATAGGCCTTGCTTTTGGGGTGGCCTTTTAGTTCTCTGTTCCCTTGCACCTGCCCCCTGCACCCCCATTCCCTTGCACCCACCCCCTGTACCCCACCACCACAGGCACAGGCTGGTAACATCAATTATTAGAAGCAGAAATTTCAGCCTTTCTGGAGTTCCCCAGGTGGATTGTTCCTCAATCCTGTGCCCTTCTGTGCTTTGCAGTTGGGATCAGGGCAGGAACGTGGTCAGAGCTTTAGATTATAGTGTTTGCTTGGCATCTGGGCTTTCTTTAATATTGCACTGGTTTAGGTTATTTGTCCTTGCTCCCGTGAGGTGGTCACTGAATTCTGCCTTCCACTGCCCACTGAAAGGAGTCAGCAGTGACCTGCCAAGGTGTCATATCCTTGATTTCCCTGTAATTAAGGAATGGTGGTGTAAGGTCATGCACGGAAAGGGGAATGTCTGATGGGTGGAAGAGAGGAACACTGGAAATCTATTGGGCTTCTTGAAAGAGTACTGGCAGCAGGGTAGTGCTTCTGTGCGTGGAATAAATGTGTGCTGGTGAAACTGGGTAATTGTTGCTTGAGCTGTATTCTCTCTCCTGCTAAGCTGACCCATAAGTAATTTTTTAAAATTCTGAGAAGTGGAAGCTCACAGGCTCTGCCAGCAGAGGAAAGCAAATCAACTCCAACTTTTTACCCTAGTTCTACCTTCCTGCTGTCTGCTGGGGCCTTTGAGGAAAAGGAGCTACAGGAGACACAGGTGGACTGATACTGAGGAATCTTTGAGAGTTTGCAAAACACTCCAATTACCAGTAAATCCCAAGAGACTTGTGAAAGAAAGCCAAGTGAAACCCCAGGAGAATAGCTGCTGATGTGTGTCAGTAAGGACTGAGGGGATTTGGTGGCGTTGTGAAAGCAACAGTGTTGGAATACAAGGCTGATGATGGGAGAGAGCCTTCTCCTAAGTGTTGTCCCTGGCTATTTGTAAGGCTTTTGGTTACTCTTTTCAACTCTGGCAAATGCACATGAGAACAATGCTGTTTGTGGCAGTGATTTTCCAACCTGAGGTGTTGAGAAAATGTATCTTGGAAGGAGGGAGAAAGTCTGGATAGATTAGAGGGGTGGCTCCTGCCCCTGCTGTCTGCTCCTTCCCGTGTTGGAGCTGCCTTCTCTTGACCACAGGGAGGGCTTGGCTGTTGGTTTGGTTTGGGGGAACTGACCCTGTTGCAGGGTCAGAGCCCTCTCATCAGACAGCCTTTCCTCACCTCCTGGGCGTGAGGAAGAGCACAGCAAAGGAAAAGACCAAAGGCTTGTCAGCGTGGAAGAACAGAGCCGGCAGCTCGGAGTCAGACGTCAGCGCTCCCGTCTGATCGCGCTGTAGAGTTTATAGTCTTGTTATCCCGGTAACTGCCGTACACATTCCCCGACTTCTCTTGATTTATTTTCTCCAACCTCCTTTAAATGGCTTTTTGTACATCTGTTCGTTCTGACTCTGGGAACAAGTCGCTTCTTAATGAGCGTGTTGGAGCACAAGTGTGTGTTATTTCGGAGTGGGCGCTGTGGAAAGTGTCTCCTCTTTTACTGCAGTTGGAGCCACAAAGCAGCCTGGCTAGTGCTTGTGGGAAGGCCTTTGCTGCCAAAACATCAGCTTCCCAGTCTTTTAACGTGTGTGGGAGTTGCATGAAAACACTTCAGTGGGTGGCTGACACATTTTTAGTACATTAAGCTCCTGCTTACGTCCTTAATATATTCTATTTTGCAACTACCTAAGAGATACATGTGTTCCAAAACATTTCCTAACAGAGTTAAATCTGCACACCTGCTCTGCTATTGCGCCTGGTGAATGTAAAATCCAAGGAGGATGTGAGGACATTACTAATGAACAGAAATTCAAGAAGGGAGATTGAAATGTGTTTGCACTCTCCGTTTTGGGCAGTATTTAAACTCTCTTTTCTCTCTGAAAGGGTGTGTTTTTTGAGCTGTTCTGGCTGTGGAAAACCGAAGGGTCTCATTCAAGTCCTTCTCCAATTTGATGGGTTTTCTCACCGGCTGGCACATCAAATAACACCCCTGACAGCAGCTTCAGACTCTTTTCTTCATAGCTGAATTTTGTTTCTCCAAATGAAAGCCAGACTGGTTCATATCTAAGGGAGAGCTGAGGTCCCCTCTCCTTGAGCTGTGCTCCAGCTTCCCACAGATTCTGCTGAATTGTTTGTTGACCTTTGTTTTTAGGGCCAGGTGACCTGCAAGTCATCTGCTCCTCAAATTCAGCCCATCACCTAGGAAACAACTAATTATTTGTAGGTAGAGATCAGTGTATCTTTGGACATTCCACTCAAGGCCAGGGATCCTTGACCATTTGCCTCTTTTTTTCTTCCCTTTTCATCATAAGCAGCCTGGTTTTGGTACTTAGGCTTGCTGTGGAGAAAGATGTGCTCAGAGATGATGTTGCCTTTCAGAGGTTGAATTCTGCCTCTCATTGTTTGGGTAGTAGGTCTGTTTTCATCAGTGAAGCAAACTGATGATCCAAAGGCCATTCAGGCAGTGGATTCTCTGAGATAAAATGTAAAATGACTGTAGCCAACTGCTGTAATTCAGCACCACCCTCCTGAAATAGGTGTGTTTATATCCTCCAGGCTTTGGGCCATAGTAGTGGGTCATTGGTTATTGTATTAGTCTGTTAATAACAGTCCTTGCATTTTAAACCCTCAGTGTTATTTCTGACCTTCAGTCCATCTCTCCTCAGACTAGGCACATACAATTCCTTCTTGCACAGCCATTTGCCTTCTGACATAATTACCATCCCAGAAGAGTTGTCACTCTCCTGGTATCTCCAAAGCATCTTTACTAAAGTAATTTCCTTATTAATTTTAAAGGATGTTGCAGCACGGGGACTAGACCTGCCTCAAGTTACATGGATCGTACAGGTAGGTTTGCTGTGAGTGTCTGTGTGTTTGAAGTGCTCAGAGGAAATCTCTTTTCAGTCCAGGACCCTTCTGCAGTTTTCTGGTCTTGGTGCTGATGCCTACCAGTGTGGGAGACCCACGTGTTCCTGACTGCAGGACTAAGGGTTTTATGAGGAGACAACATTGATTCCACATCTTTAGTCTGATTTTCTCTTCCACAGTGTTACCAGCTGTGGAATAATATTCCACTGGCTGGGATGAAACACCCTCCATTTCCCCCCACAGGAGGCCAAATCTTATGAAGTACCAGCCATGTCTTGTAGTTCTGTGTTTCTGTTTTCCTGAGCTTTCCAGGGAGGGAGTTCCATGAGGAGTTTAAATGCAATCCTAATGTTAAACAAGTAGCCCAATAGTGTCTGTGCAGTGACCTGAGTGTTTGGAGTAAGGCTTTGCTGGGTTGAGGCATCCAGCTTCCAGTAGAACTGCATAGTTCAGATTTTCCCTGGAAAAAAAAGGCCAACAAAACCCCCACACTCCTGTGTTGCTGTTGACAGGAATATAGTCTTTGGGGGAAAAAAAATAGAAACTAAGGAAGATGGATTGAACCTTAAAAATAGCAGCCTGTCATTTCAAAGAGGAGGCTGAGAGCATGAGGCAGGTTTCATTTCTATAAAAGATTTATAATTAAAAAAAGGTTACTTGAATTGAGGAAAAACTGATCCAGAGATTCTCATGTATCAAGCGACACCTGGGTAGAAGGAACAAGGCACAGAGCCTCAACAAAGCTTTTTAATTTCTACCTCATCCCTTCAGGTAACAAATTTGATTTGATTTTTGTGTTTTTAAAAAAAAAAAAAAAAAAGAATGATTTTATATCAGCCAGCTAGTTGGAGAAGGCTGAGGAAGTGAAGTCTTTAATTCCCAGATCTGTATATTAATATAATTTAACCAAAGATATAGTTGCCAGTGTTAGAACGCAGTGCAAATTACCTAAAGCCCTGGGAGACTTCTGTGTGTCCAGAAGGCGAAATCTCAGCTGTCCTGAGAGCTGTGTCCAAGAGCAAGGACCTGCAGGGAGCAATTAGATTGCTCTCAGCATCTTACTCACACCTCTAGCCAGTAGAAACTTTGCCAGAGGGCACAGGTATAAACACTAGAGTGGGCTTTGGTTGTTGGGTTTTTTCCAGTTAAACTGCTGAGGGCTCATTTCTGAGCAGTATCTCTTGTGCTTGTTCATTTTTCCAGGAAAGAGAAGGAGGGGGGCAAGAATAGGGGGAGGTTAAAGGGAGGGAAATATGTCACCCTTTATCAGATCTTGCAGATGGCTGGGCAGTTTTGATTCCCAGTGAAGTAAATGAGAGGCACTGCTATATTTGGGGGGGTCTTTAAGCAACATTTTTGTAGTGCCTGGTAGTTTTACATGGGAAGACAGTTGCCACCTGTGTCACACGCTGCTGAAAGCACTCCCTCCTCTCTCTTAGATTTATTCTGTCCAGTAACCAGCTATGATTTGCTTTAATCCAGACAAGGCAATTTAGCCCAACTCCAAATTTGAATCAGTTGCCTTTTATTTTGTGGCTTTTCTCCCAAATCCAGAGCAGGCGACTCCCCGCTCCGTGTGGGCAGTCCTGGGAGTTGTTTGATTTGAGGCCATTGCGAGATTCGATTTTATATAAATTTTTTTTTAGGGGAAGCCAACAGGTTTCTGACAAGCCTGTGTAGAAATAAAATGTAAAAGGCGAAGAGAGACACCGAGATGGGGAAACTGTCCTATTACCTGGGAGTTGGCCAACGTGTCACGTTGACATGTCAGAAAGCTGAGGGGGCTGAGTGACGGTTCCAGGGACGAGCCCCACGGGCGCCTCACAAACAGCCCAATTCCAGAGGAGCTGCAGCCCCACAGTGGGGTTTGCTGAGATCCCTTTTGTTCCCAGATGAGCGGGGCGAGCGTCTCGTTTATAATTAACACGCTGTGTCCTGTTAATTCCTCCTTTCCCTCCCCGTGTTCCCCGCTCTGAAGTGCAGCGCTCCGGCTTCACCTGCGGAATACATCCACCGGATCGGGAGGACGGCTCGCATTGGCTGCCACGGGAACAGCCTGCTTGTCCTGGCGCCTTCGGAGGCAGGATATGTCAGCTTGCTGGCTTCTCACAAGATTAAGTGAGTCAGAAACGCGAGCAAAAGTTTCAGCTCATCCTTGCTAATTAACCTTCCGTGGCACTTGCAGCGGGACTGTGTCTCGTGCAGGTTTTAATAAGAATTTATTAATTCTTGTGATCCAGGACTGGCCCCAGACTAGCAAAAGGAGAAGAGGGAAGTGCGTGAAAATCATCAGCCTGACAGATTGTGCGTGAGCGAGTGTGTGTGGTGAGGGGCAGAGAGGAGACCATAGTCAGGGGTCTTTTTCACCTCATTGTTTTCTCTCTGGCCCTGGGTTCAAATCGTGACTACGTGGAGATCACGAGTCAAACGAGCCTGTCAGATGCTCCCTGGCCATCTGCCTGCATGGCACCATATTATCAGAGGTATTATCAGAGACTGTGCTTGTTCTTCAGGAGAGATCTGGTGGAGAAATTGCTGGGGAGATGTGGGTCATACCTGGCAGGTAATCGACCAAGATGGGTTGTTTAAGTGGCTTGTGACAGTCCTGGAAGGCAAAAAGGGAGGGTGGACTCTGCAACCAAATTGGAGTGTGCTTCCAAGCCTTGGGAAGGCTTCTCTCACATCAGCTCTAGCTTAGACTTGGGAGTAGACAGCAAGGAGAGCAAGCCAGGCTCAGTAAGGGCCTGTCCAGTGTGCAGTCAGGTACCTGGTGGCCAACACATGGTGAGATTTTAGTCCATCTCTGCTTGCACAATGGTCCTTTTGTGGGGAAAACCCACAACTGGCTGCTCACATTGCTAGGCAGGAGTGCTGGTGGGTCTGGAGCCTCCTCAGCTGGGTGTGTGTGACTCCCCTTACTCCCTGCAGTGCTGTCTCTCAGCGTTTGAGAACATCAGCAGAGTCCTCCTCAGTGTTGTACCAGTGTTGATGGAGCCCTGTAAACTCGAGCACAAATTAGTTCTCTTTTATTTCTCGTGTTTCTGTCGGGTGGAGCTGCTTGGAATCGAATTTGGTTTTGCATCCTTGAAACAAACAATTGTTGGCAGTAAATACAGGCTTATTCTAGGCTGTGAGCCATTTAGTGGTCTAACAAAGAGCCATCCATCATCCCAGGTAACTATCTATTAAGCAGACACCAGCAAGACATGGAAGGCTAAGCTGACAGGGGGTTTTTTTCATGTAACAAACAGCACTGACATTTAAAGGTGAAATCCCACATAATTGTGAATTTTTAACTCCAAGTGGAAAGTTCTATTTTTCTATTTTATAACATTTTGGACGTGTTAGGGGAAGGAGAGGGAAATTTTCCTCTTTTTTATTTTAAGTTTTCGTGCTTTTATCCAATTTTGTTGGTTTTTAACAAGTTTAAGTTTGCTCAGGCTGGTAATTACATCTGCTAAGGGGACCTGTTGTTGAGCTGGCCACGGTCTTCAAGAATCTGTAGAAGACTCTGAATGAGCAGGGGGAGGTTTATGTGAATTTATTTTTCCTTCACTTTTCGCAGCCGAACAACTCTGGGGATTGTCTTTTCGTGTTTGTTTGTTTGATGTTCTTCATAAAACGTGCTGCCCTGCAGATAAAGGACTGGCCAAAAAGGGAGTGTAATTTGCCTTCCTTGACCCCCATCTTCAGAGGGAAGGAAGCAAGTGTCTAATTGGCACGGGAGGACCATCGGCCCGCTCGCAGCCGTGTGGCCTCCGCTCTTCCCACATGGATGTGGGAAGGGGCACCAGGACAGAGCAGGGAGCTGATGAATTGCAGAGAAGATGCAGGAAGGCAGCTTGGAGCTAAAGGCAGCAAGTGCCATCAGCACAAATTGCCGTTACCCTTCATAAACAGAGCATTATGGTGATAATCCTGACAATTTAATTCAGTGCGAGGGCGAAAGACAGCATGTGTTGGACTGTCACCGAGCCTCTGAAGCACTGCTCATTTTTGTTCTTCACCCTAAGTCTTTGTAGCTTTTGACTTGGTCTGCACGAGTTACTGGAGTTTGCTTTTTTGTAATTTTTTTTTTCTATTCTTTGCTTAATTTTTAAATCTCTCGAGTTTTTGTCGAGGATGTGTGTGTCTGGTGAAAATTTTTTTTAATTCGTTTTGGGGTTTGGTTTTTTTTTTTTCTTTTTTTTTTTTTTTTAAATGAAATTCCCGCTGGGTTTATTGAAATGTAAATACTTCATAAAATATGTATTTTGAAGAAGACAAAGCATGAGATGGGTCCCTGCAGCCTTCAGCTGGTGTAAATGAGTGGTGCTGTGCTGGTTTACAGCAGATGAGGATCCGACCCAGAGTTTTTTCCTAAACCCCTCCACCCACCCCAGCATGCATGGGAGTAAGTCCAGGAATGTTGAGAGTCGGAAGTAATGAGAGCAGACATGGCTTTGTTCCTGGATGAAAATCCACTTCGGAATTAGAGATGACTGCCTTTGAAATTGGAAATCGCTCGCAATTAATTTTCACCGGTACCTGAAGCCTCTCCTTGGCTTCCACTGTGGAAAAGCAGCGTTGGCCTTTGCCAAAACCATCTCACTTTGGCTCTGCTGAGATCGGGAATTCCCGGTGGGGCTCGGGGAAGCTGCAACTTTCTGCTCGGGCTTTGTGTGGCTCGAAGTTGTGGCTCCTCTCCCCAGCTGTAAATTCCTGCGTGCAGAACATGCACACTCATGTTTTCTGCTCATTTCCTCTTTCCTTCCTCTCTCTTTTTTTTTTTTTCTTTTTTTTAAGGTTCTATCTCAGCTCCGATCGCAACTAACAGATTTTCCTTCAAAGGGAGGAGGCAAGAAGCAGAAGAAAGTCTGTGAGGTTCACTTTTTTTTTTCCCCTTCCTTTATGTCTCTTTTAGTCCCTTCAGCTGCAATCTCGTAGCGCCTGCCTCGACAGCTATCAGATAATTTCTTTATCTCCTAACGGCGGCCTAACTAATTTATAAAGGAAAAGGCATCACCGTGAAGGCACGAGTCGTTTCTCTCCCTTCTCCTGGGTTGTGCAGACTCCCCTCCCCTGCTCCCCTGGCTGCTCCCCGCTGTGAACCAGGCTCACAGATCTGTTCTGCTGCGCTGGCGTCGCGCCAGGCGAGGGGAGGATCGGAGAGGGGGTGACAACTCCGACAAATCAATGTCAAAGGTTTGACATTTTCATTCATAGCGGCGTCAAAGCAACCTTTGCCGGGGGTGGGGAGGGGGAGGCCTGCTTTTCTCTTGCTTAAGTGGTTGCCATTTATGTTTTAATTTACTGTTCTACGTTGCAAAACCAAACAGAGAAACCCTCGTGTTCGTTTTATGCTCCATTTCCCTTTCTCCCCCCGCCTTTCCCCCTGTCCTCTGCGAAGGAATCTCCCAGCTGCACAGCAGTGGGGCTGGTCTCCCATACAGGAGGATCTTATGGCCTGTCCCTGTTCCTCTGGGCCATCTCTTTCCCCCTCCTTATGCTGTGGTGGGGTTGAAAAGGCAAGATTGCAAAAGTAAATGTATTTTTTGCTTTTACTGGTAAGGACTGGGAAGCAGGTGAGGATCACTGTACAGAGTATGGCAAAGATACATCCATTCCTGCCAGCCAGATGTTTAGAGAACTTTGAGTGAAAACAATACCCTTGTTCTTATAATTTCTTTCTGTACTTTACAAATTGAAGAATATCAGCAATGTTTCCTTTCAGAACCCATAGGCACCTTTCTGGCCATCTGAGAACTGTTGGACCCCAAAGATTTCTCTCTTCCTTAAGATTGATGTAATCCCAAATGAACTCCTTGGCTTCTGTGCATTTATGATTTATTCTGGCATTGAAAGGAAAGGAATCTCTTTTCTAGAAATGACCTTTGCCCATTACTGAAAATTTAGGCCCACAAACTTCAGCTTCTGTAATCTGAGTAATTCCCTTGGAAACAGGACCCAGTTTGGATGCAGCTGTAATATTAATGGCCTGGAGCTGCACAGCTGTTCCTGTGTTGTCACCTGGTGTGTGTGTGTGCCCCATAAGACAGTGTTAAAGAGGACAAAGAATTCCTAGTCTCCTGTAAATGCACCTCTAAGTAGGACTGTTTGCTTGGAAATGAAGCAAGTTTGTAAGCATTTCCATATCTGGGCCATAGCAGTGCCCAGCAGTGTCTTGCAAGCAGGACTGGAGAATAAATCATCTGGTTGAGTCTACAGGAGGAATGTGAGTCGACAGAATGAAAATAAATGCCCAGTGTGAAGCCTGGCTAGGACAGCTGACTGAGGCTCCTGCATTTGAAAAAAATGCTGTGGGGTCCCTAATGGGCTGGGCTTGGGCTTTGCACTTCAGATGAGAGGGAAGGTGAGTTCTCAGAACAGGGAAGGAAATCAAACTGTGTAGCTGGTGTCAGAAGTGGATTTTGAGGCTATAAGTGAGTTGGAGGGTGAGTGTGTCCTCTGGGAGGTGTCTCTGAGCTTTGACCCAGGCAAGGTAGCCAGGAGTTGGAATGATGTAGGTCTTGTGGGAAAGAGTGATGATGTGACCAGAAGGAAGGAAGGTGTGGGAGAATTGGCTTGATAGGAGAAGATCCTTGGGATTTTGTTGTTATCCTCTGAGTCACTATGAGAGGAAGGAGCTGTGTCTTTACACAGCTTTAGCTCATAATTTTGGGAACATGGTCTCTAACAGGGGTGGAAACAAATGCGTGTAAACAGCAAAGCATTTCAATCCTTTGAGTGAGGGTTGAGTGTCTCTTATTCCAGAGGTTCTGGAAGCTAAACTGGGGGAGACAAGATGTAGGAGAAGAAGCAAAGTAAGTAGAGCACGTTTCCAGCCTCTGTGTGTGTGTGTCACAGTCAATCTCTTTCTCACAGTTGCACAACTAACCAAATACAAACACCTCCTGCTCCCTGCCCATGGCATCAAATGTACAGTGAAATGTTTGACAACCTCTTGGTTCAAGGTGGAGGTTGCAGATCTTACTCTTTAGAGTTACAAAGCAAATCTACAAGAAGCATTAATGTTATGAGCTGCTTCAACTCTGTCTGGAGTTTCTTTTAGTGGAAAACGTAACCAGATGGTTCCCAATTGTCTTAATGCTTCTCAGTGCAAGGAAAGAAAAAATCTGAAAATAATGGAAGTGTAATTAAAGACCTAAATTTTTTCTTCAATCAGTTCCTCTGGTTGAGAGCCAAGGAGACTTTCAGTGAACTGAAAGTCCACCCTCAGTTATTTTGATGCTCTGTTAGAACTGGAGTGTGTGTTGGTTACTTACAACACATGACAAGATTGTGGATGAAACTGTGTCTCTGTGACACAGAGTGAGTTTAACTGGGGCCAAGATTTCACAGAAGTTACAATTTGAGGGTTGCTGAGGGCGTGCCTGGGCTAAGACCTCATTTATTTCAGAGATAAATCCTTAAGCTGAACATGTAAATCTCAATCTTTTTACTCAAGTGTTTCCAGTCTGTGGCTCGTTCCACTTTGTATTTCTAAGTAGGAGAAATAGTAATTTTTGTCTTTGCTGCCTCAGTGTTTCAGAGATGAAGATGGAGAAGGTGTTAACCAGCCTGATGAAAGATGATCGCTTCAAGTTGCACAGACCAGGAAGGAAGGTGAGTTACTCTGCTGATTTTGGAACTGCTCCAGTTTTCATCTACCAGTTAAACACCACAAGTATTCCTGCCTTAGCTTCTTCATAACACGAGGATTGGTATAGCCATGATGTCAGGCAGTCCAAATAATTACAGAACTGCCTTATATCACAATTTTCCAGACTTTCTTGTCCCCAAAAAGCAGTTGCTTACTAACTCTTCAGCAATTATCTTTGTAAAAAACAATAAAGGCTTCTGGCTGCAAAAGCTTAGGGTTTTTTTCCCCCCCTTCAATGTATCTGTTCTTCCTGGGTTTTCTGCACTAAAATACTGTTGGAGATGACAAATGGCACTAAACTTCTCTGAAGAAATAAGGAAAATGTATTTGGTGATGTGTTACACAGGGGTTTTTTATCATCTGTATTTACTTGGAGCCTAAACCAAAGCTCCCTGGTTGTCAGGCACCTTTTTTATTGACTTGGGCCAGCTCTGGGTCTGCCTTCAAGCTGCTAATTCACAGAATTCAGTCATTTGCAATTGATGTCCCGGGCGTTGCTGCATCCTGGCAAATTAAATCCTCCAAGAACCCTCATTTTGAATGGAAGTCAAGAATGTGTCAGGCATGATGCAGCAGCTCTTTTTTTCCTCTTGATGCTGTTTTCCCTGCTCGTGCTCTCTGTTACACGGTGGATGAGCCGCCTTGTTTCCCGGGGATGACTGTGGTGTTCTTGGTAAACACGCTTTTGAAAGATGTTCAGTGTTCCTACACACCCTGTGTCTCACAGAAAGCCAGATCTGAGCTTTCTGTGCAGCTCTATTTAAAGCTCTTTCCCACCACTGCACAGTTTTTGGCTGAAATCAGCCTGTAAATGCCTATATTTTAAATGTCTTCATCATGCTTAGGATATGACCTCTTAACTCAGCAAATATCTAAAAGTTTAGTTGTGCTTTGCTAATGCGAGAAATTATTTTAAATGGTTCTTCTGTGTGTAAATACTTTTCTCCCAAATGTGCTTATAGGGGGGTAACTTTGGGTTTCCTCTGGAGAGTTTTTCACCAATTATATTTATGCAGAAATTGCACTTTAAATTTGTTGCTGATGTTGGGCAGAATGTTCTCTGTTCTGGGCTTGAGGACAAATGTTCTTTTCATGGAAAGTGAGCAAAAAAAAAAAAAAGAATATGTTTTGTTCCAGGAAATTATGATTTAAGTCTTGAAAAGTGGCAAGAGAAAATGCCTTTGGAACAGCAATAAAAACCTAACAAAAAACCTGCTTGCTCCCAAGACTGCTCAAATTGGTATTTCATTCTGCATACTTAAGCACAGATTTTTTTTTTTTCAATACTCTACTTTTGGCTTTCCCCTTTTCCTTCAACAACTATAAACCCAAACCCTGTTTGAGAGGAGCTGTTGCCCTGGTTTGGCTCAGCTGTGCTGCTGGGCAGGCCCTGCCATGGCAGGTGCTGCACGGAGGTGGCACAGAAGGAGCTGCTTCCTTTCACTTGCAGTCAAAGGTGGGATTAAATTCCTCTTTTCCCTCTGACAGTGGGACTGTGCTCTTGACTTCACTGGAGCTCAGACATATCCACTGTGGCTGTCAGAGGGTCTTAACCTGCTGCAGGAACTTATAAACACAGAATAACCAATTTTTGTGTGACTCAGAATCTGAAAGGATTGGGACTGAGGAATGGAGTTCATGGAAAAAATTCTGTGTTGTTTAATGGGGATGAAATTGCAGCAGTTCTGTCAGTATAAAATAGACCCCACCAGGAGTTACTTGGGAAAATGTATTAAATACAGTCAAGATACATTCTGTTTGTTAGCTGTTTTACTGCCATCAGGGCTCTGTGAGTGGTCAGCAGTGCTGCCTCAGAAGGCTGCAGGGGCATTTTCCAAGGTTTGATGAGGGTTAATCTCTATCAAATCCTGTAAGTTTGCCATACAGACAGTGCAATAAGCTGGGAATGCAGCGGGACATTGCTTGGGACAGAGAGGTGTCACAAGGAACTGAGGCTGATCCAGTTGTGGTGTTGCCATTGGAGAGAGTGTGAGCTTTGCTGATCAGCTCTGCATGCACTGAGTCATGTATATATTATAGGTGCACACAGGAACCTCATTATAATGCTCTTCAGTTCTCATTGCCTCAACTCAAGTCCATTATAAGTACCACGTTGGAACATGTATTTTTTGGGCTTCTGTGTGTGCAGCCAGGGAGCAAGCTGAAGTGCCTGTAAAATGTATATTTTATATTTAGGTATATAAAATATATATGTGGCTATGTCTGGGCGTGTGAATGTTCACCTGCCTACAAAGAGAATAAATTTGATCTTTCAACTTTTATGGAGGGGGGCAGGGGGACTTGGTGAGTTCTAGAGAAGGTGTGTGGAGGTTAGTAAAAAGTTGTTATTAAAACAAAATCCTTCATTTTGTTTTGAAGTATAATGGAAGCAGGAGATGTTACAGCCAGGCTTTTTGGTGGTTTTTTTTCTTTCCACCATCTTTTTTTTTTTTTTTTTTTTTTTTACTGTTTTAGAAATGAACTTTTCTATCTCAGTCTGGTCTTACTGTGTCTCAATTCCTTTTTCATTATCATATTCTTTTAATGAAATCAGAAGTTTTCAGTACTTATCCCAACCTCTCAAACCTAAAACCTGCCATCTTTATCACTGGAAGTTTCCTTCTTCTGACAGAAATACCTGTGTGTTTTCCTGGTGGAGTTGGCATTTGGGGGAGTTTTCCTGATGTCTTGAACTGGTTAAATAATGTTGCACCCAGACTTTCTTCCTTGCTTCCCTTCTTTTAGCTTACAAATACTGTAATTGTCCACAGTCATTTTGCCAGTGGTTCAGGATCTATCAGAGCAGGATTTTAAGGAATCACAAGGTAGAGAAAGTTCTCCTATCCCACTATTTCTCCATAGTGGCCATAGTGCTGCTTTTTTAACAGATGTAACAAATTTAGATGGGGAGCAGATCAAGCAAACCTCTGGGGTAGGCTTTTATCTTGGAAAAATGTGTAAGGGTCTCAAATTAATTGTCCTGTTCATCCAAAGCAGGATACAAGCAGGATTAAAGCTTGCTTGTGTGAGTAAAGCACATGGGATGGCTTCCCTGCACTTCCAGTGGCACTGGTTTATTTGATCTGTCCAGACACTCACATCATGGGCAGGTTTTATTTTCACAGTTTGCCTCTGAGTCAGTTTTAAATTTAGATTTATTTTTCTATTATTATTATTGGGGTGGGTTTTTGGGGTTTTTTTTTTAGATGAACCTACCTGGAAGGCAGGAATCAAACACAGGGGTTTTTTTCATGCCCATTAGGGTGCAATTTTAAAATGAGATCTGTCTCAAGGGGCTGAAGGGGATAAAAGGCAAGGTGGAGGTGGGAGGAGGGGAGAAGCTGTTTTCTGAGGACATTATGTTTCCTGCCATTTGCTTTGTTTTTGTTTATATCTCTTGGACTGACCTCACACTTTGGAAATTATGCACCTACTTTTTTATCCCTCGTTTTTGTCTTACTTTTTTTATTCTTTTTTTTTTTCTTTCTTTCTTTTTTTTTTTTTTTATTTTCCCCCAGCACCAGGAAGAAGAGATGCCTCATTTTGAAACCTAAAGGGGGGAATAAGAAAAGTCCTTTGTAATATATTGCCATATTATCACTAAATCCCCTGACAGTTGTGACACAGAAGCAAGTCACCTGTCACTTAAGCTTGAGGTCTCTTTAATTTTCTCCTGGAATTCGCACCAGGCTGTCTTTAATTTGAGGCCTTTATTGGAATTCTGAAACCTTTCTGCCTCCCCGGTGCTCAGATCTATTCTGAGTGCTGTTACAGAATGTATACAATAACCAACACAGGGATTCAGAGGGGGCTGAAGCACTGTTTATTTAACACTCTGGAGGGATTTTCGTGCTTATTCGGTCCTGGCTACCCGGCTTTCAATATCGCTTTGACAACCGTTATGCCCTTCTCATTAATTTTAAACAGTTAAAACACAGGAAAAAGAGAAAAAGTTTTCATTATTAAAGTGCTTTACTTTTTAATAACAGAGGATTCTGTCCGCCAGGGGAAAGGGCAAACCTCACTAATTTCACATTCATATTAAAAAACGCTGGGAAGGTGACACTTTGTGCTGCCAGGAGGCTTAACAAAAGGAGAGGGATGGAGGCAGGAGGAGCAGGCGGGGCGGGAAAGTTTTATGTTTCACGTCAGTGGAAACTTGTTAGTGACAACAAGGAGTGTCCACTTCGGGGAGGCACCTCCACTTGGCCTTTATTAAACCCCTGCAGAGGCCCCTGGGCTGGAGACTGTCCCAGCTGAGTAACAGGCACAGGTTAACTCAGACTAAAAGGTGTCTGTGAAACGTGTCCAGAGAAGGGCAGCGAAGCTGGGGAAGGGTCTAGAGAGTAAATCATGTGAGGAGCAGCCTGGGGGGCTCAACCTGGAGAAGAGGAGGCTCAGGGGAGACCTTTTCACTCTCTACAACTCCCTGACAGGACGGTGGAGCCAGGTGGGGTTGGGCTCTGCTCCCAGAGAACAAGTGACAAGATGAGGGGAAATGGCCTCAAGCGGTGCCAGGGGAGGTTCAGGTTGGACACCAGGAAGAATTTCTTCATGGAAAGGGTTGTTGAGCATTGGAATGGGTTGCCCAGGGAGGTGATGGAGTCCCCATCCCTGGAGGTGTTCAAAAAATGACTGATGTAGCACTCAGTGCCATGATCTAGTTGACAAAAGTGATGGTCGGTCACAGATTGGACTCGATGATCTTGGAGGTCTTTTCCAACCTAAATGATTCTGTGAGCTGTGTTGTGAGTCTTTCTTGAGTGGATCAGGAGACAGATAGCAGAGACCAGAAATCTGGGAGCCTTAAAATACCCACAGTTTTCTTTGGAGATGCAGGTGGACAGTTCCAGGTAGTGAGTGAGCAGGAGCTCCAGGCCCCAAGCATCTTTGCTTTGTTAGAGAATAACCTGGAAGCTTTGGGTTCCAGAGAGGGGACTGTGGAGGGGATTTAGACCACATTTGAGGTCTGTCTGTGGGCACATTTGGTGTTGGGTATAGAGCAGCAGATTTGGTCAGCAGAACATTCTGTGTAGGGTTCCAGCAGCGTTGCCCAGGATCACCAGGGTTTGTGGTGTCAGTGTTGTGGCTCCCCTGGACTGGCAGCAGTGCAGGGCTGTGAGGGAAGGAGGGGTTTGCAGCATTAACATGCAGATCTGCCAGAGAGGGACAACAGGATTGTTGCCTTGGCACAGGCCTCCTCCAGAATCCTGGGAGCTGGATATTTGTTGTCAGTCAGCCCTGGTCAGATGAGGGGGTTGACTGGTATCAAGTTTCTGCCTTGGATTTGGCACTGTTAGACTTTGGATGCTGGTTCCTGTCTGAGGAGTATTTGAGAACTGTGGCCCTTTCCTGGGAGAGGTGCACATCCATGGATGCCTGGCTTTGCACTTTGCTGTCAGCTTTCCATCAAAAATTCGCTTGTTTTCTGGTCCACACTTCCTTTCTCTGCCTTAGGGAGAGAGGCAGCCTCTCTTCTCCTCCCAGTAACAGCTTGCTCCCAGGAATGTTTGTTTTCCATTTCCTGAACTGCATCCCTCACTCTGATCCCAGGAAAGCTTGGGCACGTGCAGAACTGCCCTTTTTGGTCTGAGGAAGTTTATTCTGTCATGCCTTTGGCGTCTTCTTCTAGAGGAGCCAAATGATGGCAGTTCCAGTCAAGTGTGATGTGTTGACAATGAGAAAATTCCATGTAGAAATTAATGAAGGAATTAATGAGAAGTTCATTTAGTCGCCTTTGTTCACAGGTACTGAATTTGGTCTCTTCTCTGGAGCTTGGGGGTAAATGCAGATCTCATGGATCTCCTGCCCCACAAGTCCCAGGAACAGTCCGGGTGTTTTGGGGAGGTGCACAGGGGAATTTGCAATATCAGCCTAAAACTGTTAGTGTAGAGTCTGGGAGAAGTTACTCCAAATAACTCCAATGGAAACAAGGAGTGGGATCTGGCCTGTTGAACCTGGAAGAAAAATAAAAAGAGGAAAGGGGGAAAAAAAAGAAAAAAGCAAGGGAGAAAGATAAAAAAAGATACGTGATAGATGTTAGAAAACACAAAATTAAAACTGATTTGCTCTCCCCACCACACAGCCCTCACTGGCTGCTCTGACTTTAACATCTTTATCTGGATTTTTTTTTTTTTCCTCTAGTAATATTGAGAGGATTACCTTTGTTGGCCCCTGGGTAGTTACTGTGTGATTTTACTGTTATTAAATCTATTGTAAACTGCTTCATTATTCCTGACTCAAATTCTCTCTTTCCTCTAATCCTCCCGCCTCCCTGGTAGAAATCCTGTGGCACCAACCCTCAGGAAGTCCGGGAGAGGGCCACGGTCCTGCAGACCAAATTTGAAAATCACGTTCACTCCAGCGAGGGGACGGTCCGGTGGGCAAAGAAAGGTCAGTGTGTGCTTCCTTCCAGCTATTCCAGGAGGGCTCAGATGAGCTGCCAGCCTTTTCTTCTGGGGAAGAGCTTCAGGGAAAAGGCCTGGAAGAAACATTTTGGGGCCGCTGGGCTCTGTAGGGGGTTGAGACGGGCCCAGAAGGCTTTGGGATGATATTAAATGTTAATTTCTTGTGTTCCCACATTACGTGCAAATGGGATTTAATCTTGGCTTTTGATGGGATTCACTTCAAGGGCCCTGACCCAGTCGCAGGAGTGAATGGATTGTGTGTGTTGTGCTGGGAAGGGAGTGGGTGACTTGCTCCACCACATCCTGGTGCAATTCCCGTTGGATGCCTTCAGTTCACACTAGGGATGAATTTGAAGCCTGTAAGGCAGGATGCCTTAGGAGCAACTCTTAACAGGCAGGGATATAAGAGAGGAGGTTGTTGTGTGGGATGGGAGGAAAATGAGAGAGGGCAACAACTCAAGAAGGCAGGAAGACAAAAAACTGGGGTGGATTTAATAATTGTAGTTACATGCAAATCTGGGACTTGATCTCCCATCTTTGCCAAGCAGGATGCACAGCAGTTGTCACTGAGCAGTGTAAGACTCTTCCCTTCTGCCTCTCAGTTTGGAAAATTCAGAGGAAGGTATATATGAGAGAAAGATCAAAAACTTGCCAGGGATGTGGTAGGAAAATAGACACTGAACAGTCGCCAGAGAGGAGCCAAAAAGGTGGTGCAGGGTGGGCACCCCTGTTCCATGTGCTGTTGTGTTTGGAGTGGGTGCACCTGAGAACTTGAGAGCTGCTGTGAGGGGAATATGGGAACCCCAAAGCTCCTTGGCAATTGCTTGGAATTTGAGTTATGGGGACGAGTCCACAAAACACAAACTCTTTAGTGAGAGACTAAACCACTCTTGCTCACAATATTTAGGACCAGAGCCTTTCCCCTTTTTTGAATCTCCTCTTCCCACATGTCTACCTTCCTGATTGTTTTCTTTTTTACCTCATTTGTCGCTTTGATCTGAGTCAAATTCTCCTCTCTCAGCTTGTGTAGAAGTCCTGTTATGTCAGTTCTGCAGCATTTCCAGTTGAGAGGGGTCCTGGTGAGATGGGTTTTAATGGTCTGCATCATTTCTGTTTATCATTCTGTATGCACGTGCATACAGGTCTGGTGCAGGTGTACCACGTGTGCTAAACTACTTAAATCACTCTCTAAGGGGTCCAAAACCAAATGGGGAAATTGGCCTTTGAGCTGTACAATGTCTGGAGAAACTGGAGAAGGGGAGACTTTCCAAGATAAAAAAATTGTCTGGAGTCCTGAGAAGTGATTGTTCAAGAGGTCAAAGGTGCTGGTTTTTCCTGAGTGTTGTACTAACTTTTTAGGTGATGGCATAGAATAATTAAAGCAGCTACTGGGACTGCCTACTTACCCCAAATTAATCTGCAGTGCTTTTAATGATGTGTGGCTGTGCTGATGGGCAAAGTATTTGAAATTCTACTGTTTTTCTCTTTGCTCTCTCCCTGCCACTGCAAGTCACTGGGCTGATTTCTCACCCCACCTCCAGCTGCTGCAGTGCTGATTTTAGTCCCTTGGGGTTTTGAAACACCTTTTTCCTACAGTGAAAGTGTTGGAGACTTGCTACACAAGCAGCTTGCACCCATTTTCAGGTGTGTTGTTCTACTTGCCTGGTGTAATTACTTTTATAGCTTTTAAATCCACAGTCTCAAAGCATGTGGCTAATATGATCATAGTCCTTCATTCTGCCTGGATGAGCTTCTTGCTGCTCTCCTGGGATTTCATATACCCCATGCAAACTTCTAACCTGAGATGTCTGTGACAGGGACAACCACTGTGGTCCCACGTAGAAAACCTCAGTGGTTTCTCCTTACACAGAGTGTGTCACTGTGTGTGCACACACCCACCCACCCACACTTGTTGCTGAGCTCAGCATTAATAACTTCTTGAGCCACAGACAAGAAGTGCAGAGAGCACATCAGGAAATGCTGAAATGGTGTGCATCCCATTTATCTTGTAGAGGAGCACTCCACCTCTTTTTCCAACTCTGCCATCTACATATGCAAATTTTCCACTGCTGAGTGGCTTCCATAAGCCCCCTCTTCCTCCCCTCTGAGCCAGGCATCATGAATAATTAACATGGCAGCTGGCTTTTGCTTTCATGGCAGACAATCAATTGGAAACTGTGCCAGAGATGCATTTGTTTCTCTCTCTTTTCCTGCTTTTCCCCATTTTCTGACCCAGTCAATGTTAATAAGCAGTGTTTGCTCTGCAGCCCTGCTTTCCAAAGGCGAGTGGCTCCCTGCCCGCTCTCCCCTTCTGGCTCAGGGTCCCGTGGTTTTCCCACTCAAATGGAATGGTTCAGTGAAGGTGCTGCCCTTCAGACTTGATTGACTGATCAGCAGCAGTGAGGTGGGTGGGAGGAGGGGTCTGGCTGGGCCCTGCTACTTGAAGGATGAATTGATCAAGTGTGGAGCCCCTTTTGGGAAGTGGGGGATTCTCGTCCGAAGGGTTGTGTGGTGACAGGCGCTTCCTTTTGGAGCTGTGGGGACAGACAGAGCTCAGGAGACTGTGATCCTTTGTGCTCCTGAGAGTGCAGAAAGGGTAAGGAAGCAAACCCTGCCGTCCTCCTCCATGTTTCCCAATTTTACAGCCAATAGTTGAGCAGTTTGCCTCATCCTTTCTGTCCTCAGCACCCGTGTGTGGAGAGGGACAGCAGAGTTGCAGGATTCCACTGCTGGGGCACAGTGCTCGAATCCATGACAGGTTTGGGGCATCCTTCCCTCCTGTTCCCACTCCAGCAAAGTGCCTCCTGGTTTGTCCTGTGGCTGAGGCTGTGCCCTGGGGCCAGTGCTGGGAGCTCTCACCTGGGAGCACAGGGAACAGGTTATGTCACCTGTCTCACTTTCATATCTATTATCCTCTTGTCCCCTGGTTAAAAGAACAACAACCCATCTAAACCCCCATCATATATAGCACCTTTTTTTTTTCTATTTTCCTCTGACTTTCCACACTTCCATTTCCTGTAGAAAGATGGGGATGCACAGGTGGAAAGGACTAATCTAAATCCATTCTCTTATATGAGCCCAAGTCTGAATCCCACCCCAAGCCAGTATATGTTACCTTAGACTCATGTTGGTGTGGCAAAAACTGTAACAGCTCAGGCAGTTTGCTCCTATGACTTTTAAGATGAGGAATCCTTTACATGAATTATGGCCTGACCAGCACTGTTACCAGTCTTTGTGAGTTGTTTTTATAAAGCTCTGTCTCTTTGATCACAAAATCATAAAAGAATTTGAACTTTTAAAAAAAAAAAAAAGCTTTTAGTATCTGGCCACTCTAATTGCACATAAAAGCCAGAAAACATGACTCTGACAACACTGAGAGGTCTAAAGACCTGATAGTAAAGATTTTCACATCTGCAAAGGTCTTCATTTTAGTCTCGTGGGTGCTGTAATGAACATCAGCAGCTCTGAGCTCCTGGAGAGTGAAGCAGTTCTCTGGGCTGGGGTTTTGACCTGTTGGTTCAGCTCTGGGTTAGTGTCCTGCAGCATTCCCTGACTCAGAGCTGAGTCTGGCAGATGCCTGTCAGGACTTTTTGGGAAGAGAGGGGCCTTTGACACTTTGATTATTTAACTGATCTGGGGAGTTGGTACCAGCAGCCTTTCCTCTCTGCACGGCTGTGGGAGCTGAGCTCAGCCTTCATAATAACAGGATCTGTAGTATCCACCATTCCAGATGTTGTGAGACAGAGCTGTACTGGCTCCGATGGGACTGAATTCAGAGCGGGAGCAAGTTCCTATTGTTCCTTTTGAAGAGTTACACCTTCTCACAGGTGAATTTGACCAATAACTTTGTGAAAAAAAAGCAGCAGAACAGGGGGTTTTGAAGGCACTTGAGCTGGTTTATAAGCCCTCAGCAGGATGGCCTTCAGAAGAGACACCGAGACAGAGTATTTGGAATTTAGCATTCTCTTTTTTGGGAAAACACAGGTCTCTTGGTGCTCGGGTGCCTCTGAAAGAGGAGTTTTGTGAAATTGGGAAGAAGGTACAAAAAACTCAATCTTTTCTTCCCATCGATTGGGAAAAGGAGTTCGCTTTGCTCAGTAAACAGAGCTTTGATGGATTCCCTGGGTCCTTCCAGGAGCTGATCTGCTAAAATGACATTTTTATTACTGTTCATAAACTCCAATCTCCGGCTGCTGCCAAGAGATTAGACATAAGCTGTGGGCAAACTTGCTGGTCCGGTGGCTCAACGGGCAAGGGCAGGAGAGGTGAGAGTTTAGAGCTTGCTGCTGCCAGGAGTGAGAGGGAGAGAAAGAGGCAGGTGCTGGTTGGAGTGAGGGCTTGGGGGGGACACAGGAGGTTTAGCAAGCAGGGGAGCAGCAGGGGATTGAAGGGAGGCATTTTCTGAGCTGTAGAGTTTCCTTGCTGGAAGTCCCTCTATTCCCAGAGCAGAGGGGACAGCCTGGGTGGAGTGAGCGTTCCGGGGAGGAGCAGAGGTAGTGCTCATATTAGTGGATGATTGTCTTTAGAGCAATGAGCCCTGAGGGGAAGGGCATTACAGGAGTATAAAGATGTGAAGGGAAATTTGCGCACAGTTCTATTATTTTTCCCTTTTGAGAAGGTGAGCTCTGTTCTCAGTGTGCTGATGAGTCAGGAAATCCATCCGGCTCTCAGATATTTATAAGGGACTAGCTGGTAACTGGTGAAAAATGCATGGACTACTGGGACTCTAATATCAGAGGAGCCTTCCTGTGCCATTTCCATGCTTCTCTTTCCCTCTCTTCATCCCTGTATCTCTATTCCCTCTCTCCCCTCCTCTGTAGCCATTCATTGTCAATGACTCTTATGAGACGAGCTACAAACATCACCTTCTTGGGCTGAAGGGGCCTCCTTGCAGGAGGCAAACCCAATGCAATTTAATGTGGCTTTGTTTCAGTTCCTGACACCTCTCCAGCACCCACCTTCTCCTTTTGGGATTGTACTATTACTATGCAACCTTCACAGATTTTTAACATGCCAGCCTTTCCTACCAGCTGCTGACCAGAAGGTGTCCCAGAGGACAAGACCGATGTCCCTTCAGCTGGAACAGCTGAATCTTTAAGTGTATATATATAAAAATGCAACAGCAAACAGAATTCACCCCTTTTTTTTTTTTTCTTCCCCTCAGCACTGCAGTCTTTCCTTTGTGCCTATACCACCTACCCCAGGAACCTCAAGCACATCTTCCACATCAAGTCTCTCCACCTGGGTCACGTGGCCAAGAGCTTTGGCCTGAGAGATGCCCCCCAGAACCTGACTGCTCTTCCAACTGCAGGCTCAAAGAAGAAAACCAAGCCAAGACCAAAAAGGTGAGCCAAGCTGAGCTGGTTCCTGAGCCAGGGGACACCACATGACACACTGTGGTGTGCTTTGCTCCTCAAGGTGGATTCCTGGTGCCTGCTCCAGGACTCGAGTGTAAATCAAAAGGCAGATCTGCTGGTAGGAATGATCCTTCTACAAACCTGTGCTTTGCTTCCTGTAGATTTAAGTAGTTCTGGCAAAAGCATTTCTGCAAAATCATGTGAGATCTTCTCCCAGGAAGAGTCTGCAGCAAACTTGGAGTTAGAGCTCCGTCCCCTCTGGTGTGTGCACAGGGATGTTCCTGGGTAATCCTATTCTCTGTAAGGAATTGGAGACTCCCTGGTGGAGGAGCAGAGCCCTAAATCCTTTTCTGTGCTTGAAAGGGAGCTGAAGATGTTCAGTACATCTGATCCTGGCTACTCTGGGTTGGTTCCACAGGACAGATAATCCTGATATTACAATGTTAAGGACGTGCTCTCTTCCCTCAATGGCAGGGTGGGAACCTCTGGCTTGCCAGTAAAATCAGTGCAATAATTCAAAGGAGGAGAATATTTTTTCTTTATCAGCATCAATTGTGACTCTTTCCATGTAATTGTTGCTACAAACTCTGTTAGCAAACGTTAGCTGTGCAATGAAAGCACTAATCCACATAATTGTTCCTGGGCTGGTCACATCTCCTGCACATGTACATATCTTGTGGTAAAAAAAAAAAAAAAAATGCAAGGGGAAGGGATTTTAAAATAAAAAGTTGGAGCCTGCATTGTCCTGCTTTCAGAAGCCACCAGGGACAGGCCACTGCTCTGCCTCCTGCTCCAGCTGACCCTCCTCAGCAGATGGGCAACAGGATGGGAATGCCCCTGTGAGCAGGGGATTTAACGGAGCTTTATTTCGGGAAGAATGGCCTGATTAGCTGATAAAGAGCATGTAAGATGGTATGGGGTGGGCTTTGATGTCTTGCTGGCCCAGCAGGGTGTCAAGCTATGACTGACAGTAGTGTGTCACAGGATTACTTGGGCTGTAACAATGCCTCTCTCTGTTCCTGTGATGTTGCTACTCTGTTAGAGCTACTTTTTCCCTTGTTACAAACCTCTTTTAGTCTCGGGTTCCTCCTCCCCAAGTCTTCATCCCATTATAGCACAGACAAGCTCAAGATACAGTAGGTAGTTTATGCACAGGATGTGTGGGGTTGGGGGATGTGGAGGTGTTGGAACAAATGGTCTGAGAGTGATTTGAAAGCTCATTTGCACGTGGATCATATAATTGCAGCTCAGGGAAAGTGGGCAGACTTTGCTCAGGTTTGTCACGGCTCAAGCTCCAGATTTCAAATCCAGGAGCATCTGGAAAGTTAAGACCCTGCAGAAGCAGCCAAAGTTGTGATGTGCAACAATTGTTCCTGCCTGTGAAACTTGTTTCTAATCAGCTTTCTCTGTGTGTGCTTAAAAAATTAAATAAAGAGAGAGGATAAATTAGTATTTATAGGATAGTTTAAAGTGAATATAGATTGATATTCAGTCTCCACTGGCACAAATCCAAGATAGTGCTGTTAACTTAGAGAATTGCTTTTGATTTCACACTGACAGAGCAGAAAGCAAAACTCAGCCTGCCATTTAGAAGACAAATGGGTTTTAGTTGTAAAATGCAAGGCTTGAAATTATAACAGCACAGTCTCAGAGCAATCTTTTTAATTATATTTCTCACGTGATGCTGTGAGTGCTGGTTGTCGTATTACACATTGTCTCCCAACACCCGATACTTGTTTTTGATCAGGCTGCTCACTAAAGCCTCATCTCTCAGCACCTGCCTGGAGAATAAAGAACAGGCAGTCCAGGGTGAAAGTGGGGTAAAGGCAATCGTTAAGTGTTTCCTTAAGAGGACAAAGAAAACTTTTCATTTCTTTTGAAGTCTCCTTTTGTGCTTCACGCCTCCTTGGAGAGCCTGCCTGGGGAAGGTGAGACAGCGAGAGGGAGCAGCCAGGTGTGTGATGTTTCAGTGCTGAAATGTGGGAGCAGCCCTCTCCTGAATGCCCATGTAAACTTCCATGTATTTTTTAAAGCTCTTTGTGCAAACCAGCTGTCCCCTTTGCCGCAGTGGGTCTTGCAAAACCCGATCTGAAGAAGGAAAAAAATAACTGCTCGCGACGTTTGTGAAAGTCGAAATGCTGTGTTTAGGTGAGAGAGGAGCACACGAACCAGATACTGTATATTGAGTTACAGTACATCAGCCTAGTAAGTGTCTGGGCTCATGCTTTTACTGCAGGGTGGATGCAAGGAAGCTGATCCCACTTCCATTGAGGGATTAGCTGTCCCTCGCTCGCTGCGGAGGAGCAGCGTGCCGAGGAAGTCGCTGACATGCCAGATAGACATGTCTTTTGACTCCCTCACAATGCAGATGCCAAAGACCTACTGCCATTCCACCATGCACCCCTGTGCTACTCAAGTCTTTTGCATTTTGGATCAGGGGGCTTTTATGGGCTTCTGTGGCGACTGATGGTCTGTTTTCTCCTTTTGAACTCGGGAAGCCCAGTGTGTGCCCCCAGAGGGTTCCACTGCAATGAGGAGTTGCAACTTAATTTGCCTTCTTTGTGAGTTCAAGCCATTACAAAGAAAGAGACGAATCTTTAAGTTCAGTAGAATCTGTGAAACTCCTTGCTAGAGGAATCTCTGATGTCAGAAAGATTGAGTTTACTTAAAATAACATATTAGCTGCTACAGCACATGCAGAAAGTGATATAAAAACTAAAGTAAAAACTCCCTCATGCTTCAGAGTTTAAGTCCCAACGCTTAACTAAAATGAGATCAAGAAAAGGTGTCCAGGGTGCTTCTCCAAGGTGTCCAAGGTGTTCAAGGGCATTTATGTACATCGTTATTACAGTGCCATTGCTCTGAATATGGAGGTCAGCATGCCCTGAAGGTTTTGGCTGCAAGATCATTGTTTTAATTCATTCTTCAGCATTTAGTGGTCAGATAGAATTAGACAACTCCTGGGAAATACACCTTGTAACCCTGTGTGTCCTCCTTTGCATGGCCAAGGCAGCAAAGGGTGAAAGCTCGTAGCCTTTTATCTTCTCTCCCATCTCATATCCTTGATTCCACTTTTGAACATCTTGGCACTGACAATTATGGAAAGACTAATACAGGGCTTGTGACTCAAGGCTGCAGCTGGGCCTCCCTGAACAACAATTTTCTAATCATTAGAAGCAGTTTGCCTGCCAGTTTTTACCTGCACATTTAGAGCTTTCTTAATATCACTTAATTAGTCAAAATGCAAGTTTGGAATTTTGCCCACTGGGAATTTCTCAGTTTGGGCATTTTGCTCTAGAAAGCCAGACTGGAGCTCAGGTAAGAGTGTGTATCCATGGGCTGGAGTGCTGATGGATCCAAAAATTAGAGTAAGAGATGTGGCTGCTGCAAAAGGAAACATCACCATCACTCTTCATTAAGGCAGTTCAGGGACACAGATGAGTCCTGTTTACCACATCATGATGTTATAAAAAAGTCCTGTTATGGAATTAAAGTTTCATAGTTGTAAAATCCATCTGATTGTTATCTGCACACTGCAGTGCCCTTTATTACTGTCCTGTTCCACCGTGGCCACAGCACAGAGCCTTTGTTCCATCTCTGAGCAAGCAAATAGTGCTGGAAAACCTCTTTGCTGTGTGGTATGCACCAAAAATTACCTCTCTGCAATTGAAATATATTCTATCCTTTAGCCTGGGAAAGAGCCTGACAGAAGCAAGAATCCTGGGAGGTTTCCCAACCTTCCAGTGCTGCTTTTCTTTTTCCATGGGGTGACAGCCAAGGGATGGTAGTGAAAGTGAAACTGGGGGTTTGTCTCTTTGTAGCTGAAATACAGTTGACTTCAGTAGGGTGAGGTGGGCTTTGCTGTTCAGCACACCCTGGCATGAAGGCCACCCTGCTCTGGGTGTTCTGGAACAGGCTTGGTGCTCATTCTGGCTGGGTAATAATTTTCCTCGATCTTCTCAAGCATCTGCATCAGCTGGGAACAGAGGACCTGGGCCATCTGTTGACCTGTCGAGAGCAGTGTAGGATTGCTGATGGATTTCTTGCCCCCACTCTGCAAAAACAACAGCAGAAAAACCAACCCAAACAGGGTTGCATTGGCTGCAGATGGTTCATCCAACACTATAAGTAGAAAAAGCAGGTGTTGCAGCAGCCTTGGCCCAGAGGTAACCCAGCTCTGCTGCTGGCACGGTGTCAAAGAGCTGTTGGAGATGCTGTCAGGCAGATTGATAGTGCAATCCAGGTTGAAATGTTTTCTGATAAATGAAACAGCCCACTCCTGTCTCCTCCAAAGACACACCATGAGCTCTGGGGCCGTGCGTCACAACTTCCTACTCCTTGTCCCTCAGCTGGAGCAACTGGGGAGCCTTTGGTTGCTGCAGATGCTGGGAGTTGGTTAAAGGTCACCACACTTGCTGCACTGCATTGCAGCAGCATTTCACACAGCTCAAGACAAAGGAACAGGCAGCAGTGCCAGCCAAGTTGAGGGAGACACCTCTAACAAGAAGCTCAGTCACCACTGAGGTAAAAAGATGAGCAGAGGCATCATCTGAGCCAGCAGATGATACCCAAGGAACCCTTCATGTATATGTGCCACTACGGTGGCATGAAGGAGTTTTTGGCTTGGAGATCAGCTTGTCATTCAGTTCTCTAATGAGGCAGATGTGCCAGTGAGACACACATATTGGGATTTTGAAAAGAACTTGAAAAATGGTGTCATACTTGTCCCTTTTCTTGTTGTTGTTACTTGGTCCCTGCCCACCAAAAGGTTTGAGTCTCCATATCCAGGATTGTGGTTTGCATATTGTAACAAATGCAATCCAACTAAATCAGGTGAAGCCTGATCATCCTTATGATCTGCTCAGGAATGCTTGGGAGATAAGGGGGATGTTAAATAGAAACAGAACAGTTTGTGTGTGCTGTTCTTCGTCTTTCCTCTGTGCCTTGGAGCTGTCCACAGCCTCTCAGCTTTGTGGAAAACATCCTCAGGGCTTAGTTCAGTGTGTTTGGGTTTTTTCTTTGCCACAGTACAGTCTCTCTTACTCCACTGTCTTGTTGTTGGTGGCTGTGGAATTCAGTGGATGGTGCCTTTGGAACTCACAAAGCCATCGATCACCCAAGGTGTGTGGAAGTCACAAACTGAGTATCTTAAGGTGATGCCTGTAAGTTGGGTGGGACTTCTGTGGTTGGTTGGTGTCTTGTAGCAGAGCAGGAGCCAGTTGGAGACAACAGGGAGGATTTCATACTCATCACCTGTGCTGTGTTCACCCCTTGTGTTTTTTGGGTTTGGGTTTTTTTTTTCATGATGTGAAAAAAGATTTACTGCAGATCTCTTCTGAGATAATTCTGTATTTAGCAAGGTTCACGAGTTTCTCATGTTTAAAGAGTAAATAAATTCATTCCTCCAATTTTCTGGAGGACAGAGCTTTTTTTTTTAATCTTTAAAACTTTGTCTCTGGCCTGGTCTTTTCCAGACTTTCAGGATCTAACAAAGTCACCCCGGGACAATTTCTCTGTTGTCTCTCTGCTGAGGGTCTCGCTACCACCTTTTGTGAGGTTGCAGCTTAATTACATATGTGCTCAGGCAGCTCTAAACCAAGTTATGACTGTTTCTGTCTCATTTACCCCCACTTAATAAAACTCAGTATTCTCTCATCTACGTGAACACTCCTTTCTCCTTTAAGCACTGCTGAAATCATGGCACTGTAGCACTTTGGGATGGATCAGTCATCAGAGAATCTTTTTTGCCCTGTGACTTTATAGCTGCACCACCCAATTCAGTGCAATTCCCCCCCCCCCCAAAGATTGCTGTGTTTGGAGGGAGGGATTTAAAGGGTGGGGATTTCTCTGCCCGTTATCAGCATGATGTGTTCTCATTAGGGCTCAATATGATACCTAGACATGAGATCACAGACAGAGATGCTGACAATCCATGTGTTTATCCAGTGATGGGAACATGGGTTCTGTCTCTGTTGCAAATGCATCTTACATTTGCAGCCTTTCTGTGAAGCTTTTTGCCACAGTATCCAGTGTCACCACACAGCTCTCCTGCATTACCATCACTCCAGCCTTCAGGAGCAGGGAAAACCCAGCCATCCCGGGTTAGGAGGTGGAAGAAGAGACATGGAAGCCAAAGAGATTAAATACTTTGCCCAGGGATGCTCAAGGGGTGAGTAGTAGGGTCTCCCTCTGTTCTCCTGGGCTTTGTCTCATAACCACAGGGCACCTTTCCTCACCAGTGTTATCTGGAAGGCTCTGGCAGAGCCCCAGAGACTGTCACCAGCTGAGCAGAGAAGGGAATTTACAGGTTTACAACAGGAATCAGGATCCAGCCAGGACTCCTGACCTGGTGCCCTGGCTCCACACTCTTCCTGGTGTGCTGTCACTGCAGGCTGTTGCTGTTGCCTGTAGCTCTTCCATCTCGTGGTTAAACGGGGCCTTGACAGCTGCTTTTCTTCTCAGTGATCAGCACAGGTTCCATAGCACAACTCCATTGATTTTCATGGCCCCGGGTTAGAGGGAGAAGCCTCCCGTTCCTCTGCATCCCTGCTTTTCTGTGTGCAGCTGATCACCTCAGCAGGGGGTATTGATTTACTAATTGGGCAGCGATTTCACCTGATTGATAATAAAGTGTCGGACAACCCCCCTGCGGAGCTGCAGCTCAGCCCCCGCAGCTACTGGTGGATTCCTTGTCCTTTTGCAGCAGATAGTTCCCTGTTGTTAAGTAAACTGTTGCTTGGTAACCCTGGAATTACTGTAGTTAAAGCTTGGAGTGTCAAACAGGAACTTTATCCGGTGATGGAGGGGCCGAGCAGAGGATACACCTGCCCTGGCAGAGCTGGGCTGGGTGCTGTGTGTGCACCCACAGGCTCCCTCTGCACTGCAGCCACTTTTGAGGTGTTTATGTCCTTTTGCCTTGGTTTCTGTGAGTTCAAACTGTGTGGTGGCTGTGGGTCTGATTTCTCTGGCATGTCCAGTCTCCAGCCCTTCTGTGAATGCAGAGCTGGAATGTTTGATTCGTGTGAGAATGGAGGCTGCAGGGAATATAGCAGTGTCTGTGTATTCCAGGCTTTCTGTTCTAGGGAAAACTTTCTCTGGTAACCATCACACCATCCTTCTTATCATTCTGATCCAGCCTTCCAAACCCACACCAGCCATGAAACCTACACAGGGATGGAAAGGGGGCAAGGAAATCCCTCAGACAGCCAAGAGTTTGCTTCCCTTGCCTTCTTCGTGTGCTTGGCCTGCTGAATGGGTTGATCTGTTGCTGCAGCCAAAAGTTCTTCCTTCTCCTGCAATCCCCAGCCTGGCTTTGGACACCTGAAGGAATTATGAGGCAGTGCTATAAGGTGTCAACCTTTAAGACTGCTGAGGTCCCTGTGTTGTCACCAGAGCATGCTGGTGTGGATGTGGGGCTGCTCTTCAACTCCCTGGTGTTTAGAGGGACAGACTGATTTCTGTTCACTTCTCTGAGATCTGTTACAGGTCCTTTTTAGGACCAGCTGTTCAGAGAGGTGCACCCTGGACGTGTCCAAGGCCAGGCTGGACTGGGCTCTGGTTGGACCTGGTCTAGTGGAAAGTGTCCCTGCCCATGGCAGGGGGTTGAAACTGGATGATCTTTAAGGTCCCTTCCAACCCAAACCATTCTGTGACTATAAAGAGGAGAGTGTCCAATACCTGTGGACACCCACTGTGTCCAGGAACATGGGAACATGGTAAGGAACAACAGGTCCTGCACCCAAGAGATCACAGGTTAGATAAGTGAGGGCAACAGCAGCAACCAGGACCAGATTTGCCCAAGGTTATGGATCAGGACAGTGGCAGAACTCGTGGTGGAAAAATGCTGAGTGGGGTTTTATATTTATAGCTGGCAGTTTAGGGCTACAGAGAGATCCATGTTGGAGTTCAGGGGATGGGCTGAATGCAGCTACCCTTGCAAAAGGCAGTCTCTGGAGGGGTGGCTGTGAGGTGCCTGTGATGGCTGCAGGACACTGCAAGGAAAGACTCTGTTGGGTTGAGACTCCTGACATTTTCATTTTTTTTTCCCTTGTTTGCTTTCCCTTGTTTTCAAGCTCTGGATTTCAGCTCTGTTTATAAAGTGTTTCCATTGTTCAGTGTCATGAGGCTGTTAGGTTTTTTTATTATTCTTATAATTTTCAAACTGCTGTGTCACCTAATTCATCAGCCTTCAGCTCACAAACCTTCCCTCCTTCTCCCCGCCGCCCCTGCAAGAGCATTTGTACAGAACAAAGGCTTGCTTTTAAAAACGGCGTGATATTTTGCCACCTTTGTGAAAACCTGTCACAACAATATCTAATTTTGCATGAGACAGAATTTCAAATCAAGCCTGGAGAAGAGGAAGCTGTTCCTTTGCTAACACGCAAATGTCACTTTTCGGCGCCGCTCCAGTCGGTCCCACCCAGCGGGGAGAAGGGAATCATCTAATCCCTCTGCTCTTCCCTCTGCTCTTCCCTCTGCTTTTCCCAGGTCTGACCTGCTCAAGAAGACCCACGGCAAACGTCGCCTTGCCGAGATCCTGCGCTCTGAATATTCCAGTGGGATGGACACCAAGGTCAGGAGGAAGAAAAAGCGGAGGAAACCTGGCAACCAGCAGATTCCAACATAAGCCAGGACCTCCCAGCCATTAGCTGTAAAACCTGCTTGAGTGCCTCAGCCGGGGGGCAGGGTGACCTGCCAAACCAACTGAGGAGTGTTTCAATTTATCAGGCAAATGTGGGAGGGATCTTGGGGACCGTGGCCTCCTCCCCTTCATTCCATAGGTCCAAATGGAATCGAATCCAGGCGTGTCCTGTTGTACTGCTGCAATTAAACGTGGCCTCCTGAAGATGTGCCGTGTTTCTAAGGTGTTGGGTTTTTTTTTTTGCAAGAAAAAATAATTTTAAAAAAGGTTAAATATGGTTTTCAGAGAAATGTGATGCCTGTGTAACATAAGAGTGAGACGACTGTGGTCACACAGGAGGTGCTTTTCTGTTTAAAGACCTGCAGAAACGCTCCACAATCCCTTCACTTGCTATTTTGAGCCTGGTTAACAGTCGTGGCAGGGGAGCACATTGAAGAGGAGAGGGGAGGCTGCCCCTTCCCTGTCACTGTAAGGGGGCACTTTGCTCCTGTCTGAGGTAACAAAGCCACATCGCTGCATCTCCTCTCCTGTCCTCTGTGCACTGGGGCAACGTCTGTCCCTGGGCAGGAATTTGCCACCTGTAATGAGGCCGGTGGTGGGATTGTGGAGAAATGACACGTGGTCCCTTTGGGGCAGGGCTCATGGGCACGAAACTTCACGTCAGAACTTCATGTCAGGCGTTCCCAAACTCCTGAGTTTGGGAACAAACGTTGTCACTCTGGGAAGGAGCCGGTGTGGAATCCTGCAATCTCCAAACTTCTCCTTGCCCTGCAGTGCATTGTCACACCTAATTATAGAACGCAGAGGGAGTATGGAATGTCTCACCTCTCTGAACATTAAAGCTTTGCAGGCTCTTGCTAACCCTTGCCAGTAGTAACCCAGCCTTTTGGGGTTCTCTGCCTTGCCTGGGCCTATTTTGAGCACATCCCAAGCTAATGGATTTCTCTTCTTGCTTTTCCCGTTTGCCTTCCATCCTGTTCTCCTCAGAGAACTGGGACACTGAGAAAAGGGATGCAGGGTGGCCCCAAATGTGCTGAGACTGGTGCTTGTTCACCATTGCCCAGTGTGTGAAATGGAACACAAATTCCCCTTGGAGTTGATGAGGTGTTGGGGAGAGCAGGTGCCCCCAAAATCCTGCACTTCCAAACTCCCCCAGGTAAGCACCCACCTCCCTCTCCCTGAGTTCCTCACTCTGCTCCTTCCAGCACCCCCTGTAACACACACACCAAGCAGTGCACAGGATGAACACTGCAAACCCTGCCAAAACACAACTCCTGCTACCTGCATGTGTCTTCCTTGAGAGGGATGAGGAAGGGCAGCCCACCCGTGCCCCAAGCCAGGCATGTTTAATGCAGAAGAAGTGCTCCAACAGTGGCAATTTCAGATGTCAGAAGGAAGAAACTACTGAAAAAGGAGTGTAAGCAGATGAAAATGATGCCTGCTTTGTGAGTGCAGAATTGAGGGCACCTACTTCGGGTTGTAGTGAGTCATACAAAGGATTGTAGGAGAGAAGGCATCAGCCCCAAAGTATTTAATTTCTGAAGTGGGTGTAACTTTTTAGAACCAGAATTTTTTTTTCCTCCCAGTGGATTATCAAACACACTGATTTCACTGTGATACTCTTTTGAACACTTCAGAAAGAAGCTAAGAAGGCTCCAGTATCAAACTAACTATGATTTTGCAGAGAGAATGAAGTTACCAACATTCATTAGATTAAAATAAAATAACAACAAAGCTCACCTGATTTTGTTATGAAGACTATTTGGAAGAGCAATCAGATTTTAAGGCAAATGTCAACTTAAACAGAAAAGAAACGCCTGAGGATGGAAATGACTCAGAGTGATGCAGGGAGTGCAAGTTTGGGAATGATTTTGTGCATGAGGGGAAAATATGTGACCTTCTCCTGGCTGACTGTCACGTAGGAATTAATAGGGACTATTGGCAAATTGATAATAGTAGGAATAAAGGCCAACAGCACATGGGTGAGAGACATCAGGAAATCTCATTGCTGCCTGCATTAACTGGGCATGGAATGTTACAAACAGTTATGATGAATAATGTGATTTTTAAAAAAGGTAGAATGCCTTTTTCTTTCAGCTTCACCATCTTTTAGCAGATAGTGCTGGATTACTGGTGTGATTAAGGGAAGGGAGAGGAGGAGATTGCTAAATATGAAAGAAAAGGTGTTAAAAGGTACGTACATGCACCTGGAGTTAAGCTGAGTTTGCCTGTAATAAACTTGAAGGCTGATGTGCAAAATGTGTTTGAATTGTGGCTGGGTGGGCAGAATTTGATTCCTTGTTTACACTTGGGCAGCTCTAGATTGGCTCTGAGGTGGCTTTACCCCTGTGCACCACTCGATTCAGGAAGAACCTGGTAGGTTTGGAGTTACTTTGTACTCAAATCACCTCTAAATTGAGGCAGGGCAGGGTGTGGTCTTTGTGGTGGGGCAGGGGTTGGGTTGCTGCTGGGTTCCATCACTGCATCACTTGCAGATCTTCATCACCTGCAGCAGGAACAGGGTGTTGTGGGTGCAAAGGCTCCCAGGTCCTCTGAGCACCCAAATGCCAGAGGAGCTGCTGGTGGGTTCCTGTGGCGTGGAGCAGGTGGATGTCACCCTGAACTGCTCCTGGATTTGTCCCCTCCTGCTCTGAGGTACGTGGTGGGCATTGCAGGGGGCTTGGTTGGGTGGGAGCTCCCCTGGGAGGGGAGATGAGCTGAGCTGTGGGCAGTGTTTGGTGGAATTGCAGCTTTGTTGGGCTGTATGGGTGTTGGCTTTGGTCAGGTTTGCTTTCCTGTCTGCATTGTGGTGGGTGGCAGGGACCTTCCTGCCCTGTAGCCTGAGGTTTCTGTGTTTGTTCTGGAAATGATGGCACTGTGGAGCTTTTCTGTAAAGCTGCCTGTGAGTCAGACCTGGGCTCAGTTTGGGTTTGCCTTCCTTGCTGGTCCACTCCCTGCTCTCACACCCGGAGTCCTGCCTCTCCCAGGAGATGTTCCTGTGCATTTTCTCAGCTCTCTTCTGGCTCTTTGTCCTTTACCTGTAGAAGGAACCCACATCCTCCTCTCCTCTGCAACTGGAGCATCTTGAGTTCACACTTCAAGGCTTTGGAGTAGGAAAAAGCAAGGAGGTTACCTTGGGACAAGGGTCACAGTTAAACACCCACTCCCAGGGTGTAGGTCGGACACAAGACATAGCTCCATAACTAAGCAGGGTAGAAAGCAACAGAACCTCCTGCTTACAATTTCCCAGGTTCTCCACAAACCTGGGAAGAGGGCAGGAAAAGCACCTGTGTTCTGGGCTTTCCATTCTGACATAGTTTTGTTTGGTGTTCAGAAGAAGCCATGAAATATCTTGGCTAGAAACAGTTCAGATTTCAATGAATTTGTGTGTTGGCATGTTCAGCAGAGCAGCTTTTGTTCTCTGTTCCAAGGGTGGTGGTCTTGGTTAAAGCTGTGTCAGGAGGGGAGGAAGGTGGACCTTGAGCTGGGTAAAAGCTCAGAAGGGGTTTGAGAGCCAGGACTGCATTTGGTCCTGGCAAACCCACTGCACTATCTGGTCTGTGTGTTGGATCCAGAGCTTGACAAACCAACCACCAGCAGCCTGTCTGTTGGACTTTGTGCCCTGGGAGAAGTCAGTGGAGCAGAACTGGTGCAGTGCTCCAAAGGTTTCCTTCGTGGCACTGGTACTCCTTCTCAGCTGTGCCATTTTTACTGCTTCATCTAATTTCAACCCAGCACAGCCTGTCCCACGCCTGAGGCCTTGCCAGGATTGTGCCTGCCTGGCACTGCCCTCTAGAAACAAGTAGTTTCCAGCCTGGTCAGGGGCTGCTGTAGGTACAGGACCAGTGCTGGTGGGTTCTGCTGTAGGACAACGGGTTTTATCTCAGCCCCTGGAGGTGAGGTTGGTCCTTCAGCAGCTTTTGAGGCTGCTGAGATCCTCCCACACGAGATGCTGTTCGTGTGGCAAGTGCAGTGCTCTCTGAGAGCCTGTGGTGTCTTCCCTAAACTGATTTATCTCAAAGCTTGCCTTGCTTGACTCTGCTATGAGATCTCCCTGGAAGTGACAGCTCCAGCCCTCGCTTCCCCTCTGCTTTTTCTTTCCCAGCCAGACATGGCACAGCCATTCCCCCTTCCCAGAGAGGAGGTTTCCTCAGGGCTCTGCCCTGCTCTCTCCTTCCATCCTTGTAACACAAGCCGGACTCTGTCGCTGTGTTACAGCGTTGGCTCAGTCCCGCCGGTACAGGGGAGTTTCCAGCTCCTTCCAGATGTGAAATGGCAAATTTAAATATTGCAATTACAAACTTGTAACGAAGCCTTGTACTTCATTAATGTAAGAGGAGGAATCTGCTATGGCTACAAGGACAATTAAATATTAGAGAATGTCTTTGATTCACATTCCTGCTGTGTAAATGGGAGGAAGGTTGCTGTATGCTCCTTGCCTGCGCGCTCACAAAATGAAAAGCACACCCACTGCAAGTTGTCCTTTGATAGATTTTTAATATGATTTTAAAGAGTTTTGTTTGGCCTCATTCTTATTCAATGAGATTAATTTAAAGCACTTATCCCCTGGGTTTAAGTCAATCCATGTAGGATTTGGGACGGGGGGTTGTTGCCCGGGGAGGGGGTTGTTTGCAGGCCTCTCTGAAAGACTCCTTTCCCACTTCATTAACCGTGAGCTGGGAGCGACCCCCCTTCCTCCTCCTCCTCCTCGCCCAGCCGAGGCCCGGGGATTTACCAAACTCCCCCATTCACATGCAAAGGACCAGCACCGTCCACAAAGGCCGGGGGCTCTTTCCCCCAGGCGTGGCTGTGCATTTGGCCGAGCCGACAATCCCCCTCCCCGCGGGGCTCGGGGGGTGCCGGGGCAAAGCCCCCGGGACGGAGCCGGGCCGGGGGCACCGGGCTGGGACCCGGCCCCGGGGAGGGCGATCTGTAGGGCCGGTGGGTGCCGGGGGGGGGATGCTCCGCAGACAGGCGGGCCGGGGGAAGCGGAGGGGCCGGGGGAGCGGCCGAGGGGACCCGCAGCCCATCTGTCGGCTCCCCGAGCCGAGGAGCCGCTGCCCGGCTGTCCCGGGGACCAGCTGCCGGGCCCGCTGGCCGCGGCCAGATGAGCGACACTTTTAAAGGGTGGAAACAATCCATTTTGCAAAGCGATCATTTAAAGCACTTAGGCAATTATACACTTAAGATTAGCGTCATTAATTCGCTATCGCCGCGCCGGGCAGCAGCGCCGCGGTGCCCCCCGACGGCCCCGCGGCCGGTCCCGCATACCGGCACTGGGGACACCGGGGGGACACCGGGACCCGGGGAGGGGGGCGATCCCTGCCATGGGAGGTGGGAAAACTCCTCTTTGCTCTTCCCTTTTCCCCTCGGCGGCGGCGGCGGCTGCTCCGCCAGAGCAAACAAGCGGGAGGGGAAGAAGGGGCCGGCGGAGGCGAGACCCGTTTGTTTGTAAAGAAGTTTTATTTCCACATTTAAAAAAGGGGGGAGCGGGAGCGGCCGCGGCGCCCCGAGCACCCCCCACCACCACCGCGCCCCCCGCCCGGCCGGGCCGGCCCCGGGATACAGACTGACAAGAATCACTTACACAAATACGCCCTCAGGGTTCACAAATAAATAATTCATATACATTTTGCACCGTATTTACATTCCACCGCGCTTTTCCCCCCCTTTTTTTTCTTTTCTTTTATTTCTTTTCTTTTTTTTTTTCTTTTTTTTTTTTTTTAATTTTAAGTTACGGATGTCCCAAAGTCTCGCTGGGGCCGTCAGCCCGGGCCCCACCGCGGCCCTTCCCGGATGGTGCCCCGGGGTCAGGGAGCCGGGGAAAGGGGGGAGGGGGCTCCCCGGAGCCGTCCGTGGCAGGTGTGGCTCGGTCCCCCCGACAGTTCCTGGGGAGGGGGCAGAGAGGCAAAGCCCCCCCGGAGCATCCGCCTCCCCCCGTGCTCCAGGCGCCGTCCCACGCCGGGGTGGGGGGCCCCACAGCGGCCCCGCTGCCCTTCGGGGGCACAAGGGGGTAAAAAGGCGGCGAGTGCCCCGCGGGGTTGGGGGGCAGCTCCGCCGGCTCCGTCCTGCCAAGCCTGCCCTTGCTTCTTGCATTCTTTATATATATTTTAAAAAAGGAAGGGGAGGTCTCATTTATATTTATATATATATATATATTCGGGGATGAGCGGGAGTCTGTCGCTTGCTCGCGGCCCCAGAGGTGGGGTTGTCCCCTCCAGCCTCCCGGCCCGGTGGGTGCCGGGGGGGTCTCCCGGGCGGCCGGGGCTCACCGGGGCTGCGCAGCCCGGGGCAGGACGCCGGGCAGCGGGGGCAGGGGCGGCGGGGGCTCGCTGCCGCCCTGCAGTCCGTGGATGAGGATGCGGGGCACCAAGGGTCTCTGTAGGGCGGGGGGCGGCGCGCTGGGTCCGCGGTACAGGTAGAGGGCGGCGCCGGGGTCCAAGTTGGAGACCAAACTCTGCGGGTAGAAGTAGGGCGAGGGGAACATCCTCTGGAGGGCCGAGTAGTTACCGGCCTCGGCCAGCAGCTCCAGGCCCACCGCCGTCTGCCGTTTCCACTTGGTCCTGGGGGGGACAAGTCGAGACAGGGGGTCAAGGAGGGAGGGATGGTCCCAAAGCCGCTCCCGAGCTCTTTTTACCCTTTGCATGCCCCCTTTCCCCGGACTCTGCTCTCCTTGTGCATCCCCGCTCCCACCGCTGGCTCCCAGGGCCAGCCTTCCTTGTGCGGCAGGGACGGGATGCAGACCCCAATAATCGGAGCAGGGGGCTTATCTCCCTGCTGTTCCCACCGCGGCGGCCCGGCGTGAGCGCCCACGGAGCCTTCCCGGAGCCACCGGAGCCACAGCCCGGCTGGGATCCACGGGCGGGGCGTAAATCGCGACGATATAAATCGCGACCATCATTTCAGTCCCTTCCTGGGGGTGTAAGTTCCAGATTGTCACACGACCCGCCGGGGATCCTCTCCCCTCAGTCCCGCGGGTGCTGCGGCCGCCGCGATGCCCCGGCCCGATCCGCCTCCCGGGGCTCCGGGACCCCCTCCCCGGGCCGGGGCTGCCGGGACCGGGCCGGGCCCCTCGGGGGGCTGCGAGGGTCCCGCGGGGGGACACGAGTGGGGCAGCGTCCCGGGGCATTCGTTTGCGGCATATAGATGTCTCTCTGTATATACCTACATATATATATATATATATGCACACACATGTATATATTTTATATATGCATACATACGTACATAGGGTATGTGTGCGTGTGTGTATATATATATATATATATATGTTGTGTGTGTGTGTGTGTGTGTGTGTCGGATCTCGTGGAGAAGCCCCGGCCCCGGGATCTCGCCCACGTCGGGGCCGCCGGCGGGCCGGGCTGGCCAGGGAAGGGGGCTGGGGGCACCGGCTCGGCTCCGGCGCGTCCTTACGGGAGGGATTTTGGGAGCGGAGAGGTGATCACACAGCCCCCAGCACCCCCAGACACCCTCAAATCACCGACGTGGGGGGATCTTTGCAGATGGCAAAGCGGGACTGGAAATGACGGGGAGGGAAGGTCAAACCCCGGGGCGAGCGGGGGACAGTGTGGGGGCTGCAGCCGGGGGTCCCTCGTTTGGTGGCGGTGGCAATGGTCGGGGCTCGGGTTGTCCCGATAAACCCACTGAAGCCACCACACGTCTCCAGCCCTTTTACAGATTTGTCGCTGAAGCGCTAAACCTATTTCCACCAGTAAATTATTCATCATAATAATAATTGTGTAATTACTGTAAAGGGTGTTAATTATTGATGCCCAAAGCAGTAATTGGTATCTATTATTAATGGGCCGATGTGTTATGCTGTTGTGTTTAGCTGGAAGCCCGGTCCTGCCTCCTCGCCTTGCCGGGGCTGGGGGCACGGATTGCCCCCCACCCCCCGACCTACCCCGGCATCGCTTTTCTCCTCTTGACTTTGGGGTAAAAGTCCCCGGGGGAGGCGGGGACGGGACGGACATGGCACCTCTCCTGGTGCCAGAAGGGACGGGGTGGTTGTGGGGTGCAAGAGCCCTGCCCGGTTTATGGGTGCGGGGCCGGGGAGAAGGGCAGGGTGGGATCCCGGCGCTGTGGGCAGGAGGGAACGGTGCATTTTTACCTTCTGTTCTGGTACCACGTTTTCACCTGCGTGTCGGTGAGGTTGAGGGAGGCGGCCAGTTCCATCCTGTCCTGCACGCTCAGGTATTTTTGCCTCTCGAAGCTGCGCTCCAGCTGGGCCAGCTGATGGTCGGTGAAGGCGGTGCGGGCTTTGCGCGGCTTTTTCAGCCGCACCGGGGGGCTGTCCCGGGAGCTGGAGATCTCTCGGTCCCCTTCTTCTTTCACTGAGCCGAGAGGGAGGAAGAGAGGCCAGGTCAGGGCAGGAATGGAAATACCCTTCAAAGAAGGGGGTAGCCCCCTGCAGCCGTGAGTCAGGGGCTCAGGTCCGAGTCGGGCTCACGGCACATTTGCTCTGTAACCTCGAAAATTTTAACCTTGGGGGGGACTCGGGGGGTCTCCCCGAATCGGGCCCGGCCTTTCCCCTTCCCGAGGGCCTGGGAGTGGGGCCAGAGCGCCGGGATGTGCCGAGGAGACCCCCGGCCCGGCCCCGCCGCCCTCCTGCCTAGACCCCCCCTTATCCTCTTCACTCCTCATTTCTCACGGGGCAGGGCCCTCCTCTGAGTTTATTCTCCCAAACCCAACAGATTTCTCGATGCTTGGATAATTTTTATTTCCTTTTTTTCTTTCTCTCTCTCTCTCTTTTTTTTTTTTCTTTTTTAAACCGAAAACAAAACCAACCAAAACTGAAAATTTTTAAGTCCGCATTTTTTGGAGGGAAATGTCGCCGGACTGGTCCTGCTTTTCCCCTCCGCGGAGAAACCTCCGTCCTCCCGGGGCACGGAACAAACCTCCCTTCTCCAGGGCGCACAACAAAATACTGGGGAAGGGACTCCGCCAGCCCCTGCCCGGGCTGTTTTTTATCTTAAAAAATGCCGAATGAGAGGGGCTGGCGGTGGTTCGTTGGCGCTGTCGGTACCTACGCGCCGGTAGAGCGAGGCGGGAACTTACGCCACAAAATGTTAGTAGGTGATGGAAAAATTATCGAGCAGAAATAAAAATAAAAGGGGAAAAATAAATCCCTGTTTGTGCGCGCCTTCTCCACTCTCCTGGAGGAGATTATGGAGCAAAAAGGCTCGGTTTATACAAATCGGCGGCGTTTGGTTGTTTTGGGTTTTTTTTTTTTCACAGGGGTTTATGTTAAATTTGCTGGTGGCGGGGGTGAGCAGGGACAGGGCTGCAGCCGAACGCGAGCTGATTTCTCTCTGTAGGAAGACAATAATCCGGTTAATTGAGCCACCGGGGAGCGAAACCCTTCAACCAGAAATCCCGGCTCTGGCCGAGCAGGCAGAGCCCGAGCCGGGGACGAGCCTTAAGCGGGGAGATTCGGCCCCAGATCACGGGAAAGAGGCAGCGCCGGGACCGGGCAGGGGAAGAGGGGCGGCCCCGCTCCCTCCCGGGAACGGCCTCAAAGTTTGTGCGGAGTTTTTCCGCGGAGTAAAGCGGGTCAGGCCTCGAGCATCCCGAGACGGCAAATCCCCCCCGGCCCCCGGGCTGATCCTCGGCTCCTAAAAAAGTTCCTGCTTTCCAAAGGGCTGCAGGAACGGCGGCAGCGGCTTCCCCAGCCGGTTCGGGTCTTTCCCTGCCTATTCATAGCTTTTAAAAAAAATTACACACACACACATATATATATATATATATATATATATATATATTATGGATTTTTCGGCATTTTGGCCGCTGAGGGTTAGGCCTGGCCCCGCAGCTCCTTCGCGGAATAAATCAGGGGCGTTTTGCCCCAGGAAAGGCTATTTCCAAAGCAGCAAAAAAATGATCGTGCTGGAAGCGAGGACCTTCACCCGCTCCCCCATTAATGCAGGGATTTCCCCCTGATTCAAGCTGTGTTCCCCCCCCCCCCCCATTTAAATTGTGTTTTTTCCCCCATTTAATCTGTTCTCCCCTCTCGTTTAGGCCATTTTTTCCTCCACGATTAAAGCGGTGTTTTCCCCGCAACTTAAAGGATTTCTTCCCCCCATTTCAGCGGCGTTTGCAGCGTGGCCGTGGCGGGGACAGCAGAGAAGCCAAGCGCCAACGGGGAACGGCCCCCACCCAAATCCATCCCCCCCTGCCCGGGCTCGGCCGGCTCTGGGGGATGCGGAGAACCCGCTTTTCTTCCCCCCCGCCCGCCGCCGCTTCTTTCGCGTCTCGGCGATTTGGGGGAAGGGGAGAGGAGCTGAAGAAATTTGGGGCGGGTGTAGGAGGCGAAAACAAACCACCAAGGTGGGAATCGCAGCTGCTTTCAATCCCGGCCCTGCAGAGCAGCGGGGCCGATGGTTCCTCCCGGAGCACTTCCAGCCCCGGCACCGACCCCGGGCTCCGTCCTTCGTTTGGAGCGAAAATCCCCTTGCGATGCCCAGAGGTTTTCGCCGCCTTTGGAGGCTCCTTTGGGCGAGTATTTTTTCCTCCATGAACCGGATTTCAGCCCAGCCTCTCCAGGCGGGCCGGGGGTGCATTTGCAGCCAGGACAGGGCTCAGCGCCTCCCTCGCTTTTTTCTGCCAAGCCCCCCAAATCCATCGGCCCCGTAAGGTGCCATCGCCTCCCCTTTCTCCCCCCAGCTGGGTACCCTCGCCTTCCCCTCTCCAACAGCCGGCGAACACTTTTCCTGGGTAAAAGTTTGCAGGAGTGGTGGGGGTGCGATGGGCGAAAGCACCTGGGATAAACCGCTCCGGGGGGCGAGGACCGACCCCAACCCTCCCGTGCTGTTCCTGTGCCTCTCCCCGCCCCGGCTGCCGCAGGGGAAGGCCGGGAAAGGGCTGCGAGGGGCCCGGGAGGTCGAAGCCCCCGGCCTGGGGCGAGCAGCGGCCGCATCCATCCCCAGCCCCGCCGTGGATGCAGCCCGGGGCTCCCTGTCTGCCGTGCTCTGTTTTGAACCATCCCCAAAATAATAACGCAAATAATACATCGAATCAAACCCCGCCAACTGGCTTGTTCGTTTCTTAGCGGAGCGGGGGAAATACCTGGCAAAGTCGTGATCATTTTATTATTGTTTTCTTCCTTTTTTTTTTTTTTCCTCCTTTTTTTTTTTTTTTTTATTTTTTTTTTATCAGGCAGAAATCCGTCTCCGGTTCTCCTCTCCCATATCCCCGCGGGTAGGAACGAAACCAGCCGGATCTTTCCCGCGGAAAACAGCCCGGAGGATCCCCCGGGCGCGTTTGAGGAAGCGCCGATCGCCCCAACCCCTTCCACCGGGCCGAGCCCCACCGAGCCCCGAACCCCAAGTTTTCCCAAGTTGGTGCCGACCCCGTGGTCGTTTCGGGGGCGATCGATACCGCGACCCCCCCATCAGCGGGGCCGGTTCCGCAGCGAGATCCCGGAGCACCGGGAGACCCCCGGGCCGCCCGAGGCTTTGGGTCAGGGCCGCCCTACAAAGCCCAGCGGGGTGAGCGGCTCTTACCTTTGTACTCCGAGTCCGAGGAGGAGCTGCTGGTGTTTTTTTCCATTTTCTCCCTAAAATCCTCGCCGGGCTTGGTGGGCATCCTGCCCGCCGGCTCCTGCCCGCCGTGAGGTCCATTGGTGCTGGAGTAAGGCGCGCAGGCGGCCAGGGGCTTGCAGTCGGCCAGGATGTCTCTGATGAGGAAGGAGGAGGTGACGGTCCGGGACTGGGAGGGAGCCGAGACCTGCCCCGGCTGGAGATGCGCATCCAGGCCCGGCCGCGGCACCGCCGCCTCCAGGCACTCGCGGCCCGGCGAGCGGGGCGAGGGGCACCCGCTGCTGCCCTCGGAGCGGGGGCTCAGCTCCAGCGGGGACCGGCCGTCGCCCACCAGCGGGTCCCCCTTGGGCACGGCCGGGCTGCCGGCTCGGTGGGAGAGGATGGAGTCGATCCCAAACCCGGTGGAGCCCTCCATGGCCCCCGCGAGGTGCCGGCGCTCACACGGGCATTGGCGGGGAGGGCGCGGCGGAAGCGGTTTGATAATGATAATTAACAATAACGGGAGGGGGGGAAGGAAAAAAAAAAAAGACAAAAAAAATATAAATAATTTAAAAAAAAAAAAAGGTGAAAAGGAAAAAAAAAAAATGAGCAAAGTTCAGTCTGGGATCCGGGCAACAATTGCTGCAAGGCTCTCCGAGGCGCCGCGCGTTAGATCCAAGGCTGCTCCGTCTTCAGCATCGCGCCCAGCTGCACTCACAGACAGACAGACAGGAGAGGGGGGGGAGAGGAAGGCAGAGTCAAACTTTGGCCGCGAAGGGGGTGGGGTGAGGGGGGACGGACCCCAACCTCACCCGGGGTCCCGGCCACCCCACCCGTGCCCGGAGCCGCGGCGGCGCGGGGCTGGGGGGCAGCCCGGGGGGCTCCCAGCCGGAGGTGGGGAGGCAGCGATCGATAGTGGAGGCTTCGCAGCGCCTTAACCACTTAATGATCCAGAAATCAATGGGGAAGGGCGAGGGGAGGGCGGAGGGGGTGGCCAGCCGTCGGGGCCGCCGCGGCGCCCCCCCTTCCCCGCCAGCACCTCGGACACCGGCGGGGGGGGGGAACCGGAGTGACTCCGGAGCCTTCAGCACCTCGGACGGAGCCCGCGAGTCGGAGTCGCTCCGGAGCCGGAGGCGCCTTCAGCACCTCGGACAGCGGCGGGAGCGCCGCGCCCTCCCCGGGGGGGGAACGGGGGGAAATGGGGAGAAAACCTGAACTTGGGCCGCTCCGGCTGGGGGACCCCGGCACCCCCCACCCACCCCGTGGGAACGCGCCCATTGGCCGCCGGGCGTTTTGGGGGATGTCACTCCCCGGCAGGCGACACCTCGGAGCTTGATTAACGGGAATTAATTGCCACCCGCGTCCCCGCGCTTTCCGGGCGGTTTCCGCCCTCTTTTGCCGTCATTATCCCGCTGATAGGGCTCGTAATGGGATGATTAGCCGCGGAAGGGGCGGGGGGGGGATGGTGGGTTGGGTGGGTTGTCGAGGGGTTGCTGTTTTCTGCTCGCCTCCCCCCGCAACTAGCCGATCTGCAGGTCCCTCTCAGGCAGGGAAAGTTTTGCTGGGCGTTAAAATAATAATTAAAAAAAAAAAAAAGGGAGAGAAAAGAAAAATTAAAGGAAAAGGGAAAGCATCGAAACCCTCCCCAGGCTCCCAGCACAGAGGAGGCTGCTCTGAGCCCGAGGTGAGTCTCGGAGCTGCGAATTTCGTTGAATGCTCTCGAAATCGGTTGTGACCGAGCAGAGAGGTCCACGGGGCCGCCGGGCAGCCGCCACCCCAGCCCAGCGCTGCCCGAGCGGCGAGGACCGGGCACCGCTCTGCCCGCTCTCCCAGCGCCCAGCGGCGGTACCTACTGGTGCCACTGGGAAGGGGCCGCACTCAGGGTGGATTTTTCCTGCCGTCAGTCCCGTTTTAAATAAAAGCCCAATAGCCCCAGCCCGTTTCTCCCAGAGACACCAAGTTTCCTCCCTCCCGTCCCGTCGGGGGGTTTTGCCGTTGTTGGTCTCCCAGGCTGGAGAGGGACGGGCTCCCGCAGGATTCCCACCTTCCTCCCGGTCAGACCGGCTCCTGCCTCCTCGAGGGTTTATTTAGGGGCTTTTCCCGCGGGCAAACCCTTCGCCACGGAGACGAGGAAGATGTCCACACCCGGGCGTGTGAGGCTGTGCCACTTTAAAGCGATGCCGCCGGTTATTTCTCAAATACTCGATTTCTTCCGTTCGCCACCTTCCCGGCCAGTCAGCTGCATCTTGTCCATCTTCCAAAGCCGCCCTTGGCCGGCAGCTTGGAGGCGACCAGCGAGGGGAGAGCCCCCCCTCGGGAAGCCCGGCTGCCAGCTGTCGGGCAGCGGCGCAGGCAGGGCCCCCAGCACCTCCTGCCCTCGGCCCTGCAGGCTCGGGGCCGGCTGGGATCGGGGCAGCGGAACAAAAGAACCTCAGAGGAGGACAAGCCCAGGAACAAAATCAGCGTCAGCCCCGGTCCCAGCCTGCCCCCACCTCGGGGATGCAACACGGCCGTGCCGGGCACTGCCCGTCCTCCCTGTCCCTCCCTGGGCAAAGGATTCCTGCTGCTGCTCTGCCCTGTCTCCCTCCCATCACAGCGGTGCTGCCCCAGCACTCGGGACTGGAGGCCAGGCTGAAGGGTCCTGGTCTGTGCAGGGACAGTTTTGCAGCATCCACTACCCACAAGACCGGGCCAAATGTCACTTGGGGCTGGACCAGAGCGATGGATGTGCACAAACTGGTCCCGGTGAGAAATGAGGGTGAGACTCTGATGGGGTTTCCCAGCTCTTTGCAGTGTTTGTGTTGGTTCTTGGGCTCTGGCAGCCTCCCTGTCCCTATCCAACCAGGAGATCCCATTTGGGATGGAGATTGGCACTGGGATCAGGAGCAGCACTGAGGTCATGTTTGGAACCAGAAAATGGAGCGGGGCTGTGAGTGGGTTTAGAATCAGGATTTGGATCAGCCATGCAGGGACAGGTTGGAGCTGGTGAGTTTGTTGCTGTATTTCCTGCTCTTGAATAAAGCACCTGCCTTCAAATAACCACAAGGAAGTTTCCAGATCAGACCAACTCCCTGATGCTGTGCAAGATTTTGGGGGGAGGACGTGAGCTCATCCCTGAGCAGGTGCTGCATTGTACCATCCCCAGCCAAGGCCTTGGGAGACAGAGACTGTCACTCCTAGGCCACACTTAGAGCTCCCAGCAGCTACAGATGCACTTGCTACTCATGTTCTAATGTCAGTGTGGCTGACATTAATATTATTATTACTATTATTACTATTAAAGTTATTGTTATTATTGTTTCAGAACTAGCCCCCCCCAGGCAGAAACGCCTCACTCTGCCTATATGTGGTGTCCCCCCCTGTCACCAGACACTGGAGAAGTGGGGTTCAAATTATTTGTCTGTGGCTCCCAGCACAGGTAGGAAATCCTGTGTACAGATCACCAACTGGTCTGTATGTGGAACAGATCCCCACATTTTCAGTTCCCTCCTCACAAGCTCCAGTCACACCCCAGGGTTCAATCCAGGACTTTGGCAGCTTTGGGAGCTTCTTTGCATCCCACCTTGCTGGGAGATGCTGATGGACATGGCCAGGCTCTCCTAGGACCTGTTCCCAGTGTGGGTTTGGCCCTGAGGCCATGGGACAGGGCTGATCCAGGTGTTCCCAGAGGCTTGGGCTGGGGGACACCTCCACAGCTGGGCCAGGGGCTGGAGGGCACGGACTGCTGAGCTGGGATGATGATTAGTAAGAGCTATTTGAGAAATATCTGCCGGTGAAGCACGGCCCGCTGTCCTGCAAGGGTCTGGCTTAGGGAGGAATTCCCAGGAGGCTCTGCTGCACTGGATTTCTCACCGAACCCCAGCTGGGTGCTCGGAAAAGCTGTGCCCAGCAGGCGCCGGGAGGGACGCTCAGCAGCGACAGGCACCGGTGGGATGCTCCGGTAACGAAACGAACGCACTTCCATGGGAGAGAGGAGGGTTCGGGGTGGGGGGAAACGGCAGGAAAGGGGGGGGACATTCAGCCGGGGGGGCCGCAGTGCCGGGGAGGAGCCGGGCCCGCGGCGGGGAAGCTGCAGCAGCGGTAAAACCCCGTTACCGGTGGGTGTCACTGCAGGACAAGGAGCGTCGGGGGCGGCGAGAGGGGGGTCGGGACCCCGCAGCGGGTTCCGCCGGCACGGGGGGAGCGGGGAGGACACGCCGGCTCACGGCTGGGTTGGGTCGGGGGCAGCCCGGGGGGGTCCCCCACGGGGGGGTGCGGGCGGTGCCGACGCCCCTCGCTCCCCCCGGGCAGCCCCCCCGAGCTGTGAGACTCGGGACATTTGGGGCACCACCTTGTCCCAGGATTTCGGGGCGCAGCGGGGCAGGTCTGTCCGCTGCAACCCCCACTGGGAGGCGTCTCCTTCTGAACGTGGCTGGTGCTTTTTTGGCTTTCTGGTCTCTTTTTCTGGCTTCTTCCTGTCCTGACCCAGCAGGTTCACAGGGGCTTGGCTCACACGTGTTGTGTGACAGCCCTTTCCAGCCAGGCAGGACTCTGCTTCCTTCCCTGTGTGCATCCCAAGGACCTGAGTGGTTGGTGCAGGTGGACACAGATGCTGTGGCTGGACCAAGAGCTGGATGTGGCTCCCACCAGGCAAACCTCGTGCCTGGGCTTCTCACACACTTGTAACCAGTGTCATTTTTAGCAAGATAAGTATTTAAGGGTTGGCTTCCTCCCTCCCTGGGGAGGTGGGAAAGGTCCTTGGTTATAATCCTCCTCTGCCAGCATTGCAGTTATCCTCTGCAATTATTGCACTGCTGTTATCCTCTTTGTTATTTTAGATGGGGTTTATTTAAAGGCCTGTACTAAAAAGAAGCAACCACATCCCAGGATTTCCCCGGTGTGGAGCAGGTGATTTTGTTCCTCCCTCAGCTCAGGTGTGGGCAGGGTGGAGTTTGTTATGGCTCCTTCCTTATATAAAGGGTAGGTTGAGGCACAAGTTGCCCCTGAGGAGGGGATGTGGGAGATGTTGAAGCAGTTGGTGGGGAGCCTTCCTTGTCCTGAGAGAGGTAAGAGAATCTGCCTAAGCAGTTTACTTTGTTCTTTCATCTTGAGTGATACAGTTTAATGTTATGAAGAACTTTTCTCTTTGAGGTTTGGTCTTAAAAGTTTGGCTGGAAATCCAGTGGGCAATGAGCCCTTGGCTCACCATGAATTCTTTATGTCCTTTGGCTGCTGGTGGGTCTATGTAGGAGGGCTGGGCTAGTCCTAGTGCTGAGGTGTGAGAGGTAAAATCATTCTGGGCACATCCACCCTCCAACTGCTTGTTCCTAGCCCCTTCCTGAGCTGGGGATGCAGTTGGGCCTGCCCAGGGCAGCAAATTTCACCTCTCAGAGTGTGGCTCAGAACATACCTGAGCTCTCCAAGTGCCAGTGGGATGATGGATATGAAAACTGAAAGCTAATTTGACTTAGATAGCTGGTACAATCTGAGCTCTAACAGTAGATGTGAGAGGCAGACTACACAGGAATAATTAATTATTCCTGTAGCAATAATGGAGAGGCACAGATAAAGTAATCACTCTTATTACCAAGTGGTGTTGCCTTGAGGTGAAATGCTCTGTTGGGAGGAGATGGATTCCAGATGTGCTGGTAACTGAGCCTCTGCTGTCACCTGTGGGTGACCAAGCTGGGGTTTGAGTGCTGTGATGTCGAGTTGTTATTGGAGTTTGAGTTTGTTCAGCAAGTGCTTGAAGAGGCTCAGCCCAGAGGGACATGAGACACCAGCAGCTCTTGGAGGGTGAGTGTGGAGCTGGCTGGAGTCACCTTCAAGTGGAGGCTTTTCTCTGTGGTGAGGCCTCAGCTTGGCAGAGTGGTTAAAGCAGGTGTTTGGATTCCTTCACACAGGCAAGGGCTTTGCTGCATCAGGCAGTGATTTGGCAAAGAAATGAGGAGGACTGATGGAGTATGAGATATTCTAGATTTGATATCGACTGCATTTAATGTAATTGTTCAGAACCAGCAGAGAAGGAGACTGTCCTGCTTTCCCTGTGGGGCTGTGCTGGTTGAACACTGCCCTGCTCCTGGGGTAACCTGGGCACGATGAGAACAGTGGTGTTCAGACTAAGGTGCTGTGCCCTTGACATGAAGCAATGAATAGGCTGAGACAGAATCATTCCTGCTATACTTGTGCTTTATTTGGCTGTATCTGCATTAGCATAACTCTGTAAAACCTGAGAGAAAGTCTGTGTGGGGTCACAGGGCAGTGCCCAGCACGGTCTGTGATGGGTGGGTGCTCTGGGGAAGGGCAGCACCTCTGGCAGGCACTTCTCAATGGGAGGCACTGAGTGCCTTTTCACGAGCTTCAGGGTCTGGAAAAGTACTGAGATGAGGCTCAGCCTGTGAGGGAAGGAGCAGAGAGAGGATTGGTTACAGCCAGCAGTCAGCCACGGAAAGTAGGTTGTAGCACAGACAGGGAAGAGACTGCGGATTGCACGAGGGGTTTTGTCTGATTGGAAAACGTTGCTCCAGCTCAAGTTAAACACTTAACCTGTTTAAAATGAGGAGTAGTTTTCTGATTGACTTCAGCAGGTTCTTATCCTGCTCTAGTAACAAAACTCTGCGGTCTTACTGTGGTGTGTTTGTTGTCTGACACTTTCAAAGGCTGGCAGTGCCCTAAGGTGGACCCTGAAATAAATATGACTTGTTTTCTATAACACAGGACTTGTGTCCTTCACTGAGGGGGCAGGGTGGGCTCAGAGCTCTCAGGGAAGACACCGTTGGGATCAGGATCTGGCTGACAAACACAGAAGCAGCATCTCCCCAGGAATCACCTTCGAGGTGGGGAGAGGGTGAAAAATGCCCATGACAACAAACAAAGGGGAAGCAATTTGGGGGAGAAAGGTCCCAGGGCCGTTTGGTGTGAGCAGTGGGGCTCACACACAGCACCCCTCCACGGGAGATGCAGCTACTGAGATGTGTCTTCCTACAGGGAGTGGGTTTGCCATGGGGGCCACGGGCTTTACCTGCCCCAGCCCAATTCCCTGTGCCATATATCTGCCTCGTGTGGATGTGCTGAGCTGCCTCCCGCTTCCCCCACCCTGCTCAGGCTGGCTGGGTGTCAGGTTTTGCATATGTAAAAATACAGAGCAGTCTTTGCCCTGAAAAGCTCGCGAGTGATCTCATTAATCAAGACAAACAAAGCGTATTTAGCTATTCCCCCTCTCTGGAGGAAGGCGTTCAGGTACTTAAATATGCGTTTGAGTGCCTAACTTCAGACAGCTGTTTCTGGATGTTTTTGCTTTCTCACAAGTAGCAGCAGTGACATAACCCCTCTCTGGGAGGGAAAGGTGGGGGAGGCAGAACCAAGGGCTGCTAAAGGAGGTGGGTAGCCCCAGGGAGCTGGCAGGGACAATCCCTGGCTGTTCCAACTCCAACCTCCCATTAAAGATGCACACATTTTTCCCCTCAGAGCTGGGATTGTTGGAAAAATCCAGTGCTCACAAGTAAGGACAGTTGAGCTGCTTCTCTGGGATGTGCCTCTGCCTTTCTGTTGTGCTCCCTTACCCACCAGTGCTGGGAACTGGGCAGAGAGAAGTTTCTGCCTGGGACTGGGTTGAAGCCACAGGAAAGGAAACAGCAGTTTATTCACTCTAAACTTGGTACAAAGCTACGGGGTGAGAAATGTCACACTGAGCCACAACTGGCAGTGATTAAAATTAGCAGAGCCTTGACAAAGTTGTGAGGGATTCCAGCTCCTGCCCTCAGCATGAGTGAGTGGGAAGCACCAGGTGTAGGACAGGGACAGGTGCTATTTTAAAAAATGAGAAACCCTCTCATAATGAAGGCCAGTAATTAGAGCCCAGATAAGGGTGTCCCTGGGTCAAAGGTCTTATTATGACAGAGACTGGTCTTGAGAAGTCAATGCCAGTGATGAATCCTCATCTCGGATTCTTCTAATTCATATTTTAAATGATGAACCCAAGGGTACTTCCTGATGATTTTTGCCATTACTCTGATGTGGTAGTGGATTGTTATGTCAGGATTTTGTCTGAATCATGGATTTGGAGCATTGGCTGTAGCAGGACAGGAATATAGTTCGTAGGTAAAAGCTGGGTGGTTTTCCTTGCAGATGATGGAGCTGCAATGGGCTTTAGCTGCTGATGAAGAGCAATGTTTTTGCTGCTGCTCATTGCATTTGTTACTGACAAATGAAAACCTGCAGGACCCTGGGAGCTGGGATGTCATATCTGTGTTTGATTCAAAGAATTAGAGGTGCAACAAAAAATACCACTCCTAAAACCTAAGTATGTATTTGGGGGGTATTTTAATTTGGGTTTCTTAGTTATGGAGGATAAATTAAAGCAGGTATGTCAATGGAGGGCTCAGAAATCGCATATGAGATGGAGACATGCTGAGTTGGTGCAGTGGGAAGGCAGAGCTCCCCTGATGGCAGCAAACCCCAGAGAATGACCAGGGTTTTGTGGGTGTTGGGCTTGTCCATGTTGAAGTTGGTGCTGGGGTGTGTGTGCTGTAGGTGCTGGGCACTGTGAGCACCCTTGGGTGCTCAGTAAGCTCAGCTCATGTGGGAGGAGTTTTAGTTAATAGGATTTAATGGACTGTGATGACTCCTAGGAGCTGTTGAGGAAGAACCCACGAAAGGGGCTGAAGCAAGTTAGAAGCAGTACCAGGCTGTCCCCCTGCCCTGGAGGGATCCACACTGGGCTGCAGTGAGATGCAGCTTTACCTGCTCCTCTCCCAGCACCTGCCTGGCTCTGCCCACCTGCTCACAGGCAGCTCCCCAGCCTCGCACGATTTTTCACTTTAACACCAAAGCTGCGCCGGGGCTCAGCCTGGTTTTTCCATCATCCATTTGATCGAATCCTTTTAGCGGGTGACAAAACACTTTGCTGAGCTCTCTTTACGGGAAACCAATCCCTATTCTTTTTTCAAAACCTCCCTCAATTTACAGGAGTCTAACAAATCCTGGGCCTTTAAAGTCTTATCCTGTTTGTGGGTTTGGTTGTTGGTTTGTTGTGGGTTTTTTTTGTTGTTGTTTTTTTTTTTTCCCCAAAACAACACAAATCTGTAGATTTTTTTTTTTTTTCCAGGGAGGGGGGAGGAAGGAGTAAAATAAACAATGCAGAGGGGGGAGTAGGGTGTTCAGGGCGTGCACACCGCGCCGAGCATCCCCCTTGCCCAGACAAAAAAACCGCGCGCATCGGGATGCAAATGATTTTTCCCGTGAAGCTATCACTTGTAAAGCTTGACAGAAAATAATGAGAAACACTAAATCTTTTATAAGGTCAACACTCAAGCAGCTGTCAAACAAGAAAAGAATTTAGCGAAAGATCCGCGAAAACTTCCATCGCCTCATTAAATCCAACAGGGCCGGGGCCCGGCGTGGTGAGGAGGCACCGGGGCGCCTCCGTTTTGTGTCAGTAATTTGCGGCGGAGGAAGAGGGAAGACGAAACAGCCAACGCCGAAGGGGCCTTGGGGGAGGCTGGGGAATCGTTAGTGCGCCAGGAGCGGCCTCGGCTCCTAATTGGAAGCATTGGGCATTATCAACGGAGGATTTGCCTCGGCTCCCTGACAGCTCTCTAGGCCTGGAATGATAGCCCACTTGTCAGTGTAAAAGACCATTAAAAACAAACCATTTTGATTTAATTGGAGGCGGTGTGCTGGGGGCCCAGGTGAGGCGCTTCATCAGCCGATGTTGGCTGCTGATGCCTTTTTCCCCCTGTATTGATGGCTTTTTTCTTTTCCTCCCCTCCCTTTCAAAAACTGTCTAGGAAAGAGAAAGAGGTGCTGAAAGATCCTTCACAGCCGCATCGAGAGCGGCTTTCAATAGGGTTGTCAACAAATGCCATGACAAGTTAGAGAGAGGCAGGTACTTTTAAAACAGACGTTATTCTGTCCAAGATGAGCTGTGCTCAGAGGTGAGCGTTGGATTATTAGGGTTACAAATACTGTGGCTTTTCCTGCCACTGGCACGCTTAACTGGCTTAATGAATGGGGTTGATTTTTCTCTCCCCACCTTTCTAAGAACAGAGGGGAAGGGAGCTTGGGCTAAATGATCCTTATTTGCTTCAAGGCCGAGAAGGTTTCAAACAGTGCTCAGCAATTTTTGGCTGCCGTATTTTAAAGTCCCATGGAGATCTGGGATTTTTTCTTCTTTTCTTCCTGAAAATAATGTCCACAGATATTTGCTGGAGTTCACTGGTCACTTGGTTTGGGCAGTAGTATGAGGAAAGGAGAATTAACCCACTAGAGCTGTAACCTGGCATGTGCCCCTGGTGTTTTAGGTCAGACCAGAGCTGGCAGCTTTCACCTCATGTGCTTGAGATCTGCATCCTGACCCTTCTCGTACCAGGCAAGAGTTTTACTTAAAGTTGTCTGTTGATAAATAGCATCTCTGCAGAAGTCAGAACAGGTCCACAAACGAAATCCCAAATCCATTTCAGAAGTGGTTCTGTGGATTTGTGTAGGAAGTAGGTAGCACTGAAAGCAATGGTAGGTGCTCACCTGTAACCCAACACGGTGTGTGTGGTTTTACTTTGCTACAAGCCATGAAGCTGTGAGCACCCAAAATCTGTTCCTTCACAGTGGAATATCTGTATTACAGCAATGGGAACTGGTTGCCAAGCGTTTTCCTTGTGCTGCCTTTGGATGCTGGGGCTTGGATGTAGGTGGAGCCTGCCCTGGAGAGGGTCCAGGCTGTAAGGCTGCACAAGGAGGGTGGTGTTTGGTTGTGTCAATCAGGGGATGAAAATGGCAGAGGGAGACACAAGAAAGGGCTGAGCAAGGCAGGTAATGGTTTTAACTGAGAGGGTCGATTTAGGTGAGATATAAGAAGCGTGATTCTGTTTGGGGTTTTTTTGGTTTTTCTTTTTTTTTTTTTTTTTTTTGCACTGAGAGTGTTGAAATATTGGCACAGGTTGCCCAGAGAGGTGGTGGATGCCCTGGAAGCATTCAAGGTCAGGCTGGATGAGGCTCTGAGAAACATGATCTATTGAAGATGACCCTGCTCGCTGCAGGGGGGTTGTACCAGATGTCCCTTAAAGGTCCCTTCAAACCCTGAACTGTTCTATAGCAGAGGGCAGCACAGGGTGGAAGGGAGAGGATGAGTGTCCAGGGCTGAACCATGAAGATGCTTTGCTGTGATTTGAGCAGTTTTATTGCTGGAAGCTTCAGCTATCAGGCAAACTAAGGAAACCTCCAGAATGTGCAAGGAAACGTAGTGATGGCAAGAGGGGCCCAGAGCCTGCAGTTAGTCCTGGAATGGCTGCAGTGTGGGAGGTGACACCTCTGCTCTGGTCCCAGAGGAGATGTGCAGGGATCATAGTCAGGCCTGAGTCTCTGCTGCCCATTTGGAACCCTGAAGGGTGTTGTGCTCTTTCTGCATTGTGCCTGCTGCAAGCCAGTGATGCTGGTTTGGATTGTCACTGCAGGGCTGGGACCCACCAACTCTTGTCACCTGTGCCACTGAACAGCCATCTGGTGACACTGATTTTAATTTTTTTTGGTCAGCCAAAATTCCAGCCAAAGGGAGGTTTGATCTGGTACTATGGTGGAACGAACTCATTGCTTTATTTTTTTAAGCACTACTTAGGCCCCAGGAGAAAAGTTACAATAATAATCAAAGTCCAGGAAGTTTTTCTGCCCTCAAAGCCAGGAGGACCAATGCTGTACCTGAACAGCCAGCCCACCCTGTGCTGTGTGCATCAAGCCCAGGTTATTTAACCAGAATCTATGGCTTTTCTGACAACAGCTGCACGATTACATGAGCTGTGCTTGTCAGTTCAGCTCTGTAGACAAAAATAGAGGTAAGGCATTAAAAAAAAATGTGGAACACTTCTGTGTGTACGTGTTAAACCTCCACTGTTAATTCTGAGGAAGGATCAGGCTCCGAGCAGGTATCGGATCCCCGGTGAGAATCAAATTCCGGAGCCCAGAATTTTTTGCCGCAAAGTTTATACAGTGGGGATTCCTCTAATTACTTTCAGTGGAAATTTACCTGACAGAGCTTTCCCAGGTAACGCGAAGGCAGATGCGGGAGAGCCGCTCAGCCGCTGACAGAGCCTTTGATTTTGTGCCAGGTTGCAAATTAAGTCTTTTGCCAAGGTACCCGAACACTTGCTCGTCAATGGCTTATCGCTTATTCATAGCGCGCACCCAGCGCCGCGCGTTTCATCTGCTCGGGGAGGCAGTGCTGGTGACAAAAGCGTTGTCCAAAGTTGCTGCATTTTTCTTCCCTCCCCCCTGTTTGGTCAAGGAAACGAGCCACCTCAGTGTCTGTGCAAGCTGGAATTCTCTAATGAGCAAAGGGGAAGCCCTGGTGTGTCTGACATGGTGCACGGAGGTGTTTTGGCACACGGGTGGGTTCTGTCCTACAGCGTTGCTGTGGGAGGTGTTGGTACCTGAATCCTTCTGGATTGACTTGACAGAACCCTGGAAATCTATCACAGAGTGGCCAGCACTGCCCTACTGGTTTGGGTAGTGTAGTGGGTTGACCTTGGCTGGACACCAAGTGCCCACCCAGCCCCTCGATCACTCCCCTTCCCAGGCAAAGCTGCTCTGGGGAAATGAATTCCATCTCAGCCAGACCCAGTACAGGCAGTGACCATCAAACGTGCAGATGGAGGTAACTGGAGCCTCACCCCATGCTGGTACAGCCATGGCTGTGGGGATGCTGCATTTTGGCAGCAACATCCTTTCCAGAGTTTGTTTGACACCAAGGACACTGTTCTGCCTGAGCCAGCAAGTGAGGAGTGACACAGGGATGGGACACATCCCATGAATATGGGGAACAGGAGTATTTAAGGCTGAGAGAATTGGGATTGTTCAGCCTAGGAAAGAGAAGGCTTTGGGCTGACCTCATTGCAGCCTTCCAGTACCAGTGAGGGGACTTACAGGAAAGATGGGGAAAGACTGTTTACAGGAGATGTAGTGACAGGACAAGGGGAAATGGTTTCAAATTGAAAGAGTAGGTTTAGATTAGATATTAGGAAAAAATTGTTCACTCTGAGGGTGGTGAGGCCCTGGCACAGGTGTTCCATCCCTGGAAGTGTGGCTGCCCCATCCCTGGAAGTGTCCAAGGCCAGGTTGGAAGGGGCTCTGAACAACCTGGTCTAGTGGAAGGTGTCCCTGCCCATGGCAGAGGAGTAGAAACGAGATGATCTTTGAGGTCCCTTCCAACCCAACCCATTCTATGATTTATGTCCATGCTGGATGCCCAAGAGTACAGTCCCTAGGGAATGTAGTCCCTCATCTACAAATAAATTAAGTTTTGGTGCACAGTCCCAGCCATGTTGGCAAAACCTGAGCCCAGGAATCATGTCACTGCAGGCAGAGCAAGGCAGAGGCTGTTTGCTTTGGGGGATGACTGAGGAAGAGAAGGGCAGTAGAAGCATCTTGCTGAGGGTAGTAAGGAGTTAATTTGTTTGGTTTTGTTAAAACAATATAAAAAAATAATTTAAAAAACCCCACTACAATACTTTCCCTAATGAACTGCCCGTCAGGAGATGACTGGCTCCCTGTGACCTGTCTGTCTTGGTGAGCTGGGGGGCCCAGGGGACCACGGGTTGGTCCTTCAGAGCGGAACAGGAGCGATCACCCAGTGTGGGAGAGCCTGTGAACCACCCGGTTAGCTTAATAGTGTGGGCCATTATTCTAAAGCAGTGGGGCTGAAACCTAAATCCAAATGAAAATATAGTCAATTTGTCTGTACTTTACTGACTGAATGGCTATGTAATGCCATGCAGCTCTGGCAACGCAGGGAGCAAGCAGAGGCAATTAGTGGGGAGGGAAAAGCTCCTTTGTTTTGTTCTCTTCCACTTCCTGGGTAAGCTCTAGCAAGGTGCCAGGAAAGAGTCTTGGAGGGACTGAATGGAAAGTCCAGTTTAAGAGCCAGTAGTGACATCCATGCCCAGTTTCTGCAGCTCTTTGTAAGGGGTCAGGATGGGAGTAGAAAAATCTTCCTTGTTGATTTTTATGGGTCCAAAGGAACAAAGTCTCACCTTCCTGCTGCTGCCTGTTTTGGGTTATAAACCACCTCGGTAGCTGGGTGCTCTGCATTGCTCCCCTCAGGCCCAGAGCAGGCCAGACTTAAAGGCATGACACCAGATGATGGGGTGAGTGTGACAAGAAAGGACAAGTGGCTTGAGAACATCACACTCCTGCAGCTCACACCAGCCTCAGGTCACATGGAAATAAAGTTCAAAGTGGGGCTGTGCTCAGGGCAATGGAGTCTCTGAATATTCTTGTCCAGGGTATGGAGTATTTCCCAGGTCATGAGAGTTTTCTGTACTGGCCAGAGCAGGACAATGTCACTGAAGGCTGGTAGGAGATAATATGCAGATGGAGTCTGCTAACAAGCTTTCTGTAAAGTGATATTTTTGTGGTTGCTTTTCATACTTTTTTTGCACAGTAGGATGAGGGTGTTAGATGGATTAAAGACAGTGTTTTGGTTTATTGTCACCTTTGTAAAGAAGGGACTGACACTGACTTCTGGAGTCCCTGGGTTTGGTTGAAGGGTTAGGCCAGCCTGCTTTCAAGACCATTCTACCACCTTTGTAGAATCCACCTTTACAGTGGTAGTTAAATAACTGTTCAGTGGCCATCAAGTGTCTTTGAGAATCAACTTTCTCTTGGTTGTTGCTGCTTTTATATGGGGAAGCATTTATGGATGTATGAAGTTATTTTTCCATGGAGGAAACCATGCACTGAAAGTCAAGTGAGTAACAAATTCCCTGATCCAAGTTCTCCCGTGGGCTGTGCCTGTTTAGATCTGCAGCTGGAGAAAGGCAAACCTTCCAGGTTAATGTAATGAGAAAGGAGGAATACAGAAATCTGCAGAGGCTGTGCAAAATGAGCTGTCCCTCCTCTCTGGATGCTGCTCCTGTGAAGGCAGGGAAGAGGAGAGGAAGGAGAAAAGCACAAAGAAGAAAAGACTCCAAGGTTTGAGAACTGTGGCTGGGGGAGGAACCCAACCACAGCCATGGATGAAACAAAAGGCAAAGCACGAAGCAGAACACAGGCTGAAAAATGAACAGTGATGGAAAGGTCTGGGGTGAGAGGAGCTCTAAAGAGGAGGCTTGCCCCAGTATCTCGTGTGACTTCCACAATCTGTTTAACAGCGATCGGTCATGTTCTCTCGCTGACACTCGCCGCAGCAGCAGCTCTGAGCTGACAGGCAGTGGGGATAAATGATTACTGACATATGCTAATCGGACAGTCTGAGACAGGACAGAAGAGGAATACATCAAGGTGCTGCAAAACACATTTCTTGGGCAAAACTCCCCAACTTGTACGAGTAAATCAGCTTCAGGAAGTCACAAGGCTTCTTGGTTGTTTTAAACCGCGGTTAAAAATCGGCAGCGTGGCAAAAAAATAACCCCATCAGAACAAGGGCTGGGGTGGGGAGCTCAGAGGCTCTTTGCAGTGGTATCTGTCAATGCCAGGTATGATTTTGGCCACGTAAACTCCCTGCAGGGTTTCAGTGCTTTCATTTTCTGGTGTCTCCTTTCCATTCCACTTGCCCAGCTCTTTCCCCTTCCTCCCTAAAATGCCCCCAGCTCTTCACTTGGAGTTTCCCTGTAATTTACACCACAGATAAAGGTAACAGAACTCAAACAAGCACCCCAGAGCACAGCAGGTTGTACAGATGAATTCAGGGAGGTGTTTAGATCCCAGTGCTGGAACAAGAAACCTTCACCTTGGCTCTTATTTGGATCAATTAAAGGAAGTGTCATGCACATCTACAACCTGGCCAGACCCTTTGCTTAGTCTCAGGATAAATATTGTCAATCAGGCAGTTTAGAGAGGTATCAAGAGTGCAGCTTTCTGGAAAGCTTTAATTCTTGGGTGGGAAAGCCTCCTGAAATGTCTGGTGTGGTTTGAATTAGTTGTGGTGAGAGCTGATGAAATGTCAGGGTACCAAAATGCAGGTGTGACTGTCCTGTTTGTGTAGGGCCATTGTGGGGACACCAGCAGAGAACAAAGGCCACCCCTGTTCTAACAGTGATACACAAAAAGATGCTCCTCATCTCATTGTGAGCGAAAGTGCACACAAGTTAGAAAATAAGTTAGCTGGACAACTGCTGCCTCTCTTCCAGGGCTTATGGCTGGCAAAAAAATCCCACCCTAAAGTCCAAAAGGGGCTGATGTTTGAACCCATTTGGGACCACTTTAAGGTTTGGGTCTCAGGGAGGTCTGAGCTAAGAGCCTCATTGTGTCCTAAGGATGTTATTGGGACATGTGGGCTAGAAGGTGTCCCTGAGTTCACCCAAGTGCTTGTAGAGCCCAGAAAAGCCGAGTTTAGCCAGGGGGTGGGTTGTGGTGGGATGTCAGAGTGTTCCATACCTTCTCAAAGCGGGCTGGGTGCCAGAAGGACTCCTCCTTGACGGGGGGCGGGTGCGTGCGCAGGTACGTGGTGCGATTGCCCCGCACCTGGTCCAGCTGAAACCAAAGGGAAACAACGACGAGCTCAAAGGGCTGCACAGCCACAGCAGCAGCCTGGTGTCATGCAGTGCAGGGACACTGGGGTGGACAAGGCTAAAAGTCACTTTGGCCTGATGACCACAAGTGCCCGATATGGGCAGTTTTTCAGGCCTGTGCAGCTGATACTGGTATTAAAATGTAATGATGAGGAAAACATGAGCAGCTGTCAGCTCTCAGTGCCTGCTTTATACAGCATCCCAGGGAGATGGCCACTTTCTGCAGGAAGCCCTGTGCCCTGAGCTACAGCAGTGGCTCACCACCAGCTGGGAAAGCCACTTCCACCACCCCCACCATGGTGGGGTTTGCTGGTGTGTGTTGCTCTCTGATTAATTGCAGCTCACAGTGCTTGATAGGCCCAGCACAAGCCAGTGCAGGTACCTGGTGAATGTTTTGGCCACTGCATGAAACCCTGGGGAGTCTGTCTGCTCTGTGGTCTAGGATGTAGGTTTGTGTTGCTTAGCTCAGTAATTGGTGGCTGCAGGCTTTGGGAACTTGGTGGAGAAAACTTAGGGACTAAAAACATCAGTCATTAATAGATAAAGTAGGGATGCACTTTCCAACATCCCAGGCTGGTGTATTCATAAAGGAACTGCTAATTAAGGATACTGTTTTCCTGCATTTCAACTATAAAACATAGTTTGTGATGGCAGTAAGCCCATTGAAATTGGTCATTACCATATTAGCTTGACTCTTCTTTGAGCCATTAACTAATAAAACAGTCATTGGCTGCTTTTAAATGATATTACAATGTTGGTGTGTTTAACAACCCACTGTTATACTCCAACAACTGCTGTGGGTGCTGCCATCAACCACACTATGCCAGGGGCAGGGCTGGTCCTTCCAACATTTACTGGCTGTCCTCTTGTTGTGGCCACTGTCACAGGTAACCTGAGCAGAGCTGATGCTGCCCAAAGGACAGCTCAAGGGGCTCCTGGCATGGGATGCTCACCTCTGTTAGGCTTCATCAGCCTTTTAGTAGTCAGGGAGGATGTTTTCCCAGCTGAGAGCCCTCCCCATCCATTGAGGGGTAGGGCAGTGAGGGGTTCTGCCCAGTAGCAGTGCAGTGCACAGCAAGGGGAAGCATTGCTGCAGTATTATCACCTTTTTCTTTTCGATTTTCTGGACTCTTGTCCGGGCTCTCTGGCGCTCCATCCACATCTCCTTGTATCTGTGTTGGATGATGTCATAAATGGGAGTGGAAGGCCTGGAAAACATTGAAAAGACAACAATATAATCTCCAGGGGTAATGCCTCTCTTTACCTCCCCGTGCTGGTTCACATCTCTGCTCCTGGAAAGTATTACTGGTGAGAACAAGAATAAAGCCTTGCACTGGGAAAGGCTTTTTCTTCCTCAAGAAACCTCAAACCCACATTCATTTGCAGTTAACACATCTGCACACACCTGGGCACAATTTCTATCTTTGCACAGCCTTTTGTAGCAGCCCTGTCCAGACCCTGGTGTGCTGGAAGGACCATGGAGCACCACAGACTTCAGCTCAACCTTGGGCTGGGCTTTGGTGTTGCCACTCTGGAGCTCAGAGGAGCAGCTCTGGCTGGATCCCCTCCAGTGGAGGAACCACTGGGTGCAAAGTGTGTTTTGCTCAAATGACACTGCTTTTGCTATTAAAATCTCTCTCATGTTTGCACCAAAGGCTGCAAACAGATGCAATGATGGATTGGGTGAGAGGAGTAAGTGCTGTCCTAAGCAATTTGAATAGGGATAAAAATGGACCCAATGCAGATGGTCAGGTGTCTGCAGCAGAAAGCAGAGCTGAAATGCTGAGCCCTGGGCTAGTTCCTGAGCTGCACAGACCAGATATATTTGCCCCTTGAAACAGGGTTCCAGGGAGCGTGCAGGGAGCAAGGGGAAGACAGCAGTGGAGAGGAGCTGCAGATGACTATGTTTCTAGAAAAACAGGAAAAAAAGGCAGTGGCTTATTGGCCAGTGTCCCATTCAGCTGCTCTGAGCTGGCATTAACCTGACCAGCTTGTGGCAGAGCTGCAGCCTGAAATTGTTGAGCCTTGCTCCTTGCAAGTGAGGATACTTTAACTTCATCAGCCAGTGTGGGAGGCAGAGCTGGCAGTGGCAGCAGCAGGACTCCTGCCTTGAGGACAGCGTATCAGTTATTGCCGTGGTCCTGCTGCTCTTCTTTTCCCCCAGAAGCAAACACTTGAAGGTGATGGAGGACCTCGATCTCAAGTTTTATTGGTCCTTGTCCTTGCACACCTTGCTGAGGAGGGACTTTGCTGATCTCAGCAGCAGCTGATGACTGTGGAGCTCCCACCTGTGGCCTGCAGTGCCTTCAGCTGCAGCTCCCATAACAGGGACAGTGCTTTCCCTGCCTGTCCGGACCAACTGCAAGGCACTGGGGATTTGGGATAACTTCTGGGCCACCAGCTCCACCAGAAGGTCTTTTTCTGTGAAGAGCCCATGCGCCACAGAGTGAGCTGGTGCTTTGTGGCTCTTGGCAGGAGTGGGTCCAAAATCGACAGCCGCCAGCTTTGAGCAGCCTGGAGAATCCTTGATGATCACAGAGGGCACCAGCAGCGCGTATGCAAATAGTAATTCTTCTGTTTCTTGTTCCTTCACCCCTGTGGTGACTTTTATTACTTAATTATTGCACACCACATGCTTCAAAACAGCCTAATCTATGGTCGTGTTTTCTAATGATACTAGATGTGCAATCCAGCAATATACATCCCAAGGGGGCATTCATATCAGAGGAGACATCCTTCTGCAGACCTCCTGTTTCATAGATCACATGCTGCAGGGCTTTTCAAGCCTTTGCTTACAAATCAGCTCTGCTGCTCCAGACAGTTATCTGGAGACACCCGGTGCCAAAGGCGACACTGACATTTACCCTTTGTCCCCTCTTCTTCCCCCTCCTTCCCTTCTATTTTGGCATTTCACACCGATCAGAGCTGGGCAAAATATTTAGAAAGGTTAAAAGATGTGGTGAACCTGCAGTCAAGTGTCTTATTGTCTGTGTGGGGTCTCCAGTCTCATTGTGTGGTGTAAATTTTGGTATTCCTGACACACGGTGAGCATTGCACATGAGCTTCTCTCCTCCTGCCCCTTTGCTCTCCAAGGCAGGAGCCTTCCTGGTGTGCAGGAGTAGCAGGGAGGGATGCAGGAAAGCACTGAGCCTTTGTAGTCCTTGATTATTGATTTTTGTGGAAGTTGAATGGGTTTTCACATCTCTATGGAGGTGACTTTTACCTTCTCCAGTGGACCAGCCAGTTGGTGACTGATTAGTCCACAGCTGGCTTGTAAGTAAATGCTTGAAAGGACACATTTGGGTTGATGCTCTTCAGAGGTCCTTCCCTGCCGTGTGATTAATCGCATTTAAGTCCTGATCCAGCAAAGTATAGAGTCATGCCTGGAATGGCACACGCATGAACTGCCTCGGAAATCGGCGGGAATGACTCGTGTGCTCAGTTATCCACGTGAGCTCTGCTGGGGCTGCAGGACATGAGGCTTCCTCTGGCTTTTCCTGCCTCCTTTGAGAGAAACACTGAGAGAGTGGGGAAGAACAGGGGATATCAGGTAACACACTTTGACTGAGGTTACTGGAGGAATTCCAGTGAGGCAGCTTTTCCTTTGTAGGTCAAACCCTGATCTCATAGGAGTGGACAGGGAGTTTGGCCCCGATATTGGTGACACTTGGCACGGTGACAGCCCTTATTTGCAGCTTATTTGGCCTTTGGGAAAATGTGCTCTCACCTCAGTGTTACTTAAGGACAGGAATGAAGGGCTTGTGTGCTCCGTTTCCTTTTGTCACCCTGCCCAGATGTCACTCTGAACTGGGAGGATTTTACTGTGGGGAGAGCAGGGGAAGCATCTGCTGAAAATGCTTATTGCAGATTAAAATCCATCTCATCCAGAGTAACTCAGATCTCCTTGTTTTGGCACAAGCACCCTGCCACAGAAAGGAAAGGCAAAGAAGTTCTGATAGGATGTAACAAATTATTTATAATTATAGGGAAAAAAAATCCTCAGCTGCTTCCTTTTATAGTCAAATAGTTGGAGCCACTTCTAATGTTGACATTTCCTAAATATTTTAAAATTTATCTGTGCACATTTTCGAAACTATTATCCCTGAAACAGTTCCTGTCTCTTTAATAGAATCTCTCTAATTTACTTTCAAGAGTCAGGGTACAGACCTATTTTCAACTGAAATGACAAGCACCTGCTAACTTGGTTATACAATGTGGAATGCCAGTCTGCCAGAAATCTCCTGGAAAAGAAGCTACAGCCTCCTAATAGGCTATTTTACTGTGAAAACAATGTTAAAAAGTATAATAAAGTATTAACAATATTAAAATAAAACAGTGTAGGCCTTAAATGAGCTACAAACTAGTTAAATCTATTCTATTCAATATGAGCCTTCAGTGCTTTGCAGCTGATACCTCAGAGCTGGGATTTATCTAAAATGAAGGCACCAGGGACATGCAAGAGAAATGGTAATTATAATTTGCAAACATTAGGCTGACACTTTTCTGTGTATGTGTGTATAAATTCTGACAGCTGTGATTGGTGCCATGCCAAATAGTGCTCCACCACCCTGGGAAAGGCTCAGTTTCTGGCAGGCCATCCTCGGAGCAGCAGCTCATTAAAACTTTGGAGAAGGAGAAGTTGCCGAAAACAGGAAGGCGTCAGAACCATCTGAGGGATTTTTGGTACACGCTTGTTGAAAGGTGTTTGAGAAGAGAGCCTTGGGTCTGACAAACTGGAATTTTAGTACGCCTCTCCGTTCACAGTGGGGCAAAATAATTGGTCATCAGTGACTACTAATTTGGTTTAGTAGCCAGAGGCATTTTTTTTCTTCCCAGAAAATCAATGACAGTGCCGAGGTCTGTTCAGCGTGATTCAGCTCAAGACGGGTCCTCATTTAGCTCTTGATGCTTCTTCCACTGGAGACAGCTATTTTGTTAAAATGAAATTAAAATCTATCTATAATGCGCAGCTCAGGGAGTAGCACCCGTCAACGCCATGCTGCTCTTGAGGTTTCAAGGTTGTCAGTCTCCCCTCAAACTTATTTTCAAAGGTTTATATATCAACTGATACGGGAAAAAAAAAGGTACTTGGGAAAAGCGGATACAAAGGACTTTGCTCAGGAAGGAGGTTTATAGCACCTTGAAAGGTGCAATCAATTTGATTGCTAAGTTGTGTTGTAAAAGGGTAAAAACTCGACTTGTGATTGCTTTCTTCTTGTGTAATTCAGAAGCAGAGGGGCTTGTAAATATTTCAGTGCCAGCTCCAGCCCGTGGATGTTCCGGGTGGCTCTCCGGCCAGGGCAGGCAGCTCCCGCAGCACTTTTCCCGCTGCTGGTCTGGACGTGCTCGGGCGGGGAGCGGGGCAGGGAGCAGAGGACGATGTGCACAGGCAGCGGCTCCCCGGCGGCCGCGCAGCTGTTTGGGCTGTGCCGAAAACGCTGCTCCGATTGCAGCGGCAGCTTAGAGGCAGCAGGATCTGGCCCTGCAAAGGTGCTTATGCAACAGATAAATCACAGAATGGAATTTGTCTGCAGTCCTGATGTTAAAACCGTGTTGCCGCACCACTACCTTTCCCGAAACTTTAACCCTTTCTTGAAAGGTTAATGACGTTTCAGGGGGGTTTAGTCCTTGCTGGTGTCCTTCCATCTAAAACGTGCTTTTGCTGCACAGCCAGGATGTGTCTTTGGGGTCTTCAGTCCTCAGGAGAGGCAGTTGCAGGGGCACCACCTTTGTATTCCTTTCTAGTGTACCTCATGCAGGGGAGGGTTTGTCCCGTGATAGCTGTGTCTCTACAGAGATCTCCCCGTGGCTCCTGGACAGGCCAGCAGAAGAAGTTCCCACCAGCAAAGGGTCGTTTCTTGTGGAATCATTAGGGTTGGAAAAGACCTCCAAGATCAAGTCTAACTAGTTTCTTGTTGGGAAGCAGTTTGGTGTCCAGCATCTCTTGGACACATTATCTTCAGATATTCCATATTTTCTTCAGCAAATAAAGCACAAGCTGGGGGGTCTGTGACTCTGCTCGGGGCCTTGGGTACCCCCAAAGCAGGCAGCAGTGAGACATTAGTGCTCAGCTCCCTCTGCCCTGAAAGGGGGTTGAGAGCACAGGAAGATTCTGCTTACGGCTCCCTTGTCCTGCTATATTGTCTCCCTTCCTCCCTGGTTACTGATGGGCTGGAGGTAGCCATCTATCTCCCATTAATTTGTCTCCGTGTAGCCCAGCAGGAAGCTGGGGTGTGATTACAGCTCTGGCCCTCGTTCGAGAGCCGGCACGGCCCCGGCATCCCCCTGCAAACTGCCTGGCTCTGCCTCGCCTTAATTGTTCCCCTTTGGCCGGTGGACCTGTCTCCTCTAACAAGGGCTGCGAGGAGGGCCGAGGTAATTGAAGCACTTAGCCACACTCCCCAGCACTGCCTCATGCAGCTAATTAGGAAAGAGGGCCGCTGGGCTCTTCATTATTTCTTTTAATTGTTTGTGGGTTTTGCATAAGGGTGAATGGCAGAAGAGGGATGTGCAGTTAGCGGTGAATTCTTGACTTTGAAATTTGTATAAAAGGTCACTTACAATTTGTTAACGTTTTTCACAGGGGTGAATTCAATTAGCGGCTCTGAAGTCCCCGCACACACGTGTGTGGGTGTGTTTGTGAGGAGAGAGAGAGACTGCAAAACATGCTGGGTGTGAGTCTAAAGGCTCTTCATTTTCCTAAGAAGCTTGTAGACTATAAAGTTATACACCCCTTACAGCTTTATGGTCCTCTAAATAGGTCCTGGCAATAAACCCATGGAGAGGCCCAAAAGATCATTTCCAAATGATCTCCACTTGTCCTCACTTTCCATTAACCACTGAAGAAAATAACAAGAGAAAAATTGGTAGAGAACACTCAGGGACCAATTTTTTTTTTGTAGTCTTTGGGCTGGCAAAACTCTCAGCTGCAACAGTGGGTCTTCCACCCATGTGGCAGCTGCAGGATCTGTGCTGCCAAGGCACTGATTACTCTGAATTTCCAAAGCTTCTTTACAATCCTTGTAATTTGGGTGAGGAAATAACAATATAAATTATTTCACCGTGGGCAGCCAATGAGGCAGTGGCCTCTTCTAAGTGTCAGAGGATCTGTTATTTTGCTCCAAGGGCTCGTATGTGTAGAACAGTAAAAAGAATAAAATCCATTGTAAACATGCACTTTAGAAGATTTATCAGATGCTCAGAGCTGTACTTAGGAGTACACATGGATACAAGAGCACCAATTTGCCTTACTGTTCCCTCCCAGGCCGAGTGAGATGTTTACTTGCAACAGTCCTAAATGCACATATGGAAAGGTGTGTCTTACAGTGAAGATACCAAGCCAGCTTTTACCCTTTAAATAACTGGCTTTACAAGCTGAAATTTGTGTGTTAGCATTGATTTTTGGGGTTGGAGATACCTTTTGGCTGACTCAGTTGAAGATTATGTAGGGTTATCTTCAACATATTTGTCTACAGGCTGGAACTCTGCTGTTACTCTCTGAGAAACTCAGGTGGGATGTGATTTTGGGACAGAGCTGTTCTGCCTGGGGTCTCAATCCATGGCTGAGAGTGAACAGTGCTCAGTCTGCAGCCACCAACAAATGCAAAACATCCCAATGAGTGAAAAACCAAGGAAAAAACCCCTCCAATGCTGAGCAAAATAAATCAAAGAGCAAGGTCTTCCCCTTGACCTCCATCCCATGCTTGAATCTCTCTGGATGGGTGGGAACATGACTTTGTTTGAAAGGAGAAGATGTCAATGAGGGCTGAAAAGCTTTGCTTTCACAAAAGGATTCGGTGGTTATTCCCCCCTGACCCAGGTTTTCATTGCACAGGCAGCAAAAGCAGAAGTTGCTAAAGGAAAAAATCCACTTGTGGCAAGAAGTAGTTTTAGATGGTAAAAGTTTTGAAAGAATTTTTTCAGCCAGCTGTAATCAATGGAGATAAACCCACAGACAACAGCCAGTCGGTGTGAGAGAGTAAATTACTTTCCTATTCAGTGTAAATTGGTAATAAGGGATCTAAATCTCTGTTCTTTAGATCTTTTTTTTCCCAGCTCTGTGGCTGATGTGCAGGACCCAAACCTTATGCCAAACCATGACTTGCCTGTTTATTTTCTCTTAAGCTGTGAATCTGAAGTAGTCAGAAACTGTTATAACTGCAGTAAATAACTACACTGGAGGAGAATCAGCGTCTTCATGGGGCACTCAGGAGTTTTTGAAGGGTGTAACAGGTTTTTCTGCCCAACCAGAAGCTGCAGCCACCGGGGCACAAGGCAGCAAGATGCAGGTGGATGGGGCTGGGTAGTGATGAGAGTACATACCCAGCCTGGAACATTTCCAGTGGAAGAAAACTATTCTTGAAATAGAAATTCTTATCTTAGCAATGTGAGAATGGTGGCAGAGACACAAAGTGCCTTTCACTGTGGAATTGGATAGGATGTGTAATTATCTGAGCTGATGGGAGTCCTGTATTTTTTAACTTGGTTGCGTTTTTCTGGCGTTGTCATCCTGACAGTGATTCCAGTCACTATGTCACATTTTTACAACTTGTTTTGTCAGTGCTCAGATATTTCTTTTTCTAAAAGTTTTGTTTGCCCTAATCCTTAGGATTTTAATGGCTTTACACTCTCTTTGTTTGGCTTCTAGTGCTCGTGGGTCAGATGTGAGCTTGCTGTGATATTAAACTTTCTTGCCTGTCCAGCTTTTCCTGGTGGGTTCTTTCCAGGAACACCCTCTGCTTTTCAACATCATATCTTTGCAGCTGGTCTATATCTAGATTAGCTTTTTTTTCAGGGCCAGGTATTAATGACCTGAAATGTTCTCTAAGTGTCTCAAAAATAAACCTACCAGTGCATTCCGTGTGCTGAAGAGATGCTGGAAATACCTCAGCACCTTTGGGCAGCTTTCTAAACTTTGTTCTGTGTGAAAACATCATGGATGGAAAGACCACTTGCTAAGCAGAGCATGAACTTTGAAACCTTCCTTTTTGGGCAAGGTGAAAGATTAGGACAATTGCAAATGATACAAATTAAAGAGGAGGTATTAGATAATTGATGCCCTTGGCCAATTGTAACAATTCAAAGAGAGATTGCAATGACCAAATGCTTTAGGGAGGCAAGTTTGCTGCAGGAACATGGTGAAAGCAGCTGCCAGAGAATTAAGACCAGTTTTAGAGAATGGGAGGTGGAATGGAGGGAGGAGATGAAGATAGAAGGAAAATGGGATGTAAAATTCGGGAAAGGGACAACTGAAGCGAAGGCAGACAGTGGGGGGGACCCGGCAGGAGCCATGGGGATGACAGAGTGCCAGGGAAATCCTGCCAGCACACCCAAGGTCAGCCCAACCTACAGGCCAACTGCCAAGTGGATGGCAGCACGTGGGAGGCAGGGTTATGGCCATGCAGGGTTGGAAGGAGGTCCAGGTGCAGGATGGCAGAGAGTGGCACGTCTGTGCAGTCCTCGTGTCCAGGAATAGGTTCTGGGACACAGTGGGAAGACTTAGGGAACTTACTAAGAGATGAATGAAAGCTTTTCTCTCAAAGCAGCCCTGGCAGTGTTGGGCAGTGTGTTCATGCTGAGGGTGCACTCTGCTTGCTCCTGGGGAGAGAACTTGTGCTTGGGGTACCAACTGTGTGCTGGTGTTGTTTTGGCTTCAAACTCCTTGTATGACCTTGCACAAATCAATATAATCTAAAATCTGGCTATAGACAGCATCCACATCTTTGTGATTACTTCTAGTTCCAAAAACTGTTCATTTAATGTTGGCTAATTTCAGTGCCCAGTGAAATTCAATCAGAAAAGGTGGTCAGGAGGATAAATGTGGGTCTGGACATTGACTGGGGTTTCCAAATGCACCTTGAATGACAGGCAGTGAAGCTGTGACATTGTGTCAATGTGTTCATTGACACCAGTGAAGCTCCTGGAAGTCTTCACAGACCCTTTGTGTCTTTAGGTCTCCACTATCATCAAACCCCAGCCCTCTCAGTGCCCTCCATCCTCCCCCTTGTAAAACAAGGTCATTATTGCAAAGAGTGTGGGGTTGAATAACCTGCCAGTAGCGCTGTGTTGTGGGGTTATTTTGAATGAAGGGACCTGGGATTTAGGGCCAGGAGGACAGCAACCCTCATCTGCACACATCTTATAGCTCTGTAATGTCATGCACAGAGCATGAGGATGGGGTTTAGCTCCTGGAGGGGAGGTGTTGCCAATGATGGGCGTTTTCCTTGGAAGACAAACCTGTAGACCTGCTTGTGTGTTGTTAGCCCGGCACCTCCATTCAGTGGCCATGTGCTCTCTTGCAAATTGTGGCTTGCACGAGGCAGCTCTGGTAGAGATCAGAAGCTGGAGTGTGAACTGGGGGAGGCTGACTGGAGGGTGCCCCTTGGGGGAGGCTGGGACCCCACCACATCCTCGTTACCGCTGACCTTGGCACGAGCACTGCCTGCTGATGGATCGGCTCCAGAGCTGGACAAGACCCTGGGGAACCACTGCATTATCTATTATCGTCCCATCAGTGCCTCCCCTGACCCCTCCCAGCTCCGAATGCCACAGGCATCAGGGAAGGAATAAATCTCTGTCTGATACTGAGAGAGGGAAGGGAGCGAGAGCAGGAAAAAGGAGAGATGAAAAATGTCCTTTTTATGACTCTCACAACAAAGCTGGCCACATGATTCGTAGCAAACATTACTCTGGGAAAAGGGAGGGAGAGAATGGGGAGGGGGGAATCAGCAAAAAGCAGAGCTGCTTCTCTCCCCTGGAAGATGCCCACAGGGAATTAACAGAGGGGTATGGGTGACCTTTGAAGGTAAATATCCCAGGAAAAGAAAGGAAAGAGGCCTCAGAGCTTCAGAAAGCCCACTCTGTCTGAGGCTGCCTGGTGAAATGCTCCATGCAGCACACGTCCACCGTGAGGGGAAAACACAGGCACAAGTGCTCTGCTGTGCTAGGGGGAGCAGCAGGGCCAGCCCGTGATTAATAAGGCACTAATAGCAACCGCAGCACTTGTGCTCGTTTCTGTTTGGGATGATCCAGGAGAGCTCGTACGTGTGAGCCTGGGGAGAACTCCTGACCTTGGTGTCTTTAGGAGACAGAAGCCTTTAGCAGCACAGCCTGAGCCTGGGGCTGAGCAAGGGCTGGAGATAAGTTGGCAGGGTTTGAGAAGCCCCTTGTGCATCACCCCCTGAGCACAGACACCTTCCTGTGGCAGCTGCTGAGTTATTTGGGTTCTAAGCCCTGCGCTGCTGTTCCCAGGGGGGCAGCCCAGCCCCTGCAATTCCCACGGTGTGGGAGAGCCACAGCAGGGCTGTGGGTGCAGACTGGGAGGGTTTGCACTGGTGTTCTGGGGCTGTCCCAGAGCACCACTGGCATCAGGAAGGGTGTCTCCAGCTGCTTCCAGTGCAGTGGGAAAGCACCTTTGCTCTCTGCCCTTCTTGGCCATGTTGTCTGTGCTGTGGGCTGGGGAATGACGGGCAGGCTCTGTTCTTGCTGGAAAACTTCACTGCACCTGAGAAGTTTATCCAAGCTGTTATTCTAACAGGCATGGAGTGCTTGGAGTCATGGAAAGAGACCATACACCACTGTTCTTTTCTTCTGCTCCCAGACAAGCACATGCCTCAGCCAGAAGTGCCTTCCCAGTCAGCAGCACTAAGAACACAGTCCTATAGGGCTTAGAGTCCAAACCCAACTTAAATCCATTGACAACCAAGTCATTTTTAGCAAGACAGGTCTTGCTGAACCTGGGGAGCTGTTACTAGGGATGAGCTTGGGCTGGGGAGTGCTCACCACAGCTCGTTTCTTTAACTTGCCAGTCATGGAAAAGTGTGTTAAACTCCCACTTTTACCAAAATGGCTGTAACAGCTCCTTGGTAATCCCAGTAATTTGATTTTATCTATAACGTGCTTTTAAAGTAAAGGGATAAATACAATCCGTCTGCATAAAAGGTAGCTATTAAGGAGCAGGCTAGTTGTACAATAATAACTTTAAATTAAAAGCCCTTTCTCACTACTTCTGCTGTTGTGGGGTCTGCACATTTTCCTTAAAACTTTTGAAACGTGCCCAGGCTTCTTACAGGCAGCCATTTAACCTCCGTTTATGAAGAAATAAAGCAAAATTGATGTTGATTTTGGTCTACATTGGGGGATACTTTTGCAACATAAAAGCCCTTTTGCCTGCAATTTGCAGAGCAGCCCTGTCACATTGGTGAGGGCTGATACTGATAAAGATAAAGCTTTATAGCTGGGGCATTTGCAGCTAACAGCAAGCTAATGCTACATTTTCATTTTGATGCAATTAATGTTAATGTCTGCTACGAAAATTGTCATTAAATACCATTTTAAAATCCATTCAATTTGCATATGCAAAGGCCATTTACTATCATGTAAAATACACGGTGCCGTTCATCATGTCTTTTCTCTAGAATTTGTAGCTGTTATTTTTCTGGTAGTGATTATTATCTAGCTCTTAAAATGAAACCTAATGTCTGGTCCAGACCTGCACAGAGCAAGAAAAAGCCTCTGTGCTCCAGCAGAAGCAGGACTTTCAGAGCTTTTGAGTGCTGGTTTGTGCTGGAGTCCACTGGCTCTTTGAGCCTGCTGTTCTCTCCAGCTGCCCCTGAGTGAAGCCTTAAACATCCTTCTGCATTGCAAGGGATGGATGGGGCAGGATTATGCCCTTCTGGAGGGGCTGCTGGAGGGTCAGCTTGTACCAGCTCCCCTCCAGCCATTGGGAAGGGAGCCCAAGGAAGCAGAAGGGAACAGTGAAAACCTTCTTTGCCTCTATTCTGCTCCGCTACCAGTTTCTGCCCCATGCAGGATGATGAACTAACAAGTGGGAGAGAGTGGGATAAAGAGGTTGAACTGATCCTTAACTCCACCAGAGCATTTCAACCAGTGCAGACAAGTAGAAATGCTGTTGCCCTGATTTTTTGACCCTGGGAAGCCATTTTTCTGGCTTATAACTCTTCATATTCCCTGAACTTACAGGGTTGGCATTGAACATATTTTTAAGAGGTTCCAAGCCCTTAATGCCACAGGTGAAATGGGGCTGTCTTGTGGCATGTATGATAGATTTAGGTAGTTGATTATCAGACAGAAGTATAATCAGACATGGAAGTTGTCATGTGGAAAGGAGAGGATATGCCCAACCCCTCTCCCAGTGCAACCTCCAATAACAGGTGGTTATCAGTGTTTAGAGAACCTTTGTGGGGCATCCTGACCATGTTTCATCTGAGAAGCAGCAGCTGTGTCTCCTTCTGTAATTCTTATTCTCCTTTAACTTTTAACCCTATCCATTGCTCCCCAAAAGTGATCTGTGACCCAGCAGCAGCCTGTGCAGGTTCAGGGCACTTGTGTTTTGGGGACTGTGCTAGCTGGGATGTGGGAGAGATGTAGGTGTGAGGGTAGGAAGGGATAACTTCATTCTGAGAAGGGCCCCAAGTCTTCCTTACCGTGCTGGCCTGCCGAAAGTCATGTCTGGGATTTTGGGAACCCAATTGAGGAATCTGTTCTCATCTTTTAACCGAATGTCCATGAACTTGTAGTAGAGCCCGAACTCGCGGGCTGTGGTACAACCGGCCTTCACGGCCCCGCGGTCCATCGTGAGGAAGTCCCGGGGCATGACCTTTTTCCCGGGGCCCAGGGACTTCCTGGGCTTTATTGAGTCCCAGTGGCCTATGGCTGGAAGGAAATAGGAGAGGCATCTCAGTTAGCTCCTCTTTGGGAAAGGAGGCTGATGTCTGTGCACCGTGCATGAGGGCCCTGTGTGGCCAAGATGCATTTTGTCACGGCTTCACTGTGCAGTGAACTTCATATCCTGTCCCACTGCATTTCATATGGGGACACCTCCCATCTCAAGTGGATGTCTTCTCACCCTCCACCCTGGCTTGCTCAGGAGGCCTGATTTCAGAGGGAAATTGTCCCTGAGAGCACAAAGTAGGAGCTCTAACAGAGTTCTGACAGGGGCCAGGTGAATCACCCTTTGCAAGTGCCACACCCCTCTCTGCCTGGGCTCTGTGTGAGCCTCCCAAAGTTTCCAATATGATAGAGAAACTTTATTGGTCACCAGGCAGTTTGTGTGATATTAATGAAAGTGGGTAAATGCTGGAGTTGTGCACCTCCACCCTGATGAGAAGTATTGAAGAGCCTTGGGAATGGGAGGATAGTCCCTGCTAGCATTAGGACTGTATTTTAGTGGCAGTGTCATACCTTCAGCAACTCCTCCATCTCTCTTGTGCACGTATATCCCATAGGTAAAGTCAAGGCCTGGCAGGGAGTAGCAGTTATGCAGAGGCTTCCCCACTTCATGCTGCAGAAAAGTGAAGTTAAAAGAGAAGCGTAAAGAGCTTTTCTGATAAGATAAAGCCCCTGAAAATAAAAGTTTGTAACAGAACATGGCCACAAGTACCAGGAGTGGCTGTGGCTCCCTTTGGCAGGGGTTTGAATCTCACTGCACAAGCACAGTGCAGAAGGAGCTGAAGCCTCTAAGGGATGCTGAATTTCACACAAGTTTGTAGTTGAGTTATAAAGCAACCCAGTCTTGCTGGAAATAGGGGTCCTGACTCAATATATATGAATTTGAAATATTCTTGTTTGGTTAATGTTTCGATTGGCTGGGATGTCCAGCTGTGGTGTCTGCTGGGGAGACTGAAGCTAGTCTTTATTTTATTTTACTTTATTTTGAGTTATTTTATTTCCAAGTTGTGCATCATTCTAGAAAACTGCCATAAACTTCCCCAGGCACAATCACATGGCTGCTTCTGCCTGGGAATAATCAAGACACAAGGCATGTTACAGGAGGAGGATAAGGGGGATGAAGAAGGGACAGCAGAGCCTGGGGCTTATAGTATAGAAGAGAACTTGAGCTCAATAACCTCATTTCTATTTAGTTTTAAAATGAACTCTTCCCCAGCCCATGTGTGTCCCAGCCTGGTGGTGTCTGTGGGATTAACTGACCTCCCCTCACCCCTTTTGTCTTTCCCCTCCCATTTCCATGGTGAAGTCACTGCAGGATGTGTGTGTCTTGAAACCTTATTGCTGCTTGAAAGAGAGGCTGTGGGGAGGGAAGGGGTGGGAGCCTGGCAGCAGCTTTGGTCTGTGTGTCCCTGCGAGGGAAACCTGGAGCAGGGTCAGGCAGCAAGTCCCCAGGAGCCCTGAGCGCCTTGTGTGGGTGCCTTGGGACAGGTCATTTTCCATGGGAAAGGAAGGAGGAGCTGGGGTGTTGTAGGTGTTGGCAGGTCTTGTTGGGAGAATGAAAGTGCTGAAATACTACTCTAGTGCTTCTCATTGAACACCAACACTGAGATGACCATTACTACACTCCAGGGTGAACGCTCTGTGGATCTGGAGGTGCTGAATCAAATGCAGACCAAGTGAAAAGAGACTGCAAATGAACCACCTCCAGCTTCCCACTCTGGCAGGCTGAGGCTGTACAGCAGGGATAAGGGACCCAGCTTACTGGAGCTGCTTGTGTAGGAACATCATCCAAACCCAAATTTACATTCTGCTCCCAGTCAGCACTGTGCAAACCCTGTCCAGGTTTGCACACCTCAGCTCAGGCATCACCCTCAGCTCAGGCAAAACTCTCACTGATCCAGTTTTGCCTGGAGAGTGAGGGTTAATAACCCCTGCCCAAAACAGGCACCTTTCCAGAGGGCTCTATGTTGAGCTCTCTAGAATTTGCTCATAATTCCTCAAACTTTTTCACCTGGAGACATTTCTTTGTGCACTCAGTTTGGGGTTTCTCAGCTCCTGTCTCTATATGTAGCTACACAAGCCCTAAAAGCACACAGTGGCTGTGGCTCTGGGATCCTCATCAGTGTATCCAGGGGGGAGATGGTGGTGCCTTGATCATGGTGTGACAACAGGTCTGCTCCTCTGCAGAGCCTGGCAAGCTGGCTGCCAGCTTTGCCAGTTTGGGATCATTGGGTCTGCACACCAGTACAGTGATTCTGTAAGGCACCAGGGTCTTACTTCTCAGGTCTGGGAGGGAGGTGCTTCACCTTGTTCCTGTTAAATCGACACACTTGTGACACTGTAAAGCAGGTGTGGTATCCCCATGACTCTCAGGAGCACAAGTCCACCAGAAAATGAGTTTTCTGGACTTGCTAAGATCTTTTGGTAGGCTCAAAACCCCCATGAGGCTCCTTGCCCTGCGCAAAAATACAGATCCTTTGTTGCCAACAGACCTCTTTGAAAGCCATCCTGTCAGCTACCTGATGCAACCTGTGCATGACATGGCTGCATTTCCCTAGCTGCCTGTGGCAGAGGAAGGGACTGTCCCTTGCAGGTGTGTCCAGCACTGAGCACGAGGGGAGTGAGAGTGTTTTTAGTGCTGCCATGAGTGAACTGCCCCCCCGGCAGCGCTGAGCCATATGTGCCCGCTGCGTGTGAGTCGGGAGCTCACGCACAGCACACAAACCTCTGCCAGGGATGATGAAGTGGCTTTCATTGCTGATCTATTTCCCCTGTATTTACAGCTATTTTTAGATGGGTTGTCACTGGTGTCGGAGGGAAATGGTGTAACGTTCCTCAGGCGCATGAGAAAAGGCTTTTTCCAGGGATCATGTTCCGATACGGGATCAGTTAAGTGAGGTCAGAAATCTGCGATGATGGCAAAGGTGTGGCAGATGGGAGAAAATTGCTGAGAAACTGCAGGAAAGGAGAGAGGTTTGTAACCTGTGGCAAAGCTGCTTCCAGACCCTCGAATGCAGAACTGTGTAGAATGAAAGAAATTATGGAATTTAAAGAGTCCCTTTTGTAGAGCACCTGAAGTTAACACAGTTGGGTGTTTACTCCATCACAAAATGAGTGCATGCTGTTTCCTTTTATGATCAGGTGGCATTTTACAGTCACTTTGCACTGAATAAATAAAGCTGAAGGTGCTGGATAATTAATTAAAAAAAAAATCTGGTCCAATATGTTGAACATGGAGAGAATCTGTGCCTGAATCAAAATCAACGAACTCAGAGGACTCTGGTTGCCTGCCAACATCTTTTACCTACAAAAGAAGGGGAAGGATGTAGCAGGAATGAATCTTGCTTGGTGTAATCCAAGATTACAGCCTTTCTCATTCATAAATTAACAAAATGCTGTTTCCACTTCATGAGCTGGTTTCATTTGTTTGTCCTGGGGCATTATAGGTGTGCTCTGTCATAAAGCAGTGGGGAGAGCGAGCCAAAGTTGATGCAGAAGGTCCTTTTTTCTCCCCCAGCTCCAGCACCGTTCCCTGTGTTCAGGTTTAGGCTGTCACAAAGCTGCTTGGCTGGAATACAGATCTGTCTGACAGCTGTGCCCATCAGTAGACAACTTCATTAAACCTCATTAAGATGTCATTTCTCTGCCTTATTTCCCACCTCTTGGCTCTAATTAAAACCGTCTCTCTGCATCCCAGGCGGTCCTAATTTTCTCTGGGTACCTTCTGCAAGTTTTCTCCCTTTACGACCTCAGTGAGGAAAATCCAGCATCCTAAATGCTGTTTATCCAGCCTGTTTGGAAAGGACAACTCTAGACTTTTTCCTGAAGCATTCCCAGAGCACCCAGCAGAGATAACACCTCCTCCTAGGGCTGCAGGAGATGTGCACTGAGGCTTTGTTTGCTCTCTCCAACTGTTTTTAGGGACCTGGCTAATCCATCCTTTCCCCTTGGACACAATGATTTTCGTGGTTGAACCGGGTGTGTCTGGACTGGATTTGGAGGGTGCCATGCTCAGACTGGCCCCAGCACAGTGCTGGGGTGTTTGATCGCTGGGGATACCTTGGTTGGCTGAAAAGCAAGAGGTGTTGGGTGTATCAGGATATCCCTGACCTTTCCCAGGTAGTTTCTGATTTCTGCAGCCACGGGCTTGAGCCCTGGATTTGTATCTGAGTGTTGGAAAATGTTTGCTGTGAAGGAAGAGAAGGAGTCTGTTTGTGAGAGGTGGATACATTGTAAAGGTGTAAGGAAGCACAAAACCTTTCAGGTTTTGTTGCAAGACATATTTGTGTTTCATCCCCTGCTATTTATGGCCCAGTGACACACATTGCATCGATTTTCTACAGATGACTGAGACTGAGAGGGGTTGGAGATGTGTTTGTGCAGAGGTACAGTGAGAGACAGGCATGGAGTTTTAATCCCTGCCTCTGCAGCCCTTCACTGAGAGGAAATGCTGGGCAAATCCATGAATCAGCCGGGGCTGCCCCATCCCCTCCTCTCTGGCTCTGTGGCCACCTGCAAACTCTGCACCGGTGCCTTTTCATCCTGCCAGGCCCTGCCTCCCTCCCACCTTCTGTTCCCCTTTTCATGACACCCCCTTGTACAGTAAAGCCTCCCGTCACGCTGCCATTACTATTATTATTGCAGATTTACTGCACTTGCAGAGTGAAGTGATTGCAGTGACAAGGCCCAGCATTTTTCCCTCCTTCCCCCCGCGACAGCTTGAAATCAAGCCCTTCATTTGCATTTACATGATCTTGCTGTGCAGCTTATGAGATCGGGAGATTTATTTGCTACTTAGCTTGATGTTTGATTACACTCTAAGAAGGCAGTGAGCTACAAAGTGCAGGGATACATCAGAACTGAGCTACTGAAAGCCTCTGGGGGACAGTAACTCAACATCAGGTTTAGGTAGATGAGAAAGGGAATGTTCAGTGTTTTGAGAAAGGCAAATTTGATGAGATTTGTTTTTTTGGTTTTTTTTTTGTTAAGGGTGGAGGGAAAACTTTCCCTCTCTCACAAAAGAAAACAAGAATGTTGTTATAAAAACACACCTGAAAATCTGGATTTGTTAGTGCAGAAGAAATCCTAGCAGGGGCTGGTGGCTGCTGGGCTGCCTGCCGCTAACTGGTTGTAACTTCCACCTCCAAGAAGATTATTAATAATAAGTTGGCAGTTGTCTTCAAAGCTTTTCATAAGCATGAAAGGTCAAAGTCAAAGGAAGTTTTGCTTGATGGACCACCACAAAATCTGTCCCTGATTTATTAAGCTTCAAAACACACCACTGAGCATTAATCCTCTGTAATAGTGGGGAAACTGAGGCAGGGAATCAGTGTGACCATGTAGGACAGCAAAGGGAATGGAGTTTGGACTGAGGAGAGAAGCAGACCATTCCTAATAGTCACTGGGTTCAGAGTAGAAGACCAAATTATTACAGTGTCCCACAGCAGTGTGAGATTATTCCAGAGAAAAGGGTGATGGTTGGGCAAACTGCTGCCCTTGGAGTCTGGAATGGCAAAGCTCGAGGATCTTGCTGTGAGTTTAACTCCTTCAAATTTACATCATTACAAATGCTCCAGACAGGGTAGACAGCACTGCTAACCCAGAGTATGTCTACATGTGCAATCTGTGCTAATCAGTGCTCCTGACTGACCTGCACTGGGAGCTGTAGCCTTATTAGATACCAACCTTTGAGTGTCAGGTCTAAGTTTGAAAGGTTTTGCCCTCTGAAAGCTACATTTTGTGCAATGCTGGCAGTGGAGGATGGGTTGGATAGGGCAGGTAGAGAAGGCAGATGGCACTTCCAGCCCAGGATCTCCCTACCCAACCCCAGGCACCATCTTCCCTGCTCACAACAGGGCTGTAACACCCACAACCAAAGGCCACACACGTGTCCCCAGCACAGAAACCCCCATCTAGGGAAGGCACTGTCTGATACAGCCACTTCGTGTGCGAACTGTTTGCACTCAGCTTTTAGTCTTGAAAATTGCCCTGAGATATGCTATTACAATTAATCATTAAAGACTTAAGAAAGAGTATACCCCATTACATAAAAGACTCCAGCGATGATCTTTATCCAACTTGTAAAATGGGCAGACTTGATGCGACTGAATAATTTTCCTCTCATCTGCACAAAATCATGAATGCAAGTCAGACTTTGAGCCTGAAGTGAACACTGCGAGACCAGCTTATAATTACCAAAACAGAAAAAAAGAACAGCGTTTTCTAATGAATGACAAGCCACTAGGTGGAAATCTAATTTGGTCTAATTAAGCAGCCTTTGTGAGGATTTGTCTTTAGATGAAAAGAGGGAGCCAAAGAGATCTAAATGCAAATGAACTCTATCATTTTGGTTTTAAAGGGCCAGGCACATAGGAAAGTATTTGCGTACACAACACTTTCGTTTGTCTTCAGGGGTGTATTCACCTTCTGGTTTTCCATTGAAAAATCCTGTTTGCCCAAAAATTCTGGCACTCTGAATACTAGTTTTTATTGAATTAGAAGATAATGTGCCATTAGAGGAACAATTTTAGCAGTAGTGTATTGCAGCTGTTAAAACTGCCTTTCTCCGTAACGGGGCTGCTCCTTTCTGCTATTTGAAAATGGGCTTGGAAAAAAAAAAAAAAAAAAGGGGGATATTTTTTGTGAAGGAGTCAGATCCCAAGTCTGTCGCTGTCGATGTGTGGCACCGAATAACTCTCAGGTCTTTGGGGGCACCTGCTGGACCCTGAGCTCCTCCTCGGCGCCTCCGTGTCAGGATGAATTACTTCAGCATTGATAAATCACCAACACCTTGCCCAGTTGTGCTATTTCTGCTGATTCTGCCGACAGTCTCCACGCTGGGAGCAGGCAGCCCAGGTACAGCCCCAAAGGCTGAGACTCACCAAGGTGTTTGACTATAATTGAGATGGAAATATTGAAAACGATCTTCTCCTGCTCTATTAAATCTGCTCCTGCCTTTAAGATAAATTTGAGTCTGTGTAAGGTTTTGTGCCAGCGCTGAAGGTCAGAGAAGCACATGTGTTTCTGTAGAGGGTGTCACAGCTTGTGAAGTTCACATCAGCCCCTGCCTGCTCACAGCCCTGGAGAACAAACAGGGTCTGTAGTCAGAAGACAAAGTCCCTGGCAGGAGGGATGGGTTACTTGGGCTAAACGAAGATGGGGGCAGTTTACAGCTATCACTAGACTGAGGTTTTACCTGCATATGATTTTTCTTGATCTAAAACCGCCATTTACCTCTAAGAGACAGAATGAACCTGGGATAGATTTGAGGACGTGTAGGGACAATGGCAAAGAGGTTTGGTGCAGCATGGGGTGGAGCAGCTGAATGGAGAGACACTTCTCCGAGTCCTTGCTCTCCCTACAGGCAACATAAAGGGGGAAATGGAGGCATGGACGGACAGATCAGGGTGGGAAAATCAGTGGAATAATTCTGTCTTTGATGTGGCAGCAGTTTTGGAAGCTTTGGGGGTAATGTGGGCAAAATACTCAATAGTAACTTGGCCAAAAAAAGCTGTTTTACCGTCTTTGCAGTTGACTGCCCAGAGAAATGAGGGGCATCCAGAGAGGAGCTGGAAAAGGTGTAGTGGGGTTATTTCCCAGAGAACCACAGCACTGAGCATACCTGCTGTACTGCAAACCCTGAAGTCAAATTCTGATGTTGGCTTCAGTGGGAGCACCAGGTTTAGCTGAGATGGGGTGTGGACTGTTTGAGGATGAGAGAGAACATTCTCTAAATGTTAAAGAGAATGGACAGTGCTGTTTGATTTTTTTTTTTTTTTAAAAGGTTCTGTCCGTTTCAAGCAGTTATGACCTTTTCTTTGTGTTTCATCCTTAATAGTATCTGTTCTTTGAACCTCTCCATCTGCTACTTCAAGAAAAATCCCCTTATGTTCTCGAGGCCAGATGTTGGCCCAGATTATGTCCAGAGCAACTCAGCTCAGTGAAGCTGCTGTTTACACCATGTAACTCACTGCTGCTCCTTCAGCTCCAGTTTTTATTCAACCCTCCTGCTTTTCTTTGGGTGCTATAGAACATGTTAAGCTAAATGCTGCCAGCACAGCATCCATATGAGCCACAATGACATTAAAGGAGTTGAATTCAAGTGAGAATTTGACTGTGGGCCTTTCTGAGCAGACTGAATATGGCCACATTTCCTGTACAGTAAAATAGTTCCCCAGCAGCACAGACCTCTGATTCTTAGGCTAAATTAAATCCCTGGCTGCAAAATGAGATACTGGCTGCCTTGAGAGCTACCTGTTATTTCAAAGAAGAATTTGTCTGAAGTCAATACACTTGTGGTACCTCCTAGAACAAAATTCAAATATTTTACACAAGGAGACAACTTGTTAAATTCAGGCAAGCCTCTGGTTCAGGAATCTCTGGGCTTTCACTCAAGGAGAAACTCTAATCTCTGATCACAGATGCAGGAACTTACCAACTTCAGTCACCTCATGTACAGAATAATCTCTGTTTTCATTAGAGAATAGATCAAGTTTTTGCTGTTAAAAAAAGGATGCTGTTTCTTTAATGTAATAAAACCTCAGCAGGACAGAACGTCTTTACTAGACTATCCCCCACTATTCCCACAAGAAATCAAATATAATCCTATTTAAGAAGCTTTAAATAATTTTGAGCTTTCATATTGACTTATTAAAATGCAGCTTAAAAAATGCCTTCCTTGCAATCCCTTTACAAGGGTCAGGGATATAAAATTTGAAGAAATATGATTAGTAGATCAGTTGGAAAGATATGCGGCAGCTTCCAATTTTATTACTTAAAATGCCCTTTTAGAAGAAAAGGTGATTCTGTAAAAAGTGGCACCATCTCCCTGAAGGAATCTAGTCCTCGGGTTTCCAGTCTGATCTCCTGCATTCAGCACTCAACACTTCTGCCAGGTTTTTCTTAGACCTGAAGAGCCCTTGCAGCTGGGACAGAAGAGCTGCTTTCTGTGTCCTCATAGCCCAGCAAAATTGAGGCTTATCAGGCTCAAGCACAGAATAAGCCAATAGCACCTGTGGCCATTCCTTGCCTGGTGCAGAAGACAAAGTGATAATAGAGAAGCAAATATGCCCCAGAGGACAAAGCCACTGCAGAGCTGTGACCACAGGTACAGTCTGGCCCCCAGAGCCTTTCTTTTAGCACCTGGAAACTTGGAGAGATGAAGAGCTGTAAACTTTCAGATGTTGCTTGGAGAGGGATGAGTCCCTTTTTTTTTTTTTTTAGTTTCCAAACATTATGTGTTGGAATAGAAAATTATAGGATGAAACAGGGGTCCTGCTGTGCTGACTTGAACTCTCTGCAGGGTGAACTGCATCTCCAGGCAACGGCTGCAAACTCCACCTGAATCCTGAGGGGCCCAGGCAGAAATCTCCTTCCAACAGATTTCAGTCCAGTTGCCCATGTTCATTCCTGCTGACTTCAGAGGAACTGCAGTTCCCCTGGGATCTGCAGGGTTGCAGGGATGTAAATGATGAGACGATTTGACCCTCGCTCTTGAAGTGTATTAAATACAAGGAAGACCCAAATTGTGCTGTCAGTTAGGCAGGACTCCCATTTAGCACAGGGGGCCTTGTGCTAATGCAGGAATCTGCCTGAATCATTTGCTCTGTCCTACAGCAAAATGTATTCAACATGCTGGAATTTACCTGCAAAACCTAGTGAGCAAAATCACACCCTGCCCATTACACTTACAGCCAGTTACTGTGAAATCCTAATGTGTCAGACTTTCTCTGGGAAATCAGGTAGCTAATAACTTTACTCCTGCCTAAGGCTGGACTTTGGTCAAGGCTGTCAAGGCTTCTATGATTTTCCTGTGTTTCTGAAAAAAATATCCATGATTTTGACATGCTGGGAGCTTCTGTGTGTGAGCAAGGAGAGAGCTGGAACAGCTGAATTCCCTGGGAGCTGCTGTGCTCAACCCAGGGTGCTCTGCAAGATAAATACCAAAGGGTCCTGAGCCCACCAGGGACTCTGTCTTCAGCTCCTGAGCAAGCCTGGCAGTCAAATGTGCTTAACCCCTGGCAGGATCTTGCCCAGAGTTTTTTCCTGTGGCAGAAGAAGCAGCAGTGACACCAATAGCAAGACCATCAAGCCCGGGGGAAAACCCTTAATCCTCCAAGAAAGTTATGAGGTTTTTCCCTGCCCTGTCTTCCTAATTTTCTACGTTTATGACAATAATTGTGAGGCTGGGCTGAAATAGCACTGGGAAATTGCTGCCAATGGTTAAAAACTATTATTGCCCGTGGGTCGATCTTATTAATGGTGCTAAAAACACAGTGAAAGTTATTTGGCTTACAAATTAATGCCTGTATTCTCCAAGATATGTATTTCTAAAATCCTGCATCTGACTCCCTCATTGCTCTCCCCACCAAATTCTCTCAATATAATTCCAGCTCTGCTTTGTTCTACTGTTTTTCTCTCCCTGATCCCATATTTTTTGGAAAGGGTAGAACATAAGGGGTTGGATACTGTTCAGGTGATGTACATGAGAAGCCCAATTTCTTTCAAAGGGGCGACCTTCTGAGGCAACCAAGAGTTGGCTCAAAAAAGTCACTTCATAATTGCATCATATTTGCTAAATCAGATATTTTATGTGCTTAAGAATTCTCTATGTTCCCTTCGTGTTCAGCCATTCCGAAAGGCTCCTGCTCTGCTGGAGTTCTGACCCATATTTTCCCTGCTGCAGTCCAAATTTGGTCGCTAAAAGGTAAAGGGGAAAAAAAAAAAATCTCTTGTCTCATCACATCTCTTCCCAACCCCTGTTCAGCTGCTGTGGTATTTTCCTTCATTATGCTGCTGCCTCAGACTGTAAACCTCTCTAATTTCCTACATCGCAGCTATTTATTTAAATGCTAACTCGCATTATGAAGTGATAATCCACAAGCGCAGGAGATAATTTATGAAGCATTTAAATTAAGAGGAGCAGCTAATTGGGAGCATGTGTCTTATAAGCCTTGCTAACACCAGAAAACTACAAATTAGGGAGAAAATGGAAGATATTTTTGTCTTGCTTTTTTCTTTTGTAATGCACCGAGGAAAAATATTACCATACATCACACAAACAGGGCTGCTCACCGAAGTCTTCTGTTGTTCCTCTCGTAGTTAGTCCAACACACAACGCTCTCATTATTACAAATTCCTCATTATAACACACAAAATAATCTCTGCTCTCAGAGAAGGTGGAACGAGGTGGGGTTTTCTGTCTCCAAATAAAGCGGAATAAATTTTCCAGGAAGGGTCCCCTTCTCAGCTACAGGCATTAATTTAAAAGAGCAAAGACTCCCTTGTTATATAGGGATGTTAAAGTGCATTTAATTTAGGGCTGCACCACGCTGTAAGAGTTTTATAGGTTTCTGTTGAAATGAGAATGAGCATAAATGGCTGTGAATCAGGGAAAAGCAAATGTGCTGTGGCCTCAAGGCTGAGGGAATGCATTTTTGGATGCTCTGTTCAGATTTTGACACCAAAGTCACAAACTTTTTGTTTTCACTGCAGCTTTGTGGTAGTTTATTCATTAAAAAACTAATATTGACCTGAATCTGAATAGCAATGTGCCCCATGCTGTGTAATTCCCAGGATACAGCTGTATGCCAGAGACACTAAATGCTGCTGCGCTGGGCTGATGGGGAAGGGAAGGGTTTGACACCCAGGCCAGGACATTAACATTGGGAAAGATGATAATTATCCCCAGTTTGAGGTTCACAATCCTGCACCAGATTCCCTGGGAGACTGCTGCCTCAGAGGGGAGGGTGCAAGGCTGGGTGTCCTCAGGAGGCTTTTCCCTGCAAGTGTAAGGCCCCTTTGGTTGGTTGTTGGTGGGTTTTTTTTGGGTGTCGGTGCTTTGATCAGAGGAAACATCTGGGATGTTCCCCCATAGGAGCAAGAGGGTTTCTCTGCACTCCCCAAAGCATCCCAGGCATCCAGAGGATTGCACTGACACAGTTCAGAGGGAACTCGTGGCGCATGGAGCTGACAGTAAGGACCACCTTAATATACAGCCCTCTGCCAGCCTTCAGCAACTTTAGTTTTCGGTACAGCTGAGTGAGGTCTTTAGTCAGGAATCCTCCTTTACCAGGCAACCAGTTCATGTGGGTCCCTTGTGTGGCTGCTCGAGACAGATTTGCTGTTAGAGTAAAATATTGTGTGCACTCCCTGCCTTGCAGGGGGCTTGGGAACCACAGTGAGGTCCTTGGATGGAGGAGGCTCTGGAAGTGTGTGTTTGAATCCAAGCCCTATACATGACTGCATATGTGTGCACTGCATGTCTAGAAAATACCTCCCTTTAGTCTTTGCTTTCCTGTTCCTGCTCTTACAAACCCCCCCATTACATCTGTCCTGCCAAAAGCAGTCAGCAAACAGGCTCTGGCATTATTGGAGTTGCTCCTTGATTCGAAGGAAACCATAAATCTGAAACTTCAATCATATCTTTATGATCATTCAGCAAACAGAGATGGAGGATTTATTCAACATGGGATAGCAAAGGGGAAACTGCAGGGGGTTATTGCAGGAGATATTGGTTTAGCTAAGGCAGAACTGCTCCCTCGGGCCTCTCTAGGGCCGAGCCAATGAACAATGGCACCAATGACAATAACAAGGCAATTATGGGGAAGAGGGTGAGGAGGGGTAATGCTTTGTTAAAGATAGAGGTAAGATTCCAGCATGGTGTCTCTTTTGTGTGCTTTCGGAACTAAAGGATGGTGTGTCTGCCTGGGGTGGTCTGATTAGGAGCTGGTGATCCTAAAAACACAGCAAGTGCTTCAAATGCCTGTAGCTTGCATGTGATTGTGCTGCTCTTAGGAGGTTATGAAGATTTCCTCCCTAATTAAATAGGGCTGGCAGTGGGTTCCCCTAATCCATGTTGCACTCCAGGGCAGGAGATAAGTACATAAAGCTCTGCTGACAGAGGTTTGTCTCTCTAGCTCTGTGATGATGTTGGGTTTTCTGCATTTAGAACTAACCTTTATTCCCAGGAGGGGACTCAGGGGGTCTCCCCTTGCTGGGAAGACGCTCAGACCTTCACCCAAGTGGGCCACAGTGTCGTGCCACAAACACTAAAGCCACAAACTTGCCCTGGAAAGACTGTTTTTGACATTGCTCAGTGACCTGGTGCCCAGCCTTGCACTGCTCCCATTTCATATTCTAGATGATTTTTTTTTTTAGTTACTGTAGTCAAGTTTCAAAATGCTGACTAGAGAGAGATGCCCAATCCTTAGGCTTCAAACACGAAGATTTTTGAGCACCACAAGCAGGTGTGTCTGCACCTGCTCTCATGGGGGGCAAACTGGGGCAGTGCTGGAGGGGCTGTTCCTGTGGGACCCCCCAGCTTCAGCCTCGGGGTCAGCCTTGGCCACGGGCCTCCAGCAACAAAGTTTCCTGAGCACCAAATGGGAACACAAAAGCTTTGGCACAAAGGGGTGGAAACGTTCATGGGCGAGCTAGATCCTGCCACTGCTGCCAATGGATGGGACCTGCATGGAATTAGCACCTTTCCAGGGGGCAGGAGACAAATGTCTCTTTTTTTTTTTTAAAAAAAAAGATGCCACGGTGCAAAAGCAGGAACTAAGTGATCCATCCCCACCTGTCCTGCCTCCCCTCCTCTTCTTCTGGCAATTTTTCCTCCTCTCCTTTCCCTTGCGTGCCCCTGAGCGGTTTGTTTTTGCCGGCAGAAGGAAGCTTGAAATATTGCGAGGGGGTGCAGGCAGCGCTCCCTGTGGCCCTGCCCCTGATGGCAGGAATGCAGACATAAAATAACCCAGCGCCATCCGTAACCTGTCGCCAAAGCCCCTGTACGAGGTGAGAGTTTTCCTCCCTGCCGTGGCTGTTAGCTGCAATGTATTTCTCCCTGCACTAAGCACCGTCTTTCCCAGGGCTGCATTACAATGATTTATAAACCCCATTTCTGGGGAAAACTAATAGATCAAAGTGAGGAGAAGGAAAAGGAGACATGAAGCAGCTGGAAGAAGATATTGAAGCATGAAACAAAAACAGAAATGAAAAAGTAGTTTGTGGCACTAGTGAGTTGTTCTGTGCTGCACTTCTATTATTGAAAAATAATAGGGGGAAATCTGTATTTTAATCCATTTTTTTAAGAGACGTTCAAGTAATCTGAAAAGCTCTTCCTAGAGCCAGCTTGCTTTTGTGTGTTTGTGCAACTCTTACAGAACCAAACACTTATTTTGCTGTTTAGCCTTTCCCTGTCTATTCTCATGTCATTTTCAGACTTTCCATGCTTTAAGCAGCATCCAGATTTTCTAACAGGGTAACAGAAAGCATTGCATGGGGGACTGATGCTCATCTGGACCTGAACCTGGGATGTGCTTGTTCCTGAGCTGAGGCTCGGTCAGGTTTTACAAAGGGACACCAAGGACTGAGGTCAGGGTGGCCAGTGAGATGCTCTGCCTTTGTTTCTGTTTCCTGTCCTGCACAGCAGAAATGAGTGGATGAGATTCATCATATAATTCAAGTTAAAACCTGACTGAACTGAGCCAGGAGTGCAGACCAACGCTCCTCTCTTAGTTTTACGATGATTAATGCATTAGTGTTTGTAAGAGCTTTGGCAATACGGAGCTAATTGGGCTTTTGCGTGTGTTCTGCTTGTCTGGTTCAGCCACCAGACATCCCTGACTTCAAACGTAGGCAGGGGTGGAGAATTATTATGAAAATAACCATAATCCTTGTGGAGCACTTCACATATTCACGGGGCTGCACAAACCTTCTGCCTGCAATTTCCCCATGTAGTGCAGATGTAAGTGCAAACGTTACACACAACTGATGAAATGTGTTGAATAGGACAAACAGCAGATTTGACAGAAAACAGACACGTGTGGCAAGACCACAGGGGCTTTTCTAAGAACTTGTACAGAACCATGAGATGGAAGCTGAGGAATTATCCCCAGGCATGTTCCAGACTTGTCTGAGGTTTGTAGGTTTCCATTCAAAGTATTTTTCTGTGTTCCTGTTGTTTGTTTAAATTTTCACTCTCCCTGGCAATTTTCTGTTGCCAGTTAATTCTGCAGTGCTGTGCTTACTTTAGGCTGGCTGGGTTGCCTTGGTCCCTGATTTCTGTTGCATCCTTTGGTGTTGGTAAAAGTGTTCCTGGGGGACAGGAGATGCAGGGGGATGCTCATGGATGTGCATAAATGATACTTCTCACGGATAACACAGGAAACAAGCACGTGTTGAACACAGTTGTGTGCCTGCTCTGCACAAGGAAGGTGTGTGTTTGTTCCCACGGAGGAGCAGTGGTGTATTTTCCTTTTGGTGAATTGTAAAAACATGGCCTGGAGAAGGCACATCCAGGATGGCATTGAGTCTCCAACATCCATGATGTGATCTTCTTTCAGCTGCATGTCATGACTATTGATGAGAGAGCTAAACATTGCTACTTGCAAGATCAACAGCCCATTCAATCAGCCTTGTGAGTCTCTTCCACCTTGAGATATTCTATAATCCTCATGGCCAAGCTTGATTTTGGCTCAGGGCTTTGATCAGTAAGAGCTGGGGGAGTTAAAATGAAAATACAGCTCTTTTATTTTGCTCGTGCCCTGTGTGAGGCAGCCTATGAACCTCTTAAAAAAATGCTTCAAACAAGAGAGGTCATCTTGCTAAGATGTTCAGCCCCCTCCTTCCCTCGGCTGTGCAGCCCCAAGCAAACACATCTCTGCTGGGCCATGAGCGTGGTGCTGGTGTCAGAGCTGGTCCTTGGCATGGTGGCACACATGGCAGAGGCCCTGTTATTTTACTGCATGGATCCTGCATGGATCCATTGTGCTGTTGAGCAGAGCCTAATGCAGCTGTCTCTTCCACAGACCTTGCTCTGGTAGCTGCTGACTGCATCCCCTATTACAGCAGGCAGAGAAAGCTGCTCGTGCTCTAATAGCTATTGTAACCCTCCTAAAACTATGACAACATCCTTCTTCTGACTCCCCATAGCCCAGCCAGTCTTTACTCTTCTTCTCTTTCCTGTCTGCAGAGAGAGCTGGCAGGATGAAAGACAGCCAGGAAGGCAGGGAGAGCTGAATGTGGACTAAGAGCTGCCAGAGGAATATGAGAAGAGAATTTTGCCCTATAAGCTTTAATAAGGTGGTGGGTTAAGAGAAATGCAGCTGGGGAGAAAAATGGGGAATGTTCTCTCTCCAAATGGGCACTGCTTCAGTTTGTAAAAACACCAGGGATTCCCCATGTGGCTTAATTTATTATTTTCCCACTCGTTAAATGCCAAAACAATAAAGCAAAATCTATTGTTAGCTTTAAAATGCAGGTGATTTGCATATGGCTGTGATAGTCCTACTGCTGCCTTTATTTAAACTCAGTAAGCTGAGGTACCTTTAAAAATTATGACTTGTTTTACATTTAATATACTGAACTATGTTAACATAATATTAAGGGGCTGACTTCACAGCTTAATTGCTGATCACGTAGAAGGCAGCTTTAGCAGCAGCATTAGTCTGGCAGTGCTGCATGGCCTGATCTGAGCAGCTGGAAGAGCAGCCTGCACAAAGGGGCTGGGAGCTGCTCCTTCCCTCCCTGAGAGCACCCCGGAAACCTGGAGTCATTTTTACTCCACTCTTGGTTTACTCCCTTGGGTTGGAAGGTGTTTGGCTCCCTGTTGCACAGCAGAGGCTGCAAAATACATACAGGACATAATTGTACCTGCACAAAGCAGCACTGGCTTGTTTCCCCATTCAGTAAGGTTTTGCAGAGGGGAAGGAATGCACCATTTCCTGGCAGAGCTGGGCACACACACTGCACTTCCCAGCCCTGGGTCTCCAAGGTTGCTGTAGATTGTGCAATTCTAATGTTGCTGTTGTATCTTCTCGTTTCCTTCCTCCCTTCTTTGACCCTTGCTCGTGTCAGGCTGAATGCAAAGAGGGCAGGTGTAGGAATGGGAGCCAGGTCCAGACTCTTAACCTCTCCTTGAATCCAGAGCCCCTCTGACAGCATTTTGGTCGATACAGTTGGCTGAGGCTGCCTGTGGCTGCTGGGGAAGGGTGAATTGCTGCAGTTTCCTTTACACCCTCTGTATTTGCAGCACACTGAACTCCTGGACCAGCACTCAACAGCAGGGCATCACCTTTAAGAAGGCAGCTCCTGCAACTGGCTGACTTGTCCTTGATCCCCAAAACTCCAGCAGGAAAGTGGCACGTGGTGCTCCCCTTCTTGTACAGTATCAGAAAAATAATTAGGATCCAAACACTGCCCCAAGATGTGTCCAAAATAAGAGACACTCATAGGCTTTTCAGGAGCTGAAAAGGCAACCAAGCATTACCATGTGTGACTTCCACACATGGCTAAAATATCAAGTTCTGGACTCCTTAAAAAATTTGCCTTTTTCTCAGTTAAAAAAGCATAAAATTTAGAGAGATGTACATACCAAATTCTAGCCCTCTATGATTTAAAAGAGCAAAGTTATAGGCCCCTGAAAATTGAGGTTTATAATAGAAGCCCTGGCAAACCCTTAACTACAGAGAAGCTACCAGGCATTGCAACAATAATTGGGAAGGGAGGGAAAAAAAATCACCCCGTGTTTTTCAGTGCTTAGCTAAGAAATACAACAAGAGAGTTTATTGCTTGCAAAACACAGCTGCACTGCCTCAAATTGGATGGAAAAACGAACCCTGATAATTTATTACACCCCTAAAGTCACAAGAATGTACCCATAAATTACTTTTTTGGAGGGGGAGGGAAGTGGTACCACTGTAGTCCATTCTGCACAACCTACTTATTAGTATCATAATTTATTATTATTATGCCCTGCTGCAAATAGAGAGGCAGATAAAACTCAAATCTATTAAAACAACCGCTCCACTTTCTCTGAGCCACTGAGGGACACCATTCCAAAGGAAATGAGATAAATTACTAAGACAAATGTATGAGCCTTGCATTAGAACACGTAGCTTGTATATATGCAAGAGGAGGAGGATAATTCAAGCAAAAAAGAGTCCTGTTAAGTTTTACCATTCAGGATTCAACACAGAGGGACTGGAATAACATCAAGTGGTCAATTAAATGTTTCTAATGTATAGATTTTTTTTTTTTTCCCAAAGATCCTGTGTGTTAACTTGGATTGAATGTGCAATGATGAAATAACTGCCCTGCTTCTATTGCAAAATACTTGGATCAGCAGGTATTTAAAAATGTGCTTTATCCAGCTATTGTGAGTAGACACTGTACTGATAAGTCTGAAAATTATACTGATAGAATATATATATATGCACACTTATATATCTAAGGGGTGCTGATTAATTGCAAAGCTGATTTGAATTTAAGGTTGGTGAAAGACCTTTTGTTGCAGCCCCAGAAGGGCAAAGTGGCAGAGCCAAAGGTGCCATTATAAAGTTCACCACGTGCCTCTACTAATGGGTTTCAAATATGTCCACAGGAATTTTGTGTCATTTTTCCTTCATTTCTTTTTGGAGCAGCAGTTTTTAATGCTCTCCTCCCTTTCTCTGCCATAGGGATGGATTAGCAGGAATGATAATTGTACTGGGAGGGTTATTGCTCAATTGCCCTCTTCAGGATGTGGTTATTGCAAAGTCAGGATGAGTTTGGTGCTCTTGGCCATAGTCACTGGGGTATAAATGGAGCCCTGATTCTGGAAGCTGCTGTTCCAGAATGGTTTTGGGTACAATAACTGCCAGGTCTGAGGATAAACCTGGCAGCAATCTTCTTTTACGCAGCCAATTTGTGGGTTTTAGGGTTATTTTTTTTAAAAAGCAAAACACTACAAATGTGATACAAGTTCATCTGGACTTTTCTAAGCAGCATAAGAGTTGTGCAGGTTTAGGTGGCTTCACTTTTATGAATGCTGGGGATTCTCAGGGCAGGGTATGAGAGACACAAAGCCAGGAAGCCTTGATGGTCCACAAAGTAAACAAACTTAATGAGAAGAAAAGAGTCAGCAATCATTTCAACTCCCCTGCAAATCCTGCTGCTCTGGTTGGGAAAACCAGCCAGGCCACGCAGTGAGACACCAAAACTTTGTGCTGCAGAGGGTGGGGGAACAGGAGGGACTGGTGAGGAAGGAAATGAGGCACCTTCTCACCCTGATGCTGAAATTTTGGTGTTTACAGACTGCTGGTGGCCTGTAGCAATCTCTCCATCAGATCACTATTGTACACTTGCAGCAACTGTTTGTGTGTGTGTGTCCACATCTGTCCTGAATGTTTCTCCACACCTTTTCATGTTCCATGTATTTGCCCTTTTTCTGTGGGGATTATTCTTCATAATGATGGTGGTACTTGGAGTGAAAAATGGAAGGTATATAAAATTATTTACTTTCTGAGCTAAAAGGTACATGAAATACACTGATAAAGCTACATTTGACATTGCTCCAGGTTTGGGCTTGGACATTTCTGCTCCTGCAACTTATCTAATTGTTTCTGTAAGAACACAAGGGAAGAGAACACAAGAACTTGTTCCACCTTCATTTGAATGTCAGTTGCCAAATCCAGCAATTTTGCCTTTTCCTTTCTGGGCCTTTGCTCAGATCCTAGATCTCAAAGTTCCCTGGGAAAGCCAAATTTCCACTCTTCAAATGACATGCTGTCATGCTTTGTAAGGATATTTCCTTCAGAGGTGGCATTTGCCTCTCTGGGAAAGTGCAGGGCTGCTTCTTGGGCTCTCTTGGCAGTTTTTCCTCCCACCTTTGCCTTTTCCACAGGGAAATGTTCCATCTGCATGGCCTGGTAGTTTCTAGTATTTAGTTTGGTATCTGGTTACCTTCCTCCTGAGGTTTTGGCACTGCCCTTTTACAAGGGCAAGGAGTGCCCTTTTACAAGGAAGGCAAAGAGTGGCTCTGACACGAGCCTAAAATGTGGTGCTTGGTTTCTACTGTATATTGATATTCAGCTTTTTCATAAGAGAAAACTGTAGTTTCCCTGCATTAGAAGCTGTGGATAAATTCCTGCTATTTTACAACTTCACAGAGAAGCCCCAGGGCTGGCTGTGGCTCTGTTAGTTTTTAGCAGGAGTGAACAGGGTGCTTTTCTCTGAGCAACAGCTGCCTTTCTAACGGTGGACCCTGAAAGGCTGCTCAGAACAGAGGCTCTGGGATTCTTTAGCTACTGCTGACCTACAAATATTGCCTGGAAGCCATGGGATGATGCCATCTCCAATGAAAACATGAAATCCAGCATCACCATCAGATGAAAAATAAGAACAATTGTATTTCTAGGGGGGGTGTATTGATCAGATGGACAACAGAAGCACATCCTTGTGTGAATGAGAGACACTGCATGGGTGATGTTCATGGGTGATGTTCACCTGCCTTTTCCACGTGGTGTAGGAACCCCTCTATGTAAAAGAACTGTAATTGGGTTTGTGCACTACAGGTGATGTTGGGCAGCCCTTTTTCAAGCTTGGGTAGAATTTTGGGGAGATAAAAGAAGTGCTGCATGTACTGAGAGGAAGGGTTAGAGCCTGGCACCCCCAAATCAGAGCCATCTCTGATGCCAGGCTGTACAGGGAGAGGGCACGTGCCTGAAGAGGTCAGCCGGGAATATGGAAAACTTGATCTCAGAGAGCCATTTTGTGTTGCTCTAGGATCCATGTTACTGTTAAAGCCACGTTTCCAAGCCAGTATTCCCTGCCCAAAAGGGAAGGGGGTGATAGGAGCCTGAGCAGAGCAAGGATAGTGAAATTTTAAAGTATTATGACACACATACATTTAATATTACATCACATGTAAGGGAACAAGCACATATGATTGCAATATTACAAGATGAATATAGGTCCTACGACGTTAAATTTAGTGCCTTGTGATTGATGATCCTTTGTTTCCAGGTTTTCCTTTATGTATATATTATTTCTGTAGGATAAGCATCTTAGCAGCTGGAAGAAACATACAACTTTTTTTATTTTCTAGCATGTAATTTCTGTTTGATTCACAGCTAATAAATAGGTCATCTTGTACTTTTGAAATGCCAACATGCAGTAATTCAGTGAAATGGAGACTCTACATTAAAAAGCTGTCAACCTCAGTGCAATTTTCCTGCACCCTACGCTCTGGAAAGATACCTTGTCACTCATGGTTCAGCTCTGTTTTCCTGAAATATCTCTTCTTCTGCATAAATAATGAATATAGTTGCATGAAAATATCTAGCACAATGTCTGTTCTTCCTCCTACTCTAAGGAGCTGCAGTACAGCCTCTGTATTTATTGGCTGATCTCCCCAACAAATCTTACTGAAATCACAGGTGTGGTAATAGCGTGGCCCCCTCCCAGCTGCAGGCAGGTGTTCTCTGTGCTCACCCCATCCTTCCCCTCCTGGCTGAAGGCAGGGAAATGCTGCCTCAAAGAAAGCCTTGCTGTTTAGTGCTTCTCAAAATGTAAAGGCTACACAACACAGAATAATTTAAAACACTTACTTTGCTTTTAAGCTCTCTCCGTTTCTAATGTGTTATGCAGGTCTTGCACAGAAAAAGTATCAGCCTGAAGCAGATCCCAATTAGGAGTATTTAATTCTATTCTTTTAAAAAAGCTGGATATAAACCCCATTACATTACTAAGCCTGTCTCCTAATTCATGTGATCTGAAACACACAATTTACTGGATTTTTATGGCTTTCTTCTGGTAGCTCATTAGAGGTGACACAAGGATGGCAAAACCTGGTTCTGTGCCTCTGATTTCCACCACAAACAGAGGAGCTGGGCTGCCCTGTTTACTCAAAGACTTAAGGCCAGGAGGAGTCCTCCAGTTTTCTATTCTGATCTATAAAATCACGGTGCTTTCAAGGGATCTCACCTCTTGAGCCAGTTTCCAGATGCAAGGCAGGGCAATTTCTGCAGTGCTGATTTCTGGGTATTTATAACCCACCATCATAGCACACAGACAGAATTTCCAGCCAAAGATTGGGTCCTGCAGGTGTTACTCACATGAATGGTTTCCCCTGACCCCAAGTTCGATAATGTGATGTCAGGCAGGGGCAATTTCAGTGAAACTGGACCGGCTCAAACCATGAAAAATTCGGTGGTGCCTTTTGTGGGTTTGAATTGGCAGAAAGTTGAAGCTTGCAAGATACAAACCCTGTAAAAATGGGAAAAGCGGGGTGTGCCAACCCCCCGTGAACTGGGTTTTACAAGGGATAAAGCTGCTGAACCCTCACAGTGAGGTCCAAAAGCAATTTAAATCTCTTCCCCTCTCTCCCTGCTCCCAATTTCTCCATCCCAGTTGTTGTTAGATGCATCAGCTGAGAAGGAGAGTTAGAGAGTGACACTAATAAGGAGGGCTCAGACGCACTAAGAGTATTAAAAGGTTAGGTCATGGTGTGTTCTATTAAACAGAATATTAATTGAATTCTTGACATCTGAGGTGAACTGTGACATGCTCATGGGATAAATATTGCATTTAACAGAGCATCATGACCTAAAGCTCTAAATACTATTGAGCATCAGTGCCAATCCCTCACAATAGATCTTGGCCTCAGTCCTCGGGGTACGGATGCTCCCTTGGAGTTTTGGAAGCTTGAGCTTAAAAACAGGTTTCACATTTCTTGTTTCTGGTCTCAGTTAAGTCCAAAATTGCTTCTTCCATCTCAAGGAAGACCTTTGGTTACAGGCTCTTAATAAAAAGCTGGAACTGGACGTTTCAAATGCCACGTGTTACAACCTATTGGACACGGTTCAAGAAAGGTTGAGAGAAAATTTCTCCACCTCTACCCCCACACCGTAAAGAAGATTAAAACATTAAAAAGACCAATTAAAAATAGGGAATCTCATGGCAACATTTTCATTAACCCTCCCCGGTTCTTCTTTCTGTCTCATTAGTCGTCACAGGGAGAGGAAGGATCATTTTAATTAGCAGCATTGTAAAGCTTTATTTAAGGCAACTGCCCCTCCTGCTGCTCTCTGGATTACCCTGACGGCTTATAAATACAATACCAAATCATTAACAGCCAAAAACAACACCGCTGAAGGGGCTGGAAGAAAGAAGATCCACTCTGGTCAATGTTTAGGGCTCTTTAACAATGTCCTTTCTCCTTATTCAGGCATAATTCAAGCGTAATATTGGGCTTTACAAAACAACTCAATATCCTCTTACAGCAAAGCCCTTTCTAGCTGAGGATACCATGTGTTCAACTTTCTTCCCCTTTGTTTTCATGGCAGTGAAAGCACAGAACCACATCTGATGGGATAGACACGGTAGATAAGGTCACAGGTTTTCCAGCATCCCAATTTAGAATTACTTGTAAAATTCCCAAATTAAAGGGACTGCAGCCCGCTAACAACCTTGTAGGAGGGAGGTGGGCAACAAGACCCCAACTGGGGGAGGCTGATGGAGCATTGTAGAAAGAGGTTCTTGAGAGTTTAGAAAGAAAACAAAGCGAGTGCCCACATTTCATGGAGAGGAAATTGCTTTTCCCAATTCTCACTTGCTGAATTTCACATTTTTGCAGGAATTAGCCCGAAGGGTCTGTTCTGGTAAGAAACCTTCAGCCAGTGTTTCCAGCCAGCAGTTTCCATAGCTGGGAGTGCAGCTCAGAGCACAAGTCCATGCAGAAGAGGTATTTGCCTCCCTCCCACCCATGAATTTCATCACTGCACTGCCCAGGCTTATTTTCAAACTAGTTTGAGTCACTACACTGCAGTCAGGGGTTAGATGCAAACCAAGATCTCTCACCCCCTTGCAGGATCCTGAATCAGAGATGTATTAATGGAACCAAACAGATCCTAAATACCCCAATACTTGGGAAGATCTGAACTTGCCTCCCAGCCCCTGGATATTTCACAGTCCTGCACGTGAACAGAACATTTTCATTCTGGACCACACTGCAGGATCTCCCTCTTTTGTGTCCAGCAGAACAGTGATGAAAACATCACATTTTTAAAGATGTAAGCTGCACAAAATGTCCTCCTTACCAAGAAGCCACAACTCTATTAGGATCATTAGGACTCTATTAGGATTATTAGAACTATTAGGAGTCCCCATTTAGATCTGTGGCCTACTTTCCCTGACCTGAATATTTAACTATGGATTCCTCAGCACACCTGGGTGCTGCAACCTCTAATTGTTCATCACTGTCCAGCCAAGGCAGCTCAGTCTTTCCCTTGGAGCAAACTATTAGCTACACATGGGAGTTTAAGTGCTGTGAATACTAAAAGGTGGAGTTTTTATGTTGGGATCACAGTCAGGATTTGATTCTTCAAAGTCATAACATGCCACAGCTGAAAGTTGCTGCTGAGTTGCCACATTGCATTAAGGTGTATTAACCACCTAATTCTTCCACTATATTGCTTGACAAAAAGAAAACCAGACCAGGGGACAAAAGCTCTTAACATTGAAGTCTGAAAATACCAAGTTCATCTCCCCCTGAAAGCAAGCTCGCCCTGACTTCAGCTGGAGCACTGAGCAGAATGTGGAGCTAATATTGGTTTCTGCAAAAAAAGGTGCACATTCCTTAAGAAAGGTTTAAAAATTATTCTGAATGCTTGATGTTACCTATGTGAACTATTTAAAGTAATAACAAAAAGGAAGACAGTAATGATATATCATTGAATGATTGATGTCTTTCTATATAGAGTTTATTTTATATTAAGTCAAGGTCTGTGTCTGTGGAGGTTTGCAGGGAGAGGTGATATCTTTTATGGAAGTAATTGCTATGTGTCAGACTGTCACAAATGTAAGGGAATGAGAAACAAGTAAAATATTTCCAGTTAAAAAAAAAAAAAAAAAGGAGGAGGGGAACACCAAAGTTTCAGTTTGGGACTGACCAGAACCTCTGTCTCCATCTCAGCTCCGAGAGGCTGAGCAGGTCACAGACCTGAGCTACTGTCACCCAATGCCACCATCCAAACTGGGGGTCACAGACCTGAGCTACTGCCACCCAATGCCACCATCCAAACTGGGGGAGCCTCACAGAGGCCACAGCACTGCCAGGCCTGAGCAGGAGAACTGCAGCTTCAAGGGATCTCAGTCTCCAGAGATCACAGATGCTCAACTCACTTAAAACCAGACAGTGAAAAATAGTCTGAGTAACAGTCATTGTAAAAGTTTATATAGGAGTTGCTTTGTTTTCTATTTAAAGCTGCACTGTATTTTTCTTGTAATACATTTTTAATGACTTATAAGGCCTAGTTATTTATTCTCCTGAAGCCAAATGCTTTCTCTACCCTGATAATGCAAGGGAGTGAGCTTTGCACAGCAGAGCTCCCAGGGAGATGCCTGGATCTGCTCCCTGCACTGGCAGCAGGCTGGGGGACCCCACATGGCCCTGGGGACCCCCACAGCACCCAAGGCACTGCTGCCCAGGCACCCCCAGCCTGCAGCTCCCCACTGCCTGTCTGCACAGGGACTGCCTGTGCAGGGCCCTCCCTGGGCCAGAATATTTTCAAATTAGTAATTATTCTATCTGCACACAAGGGAGCATGTTTTTATGGTTATTTTGCTTTACTTTTCTTAATCCAAAATTAACTTTAGTTAAAAAACAACCCCCAAACCTGCAGTGCCATGTAGGCAGTGGCCCCTTCCATCTATGTGTTGAAATGTTGAGTAGAATGCACAACAGGCCAAAATAAGCAGAAGATGGGACTCTTTGAAATGGCAGCTTTTTGCATGAAATATAATTAATCTGCTAAACCAGCATCCATCTTTAAGCACAAATGCTGATTGCCTCATGATGAGTCTAACCAGAATGGTATTAACTCTACTGTTCTTTCTAAATTGTTATATACCCAATATTTTCTTTTGACTCTTCTTTATATTTAGATTAATAACTATGTAATCACTTCATTAGTTTATTTAGATTATGTTATTTTAGGAAATGATTGTTTAGATCAGCCCTGTCCTTCCCATCTAACTGTGCCTTCCCAGAATTGAGTAATATCTGAGGAAACCAATTAATTGCAACTCGCCTGCTATAATGGGGTCTGCTCTACAATGTGGCAAAGCCTAATGGAGTTTTAATTTCCCCGTGGTGAGTCAACATTTGCTTAAAGAGAGGACACTGTTAGAGCAAACCACTGCCTGAGAGAAGTCTGTGAGGCTGTTCAGGCATCCTGGGGCTTTGGTGGGGGTAAAATTCACAGTGGGGTGTAGCTGGGGCATCAGAGATCCTCCAATTCCCACCACAGGCTGAAGTTTCCTGTGGAGTTGCAGAACATGCCCTATATGGGCTCCCAGGCTGCACCTCCCAACCTTGCAGGGATCCTGGGGGCTAAAATGAATTTGTCACCCACTGAAGGTTTGACAGCCCTTTTTAATGCATGTTCTTCCTTAGGAAACATTTATTTAACTGTCTTGGGTCCTGCCTATGCAGTTGCACCAGCAAGTCCTTGTCGTGGAGCAGAAGCCCATTGTGGTGAGGGGCTGGCAGAAACAAAACCTCATCCCTGAGGAACCTGCTGGGAGACACATGGGACAGCAGAATTTACAATGAGATTTTTCCATTAATTGGCTTGTTCAGAGTATTTAGTACTGCCAGAAGTTACATTTGGGATTCGGGGGGGGGGAGGCAAAGCACCCAGAGCCCTTTGAAATGCCCCTGGTCCCTCCCTGGCTCATGCCCTGAGCCCCTTCTCAAAGCTCAGCCTACACTGTTGACTAATGACTGTTTTGCTTGGCAAACACTGACAAACTTCTCAAGTCGGTCTGATCTGCCTTCCCCAATCGTCTGACAGCTTAAAAGGTTTGAAACAAAAGCTACATTATGATGCAACCAAATTCAGCAGCATCTGATTAACAAAAAGGAGGCCACAGCTACCTGACAGCAGCCGGTGGTTATTTTTTTATTTCTAAAACAAACTGATGGCCTCAAACATTCATACATGGTTTTATTTTTTTGTTTAAATGTCTCATTTCCAGGTTTGTTTTTCTTTTGGATCGTGCGGGGAAATAAAGTTTTGCAATTCTTCTTCTCATAATAAGTCTGTCCAAAAATGATGCTGCTCGTTGTGTTGAAAGATGGTTTCATTTTCTACTCAAAATTGGTATGAAAAATTTGCCTTGCCAAATGAACATTGTATACTGAACTTGTCAAATCCTCTCTCCTGACACAAATAAAAGATAACATTGGGTGGCAGCATGTAAAACAGCACTGACAAGACAGCTAGGATGGAAGCAAAGAAATGCATATTTTTCTCTTTCTCTCTTCCAGAGCAGGGAATGGGAATGATCCAGGTGAGCTGGCGTGTTACAACCAAAAATACATCATCTAAAGACTTAACAAGCCATTTCAAGGCAGATTCTAAGAAGAACATAAGCGATTCCATTTCTGATTAGCAAAATCATGACGAAAGTTTCAACTTTTTTCCAGGCAACCAAGAAAGATGCTAAGGAGGAAGAGTGGCTGGATAAAAGGAGGAATTCAGTTAAAAGTTCCCAACTCTGCTGTGTAGGCTGGAAGGACTACTCCTAGCACTGCTGAAAATTATTCCAAATATATTTAAAAATAAATAAGGTAATGATAGCATTTTCATTAGATGTGCAGTCTCACCATGTAAGTGATTTTTTTTTCTTATTAAAATTGTTGATTGAAGGCTGTTAGCTGTTTATCAGCCCAAAATTACATTTTTTTCTCTCCTAGGGGTTGCCTCTTAAAAAAAAAAAAAAAATCACAACAACTGCATAGTTAGAAACAAGAAAAGACTCCTAAAACTGCAGTTTCTGTTTGGGGGGGGGGTGGGAGGCAGGAATACAAGCATGAAACACAGATTGCACCTTCAAATCCCCGATGGCATCACGCTTCTTTGTTCTGCTAAGAAAAATTAACCTCAATCTCGGCTCAAGGTCCCCCGATTGATTATCATAGTCATTTAAATACTGTAATCTCATTTTCAGCATCAGGGAAAGGGAGCGAAAAGAAGAAAAAGAGAAAGAGGTGGGGAAGCGAGGGGGAGAGAAAGAGAAAACAGAATAAATTATCTGACAAAAGGAAAAAAGGGCCTTTCTGCTTACGGAGCCTATTTCAGATCCTTCCACTTGATTGGAAAAGTTGATGAAGTTTAAATGAAGCAGAATTAGAGGCTCAGGCCACTGAGTATTGACAGGGGCCCATGGAAGAATGTGCAATTCAATAGGCCTGATTTCTGTGGAAAACAGGGGAAAGGCCTAAATGGTATAATCTTCAATCAAATCTAACATCGACACTGACAAGGCAGGGTAATGAGATAGGCCAGATCAGGCATGTTGGTTAAAGAAATTAATCCCTCTCGCTGCACCAAGAGTTCAGCTTTGATGCCTATTGTGGAGAGCCCCGGCCCAGCCTATCTAAATGCTAACTAACCACGGGGGTGATCTGGGACTGTGCTTTTCAGCGCTGGGGCTAAGCTGGGAATGATTTTAGCTCCCTGGCTATGGCAGAGGTGGGATTGCAGCCCCTCTCCGCGGCTCCGGGAGTGGTGGGACAGAGCCTGGCAAGGATAGGGATGGAGCTTGTGTGGGGAAACTTGGGTTTGGGTTAGAGTAGGGCTTTACCACCCCATAATACGTGGTCATTAGTGGAGTTACAGTCACCTCCTGACCGTCCCGTTGGCATCTCCTGGGAGCTGGAAGGGTGATGGAGACAGCAAATGTTGGGAAGTTGAAAAGCTGCAAACAAAGGGGCTCTTCTACCTGGGTGAGCAGCCCGAAGCTCCTCATAAAAACCAGTGATATTTTTCAGGCTACTTTGCTCTTTACAAGGTTCACTGTGTTTGCTTTACTGATTTTTATTCCCCCAGCCAGGGAGTTACACTATTATTTTTAATCAGGTTTCACTTGTAAGATTTTTAGGCACAAATCCTGTGTTGGTTTGCTTAAACAAATCAAACTAGAGGTATTTCCCTTGATATTGAAGTTTTCTTCAAGGCTGTTGTTGGAAATCTAGTAATAAGAGTCCCACTTCCATTTATCTATGCTACTTCAAATAAATGTGAGTAGAAAAGTCAGTGTAATTTATTTTATAAAATACAAATGGTTAAAAAGGAAAATATTCTCAGAAATGCAGGTTCTATCTAATCTGTACAATGTGAGCAGCCAAGCAAGAACAAAACAATCCCTGCTAGATGACAAAGGCTTCTCAAATTCAATAATTAGGCATAAGAGCAGCTCTAAGAATTTGCATGGAAAGCAATCTGCCCTTGGGGAAAGTGAGGCTAAAAACTTGCAAAAATGAGGAGCTGAAAATGTTGGTCCCTGTGGTTGCCGAGGACGGGCTCTGTTTGCTCTGTGTTCTGCCAGGCAGCACTCAAAAAGGAGGAGAATGATTGTGGGGAAGGTAAAAATAAAGAGCTTTTCACCTTTTCCTTGGGCAGCTGCCCCACAGTTGCCTGTCTAACACCCTCCTGTCCAGGACTGTCCTCACTGAGCCCCCACCAGCCTTTCCTCTGTGCTCAGGGCACTTCCTGGTGCCTCTTCCAGAGAAGGAGGGATATTTATTGGTGGTGGAGTGGGAAGCTGAGGATGGAGAGGAAAGAGGGGAGAGCTGTTCCTGTGCTCTTACAAGGTTTAGCTGGGTCTCTGGTGCTGCTCTCAGTCTGCTGGGCTTGGTGTCCCTGGAGAAGGGTTGGTGGGTTAAGGTCATATTAGTGGGATTTGGAATATCCCTGACTTGGTCTGAAAATAATCTCTTGCCTTAGTGTGGCTCAAGGCCAGCACTGTAAACTGGTGGGGGCTCTCCCCCAAAGTTTCTTAAATCTTTCAGATAATAAAGCCTAAGTTTTAGGTTCATCATAAAAATTTATATCCTGCTGCAGCTCTGGGTGCACTGTGAATGTATGGACCCATTTGTGAGCCTTTTTCATTTTAGTTTTTTCCCTATTCTGCCCTCATTCTCTCATCCTTTGGCTTAATTTTTGCTTTTACATCACCACCAAATGAGGCAAGAGGCTGTACAGATGTTCTGTGCTATGACAGTGCTGCCATTAGGGTCATAATGCAACAATTTGGTCTAACCATTATTATCGTTCTGGCTGACTTCAATAATGCACTTTTAAATCAAAGAGCCTTTGAAGCTTTATTTCCATTGTATTAGACAAATAAACATAGAAGATTTTCACGAACATAAAAGGCATTCACCTTGTAACGTTTCTGGGCTTATTAGTCTCACCAATTTGCATTGTTTTGTTCACATAAAGGATCAAAATGCCCTTTTGCTTGATTTTGCATCCTGCATGTGGATCTTGGGGGTGAGCAGCTCTGAATACCTGGTGCTGCTGGTGCTGTCCCTCTGCCTGCTGAATCACAGCTGGCAGTGTGCAGCCCAAGTCCTGTGTTCAAATAACCAGGAGTAAAAAAACCACTCCTTTCGCTCATGCAGAATGTTTATTTGCCTCTTGGAAATACCTTATTTATTTCAGTGGTGTCTGTGCAAAATATGGGAGGGCACTAAAGCTCATAAGGAGTTTAATTTTTAGTGTACCAAATAATTCATTTAAAAATCTTAAATGAGTTCATGCTGAGAAGAAAACCCTTAGAAGTCGGAGCATTGGAAAGAAAGCTCAGAACCAAACCTAATGATTATTTGACTAACCAGCCCTTCATTAGCTTATTTCTCTAATGAATTATTGAGCTGTACAATGTAGACATTTCAGAATACATTTTTAAAAGCACAACACTGGTCTTAGATTGCAAAAATATAATGGTACGAGTGATATAATAATAATAGTAATAAGCACACAAAATGCTGCCTAAACACTAATTAAACCTCAGTGTCCCCAAGCAGGAAGCACAGAAGGCAGGATGCTCAGCACATGCAGTGATTTGAGGTAAATAGTATAATTAACAGCAAATAAGACAACCTTATTGCAAATACAGCTCAAGGCACTTGTGGCCACTCTGCTCTGTGTTGTGGGGGTTCTTTACCTGAGCAGACAAACTAAAACCCGGTCTCTGACCAAATTTTCAACAGATGTATTGATTCCAAACAGCTTAGAGCAGGTTTAGGTTAGGAGAGGAAACAGAGTTATTTAAATCATCAAAGCTATCACCTGAGGAAAGTTATCTAAATATTCTGGAAGCTGCCTCACAGAGTTGTGATGCCAGCAGCAGAGCTGGGCCATGTGGAAGCAGCTCTGAGATCTTGGCTGTGGCTGAAGGCCCAGATCACTGGAGGAGAGCAGGGATAAGGGGATCTGACATCCCTGCCTGGGCTGTCTCAGCTCACTCAGAGCCTGGGTGCCCTGTGGAAAGGGAATGATTTTGCTCCTGTCAGTGCCAGTCCTCACACAGACACTACCCCTGCACACTTCTGATGGCTCATCCAGCCCTCTCTGAGCATCCAGCCATGGGGGTATTTTTAAGGAAGCCTCTCTTTTAGCACCTTCCCTTCCTGCCCAGGTCAGCAATCCTTGCACAAAGGTGGGTGAGGATTACACAGGTGAGTGGTGCCTCCTGGTTCTGCCCTGGGAAAGGGCTTGGAGAGATGGGAGTGTGGTTCTGGGTTCACCTTGGCTCCTCAGCAGGCTGATGCAAGAAAAGCTAATGAAGATGAGTGGATTTGGAGAGAATGTAAAAAAAAAACACCTCACAGTAAGGTAAGGGATAAAGGCTTAAAGATTGAACACAACATTCAGATGTAAAAGCCCCACTGCAGCCACAGTGCAGGTTTATTAATAATGCTTCAGCTCCAGAGTGATGGAAAACCTGCCCTTTCAGTAATTACTGTTTGCAAGAGATGTTTGTGATGATGCAGTTTACAGCTCCAAGTTCTAACTTTATTTTTCACACTGTGCATTTGTCCATGTTTGTCTCTTGCTTAATTACAGCTTTTTTTCCCCTTTTTTCACAATGTGACACAATTTTAGTTTGATCAAATGTCCCTGCTTGCTTTTGTAGTGTCCATCCTGTGGTTCATTCCAGAAACTGAAATGATTTTGCAACAACTTTCAGCAGTGCCTTGTTCTGTGGCAGAAATACTTCAAGAGGAGTGAGAGGAAAAACCAAAGCCTGGTGAGTGATTTCTGCCTTTACCTGGTACCCACTTAGGGAGTGGAGTCCTGTGGCCACCTGGTTAGTGCCCTGTTGTTACCCCCACCCTCCATGAGCATGGAGCAGCTCCTGGGGGAGCCCAGGGAGAGCTCTCCTGTGCCTCCTCTTCCTCCACAAAAAGGGCAGTTCACTCTCCCTGGTTTAGCAAATCCTTCCTCTGCTGGGATTACTGGGCCCTCGTGTGCCAGTTCCTGTAGTTTTGTGAGCTTTTTTTGATCATATATTCTTCTTCTGGAGATTGTAGCCACTGAAATTTTATTGCTGGAGTCCTGTGGCTTTTGTTCAGTCCTATTTGGAAAAAAGAAAAAATTCCAGCCCTCAGGGCTGGAGAGGAAAGCTTAGGAAAATGAATCCTAAATGGCCTGGCATTCAGACCAATAAAGACAGCCTGGCATCAGTTTTTATGTAAATAATCAGCTTTTAAAACAAGTATTGCACATTCCAGCAGTTCTGTTTGTTAAATCTCTGTCTCTCCTGCAGCCTGGACTGAGACCTGGTGCCAGCCTTTCCTGTGCTCTCCTCCTCTTCCTCCTCAGAACTGCTGGTTCTGAAACAACTTTTGCATGTCGAGAGCTGCTGTTGGGGCTCTGAAGGTGAGTCAGGTGCCTCTCACTCTGAGGGCATTTCCTGGAGAGCAGTTCCTTGCTTTCTGCATGTCCTGGGGCTCCACTTAAACAGGTAGGAGGATGCTTTGGCACGTGGGGCTGAATTCTCCATTTACCTTCACACCCCAGGGATGTGTCTGATTTCACACTGGTGACACAATGACTTTGGAACTTATTTATGCCATGTTATCCAGAAGATCTCCATATAAATGTCACCAAACTTCTATGGACAACTTTTTCTGTAGTTCCTGTTGAGCATGCCAGGGGTTAAGTGTGGTAAGCTCTTTATTTCCTTCCCAGAGCTGGTTTATTTTTGTAACACAGGAATTTTCAGTAAGTTTGTACAGGGAAAGTGCTTGGCTAAGGCTTTTATTGGTGAAAACAAACCAAAAATGCTTCGCTCAGTTTTTCACTGGCATCAGTAGATGAAATACTTTCCTCAGTTTTATGCTGCAAGCAAATATATATATTGATAACTCATTTAACTCCTCGATTAATTAAAACACATCATACATTCTAGCAGAGAAAAATTAGAGCATTTATCCCTAGAAGTCTTGATGTGAGAAGATGATGGTTTTAATCTGTGATAGCCAGTGTGTGTGGACACATCCTGGTGGGATGGGGCTGGGCAGAGCCAGAAACAGTCTGGGCAGTGGTCTCGTTTGGATACATGATGCCACATTTAGAAGATAAATAAAAGAACTGGGAGAGAAAGCAGCAGATCCTGTTGTTGGCTGCTGCAAAGTGGGGGTATGTCACACTTTGACCAAGGTTTTGGGGACCAAGTGTCCCATCCATCACTCCTGGGCCTCAGGTTCCTGTGTATTTGCTGTCCAGAGGATCTGAATGGCAGCTGCTGGAGCTGTGTGTTCTTCATGCCCTCCCTCAGCTGCCAGCAGCACTTGTCCAAGCAGCAGTTGTCTCAAAACCTTTTGTCCCTTTCTTCTAAACCATCTCTGTGTCCTTGGTTTTCAGGTGGCCCTGCACAGCGTGAGGGCTGGGACCTGCTGGCCAGCCTCTCCAAAATGCCATGTCCCCAGGGCTCTCCTGAGGGAGAAGAGGCTCCAGACTGCAGCTGGAAGCAGGAGGAGATGTGGCAGAGGGCTGATGCTGTAAGTATGTCAGTGCCAGTGTGTGCACCAGTGAGGGGGACTGGCCAAGTGCCAGCGTTCACCTAGTCAAATGCCATCCCTTCCCTGTCACCCCCTGGCAGTGAAGGACACCCTGGTAAATCCAGCATTTGCTGGGGCACAGCACAGTGTGGGAAGGCAGCTGGCAGGGGGGGGTTTGCTGCCACAGACTTTACAACAGAACCTACCACGAGGTGAAATTACCGCTGGTTCCAAGAGTAAAACCATCCCTGGTAACAGCCCAGCTGCTCCATGCTCAAGGATTCCATCAGGTGGATGCAAATCTCCTTACATCCCTACCAGCAGGCACCCCCCTGGCAAGGAAGCCCTGAGAGAACAGGAATTGTCCAGGGTGCTAAAATCGAACACTATTTTTTCCCCCCAAAAAAACTTGCTCTAATTTTAGTTTTACCTGGCCACAGAGCAGAAATACAGATTGAAACGGACCTTAAAGTTCATCCTGTTCCACCCCCTGCCATGGGCAGGGACACCTTCCACTATCCCAGGTTGCTCCAAGCCCTGCCCAACCTGGCCTTGGACTTCCAGGGATGGAGGAGCCACAGCTTCTCTGGGCAACCTGTGCCAGGGCCTCAGCACTCTCACAGGGAAGAGTTTCCTCCTGGTATCTGATCTAACCCTGCCCTCTGTGAGTTTGAAGCCATTCCCCCTTGTCCTGTCACTACAAGCCCTTGTAAATAGTCTCCCTCCAGTGTTATAATTCTCCCAGTGTTCCATTTGTGGAGCTGGGATTCACGGTGCTGATGGGTGGTTTATACATATTGCAATTTAAGGAATGTAAATAAGTAGAATTGACCCAAACCCTTCAATTATGCCTTTGCATACCTGGAATGCCATATAATTACATGTTTTTCTGATGCATATTCAGGCATTATCTACAAGGGTATTTACCAACACCTTTTGCTGAGAAAGGCAGATCAGTTTGGAGGGATGAGGAAGGTGTGGGGCTGCCTCCATCCCGAGGAGGTTCACATTCTGTGTCACACCAGCTCTTTCTAGGGGGCAACTAGGTGAGAAATCACCCCTTATTCCACATTTAAGCAAAGACACTTCCCATCAAATTTACAGGATCCAGAGGAAAAGAAAGAAAGTAGAAGTTGTGGATTTGAACAAGTGAAGCTGCTTTTGAGTTCTGATGCAAAGCCTGCTTTTCTTTTTTTTTTTGCCTGATATAATTTCCAAACATATTTTTAGAATTTCATGAGAAAGCAAGAAAAGTTATTCAACGTTGCAAAGACTAAAATTTTCAGCGATATTCCAGACTTTTTATGGCCGACTTCCAAGCCGGGGTGCGATTACTGAGGGAGCTCAAGAGCTGAACTCCGCGGTTAAAGTGTCACCGCTGGCTGCGTTGGGAAAACAAGGCTTTGGAGCAGAACCTCGGCAGGGAAAGGACCAAAGAGCAGCCGATCCAGCTGCACCCGCCGTGTCCCCCGGCCCGGAGGGCTCGGGGCTCGTTCCCTGCTGGGGACCGGGCTGGGAGCGCTGGTTCGGGCACGAAGCTGTTCCGCGAGTGCCATCCAGGGGACGGGAGCTGCACTTTCAGCTGCTGCTCGGTCCGGGGCAGGCGGGGTTAAAGCGGGACCTGCGGTGGGTTGTGGAGGTCGAGGAGGAGGAACCAACCGAAGGGAGATGCCTAAAACTTCGTAAGGCCCGCCCCGAGCTCGGCCGGTGGGCAGGGCGGGGATACAAGTTGAGAAGTGTCAGGAGTTTGAGAAGGGACCAGAGCCTCCACAGCAGGGCTGGAAATCCTAATTACAGAATCCTTAAGGTTGGAAAAGCCCTCCAAGATCATCGAGTCCAACCTTTGACCAACATTGTCAACCAGATCGGAGCAGTGAGTGCCATGTCCAGCCATGGACACATGTCCATCCTTGGACACATCCAGGGATGGAGACCCCCCCACCTCCCTGGGCAGCCCCTTCCAGTGCTGGTGGTATTTAGGTGCAGTTTGTGTGCCACCCTCCTCTGCCTCATCTTCTGGGGGGGATGAAGAGCCACCTCAGTGACATCCCAGTCCCTGTCCCCGAGCTCCCCAAACTGTGGGACCACAGACTGGGAAAACCCCCGACCCTCAGAGGGAGAACTCTGTACCCGTCACCCTCTGGGACCACCGGGACTTTGAAACACGAAGGAGCAGCGAGGAAACCAATTTTCCCCTCCCGTTTTCAACCTTAAGGGGAACCTTTTCCGCTGAGGAGCTGCCTCGGGGACCGTGACCCCCCCCTCCTGCCCTCCCGGGGGTCCCGTTCGCAGTGGGGGCCCGGGGCTCACCTTGATGATGAGCGGGTTTTCGAACATGCTGAGCCGGATCACCCCGAGCCGCTCGTTCTCGGTGCCCGGGCCCGCCTCGGCCAAGGTCATGGGCCGCCGCCGGGGCCCCGCCTTGCCCCCCGCCATGGCCGGGGGGCTCTCGGGGGTCCCTGTTCACGGGGGTCTCCTGGCGGTGCCGGTCCGGGAGTCTCGGTGGTCCCGGTGCCGGTCCCGAGACTCTCTTGCCAGTCCTGGTCCCCGTCCTGGTCCCGGGGATTGTCTCTGCAGTCTCAGTCTCGGTCCCAGTGTGTCTCTCTCTCTCTGTACTCCCGGTCCCGGGGGGTTGGTCCCGGGAGGTCTCTCCCGGTCCCGGTCCCACCGATCGCGGGGCGCGCGCGGCGTCGTCCGTCTCCCGGGCAACGGGCGGTGCGCCGCTCTCACGGGTCCGGCCGGGGGCCCTTCCGCCGAGGGGAACGGAAGATCCGGCGGCCGCGGGGCGCGGGGGGGACGGCGGCACGGGCGGACGGCGGCGCGGGCGGACCCCACGTGTAGGTGGCGGGGCCGGAGCCGGGCCGGGGGGTCTGAGGGTTCATGAGGGGTTTTGGGGGTTCCTGAGGGGCTGCGGGGTCCTGGCGCCGCCGAGAACGCCTCGGGTGCGTGTCCACGGTAGTCCCAGGACGGCGGAGGGGCGCGGCGGGGCCCTGCCCTCGGCCGGGCCTACGGGCGGGTTTATAGGTAAACGGGCGCTGTGAGGAGCTGTGTGTGAGCGGTTCGGTGTCTGCCCACAGGGCCTTCGCCAGCCGGTGATGCCCGGCGCTGGCCAGCGCTGCAGACTGCCCTGGAGCTGCGAAATTCAAGGGCTCGCGTTACGAACGTGACGCGAGTGTTGCTCGGTAAGTACTTTTTCTGTGTGCTGGATGTGGAAAACGTGCTGAATATCCTTCGTGCCTGCTCTGTGTAACTGTATTCTTCAGGAATTGCTGTGTGCTGGGACAGAGCTGAGCTTGGCATGGGCCGGTTTGAGCGCGGGCAGAACCCGTCAGAAGCTTCTAATTAGAGAATTGGATTTAGTGCTGATTAGTCTGATATTTCTCTGTTAATTTTAACTTGTTGCTGCTTCAGTGCTGAAAGCAGAGTTGAACAAAACAGTCTGACGGTGCTTAAGTTACTCAAAATCAAACTAATAGTTATTAAAGTGTGCATTTTGCTGTTCCAGGAAGGCACTTTCAGGCTGAGTCCAGCTGTGATGCACATCTGTTCCACAAAGAAGGTGTCAGTTTTTCATAGGCACTCTGCAAAACCAGCTGGTTTGAAAAGTGAGTGTTTTTATTTGATGTTCCTAAGATAAAATGGAGCATTTAATTTTTAAAGTTTTGGGTGAGTTTTGTGCTTTTTGTTGTTGGTTTTTCTTTGGGGGGGGAGAGGGCTTTGTACTGTTTAACGTGTGTCATGGTAAATAAATTACAACGCTCCAATAAAGCTCTTGTCTTTTATCTAAGAAAAAATGAAAGGAATGGCATGTACAGATGATTTTCAAGGCCAGGATTTCCTCAAGAAGAGGAAGAAGAAGAAGAGAAAACAAAAGGAGTGCAACGACCAACATGGGAATGATGGGAGTGGGGAAGACCCGGAGCTCGGCCGAGCTTCTCCTCTGCTGTTTGAAAATGGAGGAACACAGGGTGGGGAGGGCAGCCAGAAGAAGAAGAAAAAAGCCCAAAACAAGGGTGAGAAGCAGCAGGCTTCCATAGCTGATTACTGTGTGAGAATAGACCAGGAAATTACCAATGGAACTGGAATGGAGGCTTCCCAGAAGAAGAGAAGGAAGCAGGAATGCAGTGAGAGCATGGACGAGCAGAGCGATGTCAGCTGTGTGTTGGTGAACCAGCACAGCCCTGGGGGCTGCCAGGGCAGCACTCTGGATTATGTGTACATTAAAAAAAACCCCAAGAAGAAAAAGAAAAAAGCAAAGCTGCCTGAAGCAGGTGAGGAGCGTGAGGGGCCTCCCTCCCAAAGACCCAGCGAAAGCAGCAGAGAGAAACCCAGGAAGAAGAAGAAAAAAAGGAGAGGCAGCAGTGCCCAGGGTGGGCAGGAGGACACAGATGGAGCTGCTGACCAGGCAGGGCAAAACAGGCCAGTGGGGGACAAAGGGTGGCCTTTACCTGCCCAGAAGGGGCAGAGGCACAAGGATGGTGACTCTGATGCTGCTTCTGCCACGAGTGAGCCCTCAGTACCTGCTGATTTTTCCACACCCAGTAAAGCACCTGATCGAGCTCAGAAAACTCCAGGACGTGCTAAAAAGGCAATTAAAAGCAGTGCTTGTGTCATGGAAGAAAGTTCTTCAGAGTCAGATGAGATGTAAGTTTAGGAGTTCTTTTTTGGTTTTTTTTTTTAATGTTATTTGGGTCTACAGATTTTTCTTCATTCTGTTTTGTATGTATTTTATAGAAAAACTTTTAACTTACACAGAATATTGAGATGTTAGAGACCTACTTTTAAAGCTTCTTTATCTTATGGAAATACAATAACAATTTATAAGAATGCACTACTGTAGCCTTCAGTGTGGGCTCTTTCCTCCTTTCTTAAAACCTGTAGATATAGAAATAATTTAAGTTCAAGCAATTCATATTTAGTAAAAAAAAAAGAGGGGAGGAGGAAAGAAGGGAGTTTGTGTGTTAAATTTGGTGTTTATAGTGAACATGTGCATTTTAACTAAGCAACTAGTAAGGTCACCTAAAGAATTTAATGTTTTGTGCAGACAAATGTTCTTGTAAGTAGCTCTTGATGCTTTTACAGTGTCAAGAACCCACAATAAGTGCACTAATAAGGGATAGATGGAAAAAAAATCTGTGTGCCAGTGGTACCAAGAGACACTATTTCTTCAGTATGTCCAAGGGTGAGAGCTTTGTGGATTTTCTAAACCTCAGAAAGCTCTTTGACTATTGTAAGTATAGAAATTTGATAATAAATTATATGTGTGTTAAAAGGTTGGAAATACAAGGGGGTGGATGTGTGAAGTGTTCCTTTAATGAATGGGCACGTTCATTCTTTTAGTGGTAGAGATGCTAAGAAAAATCTCTGGTTTGGAGTTCATTTGGTTTGGAGTGGTGTATTTATGTCTGGTTTTGTTTTTAAATATCAGGACCCCAGAACCCTCAGCATCAAATAACAAGAAGAACCAGAACAGTTCCTTTGCTGAGATGGCAGCCTCTGATGAGGTGAGTCTGGATGATGATGAATACCTGGACTCTTTCACGTCTTCAGTCGTGGATTTGGATACTGCCAGAGAAGAATTGAAAGAGTTTATTCCTCATGTGAAGAATATCTCAGACACTTCCATCAGGAAGATGGCTGGAAGAGACCTGGCAAGGTTTAAACAGTTTAAAAAACAAGGTGAGCTCCCTAAAATGCTGTTGCAGTGAGGAAGGACTGTGCTTGTGTTTTGACAGAGGGAAAATAGTTATTTGTATCATGCCTGTTGCATCCATGGAGTGGTTCACTTCATTCCAACTGACATATTTTCTGTTTCTGTGTTTTGTAGCATCTACTTTCTAATTGTTAAATTACAGTCCAAACTGTGTATGTAAATTACTGGTTTGTCTCTTGCAAATTTCTTTTTTCCCCTTTGGATTTGTTGATCTCTTTTCAAACCTGAGCTAAAACCTGAAACATATAAAAGATGATACTTGAGGTTTGACTTGTTTGTTTGGTTTTTTTTTACCCTTGTTTATTGTAGGCATGGCTGTCAAGTTTGGCAGATTTACCCAGAAGGAAAACAATCAAATCCGGAAGAATGTTGAGGAGTTCTTATCCATCAGTGGGATAGACAGTGCTGAGAAACTCCTGTTCACTTCCAGGTATCCAGAAGATAAAGAAACAATCAATCGCCTCAAGGCAAAGCATCAGTTCTGTGAGAAAATTTGTAAGTATTTTAGTTCCTTCTCAAACAGCTGAATGTTCCATTCCACAGCCTGGTGATACCATGATATATTTTTTTAAACTAATTTTTATTGAAAAGCACTGATATTGCTGAATTTGGTCAAAAAAGGAGCATGCTGGTGAGATGATGTTGTTGATAAGAAGAGAACATAATACTGTGAAGATTATCTGGTCTCAGGTAGGAAGAGTTTAGAGATGATAAAATATCAAGACCAGTAACACTTAAAGAGTTTCAAACTTTTATATTTGGGCTTTATGGCTTCAGGTGCATTATTTGCTGGGCAGTAATTAAGGTTATTAATGGCAGCTGTGATTGATTTAAGTCCTGTCTGAAATTGTCAACTGTTCTTAGAGCACGTAAATAGGTGGCAGGTGCAGGACTGAGTGAGGGCAGAAACTTGAGAAAGGATGACTTTAGCCAAGCAGTCAGTTTTCCAAGACTTGAGGAAAACAGAATTCTTATGGCTCTGATTCTGTTTGTAGGAGGAGCACCTCTTTTTTTTTTTTTTTTTTTTTCCCCTCTTTACTCATTTTATTGGGCTTTTCTTGGCTAGAAAACATTCAGACTTCACCTGGGAAACGTGTTCATTGTGTAACATCTCTGCTGGATCTGCTCAGGCCACTTTCTCAGGGGCTTCATTCTGTGAATTCATGCAGGCAAGGCAGAGTAAATGGCAACTTGTAATGGATTGGGATTTAAGGGTCAAAGAGGCTACAGATTTGTTCCTCTCTGATTGTTTCACACACACAGATCCCTCTGCACTGTCACATTTGCCCAACGTTGATTTCTGTTCCACTCTGGGAGTTTGCTCCTGGTCTGGGAAAACTTGGCAGGAAGTCACATCAGTGTTGTGTGACTTGCAGTCACCTCTCCTGGGCAATGTTCACCAAGGTTGTCATGTGTTCCCAGAAACTGGATCTTCCCTTCAGCAGAGATCTTCACTAGTTTTGCTGGCCTGCCTTTCCCAGCTGAAATACTCTGTGTGCAGAAGGACAGTGTCTCATCAGCCTCCTCACTGGTGGCTGTCTCATGTCTCTCTATGAACAGGAGTATTCAGTATGTCAGTTAAATTTTAATTACACCTGGATCAAATGCACAGCCAGTCCACAGAGTTTGTAGCTTGTGAGGAGCAGGTTTGTGCCTGAGAGTTCAGAAGTTCAGTGTCTGATACTCACCCACACGTGTGCAGGGGTACATTCTCTTGAGGGGAGAGAATCTGTTGTTGGCAGCACAGTCATGAAAATGTGTGGTGTTGGGTTTGGGTTTTGTTTTGCCATTTTTTTTTAATTGTTTTTTTAAAGTGGCCTCACCACTGCAAGAAATGTTTCTTAAAAATGATCCTTTACCTTCTAGCTGAGGGCATACCCCGACCCTGGAGGCTGATATATTACAGAGCAAGGAAGATGTTTGACCCAAATAATTATAAAGGAAGGTAAGGGAATAATTTAAGGGTTTCTGAATGCTCATGTTGGTTATTTTTGCATGAAAAATTTATATAAAAGAAGATCATTTTTCCCATTTGTGCCAGTTACTGTGTCTTAATGGACAGGTCATTTTTCTGACTAGTCCTTACTGATTCCTCTCTTCTAAAATGTGACTTGAAGTGGTAGTGATGAGTAACATGGATCACCTGTAGAGGTTACAGCTCTTTTAAAAGATTGAAATGGTTTGAATTTACAGCAGTGCCCATTTCCTCAACCAGGTACACTAAGGAAGAAAAAGAACAATTAAAGAAGTATCAGGCTATGCATGGCAATGACTGGAAGAAGATTTCTGAGCTGATGTCCCGTTCTAACCTCTCAGTTGCTATGAAATTCTCTGAAATCAAGTCAGGTATGTAATTTTAAGAAAAGCCATTAATTTTGTGTAATGCAATTTGAGAAGTTATATTAGAACTGTATGTTTTATGTACCCTACACATGAAGAAGTCCCTCAAGTGTGTGGGTTTTTTAAAAATTAATTAATTATTTTGCAGTGGTGGTCCTTTTCTTCAGACTACTGATTGCATTTTCATATGGAAGGGATAAGAATGGTCTCTGATAGAAAAGGGAAAAGAAGTGGAACAAGTACAACTCTTTATTAAACAGAACTGACATACAAATAGATGCTTTCACAGGGAGGGCAGAAGGAGTTTGGCAGGCAGGTTTTAAAAACTAGGGATCAGACTGTTCTTCAGTGATTAGGCTGAACTCTCAAGTCTGGTATGGAGAGGAGTTTCTAGGAGGTGTGTTAAGAAACTGGTCTGTAAATAATAACAATGCAAAGTGAAACACTTGCCTTTTTCCCTAATCCTATATGATAAATTATGCCTCAATCTGGTGTTTTTTTTCAATTTTAGCTATTAATTACGGTCCTTGGACAAAGGAAGAGATCCAGAAGTTAAAGCATGCAGTGAAGGAAGTGATAAGGAAAAAACTGGAAATGGAAGATGGAAGTTCTCCTTCCTCACTGGAACAGTCAAACAGGGATCTCTGGGTTGACCGTGAGAAACTGTGCCAGCAACTCCCATGGACTGAGATTGAAACCAAAGTGGGAAGTCGATACTGGAGACAATGTAAACAGAAATGGTAAGGGTTTGTGCTCACCTGAGATAATCAGATGTGTTCTGGGGAGTATTTCTTCTGTGTTTTGTGCTGTCATGATCATTTGGTAGGACATGTAATAGATTGTAGACCACAGAAGAGGTGTTGCAAATGTGTCTGAGACAAATAACTCTTTGCTAGCTGGGGTAAGTTTTCTTTTTGCTGTGATAGCAAAGCCTGGTTTCTGCCTCTCTGTGACAGCAGTAGCATCTTGATGCTTAGAATTTCTTGAAATGATAGAAACCTGTTTCTCTGTGTTTTCAAAGGAATTCAGTTTTAGTAAAGAAGATGTCCAAAGGGCAGACGTTACATAAATGGATCAAGGGAGTACAGAACAAGATCACTCTTATTAAAAGGTACAGTTCAGAGGCACTGGGATGTTGGTTCTGAGCTGGTTTATAAAAGCTTGCAGGGGGAGAACAGCCTGCTTGCAGCTCAATATGTGTTTTGCAACCATTCTTACTCTGGACTAAATGTCCTGTGCCTTCTGACTTGGGGGAGCTGGGGGCACTGAATTATGGCTTGAATTCTGCCTGCAAACTGTTCCTGTCTTACATTCACAGGCTGTATGAAATGAAAGTGGAGGATGCCAATGAAGTAAACTGGGAAGAACTTGGTGATGCCATTGGGTAAACCTTTTCCCCCTCTTTTTATGGATAGAAAGGGTGGTTGAAGCAGATGAATCAAAGTTCTTAGAGCTCTATTACCACAGCATATGTTCAGTTTGACAACATACAGTTGTATATCCTGGCATATCACTGAGCAGGAAACCATCCCTACAGGATCTGAAACTTGCTTTTAACCACATCAGGAAACTCTTGGCATTCCAAATATTGTGTTGTGTGTCTGTGCTTCCAAGTGTTAATCAACAAATGGGAAAAAGGGATGATTATAGGCTTGTGTAATACAATATAAAAAGTTGTCTTCCAAATAAAGGAGTGTTGCATATGAAGTTACCAGTCCTATAAATGCTGAACTTCCCCTTTTTCCACATACTTTGTTTCATTTACTGTGTGTGATGGCACGGTGCAGGTTCTTACCTTCAAGGGGAATTGCTGTCTTGAAAACCTGCTTTAATTAAAATTTGAATTCCATCCTTTCTACCTAAAGCTAAGCTATTTTTTGACTGGCATCACTCATGAATGGATAACTCAGTAACAACCAAGCTTTGTGACAGTTCCTTGCACCACTGATTCTTTGACCTCTTCTCTTTGCAGAGATGTCCCTACAACCTATCTTCAAGTACAGTTTTATAGGCTAAAAGTCTCCTTTGTCCCTTCTTGGCAAAAAAAGACTTTTTCTGGTCAGTATCCCAGCTGTTTGTATATACTCCTTAAGGTTTTTGCTTGAATCTAATAAAGAATGCTTCTTCTAGTTGAATTTTCTCCTATGTATCTTACCCCTAATTGGCTAAAATCTTGGGCTTTATACTTATTTTACTGAATTTTTTTTTTTATAACTTTCAATGTCATCTTTGTGCAGTGCATGTGAGCCTCTTTTTAACACCTTGGCTTTAAAAGTTTTATGATTGTGCATTTTAATTTATCTTTGCATGTTTGTATGTAGTGGTGTTCCTGCAGCCACAGTGATCAGAACAGTACAGACATTTTGTGCATTTAACACAATGTTATTTCTGTCTGTGAGGTCCTGTTCCCTAATAGATCCAATTAAAACTAATTTTTCTTTTTTCCCCTAGAAATTATAGATTTTCTGTATCAATACAAGCTCCCAGAATTAGAAGACAAGTTAAGAAGAAAGCAGTGGAAGCACCTTAGTTCTGGTGATTTATCAGCCAGCCAGGAGAAAAAGGCTTTCCGATTCAGTGACATTTTTGACTCCAGTGAAGAGAGTGATTAATGGACTGTCCTAAAAGCAACTCCTAATTTGCATTTTTAACTGCAGATGGATCTGGTTGAGAGTGGGTGCAGCTCAACAACTGCAGGTACACAGGCTGTGGAGTGATGGGAAAAGTCAAGATGGGCACGTCTGATTTTCTTTTTTCATATTGAAGACTGAGTTCAACAGAGCTTTTTTGCTACTTTTTATTACTTTCATTTAGCTCTGGTTTTAGAAACCTTCATTGCTTTTTAAATACAATTTTTTCACTGCTTTGTTTCCTGTGAAGTTGAAAACTACTCTTTTCCCTTTATGAATAAACTTGGTTTTCAGAACTTTATTTTTCTTTATTTAAAATTCATGAAATTGGAAAAAGGTTTTCAATTTGGTTTTAAATCTCTGTAATAACCAATCCTTAAGACATCTGTGTTGATGGAAACAGCACAACTTTCAACTTGTTTTTTTTAGAGGTATATCTTGTTCTTAAAAGCACCTAATTTTATTTTTGATGTAGACTTACACTTTTCTCAACCCTCCTAGATAAAAAGCATATTTGTCCATTTCTGTTCATAATTGTAATGTCATTTCATGCTAAAACCAAACCAGTGCATTTGAAATGTTTTTGTTAATATTTGGAATATAGACACAAAACAGACAGTGTAAATATATATATACATGTGCATACACATACTTTTATTGTGTCAAGGATAATTTCTACATTTTAATATGAAAATTGAGCAATAAGATGGGAGTTTTTACTCATGGCTTTGTATGATATTTTTATCTCTCTGCCCAGAGTGATTATTTGTAAATTGACTGTGAAAAAAAACCCCAAAAATATCTTACTGTGTAAAGTGTTTGTATGGCTTGTTTATATTTCCCATGCACTGTTTTAGAAAATAATGCAAGAAGACTCAGGGTCTGCTTTTTGAGGGTCATTTTGATAAATTCTTTAATAATTGTTACTGAAAATCCAGAACTTTCAATGGCTTGAAATAAAGGCCTTGTTGGAGGGTCTGGAATGTGACTTGTAGCAAAGGATTTTAAAGGAGAACTTGCCATATTTAACTGTGTCTGGCTTTAGTCTCTCTCAAGATAGTGGGATTTTTGTGGGACAGGCAGGACACCCCCTGTGATCAGCCACTGGTACAAGGGTAAGTTTTCCAGCCAAGACATGAAGTAGGGCAGAGGGGAAGAAAACACACACCAGTTCTTCTCTTGTTTTATGGGTTTGAAGGTGAAAAGCTGCAAAACTCGGACTTTTACATCTAAACAGTTTGTGTTTTTCAAGGATTTTTTTCCCCTGGAATATGGAAATCTCTGAATTGTCTGCAGGCTGGAGCACAAACAACTGTCTCGTTGTAGAGTTTATAGAGTAGATATCACAGAAATAAACTTCTACCTCCATAATGAGATTTATTTTATTCTTTGCTTTAAAGGAAAACTGTTGTGGATGAGTGGAATGCACCTCACTCAAAAAAGAGAAGCAGCAATATGTTTTACTGTGGTAAATTCAGTGGAATTCAGAGTTTAACAGTGGTTTATCAAGATTCAGTAAGTTTGATGGCAAAGTTCACCTTATTAATTACTGCATGGAAGAGACATACAAAGGAAAATTGAGTTAGAATCAAGGTAGAATGATTCACAAAGAGTCTGGAGACACGAAGGGTAAGACAGACCCTCCTGTTGAGTCATGAGGTTCAGAATGGACCCCTTTGAGGGGGTCTCAGAGAGGAGTCGGGGTGCAGCTGGATCCAGGCTTAGTCCCACACAGGGTTTATATATGTAAAATTTATAATTAATACTGAGTAGCCCCATGGATTAGTAATGTTTCTTTAGTACTAATTCTGTGGGTGTCACTCACTTAACCAAGGATCTCTCAGAGTAAGGGATCTCTCATCTTTGGGCAATGAAGGATCTCAGAAAAGGAATCCCTGCTCCAGGGAGTCACCCACCCACCCTGCAGTCGAGCTGCCGTTCAGTCTCATTAGGGTGAGATAGCTGTCAGTTAGTCAGTAGTATAGACAACACAGCTGTCTTTGTTCTAGCTCTGCTATCTCATTCTCTACTTTCATTATCTTGCATGTTTGGGCTTCAAAACCACCTTCCAAAATATTTTTCCGAGGCACTTTCACTCCCTTGGCCCTGAACCAGGAGCATTCCAGCTCACAGCGTCACTGCAGGGCATGAGGCCTGTTGCTGCATCACAGAAACTCCTAGAAGAAGGCTTCCTGATACTTGTTAAAAGCAGTTTTTCTGCAACATGTAAGTCAAGGCAGGTACTGTAAATTTGAAGCCATCACTGCACTGGCTGCTTTGCGAAAACACCTGAGAAAAGAGAGTGTCTGTCCCTGGGAGTGGAGTAAGGAAACTCCTTATCTGCATCTCCTTAGATAAAATGGGTGTAATCCATTTGCAAGTCTTTGCAGGAGGAGAGTAGTTGTTGATTGTTTCCCACGTGCTGAATAATGGCACGAGGAAGCAGCTTTTCCCTTTGCCATCCTCTTACCCAGGCCCATGGGAACACAGGCATAGGAAGGCAGTTGTTCCACGTGGATATTTAAATATTATTGCTAACAGCCAACTCTGCAGAGGTTTAAAAAAAACCCAAACAGACTTCACAGAAGGCTGAGGGAAATAACATTGACAAAGCTTTGTGTATCAGGCTGCATTATAAATAAGAGCATGACAGATCCTTCAAGTGTAGAAAGTGTTACAGAGCAATTTAAATTTAGTAGTAGAATAGCTAAGGCTTAGTAGGAGAGTAGGCCTAGAAAGCAACACTCCAAAGTAGTAAGTTAGCAACCTTGTTTGTGAGCATGGAGTGTGCTGAAGAAGTGGAAACAATAATCAAAGGATTTAGTCAAGCATGTATATAATGATTTGTTACCTTGGATGTGGTAAGGGTCTGTTAAACAGTTTCTAGGAGTAAGACAACTTAAGCAGATTTATGATTAGAGTAGATGATTATCAATTGTTATCAGTATGAAGTATGAGCTTGTTTGTAACTGAATGTAACTGTTTTGCTGTGGAAACTGCACGTAAACTTGTTTGTGTAAAAGTATAAAAGCTGAACTGAGAATGAGGGTCTTTGGAATCCTGACTTGGGACGCTAGTCCTCAGGTTCCCGGGCCCCGAATAAAGCACCGCATAAACCGGCACTCAGTTGGTTTGTGTCTTTGTTACGGGCAACACAAGGGTTGTGTTTGCAGCAGAGACACACTTCAAAGCTGAGGAGCGTTATGGTGGCAGCAGCTGGAGATCAAACAGGGACTTGCCTTTTTTTACCCCCTGCACCTGTAAGGTCTTAAACAAGGATCACACAATCATCACGGAATATGCTGAGTTGGGAGGGACCCACAAAGACCGTCGAGTCTGAAAGAGAGCTGTTAAATATTGTATACTGAAAAGCTGCTGAATCCTGTATATTCCCAATTAAGCCTGGATTTATTAGTATAGATAACTTTTCTTTAAAGTTTTAATTTTTAAGATTTTAATAAACTAACACTTAAATAGAAAATAGTTAATAAAGAACTAATGTAGAATTATTTTAAGCCAAAGTTATGTATACTTCTAATGTAATAAGAACCTTGCATTTCTGGTTAACTTGCTGAGAATTTTCTAACTTTTTGATAATGGATGTAGTTTTTGCAACTGGGAAAAAACCCATAACTTTTGCAAGTAAATAGGATGTATCTCTTCAAATGGACAAGTAACCAATCAGCATTTGACATTCAAGGTTGGGAAGTAATTCATCCAAGATAAAAAAGCTACATCATACAAAGGATTTTTATGGACTAGAAACCAAAGATTTATACAGTGAGGAGGTGTAGAAAGGCGGGATTTAACATGAATGTGGAAAGACCTTAGAAAATATAATGCTTTTGCTTTTGTAATTTCCTTGGAGGCATTTATGGAGGACTATCCCCAATGCTTCTCCAGCGCTGTCAATAAAAAGGAATGCTGCTCAACATTGATCAGCTCCGGTGTTGAGTGGGTTTCTTTAAATCCAAACAAGAATCACAGAATACGCTGAGTTGGAAGGGACCCACAAGGATCATCGAGTCCGAGTCCTGCACAGGACCATGCCCAAGGAGTTCAGGGAAGGAGGGTGACCCCTGTTTGCTGCCTCAGAGCCCCCCAGGCTGTGGGGTGGTGTCACCCCTGTGACCCGGAGGGTCAGAGGCGCTCCTGGAGCTCAGTGGCTTCATCCCCCAGCCCCAGGAGGAGCCAGGCCTGAGCGGGGCCCAGCCCTTTTCCTGCCGGCTGTGGGATGCGCACGAGGAGGCACGAGGGGGATCCGTGAGCGGCTTCCATTGCATCAGAAACCCCCGCGCCCCCAGGGGCATCACTGCAGGCAGCTGGAGCCGCCCGTGCATTTGGGGTGGGATTTTATTATTCCAGTACTTATTTAATTCTACCCTGGAGGGCTCCAGCGCCGCTCGCACCCTCCTTTCCCCTTTCCCGCCCCTCAGCGTCCCCTCCCCGGCCCCGCTGGCCCTTTAAGGCCCCTCCCGCGGGACGAGGCGAGCGCCCGCTTCCGACTGCGCCCGGAAACGTGGGGAGCGCCGCGGCCTCAGGGCGGCACCGCCGGGACGGGACCGGGGTGAGATGAGGGGGGGAGAGGAGCGGGAGCGGGACCGCCCGCCCGGTGCTGCCGTGCCGCCCGTACCCGCGCTGCTGCCCCGGCGCGCCCTCGGCCCGGGTCCCTCACGCCGCCTCAGCGCCGCGCCGGGCCCGCTTGGCGGGAAGGGGTTGGCGGGCCCCGGGAGCAGTGGTGGGGGGCGCACGGGGCGCTGCGGGGCTCGGAGGCGGGGTTGGGGTTGGGGTTGGGGTTGGGGTTGCTCCAACCGCGAAACCGAAAGTGCTGTCGGGGCTCGGGCGGTCGGTGCGCGGGGGCCGGGGCTCCTCGGCCGGTGCAGGGAGTCGGTAGCGGCGTTACGGGGGAAGGTGCCGCTCGCAGCGCGGGTTCGTGCGTGCCTGTTAAAGCAGTTTCCTTGCTTAACGTGCACAGATAAATATTTACACCTTTTCTCGGCAAAGCGAGTGTTGTCTTAGCCGCCCTGGAAGGACAGAAGGGATTCATTTGCAGGTCGTTCTTACCGCTTCATGGAACGCATTCAGTAGAACCCGTGTTGTTCTAAACGCCAAAGCGGTTCTGATTTGTGGTGATTTGCTGCCTGCAAGGAGGTTGGAGCAAGGTGGGATCGGCCTGTTCTCCCCCGCAGTGAGTGGTAGGGGAGGACACAGCTGTGCCAGAGGGTGTTCGGGTTGGATATCAGGAAGAATTTGTTCACAGAAAGTGTTTCTGAACGTTGGAAGGGGCTGCCCAGGGAGGCGGTGGAGTCACCATCCTTGGAGCTGTTCAAGAACCAGCCGGAGGTGGTACTGGGTGCTCTAGTCTGATTGATAAGGTAGTGATTGCCAGAGATCTCAGAGGTCTTTTCTAATTGATTCTGTGATTCAGTGGTTTGATTTCTGTTTTGCTGCTTGTAGATCCTTGAAATACCACTGAGACTTGGTCACCGGGGGATGGATTGCTGAGGACACTGCTCTGCTGTGCTGCACTCAGGGCATGGATGGCTGAAGGGCTCAGCCACCTTTCCTGCCTGCAGGGCAGTGCTGTTCTCCTTCCCACCATGTGACTGGCACACCTGCACGACAAAGAGCTTCCCTTTCCAAAGGTAAAGGCCATGGAGGTAATTGTTGGGATTTTCCCAGGGTATATGTATGTTTGAGGACTATGGTTTGGCTTTATCCAGCTTTCTTTGTTATGCTTAATAAGAGAGGCAGTTACCATCTTCCTTTTTATACACTTAGTTCAAGTGTTTGTGCTTTTTCAGCCTTCCAGTATCTGAAGGGGCCTACAGTGAAGCTGGAGAGGGACTGTCCATCAGGAACTGTAGTGATAGGACAAGGGGGGATGGGTTCACACTGACAGAGGGCAGGGTTAGATTAGATATGAGGAAGAAATTCTTCCCTCTCAGGGTGGTGAGGCCCTGGCACAGGTTGCCCAGAGAAGCTGTGGCTGCCCCATCCCTGGGAAGTGTCCAAGGCCAGGTTGGACAGGGCTTGGAGCAACCTGGGCTAGTGGAAGGTGTCTCTGCCCGTGGCAGAAGGTGAAATGAGGTGGTCTTTTAAGGTCCCTTCCAACCCAAACCATTCAGTGATTCCAGTGTTCTGCTGAATTTTTCAGACCAGCAGGGTCTGAGATGACTCTGCTGCTGCTTAGTGAAGAACTTCTGTTTTTAGAGGAAGCAATCTGTGGTGAGAATTCTGTCACACTTTGTAACTCTTACAGTAATGAAGACAGCAAAGTTCTGCCTAAATATCCTCTGCTTGTGACAACAGGGATTTGTTGACCTATAAATTTTAGCAGGAGATTAAGGAAAAAAGCTAATTAAATTCTGTACTGCTAGACCTAGATTCCACAGTCACCTGTAAAATAATATAAAGACCTTTAGCATTGTAGTTCTGGAAACTGTGTTATTTGTGGGTGAGGAGATTTTTTTTGTATGTACAATGAATTTTCACTCATTATTTCATGATTTGCAAATTTGACTTCTCTTTGGTGCTCTACACTTAGTGTTTGCTGTTCCCCAGGCATTTCTCTGTGATGTTCCTTTAATGCTTTAATCTGTTTAACTGCTTGCACCTGTTATATATATGGAAGAACACCTGCATCTACTCTGCTAACCAGCCACAGAAATCCTGAAGCTCATCACACCTTGAAAATTAGGTGCTGTTGTGGCTGCAAGGAAACATTTTGCCCCTTCCAGTCCTTGGACTTTGTTAATTCCTCTTTTTTCCCCCTCCCAGAATGAGCACATGCCGATGGTGCACCCTGAGTGGTCCTGACACCACCGAGTTCCTGAAGCACTATGCCACTGAACAGCTGTCCCAGGAGGAGTTTGAGGGGTCCAATGATGATCTCTCTTACTGCCTGGAGTGTGTGGTTGAATACCACAAGGCAAGGGAAGAATGTCCAAGGTTGCATAAGGTAATTAAGGGATTAATTAAGAGGCTTCTGCGTTCCAGCCTCAGTGTAGGGGGAGTTTTATGCCGGGGTTGTGTTTTATTGGTTTTTGGGAATAGGGTGTGTTGGTTTTTAACTGCTCTTTTTACATGGAGCTGTAAACAGCTGATTGTTAAGTGAAGACCCTCTTGTTTTGCATATATTCAAATCAGCAAGAACTAAAACAGTAGTGGGAAATTGCTGACTATACAGTATGGCTTGGACTTTATTCATGCTGTGGTGCTTTGTCATGTGAAACAAAGAACATCTGCCAGACTAACATGTCTGCAATGTTTATTTTCCTTTCCTTTTTTTGTTTGCTTTCACTTCTCACTTGTAGTTTTCTACTGTGCTTGAGTTTCAGAGGCCAGACCTTGCAAGTCTGTGAGACCCTGCAATTAAAAACAATCAGAAAAGTTTGAAACCTCTTAATTTTTTTATTAGAAGTATTTTGTAATTCTCCCTCACTAGTATCCAGTTTTATAGTTTTGGAAAGCTTGTTTTTCCCTTTTGTGTCTGTGTATGTGAAGTGCATATTTGTAGCTAACTGATCATAATACAGGTGTCCAAAACATTGTTCTTTAGATTAGTCAGCAAGATTTCTCTGGAGTGCAGTCCCATCTGACTGGAAATAAGTGGAGTATCTGAACTACAGAAAGTTCCTTTCTGTGTCCATTAACTGCAGGGAATAAACTTGGTTTCTAATTGAGGTTTGGAGCAGTTACTTGAGATGAATAATGTTAAGTGAGCAAATCCCTACAAATATCCAGCAAGTCAGTTGGTCTGTTTGCATTATTTATGTTCTTTTCCTTCTATTAATTGCAAAATCCATGAGAAGGCAATGTGATAAAATTGCTTTTCCCATCTTCCTAAATGTGATATTTTTCTGTACTATGTCCTTATGTATATTCTGTATACTGTGTATGCATATTGGCCAGTGGCCTGAAATAATCATTGAAATACGAATATTTAGCAGAATTTTAAAATTGCTTCTGGTTTGAAGGCTACTCTTTTTAAAAATGATAACCAGAAGTGAGAGTTTTGTGGTTTGCACAGTTGAATTCCGTGCCAAAGCTTTAGTGTTTTGCGCTGCTCTTAGAAAGAAGCTTTTCAAAATGAAATCTTAAGTTTTGGAGGTTCAATTAAAGTGTCTGCACGTGTTAATAAATGTCCTGAATGACTTTCTTCACAAATGCACTTTGATTAGTTGTTTTTTCCCACTGAATAGGACCTGTGGGACTTGGAAACCGCCCGTCTTGTTGCCCACATGGAGAAATCCATGCAGGAAGAAACGGGGGAGGACGATGAGTTGTTTCTAGTGGATGAGAATGGAGAGACTCGACTGTCTGGTTATGTGGGCCCTGATTTTGAGAATAACCTGCGAGTGCCCCTTCTAGAAATACTGAAATATCCATATCTGCTGCTGCATGAGAGAGTCAGTAAGTATCTGATCATACACCTTTGGAGGGAATGGTATGGTTTCTAATGAAGAGGGTGCACATAACAAATAGTAGTTAAGCCAGAATATCAGCGTGTATGTATATATCTTCTCTGTTTATTTTGACACTAAATAGTTTATTTTTTTGTGAGCCTATAGATTAGTCCTTACTGTAGCTGTATCTTACCCTTTTAGGTGAGCTGTGTGTAGAAGTGCTCTGTAGGATGGAACTTGGCCACGATGCCTTTCAGGTCTTTGAAAAATACCCAGGAATTTATCTCTTTTTGGTGCACCCCAATGAGGTGGTGAGTTCCTTTTTCTCTTCTGCTGAATTCCAGTGAATCCTGATTTCATGCACCATGTTAATACTGAGTGCTGCTGTATAGTGAGCCTGGTTTTAAGATTATTTTGGAGAAAGAGTTATTTTTAATTATTCTCTTAGTAAAAATATACCTTTGTCCCATTTTTAGTAGTGATGATAATCTTACAGAATTGTGATTTTTATTTGTTCTTTTTTATTAATACATAACTTTTAATTTCAACCCTCAGATTCGCCGATGGGCCATCCTGACAGCAAGGAACTTAGGGAAGGTTGACAGGGATGATTACTATGACTTAGAGGAAGTGCTGACTTGTTTGTTCAAAGTTATTGAGCTGGGGCTTTTTGAGAATCCAGATATTTACAGCTCTTCAATGTATGAAAAGGGTAAACTCATCCTTCTGCCAGCTCATTTGTATGATACAAGCAACTACAAGAACTATTGGCTGGGTGAGTATTTGTGATCAGAAGTGAAGTTGTGGAATCTCTCACATTTATAAGCACTTCTTTCAGGTCAGAGCTCTACAATTTCACAGGTGCTTTGTCAAATGGAGAATTGAATGTTGCACACTTGCAGTAGTGAGGTTGTGTTTAATTAGTTTCATATTGCTGCTCATCTCTTGTTCTCAAGTGTTTCACTGTTAATGGCATTTGGAAAATTGATCCTGGATTTGGTGAAAATTTGAACAAATTCTTGCAAATATGCAGACAGGTTGTTTCCTTTTTCTTCTCTAGGGATTTGCATGTTGCTGTCAGTGCTGGAAGAACAAGCTATGGACTCTTTGTTACTGGGCCCAGACAAACAGAATGATTTCATGCAGTCCATACTTCACACTATGGAGAAAGAAGCAGCTGGTAACTAATTTTGATACTCAGATAAAGACAGTTCACAGCCTATTTTTCTTCTTTATCAAACAAGAAAGTTTGATAAGTTCTTAGTAGTGTAATGATGAGGTGATTTTAACTGAGGTTTATGTATCTTCTGGAAGGTGAACAATATTTGGGCACTACTGACAAGTGCTGAAAAATGACATTCAAAGTCTGAGGTGGAGGAAGGATGGCAGTGCTTTGCCTGAGGCTGGCTTAGAGATTTTGAGAGGACAAATCTGTAGTTTCTGTAATTATTTTCATTTAATGTACAGGCTCCACAGGCATCCAGAATGCACATTTCGTTGTGGCATGAAATTAGAATTTCGAATCCTAAGGTGAAGAAATACCTTTTGAATTGCTACAGCTTGCCTTAAAATTTGACTCTTCCATCTGTCTATTTGAGGGATCCCCTTTTGCAGCTGGAAATTTAGACTTATAATTTAGATTAGCAACCCTTGGGTAGTTCTTGTAGGTCACGTACCATGGCATAGTCTAGGAGTGGCACATGAGCCCAAGAGCAGAACTGCCTCTTAAATTACTAAATCTCTATAGAAAGTGTGTTTATTAAGGATACATTATCTTATATGGAGGAGGAGGAGGAATGCACTTGAAGGAAAACCAGTTGTATAAATGTGAAGTATAAATTGTCACAGCTGTGTAAGTTGTGCCACTTCTTAGCACAGCCCAGCAAAAATCAGTGTGAAAGAATCCCTTTCATAGAGTTGAGAAGTATTTGTATTATTTAATATTAGCAATGGGCATTCAGGTTCCTGTTGATATAAGGCTGCCTAAGGAGCAGTGTCTCTGTACAGGTGAGCTTGACCTTTTTCATCCTTTTTCCAGATTAAAAAGTATAGTTGCAACTTACCAGAATACTTCTTTTTATATTAATATTTAAGGAAAACCAGTGAAAACCAACTACTTTCATTTTCAGCTGAGTCTGAGAATGTCCAGGACTTGCATTTCAACTGTCCCCACTGTTGCTGTTGTATTTCAGATGATTCTGCTGACCCCTTCTGGCCTGCCCTGCATTGTTTCATGGTTATTTTGGATCAGCTGGGATCTAAAGTTTGGGGTCAGCTTATTGATCCTGTCCAAGCCTTTCAAACCATTATCAACAGTGAGAGCTACAAAAGTGAAATTAAAAATATCCGCAATAGCTTTATGAGGTCAGTGTTGTTAAGAGAATAAAACAGTTGTATGACTTTAATACCTGGTTAGAGGAGAACTTGATCTTGGGTTTCTTGTCAGTGCTGCTGTAACTTGTGTTGAGGGGGGTGGGAGGGAAATGGCAAATAAAAGATGTTTGCAACTTCGAACAGTGAAAAGTTGAAGTAGGTCCCCTAAAATAGTGAGGTTCTTTCAATAAGTGCTCACTACTTTTTGGCAACTCTGATGCCTGTTACACTTGTTAGGATTTTTTTCTGTGTTTCTTTTTAGGACAAAATCTGAACCAGAGTCAGACTATGGTGATGACATGATTACTTGCAGTCAGATTGTGTATAATTACAACACAGAAAAGCCTCAAAAGGTATTAAACCATTATTTTATTTTCCCATTCTTTGAACTGTGGTCACTGTGTGACATTACCAGTTTAAAACCATCTGTAGAATACGGAAGGGGGGAGACAGTATTTGATATTTTTTCTTTATAACACTTCTAATAGAAAGAGAATATGTCACTGTTGTGTTAGATAGCAGCCACTCTGGTCACTTCTTGCTTAGCTGGTACTTTCAGGGTGTAGGAGGAAAGAAGAGTTAGGCAGAGATGGCATTAAAGCCCTAAAATTCATGTCAAGGCTGAAATATTGTTACCTCAATGAAAATGCTGAACTCAATTCAAAAAAAAAAAAAAGGAGCTGATCATGATGTTGTATTTTACTTTTTGTTTCTGAGTATTCTGAACTAATATATTGATTGTTGGAGTAATGAGATGGTTTGCTGTACTTTCAAATGTTAGGCAGTGCTCCAAAATGGCACCATTTTTTCTTGTTACAAAGCAGATTAAACATTTGTGAATGTGCTTGTCTTGATGTTGATGTGTTGTATTTATGGAATGCCTCTTAAAGGCTTTAAATGTGTATTTGATTATCTGAGGTTAAGTTATGTCAGCATAGCAGTGTCTTTGGAGAGTTCACAATGGTTTTTAAAGGAACTACTACTTCACCCTGACTTCACAGATTACATTTTAGGAAAATAGTTCCTTATACATGTATTTGGTCTTTATTTTTTGCATTTTTTAAGTTTCAGTTTTGCTTTATGCTGGGATATAAGAGGTGTTAACATTTAGTGAACATACATTTAAAAGAAAGTAACTTATGGCTAGAAAAAAAGCTGCCCTGTTAAGCTGTGCAGATGTGCATGTCAGTGAGGGTGATGTGTGGTGGCTTTGTTTTCCAGGACTCTGGCTGGAAGGCTGCCATCTGTCCAGAGTACTGCCCCAAAATGTATGAAGATATGCAAACACTGGCTAGTGTGCTTCAGTCTGACCTGGGCAAAGCCATGCGTGTCCATCCCAGCACGTTCCTCTGGTTCATCCCTTTTGTTCAGTCCCTCATGGATCTCAAGGAGTTGGGTGTGGCCTACATAGTAGAGGTCATCCACTACCTGTGCTCGGAAATCAAAGATATTCTCATTGAAAGGCTCCAGCAGTGTGACAAAATCTCCGAGTTTTTCCTCCTCATCTTGGTGTGCATCGTTGAACTCCACAGAAATAAAAAATGCCTGCATTTGCTGTGGATCAGCTCCCAGGAGTGGGTGGAAGCAGTGGTGAGATGTGCTACTCTTCCAGCCAGGGTGTTTACGTGGCGCATGGACAAAGCCTCCGGGCCCTGTGGGAAAGGCTCTTCCTCAGGATCTTTCCAAGCCTCCAACTCTGTGCAACACGCCTGCGTGCAGCTCATACGGAGCCTTCTCAAGGAGGGCTACCAGATTGGGCAGCAGGCCCTCTGCAAGAGGTACCTGGACAAACTCAACCTCCTCCTGCGAGGAAATCTCTCCATGGGTTGGCAGCTGAACATCCAGGAGACCCAGGAGTTACAAACGTGCTTAAAGCAAGTTATAAGGAGTATAAAGGGCAGAGCGTTGAGTGCCTCTGTGGCTGGAGGGAGCCATTCAAACTCTACAGCTTTGCCAACTGTTTCTCTAAAGCCAGAGAAGAATGTGGGTGATAATGGATTCAGGACGAGTGCACATGAGAGAGGTGACCTTCATTCTCCATTTGTCATATCAAAGGAAAGTGGAGATTGTCAAGGGAACCTTTTCCCTAGAAGAAAAAATGCCTGGGAAGAGGAATCTAGAGATGCACCTAAAAGTTCAACATCTTGGACAACCACAGAAAGCACCTTGATGGATATTAAAAAGGAACCCGATGACTTGGCAGCTCAGGAATTTATCTCTTTGGCAGCAAAACTATGTAGGAAAGTTCAGGAAAATAGGAATGATGACTTTGTGACAGGGAAATGCAATATGGATAATCAGGGCTGTAAGTCAAATGCCCAGCATTCAGATTTCAGAAGAGGCAGAGAGCTTGAAGTCAGAAAGGAAGCAGGACCCTCAACAGCAGGGTATCTGTCTGCTCAAACTTATCTTGGTTCTTCATCTTCAAGGAATGGCAGAAGTGTGCAGGAGACAAGTGTAAACAGTGTGTTTCAATCCAGAGTGGTCCCCACTAAACAGGGATCAACAGAAACATCCCTAGATTGCTCTGACTGCCCTAAAAATGGACCTGGTATGCAAGAGAAGGAAAATAACAGTATTTTGCTTTTAGGGATTAATGACACCTCACTGAAAAAAGTATCAACAGAAGAAAAATCAGGTTTGTTGTTGAAGGCTGTGTCTAAGAATAACACGGACATGCCAACTTCAGACTGGGAACAGCCTAATTTAAATGACCTGGCTAAATATGACTGTAAACATCAATTTTCAAACGCCTTTTGTACAAATAAATTTTCAGCAAATGGCTGTTTTCCATCTAGGTCTGAAAACAAGAGGGATGTGTCCAACCCTGCTCCTCAGATCAGGCCACTGTCAGTGAAGCGTGAATCAAGTGACAGGTTGTTGGAGTTTTCAGAATATTTCAAGAGGGAAAACAGTTCAGAGTGGAAAAAAGAGGATGTTGTGACGATGGTTTCTGAAGATGATACTTTATCAGACTCCCAGGTTGATAGAGAACTCAGTAAATTATCTCTAGCTGCTTATGCCAAAAGTGTCAATTTTCCCTTGGAGTCAAGCCAGGAAAGCTCAGTGTACCATAATCTAAGTGACATTAGGAGGAAAGTGAAAGGTGCTGTAAGATCTTCCAGTGAAGGCCAAGGTACCAGGTCTCTCTGTGATGCAGATTGCCCTGGCAATCAAGTCATTATCATTTCAGACTCTTCTGATGAAGAAAAAGGTGTGGATGACAAGGAGGAAACAAAAACCAAGAATGAAAATGTGTGTCCTGCAAAGCTGCCTTCGACTTCCAACAGCGTTTCTGATAGTGATACCAGAATGGAATCAGAATCTCCAGGGCCTCCCTTGCCACTGGATGACTGTGATTCTCAGTGCTTTGAGTTTGAAACAGATACTGAGATGTTTTCAGCTTGGCAAGATACTCAAGCCTATGCTATAGAAGCAACTCAGGACTATAAACAAGATGATGTTTCAACAGCAGTTGAGAGTAGTTCGGATGACTTCCTGACCAGTAGCATAAATGAGTGGGGTTATGATCTGGATTACCTCAGTGATGATACCATGGAAGAAGCAGCAAGCTCGGTAGAAAAGCGGGTAGAAGATATTTCTCATGAAAAAGAAGCTGATGATAAAAAAAAGACAACTAATTTGATGTTGCAAGAGTCTGTTAGTAAGGAAGATGCAAAAGGGCAGCTGGAGAAACATGCAGACGAAGGTACTGCTGCTGAAGGCTTCACCCTGGGCTCACCATTGCCTGAACCCAGAGCATCCACATCTGCCATCTCATTGGCTTCAAAGCTGGCCTGGAAGAAAAACACCACAAGCCCCCCAAAGGCTGCAGCAAAATCTAAATTAGCAATGGCCGTTCAGAGGAGTCCCAAAAACCCCGCCGTTAAAACGGCCCAAACCAAAAAACTGCTTCAGAGCACCTCAGAACGTCCTCAGCCTGGCAGGTCGACGCCTGCTGTGGTCCCTCCAAGGAAGGTCCGGCAGCGTCCCGCTCCGACGTCGACGGCGGAGAAGCTGGGGCTGAAGAAGGGCCCCCGCAAAGCCTGCGAGCTGTCGCAGCCCTCCCGGGAGAGCGTCGCGCAGCTGCGCAGCCACGGCAAGGCCGCGGGGAGGGTGGGGGCCGCGCAGAAACTGAGGACCAAACTCATCGACGCTCGGAGTTTGTCTGTGAAACGCAATAAGAAGTTGCTGGCCTGCCAAGACCGGCAGTTCTTAAGGCAGATGAGGCCCAAGAGAAGCGCCAAGGTGAAAAGTCCCGCGGGAAGCTCCGAGAGCAGGAACAAAAAAGGTGCCGGGGCGCGCGTGAAATCCGCAGGACAAAAGCCTCAAAGTTTTGAACTGGCGTCTGTTGAAAGCCAAAGAGAGAAAAGAAGAGAGGAAACTGCTGGTCCCTCTGCCAGTGAGAGAAAATTTGAAAGCCTCTCTGTGGAAGAGGGGGCATGTGCCTCTAAAACGCCTGGTTCTTCAGACTGGAGCAGAAAATGGGAGGATAACAGTGTGATGGCTCCTGTCCCTATGGATTCAAGTCTCTCTTCCACTGCACTTGGAGATGATAAAGATGAATCTTCAGGAAAAAGTTGTGCTATGCTGCCTGAGAGTGAGATGAAAACCTCAGAACCAAATGGGTGTAAATCATATGAAAGCAATGAAGAAGATGATGATAATCTGTTTTTAACTCAGTTAGATCCCGTGGACATGGAATTATGTTCTCAGGAGGAAAGTTTTGAAGATACTGCTATAGCTAGTAAAACCCCAGAGGAAATGAATGTTGCTGAAAGCCTTCAGCAGAACGAGTCCCCAGCTATTCCAAAATGTCAATACAAAGACTGCATGGAAAAAGTGGAAAAACCAGGAGAGTCCTGCAGTAAACACGCAGCCACCAGCTCAGGAGCAGACCATGTGTTTGCCAAACCTTCTCTCCCGCCTCCCAAAGTAAGAAAGCCTACCACTACCAAGATTTTCAGCTCAGTAAGCTCTTCCCGGAATGCAGCCTTCAGCAAGGACCTGGAAGACGTTAAAAAGTTACCACCACCTTCCAAAAGCAAAGTGAACGCGGCGAAACCCGCCGTGGTCAGGCCACCCCTCCCAAAAGTGTACACACCAATAGGAAATCAACCGTGCAAGACTCCAGCCTCCAGCAACGTACCTCAACCCCAGATCTCTAATAATGTTCTCCAGTCACAAAACAGACAGTATGACAATGCTTTGAATATCTCCAGAGGGTCTGGACGAGGAGCATATTCCTCCTTTCTTGGCGCTCAGCAGCGTGATTACAGTGTTTTTGTTAATCAGGTCCTAAAGTGGACTTACGAAATGTTTGCAAACTTCAGCTGCTTTGGAACTCCGAATAATCTCCTGCAGTCTGTGGTAGCCTCTGTTCCTGTCCAATTTCAGGACTACAATGACTATTTTAATACCTTTTTCCCCTTGATGATGCTGAATGCCTTTGAAACAGTAAGTAGTTTCTGCCTTTCGGTTTGGTTGCATCAACCCTGGTGAATTTTACCAAGAGATTAAAACCTGGTTTACATTCTCTGTTTCACCATCTGAAAATGTTCAGATACAGATCAGAGTAGAGGAATGATTTGGGGAAAATAATCTAGACAGTTATGTTTAAGACTGGGGACTACCAGTGTTATTCACCACAGTGAACTGTTTTGTTTTTTTTTTTTTTCCCCTGGGTGCAAATCCACAATAACAGGTAAAATGAGAGACAAAGGAGGTGGTTCCTCTAGAGAATACAAAGCTCAAAGCAGAAATCTTTAAGAAACTGAGGTCTTTCACTGTCAGCATTTGTAAAAAGAGGATAAAACCCTACTGTTTTGATTTCTGTTAAGAATTTATGTGAGAGTGCTGGTTAATCCAAGAAGTATTTTCCCCAAACTTTAATGGTTTATAGTTTAATAACAACAAAACACAGTGTTCCTTCAGTTAATGTCTGAATGCTTTCAAATTCAGTCATTGCATTACTTCCTCCATTGAAATAAGGTAAAAAATTAAGTCAGTGCCAGAGTAATATTGATATTTTAAGGTGAAAATGCACTTGGGGGAACCCACATTTGTTTTAAAAAGCTTTAAGAAAGTACATTAAATGGGTGAGTGGGGAGGAAGCAATTTTGTTTGCCCTGTGTGTTTATATATAATGTGTATGCTTATGTAAAAAAAAGAACTGGGTAAGATTCTTCATGTATTTACTTGGCAGGCTGGTACTGTATTTGCCCTTTGAGTCATGATAAGCTTTTCTTCTGATACACTAAACCCTTCAAAGTATTTTTATTTACTTTTCAACATGTAGCTGGCACAAGAGTGGGTAGAAAATCAGAAAGCAAGAGAGAAGAGTTACTGCTTCACCTTGGAGAACTTCTCTGCTGACATGAACACAGCACATTTTACAGGTAAGTTGTTTTTTTTTTAAATAAAATCTTCTGATTTTCAAGTAGATGATGCCTTATAATGAACTGGCACTTATAGTATGAGGTTTTTTTATTTGCTGTAAATACAGAAAGGATCTTGACTCTGCTATTCTGCAGAATGCATGTAACAGAAATATGTATTTTGCAGGGAATTTGTCTCTCACTTGGAATTTTCTTTCAGCTTCTTTTGATAAAGTAGTCCTTGACTTGCTCTGATTTTATGCAGTGCTATGTTCAGGCTTAAGAATGCAAAATGAGATTAAAATTCTATATAATCCCTTGCTGTAGTCTTTAATAGCTTTAAAAGTTAACAGATGGGTATTACTGAAATCTCTGTGATGTGTTGATTGTAGCATTTCTGGAGTCAGAAAGGAATCGTAACCGTTTTCTTTTCAATGTTCGAATTTCACCGTGTATTTTGGGCAGCTCATTTTCGAGAAGGAGACTTGGCAAGGCAGCTTCATCCAAAGGAGGATGACTTAATCCTTTTGGTGGTCCAAATGGAAGAAGACACCTTTGGGGAAGAAAGTGGGATGGAGAACCACGTGGTGAATCACGTTGGGCTCGTGACACGATTTTCTCGTGCGTCCGGTTATACAGCGAGTGAGTACCTGTGGTGGGAATGAGAGGGGGATTCTTCTTGGTGCCATAAAATGCTTCTTCATAGCTGGCTGTTGGTATATCCTGCTTTCCTCAGAGGAAATGGGGTTGTTTTCCCACTCTAGCATGTCTGTTCCATGCTAGAAGCTTTGTAAAAAGTCGGGAACTGAAGCTGCAGACCTTCAGTGTTATTTTCCTAAGGACTTCCTTCAATACAAATGTTAATACTTCATGTAAGAACAGAAGCTAACGATGAGTAGGTGCTCTGCACACATCTTTAGGGAGGGCATTGCCATGAGAGATAAGTGCCATGAACTTCTGTGATGTCACTGACTGAACTTGTCACTGTCTTCTGGAACTGAAATTGTGAATTACCAGGATCACCAAGTATCCAGTACCTGCCTGATTAAAGCAGTGATCTGAGCAGTTTTACAGACCACTGATTTTTTTTGTTTGGTTTTTTTTTTTTTTTATGGAGATGGGGAAGTTTTGGGGCTTCTGCAAGAGTTAGTTGTTGGCTCTTTAGTAGAAGAAAGCACCTTGTTTTGGTGAATTAATGGAGTGACTTACTGCAGTTTCTTTCAGTTAGCAAGTTGGATATTTGAATTAACAACTTGTTTTTTCCTCCTCCTTTACCAGGACAGCAGGAGCAGCACACTGTCTGTCATCTCACTGTGCAAACCAGAGGCAACCTGTCCTTCTGCATCCACAAGCAAGTGAAGTGTGTGGTGGTTGGGTCCCTGGTGACCACACACCGAACCTTCAAAGGTCTGCTGCTGCTGAGCAGGAGTCCCCTGGCCAGACCCATCATAAACCCCTGCTACAATGACTTCTGTCCCAGAGATCTGCCTGTGGCCTCAGGAAGTGCTGTAAGTCTTGCAGCTACAAGGGGGACAGGGTTAACAAAATGGGCATTTGGACTTTGGGAGTTTGCAAATCTGGTTCTGGAGATGACCAAGGGCAAACAGACGAGTTCCAAAGCACTGAGACATTGAGACAACTTTTCAGAGCTGGCTGATTGGGTGGAGAGGAGACTGAACTTGCTCAGGTGTTTTTGCTATATTGACATTGTGCACTTCAAGCAGCTTTCAGTTTTCTTTTTCCTTACTGGAGAAGTGTTCAGGAAATAAGACATAGTATGGAAAAGGTAACGTGAAAATAAGGGTGTGGAGAGTAAACAAACTCTTCTTTATAACTTTCAGGTCAGGGTTGGGTGTGCATCAAGAGCAAACCTAGAATCAAAAGTTTCCCTGCCCTTCCAGCTTTTGAGCTGTAGCAGGAGGGGTGGGGATGTTCTGAAAATACAGGAAAGGTTTGATCAACATTAATTTGTTCTCTTTCCCTGTCTATTCCTTCAGGCTTCTTTTATGAATGAATACAATGAAGATCAAAAGAGAGCCATTGAGACAGCTTATGCCATGCTAAAGCAACATCCAGGGCTTCCCAAGATCTGCCTCATCCATGGGCCACCTGGGACAGGGAAATCAAAAACTATTGTAGGACTTCTGTCTCGTGTTTTGAGAGAAGTAAGTGAACATGATGTGAAGGTCATGTGCTGGGGTTTGGTTCCTCAATGGAAGTCAGTGATAGCTTAAACTAATTGAAAATGTAGTATTGGTAATTCCTGGGGGTGTAATTCATGAGGCTGATGTGATTAAATCTGTGTTGTGTAGGGTGGAAAGGTGGAAATAATACCTTTTGGAACACTTATTTTTTAGAACTTAAAATGGAAAAATCAAGAAAACATGCACAATTGTAGTATAAACACCTGTTACATAAAAAAGTAGTATTTTGATTTATTAAAGAATGTTTTTTGACCTGTCCCACTTAATGGTTTTCATATAAGCAGCCAGTAGATTCAAGTACATTATTGAAGGGAATTTATGCAAATAGTATTAATATATTTGACTGCTTGTTCCTCAGTATAAAACATACCTTAAGGAGTGTTCAAGTGCCAGAGCCCCCACACTCTGCCTGCTGATTAAATGAACATACTGTCTGGCTTCTAAATCACAAATGAAACCATCTAAAGAGCACGTTTTGGTTTGTTGTGAATTCCTCTACAGAACACCAGGAATGAGAAAACAGCCCGGAAAAAGAATTCCAAGATGAAGCCAAACCGTTTTCTGGTCTGTGCCCCATCAAACGCTGCTGTGGATGAGCTCATGAAAAAGATCATCGTGGCCTTTAAGGAAAAGTGCCAAAACAAACAGGAGCCTTTGGGTATGGCTTGTTTCAAAATTCTGTTTTTATGTTAAACAGGCAAAACCTGAAGGAGGAACTGAAACAGTTGATCACACATTGTACTTACATGCTCCTCTGAGCAGCTTTTTCCTCTTGCAGAAGGTGACCGGTACATCCTCACACTGTTGTTAATTTTAATGTGCTTTTCTAAAAGGTGTGTTGTGTGTTTCTTTTTAAATAAATTGCACTTTGTTTTTATATAGACAGTGATCTTTTCCTCATGCTGTTGGTTTAAGTTCATCAGTTTTTAAGCACTTAAAGCTTTGAACACAAGGCCATTGCCTTGATTTTGAATAAAGTTGGACTTTGCTGATCATGCGGAACAAAGTGGTGAAAGTTTTGACATGAGGGAGCCTCTCATTTTTCCTGCTCCCAGTTTGTGACTAACACAAAGTAGATGAATTCAGAACAAGGTATTTTGTCTGTGGCAAGGGGAAAAATATCTGTGTTGTAACCAAATGTTAATTTTTATTGACTTACCAACTGCATTTCTTGATGGTACTCAGTAATTGTCTATAAATTAGGGGTTCTGTAAGTTTTAGATAAACCTGAGAATAAGATGTAGTTCTATTAATTCAAAGTAACATTATTAAGTGTTAGCCACCACTAAAACACAGGTAACATCTTTATTTTTTTGGAGTCTGGAATTACTGAATTTTTTGTAGCTGCATTTAGATAAGTACAAGCGAATTGTTGAAAACCCCAGATAAGTAGAAAAGGAAAAGCCTTGTTTGATATCCATGATGTTAAGATTTTTTTAACTCTCATACCAAAGTGGAGAGATGACTGGAGTAATGTAGAAGTATTTTGACTCTGGTTTTTTTTAAACAGGAAATTGTGGTGATATCAAATTAGTGCGACTTGGTGCTGAAAAAGCCATCAACAATGAAGTCCGGGCATTTAGCCTGGATAAGCAAGTGGAACATAGAATGAGTAAGTAACATGCAAATCAGACTTTCCCTCAGTCTTCTTTAAGAACTTGATGATGTTTTACACGTGGGACTACGTGTCCTGTAAGAAGGAAGATTCTTTTCCAGGAGTATTGCAGCAAAGTGTCGTTTTTCTCAGTCTTAGTGGGAAGGTGGCAGTTCATATATGGGCCGTTTGCTCTTAAAAGTTTCATATCCATGGCTGAGAGCAAGAGTTATTGTGACAGTTTTTCTGTTCCTCCTGTAACTTGTCCTTTGGTTTGTGACAGAACGAAAGCCAGGGGACTCTGACCAGGATGTTCAGAAGAAAAAAGCAGCTCTGGATCAGAAGCTGGACATGCTGTCCCGGCAGCGGGCCATGCACAGATGTGAGAAGAGAGAGGTAGCAAGATAACTTTTAATCCTGTTTGTAGAATTGAAAGCATAAAGAACAACTTTATGTCACCTCTGAGCAGTAACTGTAAAAGGGAATGAAGGACTTTGCATCAGGGATTTTTTTTTTTGTTTATTTATGCCAGTGTTTTCCACTGGTTGCTCATGCCACTTGTTGCTCCAGTGTTCAGTTTGGTTCTGTCACCTTTAGTTTTTAATGTAACCATATTTATAGATCTTAATGGTTTAATTTGATTGTGTACTTCAAAGCTCTGGTTTTGTTTCACTGGAAATAGTAAGAGACCTTGTGACCTGAGATTTTTGGAATATGTGTTGCACTTGAACTTTCCCACTTTTTTTTGTTTAAAAATTGGGAATTTCTGCTCAAATTACAGATTTCTGATGGTGAACCATTTCCCAGTTGCACAGAAATGTAAGAGATAGTATTGTGTGTTGCAAAACCTAAATAGGTTGACAACTTTGCAAGAAACTGCTCGGCTTCTTTGGACACATCTGATATTAAAAGTCAGTCTGAGCAAGTCTAAATGTAGGGTATGGGAGGAAAGAAGAAATATGGGAAATGGGTGGTATTAAAGGTGGTTTCTCTTTATTTTTTCCCTATCTAGAGTCAAATGTTAGATGAAGAGATTGCCAGACTTGCAAAGGAGAGACAACAACTTGCTTCTCAGCAAAAGGAGGTAGGAATTTATCTTTAAGGCAGCTCTTTATTAAACTTCAGCTGATGTATTTATATACTTGGCATCCTTTAATTGTGGTGGAATTTGGTTTTGATGTAGTTGGGAATATTTATAAAGTAAAGCAAAGGTTAAAAGCTAAGTAAGTTATGGACAAGCAGGTGTGAAATCTGGGTGTGTGCTGTGGCTGGGAAAAAAAACAGCAACAAACAGAAAAGCCAAACAGGAATATTCACTGTTAAAATTAAGGGTGAATTTTAAACAAAATGTAACATGTTTGACAAATAAGGTAATAAAAATGTGCATGTCCTCATGTTCTAGGGTGTATCTTCATCCACACTCCCATACAGTCCTGCTGGAATTGAGATACTCTTAAATGTTTCTGAGTAAAGCAACAGCTGGAGGGTTTTCTGTGTGTTTGTAGATCTGAAAGGGGAAACAGGCACTGATAGCAAAACCAGTAATTAATGTGAAGTAGCATGAACAATGAGATGAATGAAGATTCCTCTAATGAATATATGCTGACCCTTAATGGTCTTGGAGGCTTGGAGTTACAAATAGGATGGCAAACTCAACTCTGCTCTCAGTTAGTGTGTTTAGATTGCATAGCTATAGAAAGGAGCATTTCTTTCCAGTTTGCCACCCTCAATGGCACTGACCTGTAATTTCAAGTGAAGGGAACACTTCAGTTAAATAAACTTGTGACTTTCATTTGTCATCATGGAGACAGTTCCACTGGGATGGTGCATCACCCACGAGCTGGTTGGTAATTAGACCTGTCCAGGCAGTTAACAGTTGCTCTGAGGAGGTTACAGAAAGCTAAAAGAGGTGTCCTGTTGTACTTGAAGGTTCGTGGGCACTCCCAGAAGGTCCAGACAGACATCATCCTGGAGTCTGACATCATCTGCTGCACCCTGAGCACCAGTGGAGGGAGTCTGCTGGAATCAGCTTTTGCACGACAAGGCCACGACCCCTTCAGCTGTGTCATCGTGGATGAGGTCAGAGGAGCTTTTTGGGACTCCAGTGTTCTGGCTCTGCTTGAGCTACTTGTAGTTGTTTGGCTGCTGGTGGAATATATTGTGGGTTTCCTGCCCCATCCCCACCTTTTAACTGACACCCAGCCAGTCCTGCTGTGTAGAACCATGAGGAGAAAGAATGACTTTTAATTGCCTCTTTTGCTGACTTGTTTGGTGCTTTAATGGCAGGCAGCTTTTATTTGAAAATCATGGCTAAGGTGTGGTTCTTGCTGTAGAGATTTCCAGATGGTTTGGTTATATTTATATCTGTTTGGAGAGCTCTGCAAGTGCAATAATAAAATAAATCTGGTTGCAGTTTTTAACTAGGGAAAAGTCCTTCTTTTTCCTTTTTTTTTTTTAAGAAGAGTTAAAGCATGTAAGTTATCTGGCTGTGTTACAGGAAATTTAACATACTTCCCTCCTTTGCTTATAACTACTTTTTGTCCTGTCTGCATTTACAAAAGGCAGGGCAGTCCTGTGAGGTGGAGACACTGATTCCACTGATCCATCGCTGTAATAAACTCGTCCTTGTTGGAGATCCCAAACAGCTCCCTCCTACTGTGAAATCAGTAGTAAGTGTTCAAACTATACCCTTTTTTTCCTTGCTATGTAGTTTAAGAATCGTATTTATAGAAAATATTTAAAGGAGGGGAAAAGAGGCATTTCATTGTGGCAATAGAAACTTCAAGTGGGTTGTGAGGGATGTTGTGGCAGGCTGGTATCTTATTTTGGGAGCTTCAGTGTCACATTCCTTAAGGAAGGGAGGATGAAGACTACCTGTTTGTATGGGGGTGTTCTAAGGGTGAACATATAGGAGCACTTCCTTGTATCCAACACTCTGGACTGCTTTAAACACCTGATGGAGAAAGGAGAGAAAACAGACTGGCTCCCTTAGAGGGATAAATTCTCTAGAGGCTTGTTTAATGAGATCCCACCTGGAAGACTTTGCTTTTCATTACTGATGTTTTTAAAATGTTACCATGTCGTGACTCACAAAGGAAAGTTGCCTTGCTAAAGACAGAAATTCACATTTATGCAGGTTGACCTTTACTGCAGTAGTAAGACTAACACACATGAAAAATTGAAGTGCGAGTAGTTGCCATTTTGCCAGCGATTCAGAAGAAAACGAATAGCTTTAATTTCAAAAAAAACCCAACCAAATTCCTCTTTGTAATTTGGGACCTAATTCCCCAGCAGTCAGTGTCCTGTTCTCCCTCTGGCAGAAAGCTCAGCAGTATGGCTATGACCAGTCCTTGATGGCACGTCTGCAGAGGCTCCTGGAGGAGCAAGTGCAGAGGAACGTTCTGCGGAGCCTGCCCGTGGTGCAGCTCACTGTGCAGTACAGGATGCACCCCGACATCTGCCTCTTCCCATCCAACTATGTCTATGGCAAAACCCTGAAGACTGCCAAGTGAGTAGCTCCCTGTTTTCCTTTCTATCAAAGATAACTTCTCAGGTCAGGATATTCTTTTAAGTCTAAAAATTCTTGAGGTTGTGGGAGGGGGGGGAAGATGGTTCGTGGGAGAAATTGTGCATTCCATGTCCTGTCGGTGCTGGCTGTGATAGGTGAGTTAACTAGATCCCTTAGAATGGAGCATACAGACTGCCAGGAGCTCATTTTTAGGCCTCAGTATATTTGGGGAGCAGTGGAAGTTAAGGACTCTGGCAGAGGGGGGGAAAGCTGAAAGTTGGAATCAGAGAATTGTTAAGGTTGGAAAAGACCTTTCAAGATCATCGAGTTCAAGTGTCAGCCATGTTCACCATTAAACCATGTCCTCAAGTGCCACAGGATTTTTGAACATTTCCAGGAATGGTGACCCTGTCACTTCCTTGGACAGTTTGTTCCAATGCTTCACAAGCCTTTCCCTGGAAAAAAAAAAATTCCTAATATTTAATCCAAACCTCTGTTGGTGCAGCTTGAAGCCATTTCCTCTCATCCTGGAGAGTTCCTTGTGTTTGATAACCTTGATGTAAATAAATGAAGCATCAGATGTTAGCATTTCTGTATGGTTACCTAGTGATTAAATGTTATTTACAGAGCAATAGAAGAGAACAGATGTTCTTCAGACTGGCCATTCCAGCCCTACCTTATTTTTGATGTAGCAGATGGTCGTGAGGAGCGAGACTGCGAGTAAGTCCTGCATTTTAATCAGCCAAAGTTCAGATTTTCTGATAATTGATTACCTAGAGAAGGCTTGTCTTCTCTCCTCTCTTGTTCCCAATATACACTAAGTAGCTAGAACTGCATTAACTGCATTTTTTTACTTGATTTGATTTAATTTTACAAAAAACAACTGCTGAATGTTTTTGGCTTTTTTTTTTTTTTAAATCTGGTTTTAATCCTGGTTTGACTTACCTGTTAGATGCCAGTAAGTGCCTTCAGGCTCTGCTAACTCTGTAATAGTTTGAGTTCCTAATTTTTTTTTATCATCAGTGACTTCCCTTTCCCAGGTGCAGGCTGAGGTGATGCCAGGAGGTGGCAGGTTCTGTCCTCCCCTTTGCCTGTTGTGTAATGAAAGCACAGCTGGGAGGTGCTAAAGGAACATGGAAGTGCAGCCTTTCCCTGCCTGCACTTCTCGTGGTTGGCAGCCCCTCCTCAGAGTCTTTTTGCCAAATTCTTTGAGCCTCTGTGTGAAAGAGGCTGCACAAGTTCAAGCCAAGCTGTGACTCACAATCCCCCAACAAACTGGGCATTGAGTTGGAAAGATCTGTCAAAGGTGTTTTCTGTAATGTTTCCATTTTGTCCTGTTCAGCTCTTACAGTAACCCTCGGGAAGTGAAGCTGGTGATGGAATTAATTAGAACAATTAAGGAAAAAAGGAAGGATCTGGGTCTTCGTCGCATTGGAATAATCACCCCTTACAGTGCACAGAAAAAGAGAATTCAAGGTCAACTGGACAGTGTGTTTAGGAATAACAGGTAAAGAAACCACAAGTTTTCAAATGAGACCTGGCTCTTGCATACTAATCCTTTGTTTATCCTCTTAAAGTAATGGCAAAAACTCTCAAACTTGTCTACTGCTAAAATTTGTGTTTGGTTGTGCCTTCAAAGGGGAAGTGCAACCCTCTTGCTTAAAACAGGCATGGTCTCCTTGTACCATTTCTTAATTATTACCTGTGCACATGCTTTGATTATATTGCTGTTCTGAATAAAGCTGATTTAAAAGACAACCTAAAATTCCAAGCTGTATGGACCAGAACAGCTTTTCAGTAATGATGCTGCTCTCAGAAAAGTAAATTCATCTTTTAGGCTCGTACACAGAAGCAGAAATTCACCCTTGGTGGTTTTGACAGAGCATTAAGGACAGTGTTTGGACTCTTTGCATCAGTGAGCTGCTGAAAAATTCAACTAATAGAATTTAAAAGCTTGCTAATTCTTTCTTCAACAGCCCAGGAGAAGTGGACACAGTGGATGCGTTCCAGGGTCGAGAGAAGGATTGTATCATAGTGTCCTGTGTCCGGGCAAACAGCTCTGAGGGGTCAGCTCTGACATATGTCCAGGCAAACAGCACCAAAGGATCCATTGGGTACGTGTCCTGCACTGAATTGCAAGTTACATTTCCAATGACACTGTGGATAAAGTTGGATTTTTGATAGGACCAGTGAGAATGTTACAAAGAATGTTACCAGTCAGTGAATTAAAGGGCATGAATTCATGTTACTGGTTTGGGATATCAGAACAGAAGGGACAGGGAAATGCTGGTGTTCTGCTCTCTGCTCCTTGCTGATCTGTTTGCACGGCTCCCTTAGCCCTTCACTCTTTGGGCTTGGCAGGATTGGCCTTGGGGTCTTGGCTCTGTGCATTGATTCTGCAGCAGTTACTGTTCCTGTAGCTTTTGGTACATGTTGTAACTTCCTAAACACTGTTCTCTCAAAATGTGACTGCTGTCCTGTTAGTACAGCATTCTGTCTGTGAAAATATGGGTAACTAGTTATATATGTCACTTGGAACGTGATGTAGCCGAGCTGGATCTGAGATTTGTAGATGAATGTCCTTGTCTTTTGAGTAAAGGGCAAATTTGCAGGAATCTTGATTCAAGAGCACAGATTTGTTCATTTTATATGTTGCTTTTTCTGTCTGAAACAGAAGGAACTAAACACTGAATGTGCTATTTAACCCCAGAGCACTACAGCAGTTGCTGATTTGTTTCTGTAACTTGTGGATAATTTTAGTTTAAAAAATGGTGGTGGAAATACAAAATATGCCTTCTTAGAGTTTGCTGGCTTCTAAGTTCAACTACAGAAAGCCTGGTTGCATGAACAGAAATCATTGTTTCTACATACCAGGTTTCACTAAGCTGCTTATGTTTCTCTGATTGCAAGACAAATGGCTTTTAATTGTGCTGATCCACATTACTGTGGGAAGAGAAAGAATCCAAATCCTATAGTAAACAACAATAATGCTTTTTGAAGTTTTCTTAATCTGGTTGATTTGAGTTTGGAAACTGAAGGCATCTGGAACCTGCCAGTTCTTTTGGCTGACACAGGACTTAACTTCTTTCTGTTCTTTTGGAAGAAAACTTTCCAGCTTACTATAAAAATATATGAAGGTTTATACATTCAAGCTTTGCCTTAGCAGCTGTAGGTGCTGATGACTTGGATATCTGTGTTTCAGGGTGAGGTGTGATGGGATAAGTTTGCCAGACCCTATGATCTTGTAGCTCAGCAAAGTATTTTGTTCTCCAAGGTTGCTGGTCCAGCGTTAAATTTACTCTGAAAGTAACTTGCAAAGGGAGGAAAAAACACCAAGAGATGACAATGGATGTTTTTTAATCTTTCCTGAGAAAATTATCTTGCTGTCTTGAAATTGTAAAAGCTGTTAAGAATATTTAGTAGTCTTTCAGAATCCTCCTGCTTTTACTTCTCGAGACCTAGAGAATTATAATACCTGTGCTGCTGAATCCTCTCCCCCATCTGCTTCCTGCCTTTCTCACTTTTTTCCTGCACTGTCCAAGTTTTTGGAGGTGACTCTGTGGTTTTTGCAATCTTTATACTGCAGGGGTTGTGAATCTGCTGAAGATGAGTTCTCAGTGCAGTGCCCACAGTGTCAGGCACTGATAGTGAACACACTTAGTTTAAGTTGTGCATCATGGACTTTGATTTGCAGCTGTTGCTAGTATGGAATAAACTGTGCATTTGGGGAGCTTTTTTCATTAGATAAGAAATACTTCATATTTAGTTTCACAAACCTTTTTTTGAGTTTTCATAAGTAAGTCCTAACAGAAATGAACCTTTAAGAATACACTAAGCATTTGCTTAGGTTTCAGTACCTTGGTGGTCCCACGAAAACAGAACTAGACACTCTTCATAGCGCAAAACCAGACTTTGTTCTGCAAGAACACACTTTCCACTCCTGAAGCATGACAAAGCAAAAGTCTGCCTTGACGTGCTTCCAGTGCAGGTCACCTTTAAAATAAAATATTCATGTCCAGTGCTCAGTATTTCAGTAGGATATTTTCCCATTAATCATGCCAAATATTGTTAATCTATTTCAGTTCAAGTCAAAAAGAAGCTTAAAGTCTTGATAGGTGAAGTGAGGTTGATGTCCTCGGTACTTTGAGGAACGTTTAAAGAAGCAGTGGTTGGCATTAAGAGGGGATTTGCTCTAAGAAAGGAAACATCAACGGCAAGAGCTGGAAAGAACTGGAATTCCCTTCAAGGGATCAGAGTGGTGAAAGAAAACACAGTTCACGCCAGGCCTTCCATGTAAAGCAGGGCTGCTGCCAGGGGGTCTGGGGATGGGGCAGGAACTGCTGCCACTGCCTGTGGAACTGCTGCTGCTCATTTCACTGACACTTAATTTTATCTCTTTTTCTCACAACCCCTAAACCCTGTGGAAGGAGTAGTTCAGGAGCTTAGTTTTGTCTTGTCACCCAGGTTCCTGGCGAGTCTCCAGCGCCTGAACGTCACCATCACCCGAGCCAGGTTCAGCCTCTTCATCCTGGGCAGGCTGCAGACCCTCATGGTAGGTGCAGTGTCAGCTGGACGGTCCTCTGTGATCCACCCTCGAGGCAGGGCTGGGAACTCAAACCCATCCTCAAGACTTCTCCCGGGAAGAGAATAAACTTTGTGTCTTAGCTCTTGGTTGCTCTTTCCTGAGGGCGGGTGTGTGTGTGTGTGTGTGTCCATTTGCCATTAGAGGGCGATAAAGCCACGTGCCAGTGAGAGAAACCCCTGGAAGTAGGGAATTTGTCATTTTTGGTGCTTCTGCTGGTTCAAAGTACCTTCCCTGTGTTACAACAGCCAGAGTGTCTGTAGCTGTTTTGCAGCTGAAACATAAGATTCTTCCATTCCAGAAGGAACATAACAGTGGTTTCCATGACAGTTGTGTTAAACCCTTGGTTAAAGGGGTTGTTCATCCTCTGACACCTCTGTCCTTCTGTGTTGATTTCTGGCTAATAACTGGGTTTTTTTTCTTTCTTTTTTTTAAAGGAAGATAAAAACTGGAATCACTTGATTCAGGATGCTCAGAAGAGAGGTGCCATTATCAGGACAACGGAGAAGAACTACAAGAAAGATGCTCTGAAGATTTTGAAGCTCAGGCCAGCAGTGCAGCTCCCAGCCAAAGCAGGGACAATGACAGCTCCTCTGGTGCAGGCTGGTTCCAACAGTGGCAAGAGGGGTGAGCTCACAAATCCTGGGAGCAGCCCACGGGAAGCTGCTGCTGGCCCTGGCCATGCAGTGCCCCAAGGAAGCCGAGGGCCCCCACAGCCTCCAGGGGCTCCAGCTACAGATTCCAGGAGAGGCAGTGCCCCTGCATCCATGGGGACTCCTGCTGCAGATTCCAGGAGGGGCAGTGCCCCTGCTCCCATGGGGGCTCCAGCTACAGACTCCAGGAGGAGCAGTGGCCCTGCATCCATGGGGACTCCTGCTGGAGATTCCAGGAGGGGCAGTGCCCCTGCATCCATGGGGACTCCTGCTGGAGATTACAGGAGGGGCAGTGCCCCTGCATCCATGGGGACTCCTGCTGGAGATTCCAGGAGGGGCAGTGCCCCTGTGCCCGTGGGGGCTGCAGCACTTCCTGCCAATCCAGAGAAACCACGAGACCCAAGGCTGGCCAGTAGAACTGAGACAAAAGGGAAGGAGCAGGCCTTGAAAGATGGCAGTTGGTCAGCCCAGAGCAATCCAGGATCCACATCACAGCACGGCCTTAATGCATCCTCAGCTGCCAGGGATCAGATTTCCAGAACAGAAAACCTCGGGAAGGCCCAGCAAACAACAGGACAGTGCAATGTGCTTTCCACATCTTACACAGCTCAGCACGAGGGTGACAGGAGAGGGGCTGTGTCTAAAAGTGGTTCAAAACCCCTCAGTGAAGGAGGTCAGAGCAATAGCAGTGAGGGGAACAGGGACTGTCGTGGTTCAACCAGGAGACCATCAGAGGAACCACCAGAGAACACAGAATCAGGCACTCCCAAGCGAAGAAAGATCTTTCATTGACTTCACTATTGGCTCATCACTGGAAAGTGTATTCCCAGATTTCTGTCTAGCAAGGACTGTATTTTAAATTATTCAGCACACCTGGAACTCCCTCCTTTTAGATACCACTACTCTCAGTAGATGTTTTTCCCTTCCTGTCCCTGGTTGTGAAGGGACTTCATACCTGACAGGTGGGAGCTTTGAGGTTTGGGAAAGAGAAGTTGGGCAGCTGAATTGCTTGGAAGAGCAGTGAATTTTGTCATCTAGGAAGCTAAGGTTGTAAATGTTTAACAGTGTATATTTGTACAGTATACAGAATTATTTTAAGATTTAATTTGGCAAATATGTAGCTTCTTTTTTCCTTGTGTAAATGCTAATTTCTTAGAGATGTAATTTTTTTATGAAGAACCAGAGCAAAGCGAAAAAACCACCCCAAACAAAACCACCCCCAAATCAAAAAAACAGCCAGACTTCTTTTTCCCTTTGCACTAATGAGTCTAATTTATTTAATAGCAAAAGTGAATGTTGAAAATGTGGTAGCAGTGGTTCTTCCTCATGCTCCACAAGTGCCTCAGGAAAGACTGAGGCAGATGTACATTGGTTGAATGGAGAGAATTCTACTTATTTTGTATATTTTATTGCCTGTTTTTATAGGAACAGAAGAGTTTTTGTTTGTACAGATGTGCCTTGAGTTTTGCTCTTGCTGCTGCTCCATCAGTTGGAATCCCTTTCCTGTTGCAGTGGCAACACAACCTGCAGATTAAAACCCACAAGGTCTGTTTGTGTCCATGTGAGGAATAATCAGTAGCACTGTGGAATCTTGGTCAAAGATTTAGTTAACAGTTATTGGTAATAACACCTGAGTTTCTTTGTGTGGAGCTTTTTTGAGATCTACAGGGGTAAAAAGGGCAGGTAGTTCTTTCTAGGTGTTATTACTGGATTCTTTCCACTGTGCTGGTGAGGAATATACAGCCACTAACAGGGGATGAGGGAAAACCAAACTATTTGTAAGGAAGCCTTCCTCTAATCACAACATCTCACAATAAAAGTGGAATTATTTCTACTAAGAATTCCTTTGGGTCACTCTGAAGTATCACTTTTCTTTTTCTGGAGCCATGTGTCTGTCTCAGGGAGGGGAAGAGCAACATTTCACCTGCACAGAATTTTGCATGGAGGCAACCTGGGAGTGCAGCACCTTGGGAATGGAGTGGTTGTGGTGTCAGTGCCAGTTGGGTGCACTGGGAGTGTTGGGCCATCTCCCTGTGTGTGTTCAAGTACAGCCTGAAGCAGACAGGGCCCTGCTGTCCCTTGCTCACTGACTGAACCTGTGTCATGCCAGGGGCTTTGCTTGAAGCAAAAGAGCCACCAGAATTCTCTTTGCCATCATTTCTAGTTCCAGTTTCTGTCCTGCACTCAGTGATCAGTGTCAGCTTTGCCCCTTTTAACCCTCCCTTGAACGGGTCCATGGGATCCAGTCAAGGGAAACTGGACTTACAGCACTAACCCTTGGGTGCTGGTTCACACTGTAACTGCCAGTAAAACATCCTTTAATGCATCCCAGCCTGGAACAAAGGTGCTTTACTGGCAGCAGCTGCACTGTGGGTGTGTTGGGAGGCTTTTAGTTGCCATCTGTGACTGTCTAGCTTGTGCTGTGCAGGACAGAGCATTTCAGTGTAATGGGAGAATCCTTGAGATCCCTGTGAGGTGGGAGCAGCATCTGTGCATTGTCTGGCTTAAATTACTTGTTCTGTTGCAATCTGAGTGGCTTCAGTGAGCCCTGACCACCTCTTGTCAGCAGTGTGTGCTCCTCTCCAGCTGCTGGGGCTCTTGTTGTGAGAGGAGGGAAGGCAGCTGGAGTGAGTCTGACTTTAGTGAACCGGACATTTCGGTCACTCCCACCTCACAGGCTCCCTGCCCTGTGTGTTATCTCCCTTTATGTTAATAGGAATATTTAAAAACTACCATCTTTCAACCCCCTTGGCTCTTGTTGGCAGGGCTGTGCTGCCCTGCCTGCTGTTTGTACTTAGCACATTAAAAGGCTGCTGCTCTGTGAACCCCACGGCTGGGGAAGCCATTTGGACTGTCTTGATGTAAATAAAGTGAAGCTGGCAACAAAATAAAATGAGGAAATGCTTTGCTGGTAATTAAATACAACTTTGTCACAAGAATGTTTCTCAAACTTGTCTTCTAGTTTTCTTTCTCCTCAGTCTGCATTTCAGAACGTGTCCTGAGAGAGATACTTGCCCCATGCTGGAAGGAATTTTGTTTTAATATTTCATTTTTATTGTGCTCTCTAACACTTGTGTTTTTCCATAAGTCATCTCTGAGGTGTGGTCAATGGCTCAGACCTTTTTGCTGATTTAATCCAAGATTTATCTGACTTAAGCTGTCAGTCTTTCAGCATTGGCTTATTGCTGCCATATCAGTCTGTATCATTAATGATGTATTTATTAATTAAAAAATCCTTGGCTTTTTGCTCTTAGAACACTTCTCCCTCTTCACATACTGCTCAGAGTAGGTTTGTAGCTGTAATTAACTTTTTTCCCTTTTGTTTTATACCCATAACATGGAAAACCAAACAAAATCCCATCCAAAGCAGTTTTCTCACTGATTCGAATCTGCAATGGGCAACAAACAGATCAGGTGCAATTTTCTTATCTTCTCTGCTGTTTCCACTGTGTGTTACAGAGTGCTGAGTAGTGATGGGCAGTCAGTGTGTGAAAACTGTGAACACAGACTTGCTTAAGTCCATTTATAATGTCTCAGAACTGGTGGCTATTAGAGGAGGCTGTTCAGTGATTATTGAGTGTTAAAAGTTGGAAAAATCAGTAAAGAAACATTCAACACAGCTTCATGTAAAACACTTTATTGGAGGTTGTGCCAAAACCCTTTGGAAGAAGCAGCATCCAGGTTTTTATACAGAGGCTTCCATGCTGCTTCCAGGCTTGGCAGCTTAATTCTCAGTGCAAAGCCAGTCCCCTCTGTGGTCTTGGATATCAGGAAGAAGGGAAAGTCTCTTGTAAGTGTTGGACTACGTTTTGTTCAGGGGATTTTGGGGTGTGGGGTTTTTTTTTAAAGTTCCTCTTTGTACACAAAATAGGCTTTCCAGTAAAGGTGGAGTATAACTGTGGCTATTCCCATTTCCTTTAAGGTTTGCTGTAGTTGTTTTCCAGGTTGTTACTCCCAGTCGTGGAGAGGTGAGAGCAAACCAGGTGTGTGCAGTGGTGACATCCAGCAGGTACTGTTCTCTGGGAAGTGGCCCTGTCCTTGTGGCCCTGTGCATGCAGTGGGGTGCTGCCTTACCAGCTGTCTGTGGGACACCAGAGGGAAACCAGCAGTTTGCAGGCGCATTCTCTGCTTGGGGATTGCAGGAGGGAGATTTTGGCCTCGTGCTGTGGTGGTTTGGGGGGTCTGAGTGGTGCTGAGAGCTGGTGGTGCCACTGGGTTGTGAATGACAATCACAGGAGCTGTGCCAGGCTCCTGGGAGGACACGAGGCATCAGCCTCTCCTTCCTCCCAGTCTCTGCATTCACACTTCTGCTGCTGGGAGTACTGGTGGGATGAGTTTTTTACAGTGCTGTCTCCTAGAGCAGCTGAGTGCAGTAGCTAATTAGCAACTGGTCTAATGGATGGTGGCACAGGAGCCAGGAGAGAGATGTGCAGGCTGGAAAGGCACTTCCCCTCTTCCCTGTGCTAGCCCATGGAATGGGAACAGCCCCCACCCTGCTATTCTGATGTGGGGAAGCACAGAGCTTCCAGAGCAAGACAGAACTTGTGGTGACCAAACTTACTGACTGGGGGTAAACAACATTCTCAGTCAGCATCTGAAAGATAACATGGAACACCAGTAATTTCAGAGCTGATTTTGGGTTTTGGCAGCCACTGAAGTGTGGTGAGATGCTGGGGTTCACTTTTGTGTGGAGAAGGGAGAACCTGGGATCATCCAACAGTTGGAGCTGGGCTGTTCATTCACAGCCCTGTGGTTGGAGCAATACTGTGGGTAGGGTGAACCACTGTCCTAAAAATGCAGCACGTCCTCTCCCTTCTGCATGAATAAATGATGGATGAAATGACTGCTGTATTGTAAATGGAATTTATCATGTTAATGATATAATACAGTCTCTTGCCACAACGGGTCCATTCCCAAGTAATATAAAAGGTCTCCTTCCTTGTCTTTTTAAGCTGCTTGGAAAGGAGCCCAATGCCTTATTCTTTAGTGCAAATAAATGTGAGCTAAGCAGCCTTGGACATCCAATATCGCTGACACGAGACCTCCTCACCATATGTACCTGTCTGCTCTGGCCTTGGCTAATTTGCCACCAACTCCCAGGAAAAGCATGATGGAAGTGAAGGTGGTTTGAGAGCACATCACATCTGTTTTTGGGAAAATGGAGAAAACCTTATTTTATGGCCCAACAGGCTGCACTGGTGCAGCTGTTCAGTGTCGTCACTGATTTCACTGTTGCATAAAACAAGAACTCCCTTTGCTACAGAGGAATCCCATCAGTTTCCCCCTCTGTTTTAATCCATGAAGTGATGCAGAATGGGGTCAGGATGGAGCTTTTGGAGCCTGGTATTGTTGCTGACCAGGACAAATGGGTGGGTTTAGGCTTTCCTCACACGTTTCACCCTGCAGTGAAACTTGTTACAACACACAGGGAATCAAAATGCCAAAGGAGCCTTTAGGAGGGTCTGAAGCTTTTATCTGCATCTCAAATCAGGGTGTGATTTTTTTTTTTTTTTAGCCATTTTCTATGTGATTGTGGCCAAACTCCAGCTCCCTGCCAGCAGGGCTGAGAAGAGGGGGATACAGAGCTCTTCAAAACCCAGCTCTGCTCTTGTTTCGGAGCGAGAACACTCAGCTCCTCCTTTATACTTCATTTTATTTACATTTGAGTCTTTTCATGAAAGCCAATTACAGAGCAGAACTGGGAGGTGAGACCGTATATTTTATTCCCACTAAAGTGTTGGTTCTCTCCTCCAGCCTCCGCAGGGCTCCTTAGGAGTCCTTAGGAGTCACTCCTGCAGATGAGATGTCTGCTCCCTCATCTTTGAAAACTCAAATAACATACCTGGGAAGTGCCAATGGAATTCTTCCCCCCCCCCCCCCCCCCTCCTTCTGTCTCCAGCTACCAGGGACTCTTGGTTTAACATTTTACATCGGGCAGGTTTTTGTTGCCTGGGGGCTTTTGGTTATTTAGATGTGCTGGTGCTCTAAATAGTTAAAATCAGAGTAGAAATTTGAGGTAAACAAGAAAAATCAAAAGCTCTACTTCTGCTGTTTGGAGAGGTCACTTTTTTGCAGACAGAAGTGTAATTTAAAAACTTTTTCAAGGGAATCAAATGCTGGTGACAGGATGCACATGGAGGCTCTTGAAAGAGTGCAAGTGGCTTTTCTCAGAAAGAGAAGTACCTTTTGGTTAACCTTTCTCCAAGTAAAGCATCAAGCTCATTGGACAACTTCTCCCATTTGGAAGCATTAACTGATGTACAAATGTTTCTATCTTAAAGAAGATGAACTTTGGGATCTGTGGGTACTTGTTGTGATGGTTTCTCTGTGTTATTTCAATAATGCTCAGTTCTCTTTGTGCAGACACCCCTGTGCTAACAGATGTCTGCAGTTAATGGATCTTCAGTGCTGAAGCTTTCAGAAGCTTCAAATTATTTTCTTAAATACCAAATGTAAGTTTTTCTGTGAGAGGTTTTCTTTTCTGTCTTGCAGTGGTTTGTGTTATGTGATTTCAAGTTCTATAGCACGTTGGGACAAGTAAAATGCTGTCCTGATGTCCCCCACATGGGGCTGGCTCTGTGTCTGAACTGTACTGCAGGCAGAGCCATGGGAGGGACATCCAAAACTCCCCCCTGCTCATGGCCTTTAGGCCACTTGATTTCTTCTGTGGGGTGGAACATGTGTTTGTTCTTTGCAGTCACTGATTCAGAGGGTTTTGCTTCTGCACGACTGGGAAGAGCCCAAGGATGGTGCTCTTGGTGTGGAGGGTGGGCTTGTGGTTTTGTTCCCCAGCATTTTTCAGGTGTCCTGTGGCACAGCTGCAGGAGGGTTTGTGCTGCAACCTTCTGCTTCTGATGGGAGTCACAGAACCATCCACTGGGCTTTGGTTATAAAGCAGGTCCAGGGCTGAATCTTACTGCTATTCAGGGCTCATAGGGAGGTGGTACCATCTCTGGAGCTGAGTTTGGAAGCCAGTGATGCTTTATTTTAAAAATGTCTAGCTGAAGATGCCCCTGCTCAGTGTAGGGGAGTTGAACTAGGTGACCTCTAAAAGGTCCCTTTCCACTCAAACTGTTCTATGATTCTAAAGCCCCAGAGCCAAACAGCCAACACCCAATCAACCAAGAGAAAATCCCCAAACCTCAAAAGGTCTAGTGCAGGGGTCTATTGCCTTCAGCAGTCTTCATTCCTGGGCTGTTCTGAGCTTCGTTGTGCCCTTCTGAGGTTATTTTCTGCAGGAATTTGGTGCTGCTGCTTGGCACGTTCCTGCTTGCATTGCAATAAATGTGAATCTGCTGGGAGCGGAGCTTGTCTGGGATATGGCTTTATGAAACAGTAAATTTTCTGGTGCTTAATCTAATATTCTAGAGAAAAACACCAGTACAGGGAAAGGAGAATGTTGCTTCACCTTCCAGAAGTGCCATTAGAGATCTTGATCTTGTTACGGCCTTTTCTCTGCTATTACTTGTAAGAACAGTAACATGATGATTTAAATCTGTGGCAGTGAGGAAGTACAAAGAAAAGCAAGTGTTGATACCAACAGAGAGTGTTACAGACAGGGAGGCACTGCTTGGGCCAGCCCACTTCCTCAAGGATTAAATCTCAGCAGGGGGAGTTTAACCCTCTTTTATTTTATAAGCCCTGTGTCCTGCCTTTGTGATGTTAAATGCTGCTCCAAATGTGCACCAGATTTGTGTTGCTCTTTGAAGTGACAGTGGAGGCTGAAGCCTGGACTGTTTGAAGCTCCTGGGCTGGCTCAGGGAGCATCCTGGAGTTGGGATGGGGACCAAGGGCTGCTCACCTGTCAAGGAAATCCAAATCTTTGGATATGACAACACCAAAGCTCTTGTGTTTGTGACATTCCCATTGTTCTGACTGAGTTACATCATTTCTTGTCTCTGGTTTCTCCTGCCTTTGCTTATGCACTTGGTTGCAAATGCCTCCTCAGATAGGGGCATGTTTGTGAGCCTTAAATAAGTTATCTAGTCCCTGTGATCTTTATACTGAAATTCTAGGCTGACAAAATAAAGAGCATTGTCTGCAAAAGGTGCATCATAGCACCAGCTGGAGGCAGGGGGAGCTGGAATGGGACTGGGACAGCTGAGGTCCCCCTGGAGAAGCAGCCCTGGACTAGCCAGCCTTCTCCTGCCACAGACTCATTTGGAAATGGCCTTTCCACACAATACCAGTGCTTAATGCATCACCCAGGCTTTGTTCGTCATCTGCAGTTAGTAGACTAACCTAGGTTCAGCAAAGTAATTAGGAGAAATAATTAACAGCTCTCAGTGATGAGGCAACCTCTCTCTCCCTCCCCTCTCCCTCACCATGTGGTGCACCTTGGTAGTGACTCAGAAAACACAAGAGGACATTATGAATCAAAAAAATAAGTCTTTACCTGTAATTAACTGTGCACACAAAAAGGAGAACGTGGTGATCAAGCAGCCATTAATAGTTGCTTTACTGGAGGAGAATACACCAGAATCAAATGCTCATGGCAAAATGTCCCTTTAAGTTGTGGTTCTGTTATAACATTTAATCCAAACAAAAATAAGTCTCTACCAAAAAAAGTATTTGAACCGTACACTATTCGGACATGTGTGGATAAGACACTGCACTCCTCACGTACCACGGGCCTCGTGGCCCCTGTGTCCTCCATAAGTGCAAGAAAACAAAACCCAGCAATGAAAATACAAAATCAATGCAGCAACTAGAGTTGTAGGCAACAGTATGTGCGTGGCCCGGCCAGGCCGATGGTGGGATGTGGGACTATGCAGCAGGGATGGACCAGAGTCCCCCCTTCCCTCCCTCCCCTTCCCCTGCCTGTTGTGTCGTGGGGCTCCGGAGTTGTCATGACAGGCTCTTTCGAAACAGGACACTAAGAGGAGGAAAAATAAAAAGAACACCCCAGCCTATACCAAAGTAAAGAAAGTAAGAATAAAAAAAATCTCCCTTGGATCGCGGCACTATTTCAGCAGGGCCCTGGCGGCCCTGGCCCCGGCTCGCCCTGTGTGGGGCAGGGAAGGAGAGTCCCTGTGCAGAGAGAAGGACGTGCCCACGCCCCTGGCACAGGCTGGTGCAGTCCCCACACTCCACAGCCGGCTCTGGGCTGGGCCACCCCAGCTGGGCAGGAGCCAGCCCCGGGTTCTCTGCGGATACCTCTGCTGGGAAGGTGGGCCCAAAGTTGTGCAAGTCCTAGCGTGAAGGAAGGCGGAGGAGACGGTGGGGAGAGCCACCCGTTACCTTGGGCTCCCCAGGTCCCTCGGGCGACGTGCCTGGGCTGGGCCCCCCACCCTGCGGGGTCAGAGGTCCCCCCAGGCACGCAGCTGCAGGGCCAGCACCCCCAGGGCGACCGTGCCGAGGCTGCTGCCCACACCGGGGGCACCATCACAGTCCTTCTTGTCCACTTCACACCTGGACTGCTGGCACAGCACCCCCTTGAAGCCCACGGGGCAGATGCAGCGCTGGTTCTGGTAGCAGGTGCCGCCGTTCTGGCAGAGCAGGAGCTCATCGTCACAGACGTTGGCTACGAGGCGAGAGGAAGGGATGGAGGGAAGGGTGTGGGTGTTAAACCCCTTGATTGCAGTAGGAACTAGAAGCTTTTAGCTCCTAGCGGTTCAATTGTCCAACCCTCATAGTGCTAGAGCACTTCCAAGGCCAGAGGAACACAGTGGGAGGTGCAAACTCCACAGACAAAGCTACGAAGTCGTTTTGGAGTTGGGAGGAATGGCTGGAATCTGCTCACCCTCCACCCCGAGCATCACAGTGCTGAAGATCCCCCTCCTGCCTGGACCCATCCCCACGTCCCCGTGCCTCCCCAGCCCCGGTACTCACGGAAGCAGCCCTGTCTCCAGTAGTAGTTGGGCAGGCAGTCGTCGCACTTGGGCCCCGTGGCGCCTTCCCTGCATTCACAGTAGCCGGTCTCGTTGCAGCGGTCGTGCATGGAGCCGATCTGGTTGCAGTTACATTCTGGCCAGAGACATTCTGGTCAGAGCCTGCCCTGCCTGGGGCCTCTGTGCATGCCCATTCCCTGAGGGAGGCGTTGGGGACTTTGGAAAAGCCCAGCAATGTGCTACAGGAGGGACATTACAGACCAAGGAAGGACATGGAGGCCTGAGACACTCTGATAGTGCAAACAGCCACGGGTGCAAAGGCCACCCCTCTTTGGAGCTGAGCCCCTCCTGGCTCAGCAATGCATCTGAATCCAGTTGGAACAATTGTTTTACTGTGAGGGTGGTGAGGCCCTGGCACAGGTTGCCCAGAAAAGTTGTGACTGCCCCATCCCTGGAAGTGTCCAAGGCCAGGTTGGACAGGGCTTGGAGCAACCTGGGATAGTGGAAAGGTGTCCCTCCCATGGCAAGGGGTTGTAATGAAATGATCTTTAAGGCAGATCCCTTCCAACCCAAACCATTCTGTGATTCTGTGATATTATCTGGGGTTTGTTTTCAGGGAAGAGCTCCCTTGGGAAGCTGCACAGACTGTAATAACCATCATCCTCGTGGAACGCACAGGTGGGCACACCATCCTCCGGACAGGGGCTGAACCGAAGCCCACCCCACGGAGTGAGGACCCAGATGAGCCATCCCACAGGCCGGCGGCCCTGCCCGGGGCTGGCACACTCACCTATGCAGACATTCTCGTCGTCCAGCTCGGCCGAGCTGTTGCGGTAGAAGCCCAGGCGGCAGTGCTGGCAGTGCTGCCCCCGCGTGTTGTGCTTGCAGCTCACGCAGGTCACCACGTTCAGAAAGTCGATGTAGCTGCAGCGGTTGGAGTGCCCGTAGCACTCACAGTCTGCGGAGAGGACGAGAGACCTGGGGAGCTGGGCTGGGCACACCCTCCCTCCCGCTGGACGGAGGAGAGGAGCCACACCGGGGGATGCTCCTGCCCGGGTGGAATGTCATGGCCACTGCCCACGCTGCGCTGGGCTGGGCAGGATGAGTGCACACAGTGGTGGCTGTTCTTCACCACCGTGGGGGCATCAGGGCTGGAAGTCATGGCTCAGAGAGTAGAGCAGGGTGAGGGTCTCTGTCCCCTTGGGGTGTGGAGCCAGACCCTGGCAATCCCAGGACATGATGTCTTGAATGGGCTGCCCAGGGAAGTGGTGGATTCTCCATCCCTGGAGGTTTCTAAGATGAGACTGGATGTGGCACTTAGTGCCATGGTCTAGTAACCACGGTGGTAATGGAACAAGGGTTGGACTTGATGATCTTAGAGGTCCTTTCCAACCTGGCTGATTCTATGATTCTTTCAGGAACTGCATAATTGTGGGAGCAGGCAGTGAAGGGGAGTCAGGTGCTAATTACACAGCTGCCTTGTTAATGAGCAGAGCTGGGTTTGGCTCTGGGGAGGCTGCAGGACCCATGAGGAGCTGGGCTGGGGTGCAGAGCCCTGGTGAAGCCTCTGCCTTGCTGGGCACAGAGGGCACTGGCCCATGGGATGGAGCTGGCAGAGGGTGCTCAGGTGGACCTGAAGCTGCTGTATGTCCAGGTAAAACCTTGCTGTCTCTGGCTTTTTTCCCTCTGTGTCCCTTCTCAGCACACCCCTTGTGTCTCCCAAGCCAATGCTGCTTGAGAAGGGTGATGACTCTCAGGTTAAATGCTTAAAATGAGTCTGTGCAAGGCAGTGTGGCCTGGGTGGGGTCCTTCAAAAGCTGGTGGACAGGTGTGTGAAGGTTTGAAGCAGGGCTGCCTGGCACAGCTGGTGGGGTGGGAGATGCCACCCTCACTTGGCCAAGCGCTGCTCCTGTCCCCAGGGCTGACCTCCCTCTGCTGTGGGCACATGTTAGAACACAACCAGCCAGGCTGAATTTGTAGCCAGAGAAATTGCATGATGTGGTTCTTGTGTTTGCTTTTTATTACCATGACCTGGGACGGTGACAACCTTGCAGTGTCAGATCCAAGTGCTGGATCTTACTGGGAGTTTAAAAAGATAATGCAGGAGGAAAGGAGATGACTTGGTTCCCTTATGTCCCAGCTGTCCTGGTCAGGAGGTTCCCAGCCAGCATGGGCAGGGAATAATGTGGGAAGAAATAGTGTCATCCAAGTCTGAGCTTCCCCAACCTTTGGAGAGGAGGAAAGCTCAGAGCTGGGACTTTGTTCCAGGCAAGTAACATTAAACATTCAAGGATGGCAGAGGGATGGGATGGAAGGGTGTGGGTTGCCATGCACATGCAACTGGAGAAGGAAACTTGTATCAATGAGATGATGACCAAGGAAGATGAAGCAGGGCAGAGGTTTCCCCATGGTTCACAGCTGCCTGAGGAGGAGCTGGCAGTCTGTTGTAATCTTGACCTGCTGTGAAACAACTTCTGCCTCATCAACCAATAGCCAAAGAATTTCAGCTCAAATTACTGTGTCTGCAATTCCCAAGTGTTGTTGCAGTCTAGGGATGCACTCCTACATACAACTGACAGCTAACCACGACTTGGATAGCCAGACCCTCCCCATGCTCTCCATATCTGAGTCTCTTGGACCACATCACCTGAGTGAAGACAAGGAGCCCTGGAGCACCACCCTCCCTCCTCTTACCTCTGTATGATTCGATAGGAGCCACTGGGCCAGAGTTTGGTTTGAGCCGGATGAGTTTTGAGCTCTTTGAGGACGCTTAAGAGAAATCAGAGACACGCTTTTTCTCACTGCTTAACACCACGAGCAGCTCTGCCACGAGAACAATGCCAAGCCAGGAACACCCCTCTCTATTTCTGCACCAGGAGCTGGGAGCTGCTAAATTCCTCCTCTTCTTCTCCCCTCCTCGAAGTTTGATGCATGAAAAACTCCATGTGCGGCTCTATTGCAGAGCTGGGAGGAGCTACTCACACATCTTCCTCCCCACTTTATGCACCTTCGGTGGTGTGGATTGGGTTGGTTGGGACAAGGATCTACAAGTCTAAACAGCTTAAAACCAACATCTATTGTGTTTGGTGGTGGTCACCACCAAAAAGCTGCGAGGAGGAAAAGTGCTATGGAGGTGGGATCTGGCAGGGGGTGCTACAGGGTCCCGCAGAGCAGGTGCTGCCCCAGCCTGGCCCGTCCCCAGCAGCACGTACCTGTTTTTTTGCCGTGCCTCTTGCCTGCAGAGTGTGCTGTGCGCCCTGCTTTGCTCTTCGGAGCCGCTACGCCAGAGGACAAAACACGCCTGAGCGCTGTGGTGGGCAGAGGGCTCCCAGGGCCAGCCCAGTACGGCTGGGCTGGGATGTTTCCTCGGGGCAAGGGGCTGCCCCAGCCGGGATAGGGCTCTCTGGGGGCTGTGCTGCCAGCCAGACCCCTGTCCCACATGGAATGACCCAGCGCTGGGGGTAAAGGCCATCGAGCTGATGGGGTTTTGTTGGTGCTTGGGGGGTTTTGCGCTTTGGTGACCCCAGTGAGGGGCAAGGTGGAGCAGCACTGAGGTCCCACAGGGTGTTTGGGAAGGGGTCTCACTGTTTATTTGTGGAACACGAGCCCTTGCAAGCGCTGTGGGGCTCAGGGAGGCGCTGGGTGGGCACTGCCAGCTACAACCACCTGTGTCAGTCACGTCCTGCCAGCAACAGCCCTCAGTGAGAAGGGGGTCATGGCTCTGAGGAGGCTCCACGGGCTGTTGGGAACAGGGGGATCTGCTAACAAGGCTTGGCCCTGATGGGCCAGAGCAGCCCATCAGCCCAATTAACCTTGTCCAACTGACTTTGGCCATGGCATAAAACCCCTTCCCAAAGAAGCCCATGGGCTCTCCCACCCCAAACATGTCTCCAAAGAGACCTCCATGGGGCTGGAGGAGCAGAACTGAGCTGAGATGGACTCTGCAAGAAGGAGACTAGATTATTTGATGGTCATGCTGAGGACAGGTGGGTTGTCCTGGCCTATGGCACTGAGGGAGAAACCTGTCCTGTCCTGACCCTGGGGACGGGCACAGCCTTACCTCGCATGTTCTTGGGAGGGTCTGGGGGCTTCAGCTTGCGTCCAAGTGCTGCTGTGTTTGGTGGGTCATCACAGGTGGCATCAGAGAGAACATCAGATTTAACACAGATCCCCCCTTGTTTGCTTACAAAGGTGGCAAAGGGACACTGGAAGCTCTAGGCAGGTCTTAGGGTAGGTGGGCGGAGCCGTAGCTGGTTGAGGATGTGCTGAAGCAGGAACGAGAGACAAAGCCTCCTGAAAATTAACATTTCTGAGCGTGAAGAGAGACAGGGAAAGTGTTCCTAAGGGGAGGCTGTGGGAGCTGCTGGGTGGCTGAGTGTTGGCATGTGGTCTTTACATTGCCCAAGCACGGAGAGAAGCCAAATCTGCAGACCACTGTCAGGACTCAGCACAGCCCTCCTGGTTCAGCACAGACTGTCAGCACCACCCAGCCCTGATGGCTGTGGTGTGGCTCTATCCCTTGTTAATGCACCAAATGCAGCTTTGTCTCTCTGTGAGGCCAGAGACAGACCCAGGGTGCCCTGTTCTGCACTGGAAGTGATGCCAGTGTCTATAGCAGGAGCAGCTACAGGATCTTGGGTGGGAAATGGGAGCTGAGCACCAGTGGGCAGCTGCTGAAGTGTGTGCTGGTGGGAACACTGAGGAGGAGAAGCTTCAGCCTCGACAGCCAGTGTGAAACCCCCCAGGGTTCCCACCAGGAGCAGCTCACCTTAGGCAGTCACTCAGGAGAACAAGAAGGCATCTATGCTCTAGACAACACAGGCTTATCCATTTACAGAGTGATTCTGCTCTACAAACAGACTCCGGTCTCGGGAGATGACAGGATTTCCATGATCCTCTCCGTTCACCCCAGCAGCAAGCTGTGAACAATCCCTTCTACCACTTACCATCCTCATCTTTCATGTACACGACTAAACCCCGAGGCTCAAAGCAGCCTCACCAGAGTCCCAGCTGCGTGCAGGGCACAGACAAACCCTGAGCTTTTTCCCAGGTGGAGGAGGAGAGAGGCATGGAAAGCAGAGGTTCAGAGCTGGAAACTAAAGCGTTCTCAGAGCACCAGGAGCTGGTTCTCACTGGCAGGACCCAGCTCAGCCACTGAGTGGCTCCTACCTTCTGCTCCTGGGCCAGCCTGGGCCGGGGGAGAGCCCACCTGCAGCGGGGCAGCCGCCGACAAGTCGGTGTAGTCTTGGAGTGATCAGAGGGGAAAGTTGTGTTACTGGGTGTGCTGGGAGGGCTGGTGTCCCACGAGCAGCCCTGCAGAACCCCGAGGGGGAGCCAGAGCCCCAAACCAAACACCCCAACCCTGTGCCACTCGGGTTCTTGCACCTGCTTGATGCCAGCACTGCTGCTGGCATAGGGTGGCCAGTGTGTCCTCAGGCTTGGAGGGGCTGGGAAGCCCTTGGATTGGGAGGGGCAGGATGGCAGCAGGTGCTGAGCTGCCTGTTCTCAGCCCAGCTCAACACACAGGGGTTTGCTCTTGTGTTTGCATCAGCACCTGCTCTGCACCCCTTTGAAATAACAGCGCTGAGAAACAGCACAGGTGTCTTGGGACGGAGGCACCAAGTCCTGGTTCCTAATCCCAACTTCCAGGCCTTCCCTCAGGCTCTGCCCTTCCCTCAGAAAATGCCAGTTTGCAGGGAAATTAAACCAGTGAGAAATTTATAGCTCACTTGTTTGATTTCCCTGCAAACCCTCACCCCCACTGGCTCCATCCCCCTCCCCAGCTCCTCAGTATTGGTAACAATCTTCAGGTTTGCTAGAAAACAAACCAAGGACTAAAAATTTTAAAAGCCATATTATTAATTTCGAGCTCCAGTTGGGTAACATAAGGAGGAGGAGGAAAAAAAAAAATCAAAAAAAAAAATCTCTTGATCCTTGCCAAGTTTCAAAGGACAAACCCGAGTAGGAGAAAAATGTGATTTCCCAGCCTTGTCAGGGGGATGATAAACAATACAGAATGAAAAAGTAAAAAAAAATAATTATTTTAATGACGAGCTCTAAGAGAAGGTGATAGACATTGTCCTTTTCAGCTGGAAAGTGGAAACCAATTGATATTAATATGGTGTTAAAGAGAATATGAAAAAAGCCCGGTGCAAATTGGCAAGGGTTTAATTAGAGTCACAATAAAAAACAGCCCTGGAGGCATTTTGCTTTTTAGTCATTCACATACACCTCCACTCAATCACATTTACAGAGCCAGGAAAATTATTAATGCTCATTATCCTGAGAACCTTTCCCTTGCAGCTCAGGGCCATAATGGACAGTTTTACATTTTGGGAGGGGGAGAGACACGTTTTGCCCCCAGACCCAGGTCGTACAAATGGGAAACAATGGGCAGCTCTGATGGAAATCGCTGTTCTTGGTGGGTTTCTGGAGAAGTGGAATAAACTGAACCAAGAAGTCACACTTCATAGCAAAAACCATTGGGGCAAACAGTGCTGGGGGTAGTGGGAGGCCCTGAAAAAGTCCTGCTCAAAACATAAACAGGGGTCCCCTTTCTGCAGGACCTCCACAAAGCCAGGCTGTCAGGAGCTCGTAACCATCAAGCAGGGCTCAGGTTCATTCTGTTTTTCCCAGAGGTGAAGTGGCACTGCTGAAACTGCCACAAATCAGAGAGGGGGGGGGAAAGCTTATTTTTTTTGCTTATTTTGAACACAGGAAAAGTGTAACAAATGGCAAGGAAGAATCTGACAGGCTTCAAGGAAGGTTTTGAAATAACAGAACCGCAGAAGGCAAAGGAGAATAGCACTTAATTCATCCTCCTTAGGGTAACTCTGCAGTTTCCCTTTCTTCTACCCATTTTGGCAGCCTCAACTGCCTTCAGACCACAGGCCTTGCCCATGAACTCATTCTTCTCTCCCCTCTCACCGCACAGCAGGCGACAAAAGCATCCTCCAAACACGACCACAGCTCCACCTTGACCACGGAAAACACCACGAGCAGCCAAAGGAAGCAGATGTCTAGCAGATCCATGCAACCCAGAGACAACCCAAATCTAATCTACTCCTCTAAGCCTACGTGCAGCATTGCTGCTACCCACTAGTGTGCGGAGGCACGAAGGAGAAGGGGGAAAACACGTCGGGCTGGCTTTAAATACCTGCTTTTTTCTGTGTTTCTGTCACGGGCACAGAGGCAGCAAACTCAGAGGCTGGTCTGATGACGCTTGCTTATGGTGGGAAGAAGAAATTCAGAGGGCAGAAGACAGTGTGTCAGTCAGAGGGTGAAGCGGCGCGGGGATGGGGCAGGGCTCTGACAGGACTTTTTTAAGTGCCTGGCTGACTGAGGTGGCTTTAAAGCAAGGAGGGATTTTAATGCTTCTAAAACTCAGAAAGGGGGTGACAACAGGGTGTCTCACTTTGGGATTCTGACCCTGCTTGGGGTTACTGTGTCTCCTGCAAACGTGTGTCCCACCAGGAGCTCGAGGGTTCACCTCTTTAACAGGATGTTTTCCCTTGAGGTCCAGGTGAGTTAGATCTGCACCCTGTGGGGATGTCATAGTGTTTAAAGAAATACTTTACATTTTGCAGGGAAGAGGAGGAACGTCTCTGGCCAAAAGCAGATCAGAATTAAGCTGGGCCTTGATTCCCTATTGCTGGTCAAGGGCACAGGTGGACCTTTGTCATCAAACCCAGCATGTTGCCCAGGTAAGAGCAGGTCCCTGAGCTGCTGGGTGGCCCTAGCTGCCTTTTTATGTGGGACAGCCCCTCCAGGGACTGTCACCACTCTATGGTGGGACCTGGCTGTGCAGAAGCACAGGTGGGGATCTGGATGGGGACAAGGAGCTTGGAGCTCAGGCCTGACTGTATCCAGGCAGGGATCTGTCAGCTGGGATGCCATCTATTAATTTTGTCCCTTGCCCTTAGTTAATGAAAGCATGAGGAAAACATTTTCTCTGGCCAGGAAGCAGGTTTTGGAGAAGGAATAAACCCCAAGGTGCAGGATGTCTCTCAGGTCCCTCAGAGCAGTTTGGCAGGAGAGATTTCCCCCCACCACCCCCAGCCCCACGGATGCGTCCTGCCCACGCCAGATGTACGACACAAGGCAGAGCACTGCAAGTCAGACACAAGAGAGGCACTAAGCACATCACCCACATGTACACAGCTAAAAAACAGCCCTAAAATGTTGCTACAGGAGAGCATGGATAAAAATCAAATGACCCCAAGCATTTGGTGTGGATGGAGATGTGACCACTGCCCCTGTGAGCCCCAGGCAGGGGTGGTGGATGAACCTCCTCCTGCACAAGTACAGCATGGATCTGGGTGAGGAACACTTCTTAACAGAGCTGAGACTTCTACTTTGTTTCCAGGGTCACTCCAACTCCATGGAAGTTGGTCATAAGCTCTCAGCTTCCTGATTAACTCCCCAAGCAGGGTACTTCCATGAATATATCTATATTTGCATAAACATGCAATCAAGTTTCCTCATCCCTTTGACTGGCTTCTGGCAGCTCCCCCAGACAGACTGTTACTAACATACTGTGGGTGTAAAACGTCCTCCTGGGAAATATCAGGCCCTGAAAGCATGGCAAGGGGAGGAATGCGTGTCTAATTCCCCTGTGAGAAGCTTAAAAAAAATGTCCTGCTGTTAAGTTTTATCTGCTCATTTCCAAAAGACAAGCGAAAACGCCGTCTCCTTGTTCACAGGGGGAGGGAAGGAGGAACCCCCAGGAAAAGGACAGAAGTTTTCCTCCACGGGGTGATTTTGGAAATTAGGAAAGGATGTTTCTGGCACGTGTGTGTGAGTTGCAGCCCCACATGCTCCCTGGCTGCTTGTACAGTAGCTGCCTGGGGAATGTTGGCAGGAGGTCAGGGATGGAGCAGGATGGGGTGCAGTTCCCCTCTCCTTCCAGAGAGATGTGTGGTTTAACTTTATTATGGGACAGTAAAATCTTCCTTGCCTTCCTGCCCTGCCTTGTGGTGGAGCTGTAAGAGAGCACCTCTTGCAGCCGTGCCAGCCCTGTGCAGGACAGCATTGCCAAGTGGCTCTAGGACGGACGGATTTTGAAAACCTTCTGTTTTTAAAAAACAAGAAAATTGAGAGGAAAAAAAGGGAAAAGCAATGGTTCCCCCACATCCAGTCCTGGCTTTACTTCTTGCTGTCCTGATGGTAACAGAGGGACAGCTGGTGAGGTGGGACAGCAACCCGTGGGGTGGTTGTCTCTTGACTTTGAGGTGGACCTGCTGTGGCTGTCCCTGCTTACAGGGACCATAAACCTTGCTCCTGGCTCATGTTGGACAGGAGCTGAATAGAGATAACAGCAAACCAGAGCTGCCTGGAGGCTGGGAGATGTGAAATGAGTCAGGGTGATTTTTATCCATGTCTCTTTATCATCATCCTACAGAGCAGATATCCAGGGCCACCGACACGGCAGTCCCACGGGAAGCAGCTGAAAAGAGGAGCTGGGAAGAGTCCTGGCCTCCAGGTGAGGCAGCGAGCGTGGCACCCACCTGGCTGGGTGGTGGTGGCTGGTAGGGGCGTGGTGGTGGTGGTGGTGGTGGTGGTTGAGGTGGTGGTGGTGGTGGTGGGCGTTGTTGTGGTGGTCGTTTTTGCAGTGGTGGTTTTTGGGGTGTTTACCCGCTGCGGTCGCTCATACGCTGACAAGCAAAGAGAAGAGGTGGGAGGCACTTACTGGGGGGAAAGGAGGGTTTCCTTGCCAGCCTGCACTCCCACGAGGCTGCTGCTGCTGGGCTGAACTGGTGACTGATTTCTCAGCATGGTCACAACTGGGGCACTGAGAGGATTAAGGCGACGGCAGCTCTATGACACACATGAGTGTGTATGTGTGTGTGCAGGGGCTGGAGGCTGTGCCTGTATCAGCTTACTCTGTTGGTGCAGATATTGGCTTAAATACTTACAGCTCTATCATAAACTAATTGCCAATTAAGCTGAAAAGGGGAAATGAAGGCATGTCTGGGCAGGGGTGGGGTGAGGTGCAGGCGGAATGAACTCCCAGCCCAAGCTGTGCTTCCACTGCCCAGTGTCCACGTGCCCAGCTGTGCTCCTTACCCAGCACCATTCCCTCCTGACACCCCCAAACTACTCAGCACCATCAAAACCAACCAGGATCACTGGCACCTGTTCATTTCCACTGGCACCCTGCAAATTAAAGGATGTTTCAGGATCAGGGAGCCCCCGCAGAGCTGGGCAGGAGCCACCCCGAGTGTGGCACCACAACAGCCCGAACTGAAATAACACTCAAACACAAATTCCTACTTAACTTACACCTGCTGCCCTCCTGTCCTTGTTTGTCCCACTGCTTCATGCAGATTATCATGCTTAATTTCATAATAGCCCTGAGCTAGTTTAAATACTTAATTTAGGTCACTTCTAGTCTCCTGTGCAGGCTAAATAATCTCTCCTTAACTGGCCTTGGACACAAATCCCTCCTGTCCACCTCCTGCACATCGCTCCCAGCACCCCCAAAGCTTCTCCCCAGCAGCAAATTTTGATGGGAAACTCTTTCCAGTGAAACAAAGGTAGAGCTGAGGATGCCAAGATTTGTTAAGGGAGGAAAAAAAGAGTTATCAAAATGGTTTTGACCAGGAAGGTGAAGAACATTTTGGACTGTTAAAACATTTATTTTTTCTAATTCTAAATTACTGAAGGGAGACTTTTAATTTTCATTTGAAAATTTTAAGCATTTAACTGCTTAAAATCTAAATATGGTTCATTTACCCAGAAAACCTGTCCTCCGCTTGTCAATTAGGTGCATTTTTCTTAATTGCATTTGCATTTCTCTGAAACTCTTTCTCCTCCAATTCTTCCCACTTGCCTGCAAACCAAAGAATTCATTATTCATTCAGCTCTCTGATTTGTTTCTTCTGGAGGGGAATTCTGAGCCACAAAATTCAAACCCAGGCTTTCTGCTTACCCAAAACTCCAGGCTCTTTGATATCAAACTACCTCCAGCTTTGTTAAATAAGGAGTCCTCTCATCCCATCAATCTTGCAGCAGAAATCCCCACTGAGCTCTGCTGCCTTTGCTGCCGACACTTCACAGACATATGTTCATACACATACACGTGTACATGCAGATGTACACATGCTCTATATGTTTTTTTACTGATAGCCCAAGGTGACCCAGACTGGATTCTATGCCAAATAATTCACACCCAGCTCCTTCTCAGAGCAGAATCCTGCAATCCTGGAGGGGTGGGGGGAGCTCACAGCGAGTGCTGGTGATTTTGAAGAGTCTTTTTTTATTTCCTTTCCGGCTGCCATACTAACGAACCTCATGGGGGGAAACCATGCCAGAGGAAGAGGCAAAATGAGGCTCCTGAAGTCAAAGGAGGAAAATGTAAGACTCTTTGACAAGACAGAAAATGAGGCACAATTAGGGAAGACTTATTGCCTGGAAAACGATAATGGACAGAAAATAACCATATTTCTTTCTCCTAGTGACATCCACAAGGACCATGCACCGAGGTGTTAAATGCCAGCATTTCAGTTTGGGTTTTACTTACTGCCAAAGGCTGAGCCTGCAGCTGCACCTGGAAAAAAGAAGAAGAAGCCCAGTCACTGGAAGCAGGGCACCACCAACTCTCTTACCAGCAGGTCACACAGACACACAACCTTGGACCAAACAGCAGTTAATTAGTGGGGGTCTTGCTCATGGGCACATCGGTTTGCTGCAACAAACAGCTTAAAAGCTGCTTTTGTCAAACCACAGAAGCAACCAGACAGTGCTCTCTGGGGTCTTGGCATCTCAAGCCTGTCATGTGGGGAAGGAAAACCAGCGTGGCCTTTGCTGATGGTTTTTTCTCTAAATCATTTCCTTGACCTGCCCTTAAAGCCCAGCAAAGGACAAGCACATCCTCTGAGGCTCAGTGGGCTAAGGACAAGCTGTAGGGACTGAACCAGTTCTCAGTGAGCAAGAAGGGCTGGACACTCTTCCCACTGCAGCATTTGCTCCACAGGACACTGCAAAGGCACCAGCTCCAAAGTCCATCCAAGGACCAGCTTCTGGCTTTTGGCCCTGCTCCTCCCTGCTGTGGGTAAATCACGGAAAGTCTCAGCTCTGCATGAATATAAAGCACAGGAGCAACAACAGAAGAGGTAGGACTACCAAGAGGAGAGGGCTTCAGAGAACTGCCTCTGCTGCAGAGGAAGAGGATGTTGATGTGGGGAAGAGGAAGCAGCAGAGAGAGTTGGGGTGGGGAGGAGGAAGAAGACTGAGTGACAGATGGGAAGAGAGATGAATGGGAGAAGAGCAAGCAGAGGAGAAAGAGAAATAGGAAGAGACACAAGGAACGGAGGGGAGGGAGAGAGACAGAACAGCATGTCTGTGCCTGTCAACACCAGAAACTCTCCCAGGCTCCTTTGAAGCAATGCAGCCGCTTGGTGGGAGCTGACAAGCTCGTTCCCTTTCAAAGAACCTGCTCGTCTACCAGCCCTGGCACACACAAAACATTCCTGTCACGGCCTTCGGAGCCTGAATTTCAGCTTTGATCATCTTAAAGCACATGAATCTTTCAAAAAAATTTGGGGGGTGGGAGGGAAAAGGTTCTCTTTGGCAATGCTCAAAGCTGCTGCTTGAAAGGCTGGAGTGGCTACCGTGGCTCCGTGACATTTAAACAAGTCTGCTAATGCGGACTGGACAGAAACCCAGGAGGAACCGGCCCATCTGTGATGTTTCCTGCCCCAATTCCCCTGCTCGAGCGATGCTGGGGATGGATCCTCCATCCCGCCTGCGCGCCTTTGCTTCTGTCAGAGCCTTGTTCCAGCAGCAATTGGATGAGACTGGAGCTGCGCAGAGGGACCGGAGCTCGCGGCGCTTGCCTGGAACACTGACGTGCACAGAACAGGATCCAGGAATCAACCTGCACTGCTACTCCTACTCCCCAGCCAGTGCTCTGCTGTGGGTAACGATGCTTTCTCTAACGGACAATAATTTGCATTGCCACAAAGCCATGGACCTGTATCTTGGCCTGAGGTCACCCTCCCTATTCCTGACCATCATTTAGGCTCATCACTCATCTACCAGCAGCCAACACACCACCTCTGCATCCACCAGATCCTCTTTCATGTCTCTGTGTACAAAGACAGGGGTAAATACCCGCTTCCCTTTCGAAAGCTGAGCATCCTGCACCGATTCCAGTCAGAGAAGGACATGATGAGACCCTGCTCCCATCTGTGGGTGTTGTGCAGCCCAAGGCGGGGTGCACAACCAGCCAGGGCTGGCTCTCTGCAGGTTACTTACATGCATTGGGGGACCCGTTAGGGAGAGGCAGGTAGGATCCTGCTCGCCAAGACCGGGAGCGAAAGTTCTTCTTGCACTTGCCGCAGTCCTGCCCCGTGGTGTTGTGCTCACACTCGCACTGCAGGCTGCCCTCTTTGAAGGTGCACAGGTTAGCGTGGAGGTTGCATTTACACCTGGAGGAGGAAGACAGGGAAGAGCTGTCAGGTGTCACTGCTGCTCCTCTTTGCCCCCGGTGTAGTGCTGAAAATGTAGTGCTGAAGCCAGGCTGGTCACCCCCTTTCTGTTCCTTCTGCAGGACTTATCACTGAACTCAGCTGTTTTCCCCAGGTATGTGCTGGAGTTATGATGTCCAATTTCTTGCCCAAGGTGCATCTGCTGTCTCTAGTCCAAGATGAGAGATGCTTTCCTCCCACCATCCGACTGCAGTAGCACAGACTTTAATGGTAAGTCAATGTCTCCAACTGAGACTCCAGGAAGGAGTCACTCACATTTCAGGGCTGTTACAGAAATCTGGGTGATTACCCTTTTACTGGGAGGCAGTCTTGGACTTTAGATGGAGGAGCATGGCCAGCACCGGTGGGACTTGGCCCTTGCCCCTTGTGATAAAGTCAGCAGTGTTTCCTCCCGTGGTGTGAAGCTGCACAGCACAAACCCTTTTCCCCAGCCTGCTGTGACCAAAATAACACAGAGAGCAAGTCACCATCAGAATGCGCCTCATCAGAGAAGGCAACAACTAAAACCACTATTCAGCAATTTGCAAACATTAAGAAACTTTTAATGAGCAGTAGTGCAGTATGCAGGGAATAATTATCTCTGTGCACAATAATTCCTGTTGCTCACACTCCGGAGGTGACTTGCGCAGAGCACAGAGACTGAGCCCATAACTCACACGTGGCTCTGGTGACTCCTGGGCCCGAGCTCAGACCATCAGACAGAGACTTTGGGGACCAAAACATCTCATTTCATTCCAGACAGTCGATCCCTAGCCCAGCCCGATGCTTTGTGCGATAATTTACACTCTCAGAAGCAGAACCATTAGGAAAACAGTAACGCTGAGCCTTTTGTGCACGGGAGAAATCTGATGGGGCAACACTTTGTTTTACAGGGCTGAAGAGATGCAGAGCTGAGGGAATGAGCCACATGCAGAGAAGACACAGAAAACATGGCCTGCTGCTCCTTGTGCTCTATCTGCACTGGGATAAACAGCCTGGATTAGGCTGGGAGCTGGGAGCTGGTGCTGCGCATGCCCCCCAGCTCCTGGTGCCTCTCCCCCTCTCCCTTGGAGCCCCCAGAGAAGCTCCCCAGCCACCTGCCTGACCCACCAAGGCTGCCTTTGCTGTGCTCTCCTCACGCATGGCTGGATAAGCTGACCTCATGTATGATTTTTCCCCCCCCCTCCCCTCCCCGTCCTTAATTCTAGCAAACCCCGCTCAGAGGCTCAGCATAAGCTGGATGAACGATCTCTCTCCCCATCTTACAATCCTGCCCTGTCTCTGACCAAGCAGAGGAGGGAATTTTGCAGTTTCTAAAAGGGAGGAAGGAAGAAAACGTGTTCTAGGGGGCAGAGGCAGACACACTCAGCATGCTCCACTTGCAACTGTGTTTTAGTGAGAGCTGGAGATGCCGTGTCACGGCTGAAAGCATTAACAGCCTCCAAGCATTGGTGCTCTGGGAGCAAGTCACAAATCCAAGCATCCAGGGGGAGGAAGTGGCTTTGGCTGGTACCTACACAGGAGGGAGGCTGAATTTCAGATGCTCCGTGTCCCCTCTGCCTCTGGTGAGGAAGGATTTTGGCTGAGCTGTCCCAGCCCTGTGGCAGAGGTGATGCCCAGCCCCAGAGTGCTGCAGAGCCTGGCTCTGAATTATTCAGTGTCCACACAGCGTGGCCTCCTTCTCTCACTTCAGAACGAGCAGACGAGAGCAAAGCAGGCAAGAGAGTGGGTTAAAGCAGGTCAAAGCCTCACTGCTGCTGCTCTGGGCCCAGCCTGAACAGAGCAACAGCTTCTGGGAGCTGCAGCTCTCCTCTCTCCTCCCTCCTCCTGTGGTGGGAGCGAGGGGATGGGACCAGCTCCAGGGCACAGCATCACAATCCAGCTGAAGGCAAGTTTAAGAGCCCCAGGGGAGTGGGTACGAGGAATGCAGGGACTGTCATGCCCCTTGTTGTCCCTGAAGGTTGGGATGACGTGGAGGGTAGTGCTTGGCTCCAGTCCTTGACCCTGCAAGTCTCACAGTGGGAACAGCAGCCCTGGGGGGCCACCACCTGGTCTCTGAGGTGGCCTGGGAAAGCCTCAATAACCCCCTCCACACATAGCACATCGTTGCTCCTGGCATCCCCCACCAAGAGCCAAGCAGATGTTTTGAGGTGCTTCTGGCTCCAAGCTGCTGCAGTGCAGGAGGGCGAGACCTGTTAATTTGGCTGCAGCTACAAAACCTTCACCAAGCAGTGGGACCCAGACTTCTTGCTCTAGGGAAAACAAGAGCAGTCAGATGTGTCTGCTCATACACACACACTGCTCACTTGCTGCTGAGGTGGGCTGGGAGCTGAGCACCAGCTCCTGGGACAGCCCCAGCTGCCTCCTGCCCTGGCCAGTGGGATGGAGATGGGGTGGGTGCTCAAGGACGTCCCCCAGCCACTGCATGTAGGTGTGATGGAGCTCTGCTCTTCCCAGAGAAGATCCTCACTTCCTAATTGGTGTAAACAAGGAAAACTAAGTAAAGAGAAAGCAGAGGCAGACATTCACCTTGCCTGCCTGGGCCCAGGTCACTGATTTTTCTCACTTGCCCTTTGCCACCGTGCAGAAGTTTTTTTATCCAAAGGATCAATTTTACCAGGGAATTGCTTTCTGAATTTGACCTTTGAGGATCATCAATCTAAGCAGGGAACTGTAACCCCAGCAGGCTGACCCCTCAGCACAGCACTTTTCAGCCCAATCAATCAGGCTGCATTATTTAATGGCCAACAGCCGAGCACTGTTAGCCAGCCCTGATTGCCAGCCCTGTTTTGGGGAGAAGGTTTTTGCATCCCAGCCTTCCTGCTGCTTGGGCTCAGAGGCTCATCTTCAACCCCTTCTTCAGGCTTCTCTGCCTCCTTCTCTGGGCCTGCAGCCCAAGGACATGTGCTTGTTGATGGTCTGTGCACAGCCAAGACTCAGCTGGCAGAGACTGGAGTAAATGGCATTAGCCCAGTCCCCTGGGTGGGAGCTGCTAGTCCTGCCTGCCTCTGCCCGTCTTCCTCGGCGGCCAGCCACGGCAGGAAGGAGAGGATGAAGGGAAAGGTTAGGAGCTACTTAGCAGTGAGGCTTAAATAGCAGGCTCGGGGCAGACACCTGCGCCGTGTCCTGCAGCGATGGCCCCGCTCCAGCCCCGGGGCTGCTCCAGCAAAGTGCTGGTTGCAATATGGTCTCTCTGGCTCTGGAGGGCTGAAGAGCCAGGAGTGTTTCTCCTCCAGCTTGTGGGTCAAGGCACACACTGACAGTGCTGTTTCTCAGTGAGCATTCAGAGCCCATGGTGGGGAAGAGCCCGAGGAGAGCAGCCCCAGAGCACACCTGTGAGCAGCACCCATGGCCTGGGGACACCCATCCTGCACTGGGTAGCAGGTCACACAACTGCATTGTGCATTAAACAGAGACTGGCTCACACTGTTCCCAGCAAGGGAGGCTGGGGCACTGTGTGGCCCAGGACGTTACAGTTTGCACAATGGGGTATTTAGGAGCTTATTTTAGTGCAGTTGTTCAGCTGCTGCCTTTCCTCAGAGTGGTGCAGTGCGATCTGATGCTGCCAATGCCTCCACCAGGGAACATCACGGAGCTTGGAGCGCCAAGGAAAGTTTACAGGAAAGTGTCCTTCTTTTTTTTCTTTTCTTTTCTTTTTTTTTCCAGCCATAAAGAACAGTTTCCTGCATTTCTCCAAGTCAGCATCCTGGAGGTCACAGCAGTGAGCGGCTGGAGAGGTGTCTGGTGCCAAGCCCACGTGTGAGGGAAGGAGATGCCCATGCAGAGGAAGGGGGTGAGTGCAGAAGCCATGCTGGGATTGGGAAAACAGCCCCTTTCCCTGAGCTTTCATTAATAATGACTTTTGAAGTGATTTTAAAAAGTCCCCCCAGCCCTTTGTTTTCCTTCCAAGGATTCTTATGTGTTTTACAACCCCTCTTTTTGTCCATAACCCCACTTGCAGAGCAGGGAAATAAGGCAGAGAAAGGCAAAGAGCACCTCCTTATCCCTCTCCCTCCCCATGGGGTGCTGGCACCCCCCTTCAGGACTGATGCAGTGACCGCACTGCTGTGTGGGGTAGGGCTGGAGGAACCACTTGCTGGCTGGAGACCCAGAGAGCTATTCTGTCCCCTTGCACCTTCCACCGAGTTCCCATGGAGACAACACTGCCCTGAGCTCCTTAAAAAATCCTGGGACAGGACACGGAGCAGCAGAAGTCCACTACAGTGGGCTACCATCTCCTTTCCAAGTCTCCTTCCAGCCCAGCCTGCACATTCCTCTCCACCCTGTGCTCACCATGAGGATGTTGCCGTGTGTCCCCAGGGATTCTGTGGAGACTGGTCCCCTCCTGCTGGTTTCTGAGATGTTGGGCTCCTGCTTTTCACCCTTACCCGTGTGGCTTTGCCCCCCTGCTCCCTCTCTGCTCCCTGAGCTGGTGCTGGGGAGAGGCAGCGCTCAGAGAGCTGCTAATGACTGCCGGCCAAAGGAAGGCTTATCAGAGCTTCCCCTGAATTGTTTGCTCTCACTGTAATTGATGAGCCTTTAATGAGTCTCATGGGACGATGTGTTTGAAGGGAGCTCTTTCCTCTCCATCCCCAAGGAAAATGATGTTTCAACTGATCTCGGCTCTCGGGGAAACATGAATAACTCTTTTCCATCTCTCTATTGTCATCCCCAGCCGTTGCTCTCAGCACGCTCCAGCAGCTGCCTGGCCATCACTTACCCACTTTTACCTGCTCCTTTGCAACTGTTTTGGCAGCTCAGCAAAAGCAGGGAGCAAATCTTTTGGGCAAAGCATAACGGGTGCTGAGCTTGGATTGTTTCTGGCCCATCTGTGCGTGTGGAAACAGGTAAAAATAGCTTCTAATGGCTGGGCCATGGAAGAAGCGCAGTCCCTTTGTGGGGAGCAGTTATATGAGGATTTGTCTTGCTGGGAGATTGCTCTGGCAGAGGTTTGCTATTGCCAGGCCTGGAGCAGGGCTGAAAGGGCTGAAGAAGACAAAGGTGGCTCATTCATCCCAGGAGCAGGACTGGGAGCTTACTGGAGCCTGTGGTCCAGGGACTGAAGGGCAGGAAAAGCCATTTTAACATGTTTCTTTCAGCTTGAACCAGGGCGAGAGGCTTCTGGGTTTCACTGCTTTGTGCAGAGCCAAAAAAAATGAAAAAAAACACCCTGAGTTCGGTCAGAGGGACATGTGAGTGGGTTATTTTCCTTGTGGGTTTTTACTTTTGGTTGTGTGGCCGGGATGGAAGGAACCCTCCTCGTGCCCTTCAAAATGGTTTGAGGTTTGGGTTACAAAGATGAGACAATTTAAAAGATGCCAGAGTGGAGAGCACGCTAGCTGGCTGTTCCCATCCGAGAGGCTATTTATTTTAAATAAGTTGACACTCACCAGCTGTCAAGATCCTGCTGACTGGTGGAACATTATTTACATTCAAAGCTGTCTTAAAAAAGCAAACACGAAACCAAACTTCCCCATTAGGGGGTCGGGCAGCAGAAGGGAGGAAGGGTGAAGAGGACATCACACGGATATGTGAACATAAATATTTGCAGAGTAATGTGTATAAATGCTCTTGGTCTTTCTCCTGGAATGCAATAATGCCTGCAATTGAGTTCATTGGCCAAATTGAATTTGGGCTCCTGTAGAAGTCTCTTTATATTAAGTGCTTTAACATACATCACCTTCTCAGTCTATCGATGAAATCCTATTATCCGCTCAGGGCCGGACGCAACTCGGCAACAGAATCGGAGGGGAAATAAAAACCCTCACAAACCGAAGCCAGGAGCAGGTAACAGGACCTTGGGCATCCGTCTCTGGCTATTGACAAAGCGTCAGGAGCTCTGGGGGAAGGAGGAGCTCTCTGGGTTTCTCTCTAACTCCCTCCCTCCCTCTCGCTCTGCAAGTTTCCCCTCCGTTGTTCTGCGGTGGGAGCAGAAACCTTCGCAAGACTCGAGCAATCAGTTGCTCTGCATTAACTCAATTTAACTATCTGACCAAGAGCAAGATTTTGCTTGAACTCAAGCTAATTCCAGCCTGGAGGAGTGCCAGGGAAATTCAGCCATCCAGCTCCCAGGGGCTGCCCAGCGTGGAGGTGAGGACGGGCCGAGGAACACGGCGCACCATTGGCACAGACTTGGCCGTCCTTGACATGAGGATGCTGCTACCTCTTGGGACCTGAATTCTGTCTGCCAGGAGCTGCAGGGGAAGGAGCAGGGACAGGCACAGGCAGTGCTTGCCCTGGTTTTTGTGGCCTTCCCAAAGTTGCTGAGTGTGGGCGGCAGCTGGCCCAGGGCTGCAGGGGCACTGGGCAAGTTCTTGGGAGTTGTTTGGGTGAGCCTGTGGCTATTTTGGGGGTGATGCTCCAGCACTGTGGCTGGGACAGCTCAGCTGGGTAAGCCCATGCTCTCACAGATCACCCCAGGTCCTGCCTGTTCCCCTGTGGCAAAGTAGCAGCAGTGCAGGTCCCACCCTGCTCCCCAGGGAGAGATGCTCAACAGGGACATCGGCCATCACACAAAATCCAAGACCCTCAACAAGAGACTGTTCCATGGACCAAACCTGCTTCTTTTCTCCTTTCTAGAGACAGCTTTGCTGGAGAAGCCAAGATCAGCTGGAGGGTCTCCAACAACTTCAACAGAGCCAGAAGGAGGAATGTCCAAGCAGGGCAAAGCAGCCCACATGCTGCCAGGATGCACTTTGCTCTGGCACCCCTGGATTGAACTGAGGTACAACTGCAGGGGAAGTGCATTGAGCTGCTTCAATGTGCTGGCCAGGAGGGCAGAGCAGGAGACAGTGAGCAGGCCAAGCAGAAACTGCTTCACCTTTAACAGCAATGCAGCATCGAGCACAACTGACCAACATCTCAAAACTGACCATGAATGCAGAAAAATACATCCGTTGCATGTGGGTACCACTGACAATCAACCAGCTCCATTTATTGCAGGAGGTGCTTTTGGAGATGGCCTTGATCCTCCAGGTCTGGTGTCCCTGATCCTGGCTGTTGGAAGACTGTGCAAAGTTGGTCTGCTCCACTAGCACAAACTCTCCAAGTCACACTCCTGAAGAGGCACCAAGAGCACACAAGAGGAAAGAAGGAAAAGAAGGAGGGGAGCACAAAGGGCCTTTCCCTTCAATTCTTTTGTGTAACCAAAGCAGCAGCCAAGGAAACCATCAGAAAAGCAAGAAAAGAGGAAAGGAAATGCTGCTACAAAACTGGAAACCTCATCTTGTTGGTCCCTCTTGGGCCTGAGTGCAGCCTGAGAGGAGGCACTGTTCCATGGAGCTGCTCAGGGATGAGGAACACTCCCTCCTCCTGCCTTCCTCCAGGGACTGCTCATCACCAGCAGGCTGGACAGACAGACAGACAGTGCATGCATTGGGGCAGGGGAGGATAAAGGAGAGAAATCCTAATATAAATCAGCCTAAAATTGATTCGCTTCTGCTCAATGTGATTTCTCCTAACTGGATCCACATGTCCCGGCCATGGCACATTAACTTCAATTACAGCTTATTAATGTCTCCGTGATGGAGCTTGGCCTGCTGAGCACGGCGGTGACTGACGTTATGGAGGGGAAAAAATTACTCCAAAGAGACTCAGCGTGTAATGGAAAGAGAAGCAGCGGCTTTCATCGCGCCGGCCCCGGCAGCCGGGGAAAGCTCATTCACCCGTTCCTGAGGAGATGACTGAGCTTGTTGCTGCACCGAGGAGAAAATCAAGCAATGGACAGAGATCTGTGGGGAAAGTCTTCCCGCTTCCCTTCCCCACCCTGCCTGGCACACACACACACGGCACACAGGCCAAGGGCTCGCTCGCGTCTATTCCTGTCCTGACTCTTCTGCGTCTCCAGTTACTCCGCGGATCAATAGGGACAGGATGGTAGAAGAAAGGAAAAAAAAAAAGAAAAGAAAAAGATACCAAGAAGAAAGAGAGTAAAAATAAACTGTCAGCCATGAACGGAGCAATGGACCCGGCTGAGGCTGTGGGAGGAGGAGATGCAGAGGAGACCCTGAAGCACCAGCCCATTGCACCAGCTCCCAGGGAAGAAGCAGTGACCCCCTGGAGTCACCAGATCCTCTGTCAAACTCTGGACCACCCCAGTCCATCTGGCTTCTGGGAGAAGGCAGAGAATTCATTCCCCTTGTCACCGTGTCCTTTGCTCCATCTCTTTCTGCTTTTCCCTAAAGCTCTGGGAGACTGTGGTGAGGGGTCTTTTGTGGTGGGAGGCTGAGGTGTGAAGGAAGGGGTGGGCTTGGATGGGGGCCCAGGAGCACATGGAGTGAGGGGATCACAGAAACCTCTCTGAACCCACCTGCCAAGGCTGCAGCAGGAGAAACTGCCCCGGCTCATGGTCTGCTCTGAGGGCAAAGTGTTTTACTCTTCCCTTGACTGTGAACATCAACTAGAAACGAGCTGCCAAGTGTCTCATCACCCCGTGGGCACTGCCAGCTGCTGCCAAAATCCCGGTGCTGTGCAGGGACAGAGGCAATGCCATGCTCTGACAGCATACACTGCTCCTCCAATGCCACACACCATGGCTGGGCATGGCTCCTCCAGCCTCCCAGGGCTGCTCACACCTCTGCTCTGCAGGTGGAATTTTCTGGCTGCTTTTTACCTCTGAGCCCTCATTTTTTCATAATCATCTTCCCTCTTGATTCCATGCCCCCTGCAGTGGATCCCTAACACCACTCCAATTTTATCTACGAACTTTCCTTCTGTTCCTCAAACACAGTCGTTCCCACATGCTGGAAGTGGCAGTGTGTGTCCATCCCCATCCCTGCCTACCCTTCCTCCCCCCTTCCCTGCACAGGGCTCCTGTCAGGCTCACATTGATTTCTCCTCTCTTCCTCTCAATAACCCATCCCTTGTTGAGCCATACACAAGATTTAATTTGGTTTTAGTCCCTGCACTGTAACTGGCTTTGCTTACAGCTGGAATTAGATTGCTTTTCAGTGAGAAACCTGCTTGCTGGGACTGGAATAATCACAGGAGCAGAGTTAATTCACATGAGGCTTCTCCATCTTATACACCACTTATCCACAGTTCCTCAGCTGGTCACCTTTTCCTGTCCTGTGCCCACCGGGGCTGGAAGAGTCAGCACAGGACAGGCATCGACCTTTTCCCTGTCCAAGCTGTGTCCCCCTCTCCTGGGAACCATCCCAGCAAGCTGGGAGAGCTGGAGCAGTGCAAAGCTGGGTCTTGCTGCAGCTCAAGACTTGGGAGTTTGGGCTGAAAAAAAACAGATTTCATAGTTTTCTGTGTTCCCAGCCAAGGAAAAGCCCTGTCCTCCCAGAGGCCCTGCTGCATGAGAGGAGTGGGTCAGGCAGCTCGTGGTGAGTGGAGCCAAGAGGGAAGTGGAGGCGAGCGGGAGCCGCTGCTCTGCAGCAGCCGTGGGCAGCCGGCCACGCCGGCACAGAGCCAGTGCCAGGGGGAGGCTGCCAGGAACCAGCCAACAAACCCCAACCTGTCTCATCCTGGCCCCAGCTAAAAAGCAGCATTGCAGCTTCCACCGGGCGTTCACAGCCCGGCCCTCCCTTGCCAGCCCTGTCCTTGGGGTGCAGGTGGCTGTGGAATCTTGGATGTCTCAGAGAGGTTGTGACACGCCCCCCCCTCCCTCCCCACCCCAGCCATGGGTGTTTGAAAGGGTTTCCCTCCCCCCGCCCTAGTTCTTTTCGCAGAATTTTTTTGGATTTTAACCTCTTGAACCGATGGCTGCTACTATTAAATGGTGTTAAACTTGGCCGGTGAGCTCAAAAGCTGGTGAGGGATTGGGTGGGGGGGAAGGAGGGCAGCCAACAGCAAGGTGCTGGTTTGGGGAGAATCCTGTCAGCATGGCCTGAAATCCAAAGTACTGGAGCAACAAGTGCTGCCCAAGCCAGGCAGGGAAGGTAGAGGGAGGAGGAGGAGGATCACATTCACAGGACACCAAGAGTACTTTACCTCTTTGAAGCATGAAGTATCCTGCAGCTGCTGCAGGAGCAGCAACAAGTCCTTGGTTATCTGCAGTTATGTCAGTGCTTGGAAGCCAAAGGTCATTGCACAGGCACTGACATCAAACCTTTAGTCCTAATTTACCACCTTCTAGGCTGAAAACTCTGTGTCCCTGTTACAGAGTCTAACCAGCCTGGACAAGTTGATACACCAGCTCCAACCCTTCCTGCCAGATGCTCTGGTCAGTGTGGGCTTTGGCTGGGGTTTGATCCCTGTGGTTTTGCCACTGCTGTCAGTAACACCAAGTGTCCCTGTGGGCAACTGGGCCACCCGGGGAGGAGCAGGGCCACAAAAGAAGGAGCAGGGGACAGGACTGGCTGTCACTGGGGTGGAGGTGATGGCAAGGCACTTGCCCTTTTCCTTGCCTTTGCCTGCTTTTCTTCCCTTCCACCCTCCTTACTTTGCTATTTTGCTGCATCCTGAGCTGGTTTTGGACTGTGGATATTTAGTACACCTGGCAATGCTTCTTATGGGCAGCACATATCTACACAGAAGCACCTTGCACTGAAACCTGGGCTCTGCCACTCCTCTGCCCGTGTGCCTGAGCCTCTCAGGGCTTCTCCCTGAGCAATGCCAACGGTGGGCACCCCAACATGCCACCAGTCCAGCTGAGAGCCACAGCTGCTCGTCCCAGACAGGCGACCACACTGTGAGAAAGACCCTCACCGCTGCCTCCTGCCTACCCTGGTGGGTGGAAGGGGCTCTCCCATCCCTCACAGCAGCTTCCTTCCCCTTGGAGCCTGTTCAAAGCCAGCCTCAGTGGCACCTGCAAAACATTTCTACTTGCAAGTCTCAGTAGCAAACAGTTTGGAACTGATACAAACGGCTCCTCTGTCGCTGTGGTGATGCTTGTTAGCACGGGGTGGGTGATGGGGAGATTTCTCCCCTCTCGCCTGTAAGTCTCGCACAAGCTGGATGGGAAATCAGCCATCTCGGCACTTTTCCACCTTACTTTGCTTTTTCAGTTGATGTCATAACGTAACATATGGCACTATACAGAGAAATTAAAAACAAAACCCAGGAGAAACACCCCCCACCCACCTCCCCTGCCCCAGATCTGTCTGGGGGGTTTACCCTCACCCCAAACTTCCTCTGCTGGAGCCGAGGCTGCTCAGGGGGTGCTGGGCTGACTTGGGATGACCCATCCTGCTTGTACTGGCAGTGAGCTGGAGTTTAGTGGGATGAGCATCATTCCTCATCCCCCAGATGCATCAGCATCACCCCTGGGACTTCTGGCTGTGTTTGCACAGCTGGGGACAGGGTATTGGGAGGGAATTCAGACCCCGACTGTCCACCTAAGCCATGTCCCACTTTCCCCAGCACCGGCTGCAGGAGGACACAGCCCCTCTCTCAGACACAGCCTTGGAGGTGCCCCAGCCGTTCCCTGCAAGGACACATCTGTTTTATTTCCAGTGCTGCCCTGCCTGGGGAGAAGGGGTGTCAGAGGGAGAAACACTGTTTGCAGAAATGCTGATGGCTTAGTTTACCAGCAGTAACTTCTCATCCCTCAGAGAAGAGATGCCCAAAGAAATACAGCAGCCGTTACCTGCCGGTGACTTCAATGTTGGAGACGGCATAGAAGTACTTGTACAAGTTCTCCCTCTGCACGTAGGTGCCCCCCAGGGCGGGTCTCAGCAGCCTCATCCGCAGGTCAGTCACGGTAAAGAAGTCCTTGAGCCCTTTGGCGCTCTCCAGCCGGGTGTACAAGTTGTCCATGTTCTTGAGGTCGGGGCCAGCAAAGATGGCAAAGCGGTCCCTGACCTCGAACCGGACGGTCTTCTCTTTCTTGGAGCCCGCCCAGCGGGAATACTCCTCCGTGCAGAGGACCCTGTTGGCACTGGTGGTGGAGAGGTCTCGGACCCTCCGTGCTGGCATGCTGAAGGCCTCCATGCAGTCATCTGCGTAATACTGGTACGGGTGCCAAGTCCTCCCGTTGTCCAGCGACTTCTCCAGCATCATGATGGTGGGGCGCCCGTACTCGAAGGTGATCACGATGTCGTCCGTCAGCTCGATGCTCTTGTTCCAGGACAGGGTGATGTTGGCCAGCAGCGGCTCCGGGTACCGGCGCCACGTCACGCTCTGCCAGTACGTGGCCAGCCCCTCGTCCTCGCTGTCGAACATGAGTTTGGGCGGGTGGGCCAGGTCCGGGTTGGAGGCGTCGCACTCGTCGCTGCACAGGTACGGGTTCTCCTGGAACAACAACAACGGTCACCGGGGAAGAAGGCAAAGCCTGGGCATCGTGTGGGCACCGTCTGGGCATTGTGTGGGCATCACAGCCAAGCTCACACCGTTACCAGGCCCTGGATCTGGCTGCTTGTGTCAAACATTAACTGCTGGGCTGAACTGTAGAGTGCCACGGGCCTGGCCCTGGAGGAAGCTGTTTCTGAGAATGAATTTAAGGCAGAAAGATGTGGCTTTGCCTCCACTGTAAGAACGGCTGAGCTGTTTCCTTTGAAAGGCCCTCTGGGAAAGGGCTTTTCAATTTGGCACAGGGGCAATTTTCATAGAAAGTACCTTCCCTGAGATGGTCTCTGGGAAACTTCGGTTAAGCTTGGCCAATTTACAAGCCTACAGAAAGCTTTGCTCTGCCTTGGAAGAACTGCATGGCTAAAATCCCCCAAACACATCCCTGCCTCTCATGGCTCCTGATGCAAAAAATCCTGGGGACACACCATCCCCCCTGTACCACTGAGTATGGCTAGAGGAAAGAAAATAAATTTCTCCATCTCCAAGATGGGATAGGACTGAGGAGTAGCAGGGAGAGCAGAGATTTGTGCTCCCAGTGCCACAGTCCTCTCCTGCCTGCAGGGACCATGGAGGGAAGGATGGCTCATCCCATCCAGGTGAAAATGTCCATCACCTGCAGGCCTGGCAATGGGAGAAAAGGAACAGTCACCCCATTTTGCCCACAAATGACAGTGCATGGCCAAGCTGGAGTGTTTTGCAGGGACACATGTACACATCCATGTGCTGAGCTGCACCAGGACATAGTGTGAAGGTTGAAGCTTTGGACTTGGGCATCAGGGTTATTAGCTGTGCCAATGGGTTTATTCCTCATCCATATGTGTGTTAAAGCCCAACATTACTTGCCCTGCAGCTTCTGCCTCCAGGAGTGAGCAGGTGGGTCAGACCTTCCTTGGGGATAAGGCAGGTCTGTGTTACAGTGGGTACAAACCACAAATCAACTCTGCAACACAATGCAAATCTTTTTTGCATATGAAGCATCTCTTTGCTGTCACTTTACCTCCCTCTCAGACTCAAAATCCAAAGGGCTGGAGAGGGAGAGGCATTGGTACAACAGCAGGCTCTGCTGCAGTGGGACCCTTGTCAGGGAGGCAGAGGCACCTGGCAGAGGAGGAGGAGGTGATAAAGCAGCTGGAGCTGCTCAGAGCTTCTGGCTGGAGGTGAGGAGCCTGCTGGGGTGTGAGGTCTGTCCCTCCCAAGCACAGTGGATTTACAAGGTAAGACCGAGCCGGGTGCTGTGGTTTGGTTTGTGGGTGCCTTGTGTGTGGCTGGGCCATGGGAAGGTGCTGTTTGGGGGGATCAGTGTGTTCCCACCCATCTCTGGAGACCTCCTGCAGTGCTAGGGCTGTGGTGGGTGCAGGGAGCTCGTGTTGGTAGCTGGGGTCTCTGAAAAATGAGATGCAGGGCTGGGATCTCTGCAGGCTGGTTGTGTCCCTGGACTGGGAGAGCCCTGCTGCAGGCATGGGAAGAGGCTGCTCCTGTGTCACTGGCACTGGGGACTGACCCTGCACCGTGGCTTGCTTTGATCTGGGAAACTGCTGGAGTCTGAATGCTTGTGACCTGCTTTTAGGGTGCCCTGTGTATACCCCAGGCAAAGCAGAGGAGAGGAGCTGGCTTGTACAAATGGGGTGCAAAGGGGAGCTTTGGGGCTGTGCTTTGAATGTGGAAACCTCTGTGTAACACAAGGTGCTTTGGAAAATCTGTGCTTTGCCACTGCCAGCTGGGCAACCAAAGGTCTAGGGAACTACTCAGAGCTTCTCCATTCTGTGTCTGTAAAACGGGCCTTGGGTGCCTCCCCACAGCTCGGAGCCACGCGCTGAGCTTTGCAAAGAGAGCGGAGGCCACGGCACCCAGGAGCCCTGAAAAGCTCAGGAGGGCATAAATAATTCCGTGTTCAGAGCAGCGTGTGAGTAATGCACTGTAAATAAGGCAGGAGGCTGCTCCGTCGGCACGGGGGATAAAACAAAACAGCGAGGAACTGATCTGCACGTGAGCACCAGGATCGTCTGCAGGGGAGACAGCGACAGCCTTGGGGAGACAAGGGGACTCCTGTAAACACAGCACACGTTGTGTGTGTGTGTGCATGAGGCTGCCAGGGAAAGCAGATCAGAAAACAGGTCAACACTCAAACTGTTTTCAGCACTGTCTTGCTCTGACACGCACCTGCCTGATGGAAAAGCTGCGAGCGCTGTGCTGGGGTTTGTTCCTCCTGTTACAGCCTGAACTTGAGCAGTGTGTGGCTTTTGCCTCCTCTGTGTGTGCCAGGAGGAAGGGCTGGAACCAGGGCTGCTGAGCTCCAGTGTGGTGCCCACCCCGGAGCATGAAAGTTGATTCTGTGATTCTGGTACTGAATAGATGTGTTGGCTGATGTTTTAAAGGCAAGTGGCTGGATAGGTTTTATCATTGTTTTATTCGCAGCTGTGACAACTGAGCAAGGGAAATCAATGGAGTGCTCAGGCTTGCTTGGGTGGGGGAGGCTGAAGGGTGAGGGCACCTGCCCAGGTGCTCCCCACTATCCCCCCAAAGAGGGGGGGATGCCAGCTGGGGTGTGGTGGAACTCTGAGCCACGTTGGGGGGTCCTCTCCTGCCTCAACACGCTGTTCTGGAGTAGGGATTAAGAAACCCTGAGATAGTGACATATTTAATATGCTCTCCTGACTCGTCACGTTCAGAGGAATTGTTTACCTCTGCTAATGAGACACAGCTTCCTGCTGGGGGATGGAGCTGCCTCTCAGCGCAGCTTTACAGCAGTGGCTGATGGAAAAGGCAGAAAAATCCCCCTCAGCTGAAGTGCTGGGGGCTCTGTGAGTGTGTTTCCTGCGCTGAGGCAACATATTGTGTTGCAGTATGGTCCTACTGCCAATGTGGCCACACAGATGGCTTAATAGGGCAGTCCTGAAAAGACCATCCCTGAGGTCCTATTTCAGCACTTGTCTGAAGGAGGGTGCAGCAGTGCAATGTCTTAGTGGGCTCATGTGGAGAATTGGCTTGGGATGGCAGCAGAAAATTCCCTGATAAACCCGCCTTGCTGCTCAGAGTGGCTCTGTCTGAGAGGAGTCTGTGTCACAGAGCTGCCCTGGCTCTTGCTGTGCACCTTCCTTTCTCTGTGTGCAGCAGCCACTGGGGCTGCCAAAGCCCTTGAGCTGCTGTAAGATCAATCTCCACTGAATATTTGCCACATGAGCTGCCTCCAGCATGGCCACAGTGGCCACCTTCACCTCCAGGGCTATAATGCTCCTATCAAGGCTTTCTCTGGAGGCTTCCTTAAGCAGTGGCCAAATTGAACAAAGGAAGGACTCTGTGACCAAACCACAATAAGAAAACATTACCCAGACCAGCAAAGGGTGGCCAGGATGGGAGGTGGGACAGATTTCCCACGAGCAGTGGGGGAAGCAACCGAGTCTGACAAGCGTGATCCCTCTCCCAGTGTTCCGTCTGGAGGGACAGGGCTGGCCAGGCATGTCCCTGGCAGGGGATCTGGCGGGTCAGGAGCAGGGAGAAGCGAAGCCAAAACTCTGCCTGTCTGCCATATGCTTTGTCCCAGAGATGAGGGACTGGAGGTGCACGATCCCTGATGGCTCCCGTACATCCCAACCTGTGAGTGTGCCCAGCCCAGCAGGCAGCAACCCCAAAGATGCCTTTAACCACCCTCACGTTTTGCAGAGCCACATGGCTCGAGGGCTGCATGGTTGTCAGAGGGCAAACGCAAAAATAACCTCTAAGTGACAGTGCTGGAAGGTGGGGGAGAGCCTCAAAAGCCACCGAGTGAGTCACATCACTACAGCTTCCTCTGCTAAAATGAAGTGTTCCTTTTTGGGTTTAGGTTTATTGAATTGTCCTTCCTCTGCGGGATGCTCAATGCCTTTTCTGCCGGGGGGTGGTGGTTTGAAGTGAGCCAGGAGGGCAGGGGGGAGCGGAAACAGATGGCCATACTTTGGCTGCTCCCTTGGTCCTGGTAAGATCAGATATAGCACTATTGAAACAATTCCAGGTATTATTTTTGAATCTGGTTTCCTCCCCCAAGCCGTGTGTCCTCCAAAGAATCTGTCCAAAGTCTCATGATATTTAAGTCTTCAATCTAAAAGTCAGGATGCATTAGCCAGGCAAACTTGGTCTCAGTGAGCTTAAAATAAATCAGTTCACTTTGAGTCTCACGCTATTAAATCAGTCGTGAGCGTCCTCACGACAACTAGACATTGGAGGTTTCAGGCTCTCCAGCTCTTCTGGTTGTGCATTTCTTCAGGGTGCAACAAAGAGTGCTGCAGCCTTGCTTAGCCCCAGCTCAGCCCAAAGGGACAAATCTCTAGGGGACAAACTGCAAGAGCCTTGTTGAGGACATGTTGTCCTAAATAAATGGCATCATAACAAGATTGTGCCTCCACGAGGAAATCACAGAGTGGTTTGGGTTGGAGGGGACTTTTAAAGGTAATTTATTCCAAATAGGCAAAGACATCTTCAACTAGATCAGGCTGCTCAAAGCCCCATCCAACCTGACCTTGAATGTTTCCATGGATGGGACATCCATAATGTCTTTGAGCAACCTGTGCCAGTGTTTTACCACACTCACTGTAAAAGCTTTCTTCCTTATAACTGGTCAAATCTAACCTTTTTGCATTTAAAACCATTATCCCTTGTCCTATCACTACAATTCCTGATAAAGAGTCCCTCCCCATCTTTCCTGTGGGCCCCTTTAGACACTGGAAAGGACTCAAAGTCCTCCTTAGCAGGGCTGCTCTCAATCCCTTCATCCCCCAGCCTGGACTGATACCAGGAGTTGCCCTCACTCAGATGCAGGACCTTGTGCTTGGCTTTGTTGAACCTCATGAGGTCCCAATGGACCCACTCCTCGAGCTGGAAACGTGTCCCAGTCCTGGTGATTGCAGACCCAGCCCTTGGTTTTGCCTCCTCTTGGTTCCTGGAGTCTGTGCTGGGCAAAAATGCTGCAAAAGGGACTTTCTGAAGGTGGCAGCGGAGACTTGCTCCTTGAGGAGGATTTCTTAAGAAACAAGATCTTGGTTCTGACAAAGCACAATGACAGGAATCCAGGATGCTGCAGCAAAGCTGCTCCCCACCTTGCTGAAAAGGGAGGGAATGGGGGAAAACAAGCACAGTAAAAGGCCTCGGTTTTACAAAGCCCAGCTGGTTTTTAGGGCTCTTAATGAGCCCAAAAGTTTTTTTGCCTTCCCCCCCCCAGCAGATAATGCCATTTTTAAGCCTCACAGCATAAAATTATGTATTTTTGTAGGTGAAATTGCTTGATTAATCATTAAGCTGTTGAATATTTTAAACAAACTAGACATCTGCTGTGAATGGTGAAAGCTGCACAGAAATAAGACTGCAGCTTTTAGATCTCCGTGCCAAAGGGAAGCTGGAAAGCAATTGCAACCACTAGCTGCACAGTGAAGAAAAATAAGAATAATAACAATAATATTAAAGGGGAAATCAAAAACAAGAACCAAGATTTGAGCATGGAAAAATAAGTAGATGATGTAGGAGCTTGTACTGCTCAGCCAGGGATGCTCATCACAGCTCTCACACTTGGTGTGATGTGTTCAACAGTGTCTTAGTCCAGGGAACCCCTTCGGACTTCTTTTGCTTTTTGGGGTCTCTTCTGCTTATTGTTTAAGCCAAGGCCTCTGCTAAAACCCAGAGCACCCTGGGATCACTTGTTTTTAATTTTAGTCTCCTAATAAGAGTACTGACAAGGTCTCATCAACTTGGACTAGTCTTGGAAAACAAATTTTTTTTATTTTTCTTAATTGGGGGGGGAATCCTTGGCTTTTTATAGGAAGATTTTTATCGAAGGGGGAAAAATTTAAATATGTTTATTTGGCACAAAGACCTAAGGTGTTGTGTGGGTTTCTCTTGGGTCCTTTTTTCTGTAGTGGTTTTTTTTTTTTCAACTGTGAACTGGCTCTCAAACCCAACCAGAGACCTGGGGTGTCTCCAGGCTCTCCTGCAAGTGCTGATGATGGTTGGGACTGGGGGCTGTTTGATAGCCCCCTTCATAGCCTGAAGAGCCATGTCTGGCTCCCTTGACATGAGGAGAAGCAGGAGATGGCACAGGAACCTCCTTCCCTCCTCGGGAGTGCTTATGGCTGAGGAAACCTTGGTCTGGAACTCCATCTCCACCCAGGAGGGGACAATTCCCCTTCCATAGCACCCGCCCTACCCAGCTGTGATGCTTAAGGAGCTCTTGGGTGCATCCCAAGGCCCTTCTGGCTCCCTCAGGGCACCTCTGATGCTGCCTTTGAGTTTCTGCTCAAAGCTCAGCTGATGAGGTTCACAAAGTCCCCGCGTTGCCTCGCGCTGCAACTAAGCCCTGAAGTTGGTATCAAATTTCCTCCAAATCCTGCAAAACAACCATATCAGCAAAATCTTCACGTGCACCTGATCCCTCCTGCCCTGATAACATCCCTGCCGTGGAGCGGTGCCACCGTGGGTGTCCTGCAGCCTCCCCTTCCCTGAACAACCTGTCGCGGGAGGACGGATGGCCATGGGAGATGGGTGTCCCCAGCCCCAATCCCTGCCTCTCCTACGGGTGTTTGGGAACACACTGCCCCTCACAATACCTTATTTTCCCCCCTCCCTTTCCCCATCCAGCAGCAAATTGGATCCATTTGCTCCACAGGCTGCAGGGTGGAGCTGGAACAACCGTCCTGACACATTTGCTTTCCTGCTTTACACTCGGCTGAGTTCCCCCACTTCATGCTGGGATTGAGCTGTGAGGCTTCACTTCCCTTCCATCCCCTGTTTTCCTGACTCTGCCAAGGCTTCACAGGGATCTCTGTCCCCATCCTGGCTGGGCTGTAGGTTTGCTCTGGTGTCTGTGAGCACCGGAAAATCACCCACCGAGTGGGGAAGATGCTGTCCCTGATCCAGCTCCCCACAGACACCAAGTTAAACCTATTTTCTGCAACACAAATTTTTGACAAGGGTCACACTGAGCAATGCGTGTTTTGGGAAGCTTTCTTGGTTTTTTCTTCCAATAATTGCTCCAGGACGTGATGTTCTTTCCCAAACAGAATTGCATTTACCCGGGAGAAAACACAGGCTCACCCTAATGTCACTTCAGGGTGTTTTCACTCTTGCTGCTCCTGATCTGAGGGTTCAACTGCTCTGTCTGGATTTATGAAAAGACAAGGTGATTTTATGATCAAAAATAACATTTGTGAGTAATTAAGTCTCATGCTTCAGGGCATAAACCATAACCTGCCAGTGGCCGGGATGGGACTCCCAGAGAACTGGAAATACTCTCTGACAATTAATTTTCACTCTATTCATGGGCTGGGAGGGATCAGAGGGGTGAAACAGCCGTAATTAATTTACAGCGATTATTTCCAACAGCTGGCAAGTGGCATAACTCACTGCAGAGAGGGCTGGGAGCTCAGAGAGAGATGAGGAGGAATATGAGGCCCCTCTTGTGCCAAACACCCCACACTGGCCCTTCCCTGTGGGCCCAGGTGAAGGTCTGTGCCCTCCCTGCTCAATGCTCCAAGGAATATGGGAGGGCACTGGGAGCTGCCTGGCCAGGGTCCACTTCTCTTGCACTAATTCTCCCGTCCTCTGGTGCCCAAGTGGGCTTTACCTGCAACTTGGCAGTGACCTGAACCTGGAAAACATCTCGGGAACAGCTTTGCCTGTGCTTTTTTGGGATGTCTGTCAGTGTACAGGGAGGGGTCCCTGTTGGGCTCAGCAGCACAGCATTGGACTGTGGAGATACTGGGAATGCTCTGAATGGAAAAATGTGCCTTTTGGAAACAAAATCTTAATAGCTTTCTTCAAGATGCTTTTTTCTTCTTTTTGTTTTTTTTTTTTCTAAAAACCACTTTGGTCAGCTCTATACATTTTAGATAACCAGGAGCTGCCTCACATGGTAGAAAATACAGTTTTCTCCAAGGGCTGCTTGTGTGGCTGCAGCCTGGGAGCCACTCAGGAATGCTCCCCTGTCGTGGTTTGAGACATGAGGACATCCCCTCATCCACATATTCCCCAGGCATCGCTCTCCTTTTCCTGGTGTGCCTCCAAAGGGGTGTTTTTAAGTGGCATGTGTGGGTAGGCAGGTTCTGGCAAGGCACCCAGGGGTTATTTCACAGCTTCACCTCTGTAGGGGAAGGGCAGCTCCAGCTGGGAGGCAGTGGGTGCTGGGGCAAGGAGCATTTTTGGGATGGGATGGGAAGCTCAGGGTGGGCTGGTGGGGTGGTTTGCTCGCTTGTGTGTCCTTCCCTTGCCGCCTCCCTCCCCCAGCCATCTGCAAGGGGCTCTTATTAAGGCAGAGACAGCAAAAGGGGAGAAAACCATCCTCGCTAACAAGCTGTTTGCTGTTTATGAGCAGGTAAAGGCAGAGCTGGAATGAATTATTAATAGGGTGGAAATGGGGTCCCTCCACAGATCTGCTGCTAATTCTGGCTCAGCTGAATGTCACTCCCTCCATCTCCTCCCCGGCCGTGGTTTGGGGGGATTGATTGCTCCTCCACTTCCTTCCCCTTCCTCCCGGATCGGAGGTTGTCCAAGCCCAAGGTCACCCCTTGCACGGGCGTTAGGACAGGCTTTGGCTGTGTGAGGGATTTGGGAGCGTGTGACTCAGCAGAACCGGCCCCGCGCGCGGCTCCGGCCGAGACACCGGGACACACACAGACACATTTTGCTTTTTGCCTCTTGCCTTTGGCCTGAAGCAGATCCTCACTCACCGAGCAGCACCGCTCGTTCCAGGCTCTCGGGCTCCCTTGGGCCCGTCTCTCCGCCAGAGAAGAGATTCAAGCCCTACTCGTGGCTGCTCTTCCCCTTCCCCCCTCCAGCCTGCTCTGAATTCGAGAAGCATCTCGTTCGTATTTCATCCTGGCTCAGGGCTGTGCCCTTCTCTGCACCAGCCCTGGGGAAACATCACTGTGCCAGACAGGGTGGGGTGGTGGCAGTTCAATGGCCTGTCTCCAGGTGGGGAAATTGAGGCAGGGAGGGATTTCAGGAGCAGGTCTGGGTTTCATCAGGAGCATTGAGGGTTCCACCTTTCTGAGGACTGGACTCCCCCAGGCATCTGCAGCTGGGCAAAGTAGTGGCTTCTTCACCCAGTGTTGATCTGAGGGTCGAGACAAACCACAAGGGTCAAGGAAATCTCTGCTCTCACCCCACACAGTCTCTGAAACTCTCCCGTGGTCTGTTAGTACTCCATGGAAAGGGTCTGAACTGCTCTTTGCACTGTAAATGACACAACCTTGGCAGGAGGCTGACATCCAGGCAGGAAGCCTTCTCTCCACAAAAGGAGGATCCAGAGGGAGATGCTCCTTGTCACGCACAAGGGCTGATCCAAGTCACCTGTCCACCCTCACAGCGCAGCCGGCACTGCCCGTGCACCGACACAAATCCCCTCACGCCCACTCTGGCTCAGCCAGAGACAGAAAATCTGGCTACACGATGAAATGTAACCTCCAGACTGAAATCAGCCCAGTCCATGGGTGACCTCTCCAAGAAGGGCCCCAAGCATGATGTTTGCAGAGTGACATCGGGGCAGCACTCCCATTCCCAAAGCCGGGATGGCCTGGCACCAGTTCAGCTGCTGCTGCTGGATCTGCTGCCCAGCACCTCGTCCCGTGGGACGTGTGTGCAGCTCACTGGGGGCGGCACAAGGGTTAACGCCGCCCGGAAAATTCCACTCCTAAGCAGATAATCTCATCTGTGCCGGGGATCCACACACATCACCCGCAGCAGCCCGGCTTCCCATGGAATCATTTTTGAGCAGCTCTTTCTTTGTGAACTGCTAATCCCCCGGTGAGCTGCTCTAACCCCATCCCTCCTGGCGCCCTGGGCTCACCTCCACCCCCACCTCCCCGCCGGGGCTGCACCCCTGTGGCCACCCCGTTTTGCAGGGGGGATTGCAGGGTGACCCAGAGCCCGGGATCAGAGGCTGATGAACCAGACACCCCTCAGCCGGCAGCCGCGGGCACGTGTTCAAAAACCCGGGCGTTTAATCCCATTGACTGCTTTTTAGCTTGTCTCCAAACTCAGACTTTCTGTACCCAAGAGTTGCAAGCTTTGGTCTGCCCAGGGCGCTTCCCTGAAGCTTGTTTACAAATTAAGCTGCTTGGATCCTGCCCTATCCCTTCTTTGCCAGATTATTAAGCCCTTGCATCTTGCTACAGAGATGTATTTGTGTCCGCAGACCCTACCAGCAGGAGCACAGCAGCAGCGACCTGTGTGCTGGGCTGCGAGTGCATTATTGATTCAGGACTAAGAAAATGCTTAGGAAGTAGGAAAAGTGTCCTGCTCTCTAAAAGCTTGTGCGCCTTGTAAGCTCAATACATGCAGCCTTTGCAGAGAGGCTCGCTACGCCGCTATTAATAATTTATTCTGCAAGAGAGGCCCTGATAGTTTGAATGGGGGAGGGCAGGACGTGGAGGTGGGAAGGGGAGGGAATGGAGGCTCTGCTGTGCTCCTCAAATGGAGGTGCATTTTTGAAGCCTTTCTGGGGGGAGCACAGTTGGGTAGTGGGTACCCCTGCACCCACCCCGGCCTCTGATCAGGGCTCCTGTGTCTGCTGCATTGAGCGTTCTGACTTCGCTGTTGTAGCAAAGTATTTGGCTGCTTTATGTTCTACTTCAGGGGAACAATTCAGCAGGTGCCTGTTGGAGGTTGGGACTGAGCTGTGGTCAGCTCAAAATGTGTCTTGGCTGTCCCTGAGGGCAGGACAGCAATTTTTTCCTTTGAGAGGGCTCCCCAAACCCCCTGAATGGCAGCACTGTGGAGCTGAAGCAGCTGACTCAGCCAGCAGATGGGGAGTTACAAACCCTTTAGCTGGGATTAGAACCAGCTGAATCTGTGCTAGTTGTCCCTTTGTGATATTCCCCCTGAAAGGGGCGTGGAGGTGTCCAGGCAGGACTGGTCACAGTGGTGGCAGCAGCATCCACGTGGAGCTCAGCACTGAGGGAGCAGAGATCCATTGCTTGTGCTGGAGTGTGCAGCAAAACGGGTGGTGGTTCTGGGATGTGGGTGTGTGGGCACTGGAACCCCCCGGCCCTGCCCATGGATGGACCCTGCTGTCCTCTCCAGCCCCCACCACTGCTCTAACACACACTGGTGTTTGCCTTCCATGTGACTTGGTGGGGGCTGGAGTTGTGGCACCGTGTGTGGAACTGCTCACGGAGCGGAGTGGAGGGGGGGCTGCTGCCTGAGTGGCTCCTGCAGGAATGTGAGCAAATGGGAGAGGTGGGAGCCAGCTGGGATGAGACCCAACCTGGTGGCTCTGCATCGCTGGGTGGCTGCACCCACTGAGCCCCTGGACAAGCAGCCCCCTCCAGTCCCCTCTTGCAGATGGAGCCTGCTCAGGGATGGCTGAGAAATGGAGAAATCCACCCTGGAGCCAAAAGGCACAGGTTTCCCTAAGCCTGCCCACGTGGAGCACAGACCAGATGTGCAGAGGCACCAGTGCCAAAGGCTGGAGCAAGCACGGGTCAGGGCAGTGGAGCAGGGTGGGAGCAGGGTCAGCACTGCAACATGTCCCCTCTGTGGGTGCTGGTGACCCTGCCTGAAAGATGGGGGGACGTGTGGGAACCTCATGGGACACGTCTGAGGCTGCAGAGGATGGCTCGTCTGCCTGGGGTGAAGGCTGGAAGTCCAAACTGCTGTTTGTCAGGGCTTTGAAGGCATAACCTTCTCCCCAAAGACACCTCCAGAATGGTCACCCAGCAGTGCTGTGTGATTTGGGGAGGAAAAAGCCTCTTTGGTGCTTTCCAGCACAGAAACCTGCGTTCTGTGTGGAACTGCCCAAGTGACACCAGGGCACGTTCAGCAGCACAGCTGAGTGCCCAGGGAGCTGGGCAACTTCAAGAGGGTGGCAGCAGTGGTGCTCACCCCATCTTGGTGGAGAACAGCCCATGTGCATAACAACTCTGGCAAATCACAACTCTGGCAAGTCCCTGCTGAGGGCATCGGGATTGTTCGCGTGGGGCAACGGGCAGGGTGGTGGGGCTGGGTCAGCCAATGCCCCACGTCCCAAAAACCTGAGCATAAAAAGGTGACTTGGGGTCTGAAAGTAAGGTTAGAACTGGACTTTCACTTAGGGAAACCAGAGCATGATAGGAGAGCACTCCTTCCCACTCTGGCAGGATTTTCTCTAGAGAGGATTCCTTTTCAAGTTTAACGGAAAATCATATCTATGCTATAGAACACAATATAGATTTTAGAATCAATAAATAGGAAGGATTGCCTTGAACAGCTCTGGCTTCAAAAGTTGCTTATGGAAAACTGTGGTACCTGGAGTTGGTGTATGATATAAGGGCTGCTGTGAGAGCTGCTCTTCCAGCTCTGGCCACACTCCTCAGCAAGTCTTCTGAGTTTGTTCTCTTCTGCTTTTCCCATCTGGACACTGTTCCCTTTGAAGAGTAAAGCTTTTCTTAAAGTAGTTGATTCTTCCTCATCTCCTTCAAGGTGGGGGGAAACTTTCTGCTCACTGTACCAATTAAATCTACTTGACAGTTTCATTTTTATCGCCGCGTCTTTTCCATCAGCAAGTGGAAATGATCCTTGCTAGGGGAGCAGCATCCCACTTTACAACAAGATGAATCCCGAACTGAGCATTTAAGGAAATTGTTACAGACTGTGAGGGAAAATCCCGTGTGCTCAGCACTCTTTAATTTAAAGCTGAATTGTATCCTTTCATTTTTCTGTGAAGCTTTTGCTTTTGTACCACCCAGATCCTGCCGCACTCCGGAGTAGCCTCGGTGGTAGGAGAGCAGCAGTGTGTAATTTGCTGAGCTGCTAATAATGTACAACCCAAGGGTCTGGCCCCAAGGGCAAGGAGCCACTGATCCTGACTTCAAACAGTGTCCTCTGCAGCAACCCTGATGCTGAGAAGTGATTAAGGGTGGCAAGAGAACCAAAAGGCTCCAGCTCTCTCTCCCACGCTCGAAAGCAATGCCACGATGGGGTGCAAGGCATGGATTAGGGAAACCTGCATCCGGATGGAAATGGCAGCAGTTGCCTTTTCCAGCCTCTCCCCAAAGGAAAGGGGAGCATTTTCCAGGTGTTAATTTAATGTACTGCAGGGTTCAGAGGGAAGGGGGGCTGTTAGCACTTTGCAGATGTGAAAAGAAAGATGTGTCTTTCCGTCCCCACAACCCTGCCCGAGATGTCGTGGGTCATTTGACAGCACAGAGTGAGTTTCTTGTGCTGCTGAATTTTGGTATAAAGGCAAAGTAGTGATCGTCCCCAGTGCCATGTAGGTCCCACAATGAAGGGCAAAGGGGAGCTCCAACTCCCAGCCCGCTGCTATGGCCGAGGATGGGTTTGCAACCAGTAGTGGTAGTGCTGATTTATTCAAGGAGGAGGCAGAACATCCGCTTTTCTTGGAAAGGATTTTCCATTTGACTTGTATACGGGCTCTGCTTAGCCCAAAGGATGTCCTTGAACCCTGGGGCAGTCAAAAGGCTGAGGATACCTCGTGCTTTGCTCCCTGGTTCAGTCTGAAACAAGGTGCAGGGGGCAGCACAGGCACCTCCAGTGGGCTGGGGAAGGGCTGTGCGTCTCTGCTCAAGGCACCAGAAAGTCCAGAGAATCCATTCTTTGATCACTAGATCATGCTGCATCTTGAAAAATGCTTCTGGAAGAGTACTTCTGAAGCAACTCCTTTTCCCTTCTTACTTTAAAAACTTTGGCTTTACTTTTAACCATCCCCAAACTCGCAATCCTTTTTCTGCACCTAAACAGGTGTATGAAGGTATGGTTGGATAGAGTTGTATGAGATGGGCTAAGAACGTAGGGAAAAGGGTTTCTGTGCCCAAAGGTTTGTCTGCTTTTTCCAACTTTAGCACTCAGTCTAGTAAGAGAAATAGTTCTTTAGTACAAGCCTTATAACCACATGTCATTCAGAAAAGTTTAGCTAAGAATTAAACTAAACATCCAATTTGGCTGCATGTGTAATGAATAAATAAAGCCTTTTCCTTTCATGTACCCGTGCCAAAGTCAACAAGCTCTATTAGCTGATGAAACAATGCTGACGCCAAATAAAAATACCCCTGACCCATCAATATGGGCTAAGAGCTCGGCCCTGCATCAAAGAGGTTTGTCAGAACAAGAAATACTGTCTCGACACCTCTGGGGGGAAAACAAAGGCCCCCATTCCTGCAGCAAGCTGGGCTCCCTGTGCTGCTCGTGCAGGGAGCTCTCACTGGGATGTCAAGGAGCAGCAAAACCATTCCATGGGGACTGTCTGCTATGGACACCTCTCCTTGCTTTTGCTTAGAATGATTTGGAAACCTTCTGAACTGCAAACCTATTTGGAGCTGGGATTAGGGCTTTGGTGTTTGCTTGCTCCCCACTGCACACCCTGTGTGTGAACTCCCCACAAAACCAGAGGATTTTTTATCCTGTGTGCAAAACGCTGACGCTTCAAAGTGCAATCCTCCAAGGTCCCTGCTTGGCAGCAAAGAGGAGCTCAGAGTATCAACACCTGGGAGCACCCTGCCAGCTGGGCCATCCTCCCTCTCCTCCCCAGGAGAGTGGGAAGGTGAAGGAACACTCCATCTCCCCTCTGCCCCATGCAGACTGTGCAGCTTTGCCATTCCCCAGCCGTGCTTACCCTGCAAACCCCTCTCCTTTGAAATCCACGTTCAGCTGCTCCGTGCCATGCCCTGCATGTGATCTTTGAAGTCTTGCCCCTCCCTCGACATCCTTGGCTAAAAGATCTGTTCCCTATTAGTCTTCAGTCACGCTTTTAGACTCATTCAGGCTTTTATTTACTTATCCATCTGTCTTCCTGTTCCCACCACTCCCCCTGTCCTGCCAGGAGGGAAAGTACAATTCATTTTTCAGGTGACCCTGCCAGGAAGGCATTGACATGAATAGGAGCAGGTTCAGAAACTGTGGAAAAAGCAAACCCCTTGACTTTAATAAGCAGCAAACCACTTCCCAACCAGAAGAAAGCAGCCAGATGTGACTAGAATTGCTACAAAACAGAAAAGACTGTCCTCCAAATAATTCCTGCCATCCCCTGACGCCTCCTTGTGCAGAACTCTCTGTGAGCACTGCTCAGAGTTGTTGCAGGGCACTGTGTGATCCTGTGGGCTGTGTGATGCCTCCTGGTGCTGGTACAGCCTCGCAGGACACACTCACTGTCTGACAGGGTCCTGACTGTCACCAGGACTCTGCTCCTCTGCCTGCCCACAGCAGTGCCCTGCACAGGGACACGGTCCAGCTCCCTCCTGTCTGGCTGCTTTGAGCATGGAGGGGTGTTTGTGTGTCTTTAGTTTTGATTTCAGCTGTCTGAGCAGTGCAGGTGTCCCGCTGGGCTGCGCTTAATTCTGAGTAACGCGAGTTTAACTGCACGGACAGTACCCCGCTGCTTTGAAAGACACCTAAGAAAGCAATATAGTCACCGTAAGAACTTCTCTGCTGGAAAGCCAGGCTCCTATGAGAACCCACCTGTTACAAAGAAATAATTAAAACCTGAAGAGGAAGGATAACAGGACACTGAAAGGCACCTGAGCAGGCTGGCAGCGAGGAGCTGCTCAGGGCGTGTGTGTGAGCTGCTCACCCTCCCCTCTCAGCCAGGGCCGGGGCTCGGAGGTTGTAACGATCGGTGGGCAGCGACATCGATTTTTGTCCGGCACTTCCTTAGTGCAGGGGGAGCAAAACTCGGCTCACATCCTCTGCGGGCTCCGCTCGCCTCCCCCTGCCTGTCAATAGGTGTCAAGTCACCACCCAGGACCGGCGGTGGAAGGGCCATTTCTTGCTGATTCCACTTTCTGCTGACCATAAGGGGATGCTCAGCAGTAAGTGGCCACATGTCATTCCCTGTGAAAATTTACCTTGATGGCCTCCCAGCCCACACCACTCCAGTGCTAAGGCTGGATCTCTCCTGCAGCCACCTCCTGCTCTGTGCACTAAGTGCTGGGTGGGCTCTTTGCTCACCTCAGCAGGGCTGCTCTTCCTCTGCTTCGTTTTTATAACTCTTTAGTCCTCTGGAGAGGACAGTGCTGGTGTCAGAGAGGGGGGGAAAGGGCCATGAATACAGTGGAATTTCATGAGCCTATCCCAAAAATCTAAAAAATTATATTGCAACATATCATTCCTGTTCTTAGCTTGATTCTTCATCAGGGAATTGCTCGGGGACATTGCTGTGAGCGCCTGTTTCTGTTCTGGAAAACAAAAGCTGGGCCAGGCTGGGGTGAGGCAGGGACAGGAAGGCAAATCCATGTTTTGCATTTGTGTAGCTCTCATTCACGGCTGTACACGGTGTTTGCAAGTGTTACAGCACATGGCAGGCGTACGCTACACGGAAATGCTGCCGGTGCCCAGAATAGAAAGATTTTAGCTCGGTATTGACTGAATCAAGAGATGTGGAGGGCTGATTGCAGTTTGTGTCTTTTGCTTCCTTGGAGGTCAGTGGAGCTGAAGTCTGGAGCATCCCTAACCAGAAAGGGTTTGCAAAGAGCTGCAGTGACTGTAGTGCAAAGCACTTTGGTGTTCTCCTTTTAATCCTTCTGCTGCCAGTCAGATAAATGGAAATACAGACCCGCCCATCAATAGTTAATGGTTTTATTTGCAACCTTGGACTTAATCTTTCTTTTCAAACGATCTTTTAAAAGGTAAAGCTGCTACTTATCTGGAATTAGTGGAAATGTCTTCCCTGGTACTAATGAGACCCCTTAGGCTGGAGAGAACTGGGTAACTACTGGCAGCATGTCCTGATGGTCATAAATGTTTGGGGTCCCTTGGTATCAAAGCAGCATTTTTCTCTTGGATTTTCAAGAGGTGCCCTGAGCTGGTTGGGCCCAGGGTATTTCCTAGGTGGCAAACTGAGGCACAGGGCACACAAGCCTGGATAGCATTGGCAATAGAAAGTGGGACTCTGTACTGATTTAGAGGGAGAACTCCCCTCCTCATTAAGGGTAATGAAAGAATAACATACTCTTTTAGAATAACTCTTTTACAATACCTCCTTGTCCAGTGCTCGCCACAATGGAAACCCTGTCAGCATGGGCTGGCTTGGTCCCTGTCCCTTAATTGTGTGCTTGGACCACTCCTGGGGGACATTTGAGAGGGGGCATTACTGTTTTGCTCTTTGCTTTGACCCCTGAATTCTTTAACAATGTAAGGCCTTGTGAATTATAAATCAAATGCTCCTGCTGAGCTTTGTGGTGCACGGAATGAAATGTGATGATTAATATTTAAGAGAAAATAAGTTAAAGATTTTAACTACAAGGGCAAATGTCTGTCCACAGAGTCTTTTCATGGGGAGGTTAGAGGAGAGGGAGAACCACATTTTCAGATATTTCAGTGAAATTTATGGCTGTCAGGCCAACTGCCAGAGCTGTCAGTGTGCAGGGGCCACACTGGCCCTCACCGACCTGCCCTTCACTCTTACTCAGAGATAATGTACCCAGCTCTCCTGTGCTGGAGCAGCCCTTTGGGGTGGGACCGGTGAGCACACCCCACATGCTTTAGCAAGCAGAGGGATGTGCTTGGAGCAGCTCAGGTTGAGTGCTCACTGGGGGCAGAGCTTTTCCAAAACCCAGACCTTACCCAGGACTTGTTCAGCCCTCCCCAGCTCCCCCTTGCCCTCCCCTCCACCATCCCTGCTGTAGGACTGACTTCTCCTTGGCACAGCACTGGGATGGGCAGGACGCCTTCCCCCACTTAGCAGACCAGGAGATTGAGAGCTCCAGGCAGCATCCACTGGGGCCACTCTGAGCCAAAATGTCCTTACAATGGCACATTGGCAGGATGCTGCCTCTGGTCACCAGCAGAGCCTGTTATAACCCATCAGATAAGGAGGGAAACACTTACATGGGTGCAGAACCTCTCGGGCGGGTCCCCACAAGTGATTCCTGCCGGATCCACCCGGACCGTCACATAATCCTTCATCCGCATGGCCTTGGGCTGGCAGGCATAAAACTCCCATGAGGGGCCATCGTCCGTGGTCACCCAGGACTTGCAAATGTCATACTGTCCCATGGCCAAGGGGACACAGTGCAAGAGGAGAGCAACCAGGTGGAGCATGGCAGCTGCGGCCAAGCGCGGGGTCCCTGGGCGAGGGCAGTGCTGGGAGTCCCGAGGAAGGCAGCTACTGGGCTAGGGGTTGCTCTCAGGATCAGCATGGAAACTCCTCATCTAAAAATGATCCAGTGGAAGGAGACCCAGACGGTAACAGGGATGATCCCACTCTGCCCGCTGTGTCTGGATGTGGAAAGTTCCTCTCGGCACAGAAGCCAACTTTGCAATTCACTTGATTGGGAAAGTTTTGGCCAGAGTTGCTGATCAGTGGTCAAAAGTCTTCCTTAACCTCATTTTTTCCCCCCTTTTATTGTACGAAAGGTCTTCCAAATCAGCATGAAAATATCTAGAGGTGACTCCAGTCAATCAATAGAAAGATCAAGTTCTGAGTTGCTGATGAAATTTGATAGGAGTAAATTGGAGAGGCTGTGAGATGGTGCTGGATCAGGTTTTCCTCAACCTTCTTGTCTGCTGCAAATGCGTCGCTGGGGAAGTGCCTTAAACTGTGTCTGCCTTAATTACTAGGGAGTTTGAACATTAACATATAAAATGAATAGAGCATCTGGTCATCAGTACAACTCTGACAAGAGAGATCCTTTGGAGCTAAAATTCCCTTTTCCCAAAGGATGGTTGCGTCAACATGAACAGGTCAGGTGTCAAGATCCGTGGTGGTCCCAGCAGGATGCTGGGTGGTCACTGGGCTGACAGGAGCAGTGCTGGTCTCTGCTGCTCCTGCCGTGTCCTGTGGTGGTGGTGAGGCACTCGCAGGCGAGGATTTGTCCAACTCTGCCTTTTGGCAACCGAGCACCAAGTTCCCAAAGCCTTCAGCTGCAATCCATGTGGCTACCTGAGGTCTCCTCTCCCTTTCATGGTCAGGGCAAAGGGACAGCTCATCAGCAGGTGGCACCTGCAAGAAATCGAAAGACAAATTGGGCGGGAGCAAGGGGGGACAGTCAGAGCAACAAGACTTGTAAGAACAGGGGTCCCCAAGGAGGCAGAATCCTCAGCTGGGCTTCCCAAGCCACCAGACAGGTTTTTGTACCAGGGAGATATACAACTTTAATAAAAACCAATCCATAGCAAGATGCTTATGGCTTTTCTGCTGTCTGGGAGAAGGGAAGGAGCACTGCCCCATTTAAGGTATCTGCTTTGTAACAGCAGCTGGTCAACAGGAGCTCTAATGGGTCTTCAAATAATATCAAGAAGGAGGTATAGGTCATTAGAAGATGGAGAATATGCAGACACAGAGCAGGGATAGACAGACAAATTGATAGTCTTAAAAAAGCTAAGCAAATAAATAAGACAGCTGGGGAGACAGATACATTGTCCAGCATCCCCACATATGATTTATCTGAACAATAACATTTAATAAAAAACAATTTAAAGTCCTAATAACATTTAGGTTCACCTAATACAAAGAGCAATGACCTTCCCAGTATTCATTTCAGGTTAGAACAACATTTCTGCAATTTTGTTGTCTTTCCAGTAGAGCTATAAAAACTGTAAGTAATTACAAACCAAAATGACAAAGACCTGAAGGAGAAAAAAAAACATCAAACCCTCTCTCAGCATTAGATTCAGGAGGAAGATCTCATCTGAGAAGGCGGGAGGCACCTATCCAGAACAGAAATTTAGCTCAGGATAATTCCCCTTCTACTTGTTTCCCCAACTTTTCTTCCACAATTTAAGAATGTCTACTTCAACAGCACGTTTAGCATCTGCTTTCTCGTAAAGCTCAGCTGCTAAAGCTCAGAAACTCTAGGTTAACAGATGCATTGATCCATGTTCGGGGGCTTCACACCGCCGTGCTACCATCTCCCTTTCCCCCCTTTTTGGTCGAAGGATTGCTGATTGAGATGAATGAGTTCAGAAAAGAGAAGCTGTCTCTCATGCTTCATTGCCAGCTCTCAACGAACAGCCTATTATAGCTGCGTTGGACCTGAATAAACTCCCAGAAAAAGAATAGACTGGCTGCTATTTTTACATCATGAGTAAATGTAGTAAAAATAATAAGCCGGTGTGACACAGTGTTTATAAGTCCTACTTGCATCAGAGCTGTCTTTTCAGTTATAACAAGTCGGTTCCTAATTATTACATCAAACTGGTCACTGCCAAGTGCCTGATAACAGCAGAAAGTGTGAGACTGGTGTAGAAAACAAGCAGGGTAGTTTTAATGAGGACTCCAGTGCTGTTAAGTTTATGGATCTATTTTCATAGCCTCGACAATTATATTTTGCACTTGAATGGCTGTCAGGGAAAAACTCGGGTAGAAAGGATCTATAATATCTATTAGTGTCTTGTTATGCTGGCTAAATGTCATAGATTCCCAGGGAAATAAAAACTTGCTGGGAAAAAATGTATTTACTCTCAATCCACCAGCCAGGGGAGCGGATCTGGGGAGAAGTCTGAGGTGCAACACTTTGCCAGTCCAGTCCCTCTGCAGAAATAGTTGGGAGTGTTGCTCTGAAATGAGCCAACATACTGCAAACGGGGCAGAGAGGCTCCCTGAATTAAAGGTTTCACCCTGCTTGATTTGGTTTGATTCTTAGAAAATAAATCTTCACCTGATATTATTAAGAAACTGCAGTTCATGGGAACAAATAGAATCAATGCTCTTTGTTCTCTTTGAAGAGTACTCAGCACTCGCTGGGGACTGATAGCCGGAGTATTAGAAACACAAAATTAGATTGTGTCTTGACTTAGCTGGCTCCGGTTTTTTTCTTATTATTGGATTAACACCCTATTGAAATAAAGGGACAACGCTGAGCAACAACTGAGCTGCTCTGGAATTAAGAGCAGAAAGTAAACTCAATGAAGGAGTTTTTAATTTTCTCTCAGAAGTGTTGCTTTCCCCACGCACCCTCCGCTCTCCCCCCGCGCTCACGGAGCGGGAGTTCTCCTCTTTCCCACGCTGATCATCCCTTCCCCGCGCCCCTGACAGCGAAGCTGGGGAGCCCCCGCGGGGCGCCGGGACCCTGAACCCCGCGACAACGCTGCGCGGCTCAAAGCTCCCAGCAGAAAAACCCGTAAATCCCACTCGCATCCCGCCGCTCTCCCTGATGGATTCGCGGTTCCCGGCAAAACCCGATGCCGCTCCCCCCCTCCCGCCCCATCCTCCCCGGTTTCTTTTACCCCAAAGGACTTTGGGGGGCGGTTGCAAGGGCTGGAGCGGGAATTGGCGGGGCGAGGGGAGCCCCCCGGGCTTCCCAAACTCCGAATTGCGAAAATAAACCCCATCCCGCGGCGGGGAGATGGGGATGTTCCGGGGAGGGCGACGCAGGGCGGGACACCCCAGGAAAGCCTGGGAACAGCTTGGGAGGTGCGGGGGACACGCGGGGTTTGGGGATGGGGCAGATGCCGGCGCTGCCCGCCCCCCCTCCGCCTCCCTTTCTCCCCCTTTTCCCCCTATCCCCGGTGCTCGGCGCTGCGGGTCCTTACCGGGAGGGAGCTCTGCGGTGCGGGGCTCCCGGCGGAGCAACTTCGGGGCCGGGGGGAACCCCAAACACACCCCCCAGCCCAGCCCAGCTAAGCCCAGCCCAGCGCGGCGGGCAGGCGCTGCGCCGCCGGCCCCCAAGGGCAGATGGCCGGGGGAGCTTTGTGCAATCCCGGCTCCCCTCGCAAGTTAATGCCGAGGCTGAAATCCCTTTTGCTCTCACTTTCAATCACAATCGGAGCTTTTATCTCCGTGCCTGATCCCGGCTGCGTAACTTCCTCTGTGCAGCTTTAGCACACACCATCCCACCGGCGGCAATGGGCTTCTTAAAGGTGCAGGAGGAAATGCAGGGCGGGGGGGAGGAGGAGGAGGGAGGGAAAACCACCCGAGGAAGAGGAGGATGCGAGCGGGAGCCTTCGGCTCCGGCGGCCCCGCGGCTCCCGGTGCAGCATCCGCGCCGTCCCGCTGCCCCCGCTTGGATAACAGCAGCCAGGAATGCCGCTCCTCGGGGCTCCTCTGTTATTTTTTTCCTTTAAGAGCTTTAAAAAAAAAAAAAAAAAAAAAAAATTAAAATCATGAGATCATGTTTGCTCGAGGGGGAAAAAAAAAAAAATCTCCAGTCACGAGGGTTTCCCCACACGTGTAAGTCCTCGCATGGTGTGCCCTGAATATTTTGGGGAGGCTTCTGCTAGCGAAGATGCTGTAAATGAGGCTGCGTGCGTGTGTGTTGGGGGAAGAGGGGGTGGTTGGAATTAATAGGATAAACAAAGCAGGAACTCGGAGATGGGGAAATCAGATGGCTGGGAAATGCTTGATAATGGTGGGAATGTGCTTTGGGATTTAACCAAACCGGGTTTTTCTTTGGTAAGGTGGGGGAATTAAGATGCAGGGCTGCAAAGTGTGACAGCACCTTCTAGCATGGAGCTGGAGAAGGGATTGCTTAGGTCAACTCTGTTGAGTCCCTGCTGAGGGGCAGAGGAGGCTCCAGCTCTGGACAAGGCAGATAAAGCTTTGGCAGGTAAAGGTCCAAGTTTTCCCTGCACAGGGCAGTGGCTGGAGACAGGATTCCAAAGCAACAACAGGTTTTTGTCTGCCACAGGCAGGAGGGAATGGGGAAGAGTTGCAGCAAATGTTTAATTTTAGACCATTTGCATTCTTTTACCCTGTCGCATTTTGCAAATAATTAATGCTGTGTGTAGTGTTGTTCTGGATGAAATGGATAAATGTCAGTTCATTTATGGGGAGGAAAACCAAAGAATCCCCACTGCCTCCTATGTACATGACCACCAAAAAAAATAACTGCTCCCTCCTAACCAAGAATTCAATAATTCCTAAGCCAGAAAATGCATTGTCCAGCTTGTATGTGGTTTGAACCTCATTGACTCAGTATTTTGTTACATGATTTCCTTTGGCCCATTGCTCTGAGGTCTCTATGTGGCTTCTCCCATCTAAGAGTCCCTGGAAAACGCACAATCCATCCTTTGACAAGACAGGTGATTTAGAGCTCTTCTGGGAAACGTTTCCCATATTCTGGAGCATAAGTGAGATTTATGAAATGCTGGCATTGTGTCTTGACTGTGGCCCAGCCTAAATGTGATGCTGATGCACAGGGTGGTCTTTGTCTGCAAGGATGTCTTTGATTCTGGCTCAATTTTCCACTCCTCTGGTGAGGACACAGTCTGATACTTTCCACATACTAACTTCTTCTGTAAACACTCACTTTACAGCAGCAGTATAACTTAAGTGAGAAGCACTGGCTGGGAATCCAGGGCTGGCTAATATTCCTGGATTTCACTTTGTGCCTTTAGGTCTGCTGGGTAGTAATGACTCCCCTGGAAATTCCCCACGTCTCACTTATTACTTCTTTATTAGTTATTATGGTACCGTAACAGGATAAAAAGGAGTTGGTATTTCATTTTCATTCCCTCTAATAGCCACGGCAAAGACCAAGTGGTGTGCTGATTATTGACATCAGAGTTAAGTGATATGCACGCATCATTAGGTTTCAATTGGAAAGAATAACAGCACAGTGTGAGTCGTCACACTTCTAAACTCCATGGCATTTAAGGAAAAACCAAAGTCGTTTTTCTCAGCCCAGCGAGCTCAAAAGATCAGAAGCTGGCAATAATACTTGTATAGACACAGGTAAAAGGCGCTAGCTCCAGGCAAAGCACCAGAATTAACTAATGAGCGTAACACCCTGGGGAGGCTGGCGGCAGCTGTGGGGCTTGTCCAAGGTTACACAGCGATTCAGGAGATCCAGGAGCAGGCTTGGAGGATGGGAAATCACCCAGCTCCTGGCTTAAACAGGCAGGTCTGGCTCCGAGGGTCCTGATGGTGGGAAGGAAGGAGATGCTCTGTGGCACGCGCAGGCACGGGAGCCCAAAGCAAGCAGCTGCCGGCGGTGCTGCTGCCACAGGCAGGAGGGAATGGGGAAGAGTTGCAGCAAATGTTTAATTTTAGACCATTTGCATTCTTTTACCCTGACGGATTTTCCAAATACTTAATGCTGGGTGTAGTTTTCTTCTGGGTGAAACTTCTGCGAGGAGCAGAACAGATGTGATTTTCCTCGAGGGGACAGCTCTACCCCCTCCCTCATGCCGAGCGCTCCCTCCTCGCACGGGGAGAGCGCGCGGTTGGAAATCAATGGGTCTGCACCGAGATTTAATTACTCCAGCGTAGGCAGGGGTGGAGAATAAGGCCCTTAATATTTAATACAGCCTCTGCTCTCAAAGGGATCCCCAGGGCTCAAGGGCCAAATGTAAAGCCATTATAAGCAGGTGTAATTCTATTGACATATGCGTGCTCGCACCTGTTTATACCGGGGCTATATTTGGCTCCCGAAATCTAAATGGCAAATGGTGCTTTTGACATGCGCGGAAGAAAGAGGGAAGTGTTTTCCCGACTTGGGATGATAGAGAATATACTGAGACAACAGAAGGGAAACGTGGCACCTCGCAGTCCCTGTTCACGGTGGCGAGACGCTCGCTAACACTTGAGCTGAGTTGAGCCCGTGGAGAGTGATCTGAGGTTACTGCCAGAATAATAACCAGCCTTATAAAGGAACTTTCATTTGGGGATACATATTGCTGTATCACCTATAATAGCAATACATTCTTTTTATGGTCCTTATCTAGCAATGTGCGGCCAAGGATGTCAAAGTGCCTCCTGCAAGTGAGTAAGCATTTTATTAGGTGGAAACACACGGCCTGGAATTGTGCTCCGAGCCCAGGAGCAGGAGAGAGACCCCTTTGGGAGGGAGGGTCTCGGGTGATACTTGACAAGCACAGCTCAGTCCAACCCCTTGTTCCAGCAGTGACTCTCTCCAGCCCGCCAGGACTGGGGAGAAGTTTTCCAGGAAAAGGGAGGAAATTACTTGTAGGTGGTTTTGTTTGGGATGTTACGGATGGCAGAGGCAAAGGCTGCTTGAACCCTGTGCTTATCAGGGGGGATTTGTCTCGTCTCACCACCCTTGTACTGCCCTTTTGTTCTTAGCAAGCTGAACATTAAAAAAGCTCCCAGCTTGACCAGGATGGGAAAGTTTGTGCTTCCCAGTTCCTTGCGCTTGGTGCAGAGACAAAATCACGGACTTTTAAAAAGGCAGAGAGGCAAAATGTTTTGTAGTTAGGAGAAATGCTGGAAAACCCACACAAAGCCTTGAGAAACCGAGTCACAGCCAGCTCTGGCTCACACAGGCCAGGAGCGTGGGTGGGGGACATTTATTTTCTTGCCCTCCCTTCACACTCTGCTCTGGCCTCAGGGCCAGACTCTCGGGCGCTGCCCGTGCCCTGCGCACACAGACCTGGTGAGCAGGAGAGGGAAGAGCCGAATGCTTCAGTCCCTGGAGTACTCCACATTTTTCTTCCTTTGTGAAAGCTACTGGGGAAATGGCAGAGAGCACCTGCTCTGGGAGGGGAGGCTTCCCCAGCTCCCTCCTCCTGCACAAGACCTCGGATGCATTTTGTGCAGCTCAGCCGGTTTCGCAGGGCCCTGAGTGAATGTTGCCCTCCCTGATTAGATAACCAAAGGAGCAGTGACTGTACTCTCCAGAGAGAAGATGCTGTCTCTTCCCTGCCAGAAGGACAGCTGGAGGGAGGGTGGGATTTTCAGCATGCAAGCACTTAGCCAGATCAAGGAAATGGGATGCAAAGCATTTTAGGCTAAGAAAGGTTGTTGTGCAGGGAAACATGAGGCTGCTGTTCTGTTCGGGAGATAACGCTTCTCAAAACGCTCCTGCGTGCCAAACTGCAAGCCTTGACTACAGCAGGTCATTGCCTCTTTAAGGAAAACAAGCATGACAAGTCAGAAAAAAACCCCATCACTGTCTCTGCTGAAAAACTTTGATCATTTAAATATTATTGATGCACATTAACCCCAGCAGAGATGGGCTGGGTGATGGGAAGTGCTTCACCTTGACACTGAAAAAATATGTTGCTTTCTGTTGCCTTGTCTTTTGTTTCATATATCAAATCAGAGCTTAGCCAACTGAATCAGCTCAAGGAAGCATTTAGGATGTATTTGATTTTTTGGGAAGGTAGAGCTTTCCTCATCTTTACCAGCCGTGGGGGTGTAAGCGTGGATAAAAACAGGAGGACTGTTTAAAGGAGGGATCTATAATTAACAACCCCTCAGAAGGGGAACTTTCCTTTTAACTTACTATTAAAATGGAAGTGTTTGGAGAATATACAGTTTTGGCTCTGGGGATCTCCTCTGTATATTTGACAGAGCCCTGTGAATTCCTCTACTCCCTGCCTTGGAGTGTGTCTGTGCTTTCAAATCAACTCCTGTCGCCCCACAGAGGGCTCACCTCAATGCCTGGATGGATTCCCATGGGAAGCCCCAGCGTTGCCCCCCCAGCCCTGATCAGGGAGGGCATGGATGGGAGAGGAGCTCCCTTCCCAGGGCAGGGCTGTGTCTCCCCAGCCCTGTGCTTCCACAGACGCTTTTTAACCTGAGGAAGGAATGTGTCACTTCTAATGGAGCTGACAGCAGCAGGGAGGGTTTTTGGGGTAGTGGTTGAAGAACACACTTGTAATGAGTAAAGTAATTGAATAAATGCTGACAATTTGATGTGGAAAATGCATAATCAGCTCGCTGTGGAAGGTTGACTTGTTCTTTTTTCTCTCTTCCCTTAACACTGGGATAAACACTTATCCTTTTCCAAGCAGGTGATGTGTTCAGCAGCACAGAACCAGGAGACCTGTGCACATGCTCCCTCCCAGGCACACGTGTCCCCATCACCAAATAATTGACCTAGTTATGCTACTGTGCTATTAGTAAATACATATATAATAAATCTCAACACTTAACTTCTTCTTGAGTCACATGCTGGTTGAACACTCCCTTCAGTCGTTCACTGGCTCCAGCCCAGACACAGTCCCTGTGCCTGTTTCAGGGAGAAAGGTGCCAGTCCCTGGCACCCTGGTGGTGACAAATGAGGCCACACCAAGTAGCACCAAGAGCTGATCATGCAGGAATAACTCACATTCTAACTGGCTTTTCAGATCCCAAGTGCAGCTAATAAATTGTGGAGGTAGACAGTGGAGCTGACATATTCCAGTGCAGTGTCTTTCCCTATCCGACCATCATCTCAGGTTTATGCAGATGGAAATTGAGTGAATTTCTTGTCATCAAGCCCCCAGTTTTAGTGTGACAATGGGAACAGCATCATCTGTGTCATGTATGTTGGAAGCAATGAATAGAGAGCTGAGCTCACTAATCTATTTGCATATTGAAGATATGGAAAAAACCTCTCTTCTTGCTTACTCTGCTGCCTACTCAGATCTCTGTGAATCAAGGAGGAGATATGGGCCCTCTTTGTACTTCAGATCTTAGTGCCCTTGAATAAAATAATTGCTCAGTCCAGCCTTCTGGGGTGAGTGTGAGACTCAGACAGTGACAGGAGCTCTCCATATCTGCAGGCTGGTGGACGAGAGGCAGTTTCTGGATTAAAAATGCTCATCAAGGTGGGTACTTTGACTTTATGTCATCAGGACACCTTCTCCACTCCACATCCGAATCAGCACTTGCATATCTGGGGCAGGGAGGCTTGACCTGCCAACTGGTAAATAAATCACAGCATACTCCCCCCAAACCATTAGCATGGAACAGCACACATCCACGGGAGAGACGAGCTAAGGACACGGCGCTGCACAGGAACAATGAGCCATAGGAGCCTCTTCCTTTTGGATAGAGTTGAAAGAGTTGTTTATCACAGGAAAAGTGAAATAGCAGCACAGAGCAGTTCATCCATATCCAATGGAGGCACTGGGCTATGACTCCATAGCCGAGGCTGAGCTCAAGTTTGGACTTGGCTCTCCCAAGCCAACTCTGGATTACCTTCTTTTTCACTTGAACAGCTAGTTTTCCTCCAGGTTACAGCTTACTTAAGCAGTAGAAGTGAGATCCAGATCAGGCTTTAAGGACTGGCATTTACATGTTGGTTTTTTTTTCTTGTGCTTCTGGTATTAATTTCATATGCAGTGGAAAAGTAATATCCTGTCTGTCACTAGAGAGGAAGGTGCGTGCGTGCGTGTATACACACAGTCACTGCTGACTGTTGGGCTTTTTCACTCAAATTTAGTTTTTGGGAAAATTTCTAAATTAAAATGAAAATGGGCTGCAGAAGCGACGGATGTGAAATGCCAATAAGGCCAAAGCATGAGGTGTTTTCTCTTGTTTTGGTAGCTCGTGGTCTTTGTGTGTAAGAGTGTATTGCATGGCAACTGCATTCACACTTCCCTTTAATAAAAGATCCAAGCAGATGGACCCACTATTAACGTGTATCCCCCAGATTTGCATATTTCATATTCATGCCAACATGGCACCGAGCACACATGGGATGAACAAGGCTGATATAAACACAATTGCACCAGATTAATGCAGTGATCAAAGAGTATTGTCCCAGCATCCCCCTTAGGAATCCACTTTAATATTAGTTATTAATATTGTTAAACTCCTACCGGAGTCAAATTAAGGTCTTCCAAATACAGTCGGACAGGGCTCTTAGGTACTACAAGTTGATGAATATGTTATGATTCCTGAGAGAGAGGGCTGAGAAACAGCATTTGCATCTGAGCTGTGAGGAACCCAGTGCTGGAAATATGCAGACCTCGAGCTTTGGTCCAGCGTGCTGTGTAATTAGGACTCGCTTGAAATTCAGATCTTATCCAAGATCTGTATCTGGGTTTCTCAGAATTCAAGTGCAATCGCATCTAGTCAGAAGGCAAGCCTATCTGTAATATCTCATCAAATATTAGGCATTACAAAGTGGTATTCTGGAGCCCAAAATATATTTGATCGCATTGTTCCAGTCCATTAATCAAACACTGTGCTGTACATACTAATAGGATCAAACATTAGGAAATATTTATGAATGAGCATTGTTGTGACTGCAAAAATTAAACACAGCAGGTTTTAAATACACAGGATCTCGAAAAGGAAAACTTGATTATCTACATATCTGGTGCCAAATTCAGAGTGAATTTTAAGTGAATCTTAGGTAGCTTGTGCTTGAGTAATTTACACCTCCTTCCAGCTCCCTCCAGTGTGTAAATTATGCCCTCTCCCACCCCTGTTGAACTGACCCAGTGCACTGAGGATACCAATGAAATGCTGTAGCACCAGGTAAAGCAGTTTTGGAGAGGGACTGTGTGCCCATGACGTGATGGTACTCTGGGGGTACAAAACTCAAACCCACATGTGAGATCCCCGGACTACATTCTGCCTCTGCAGCTCTCAGTGAAAATAAACTCCTGCTTACCCCCGGGAGCACTAATGTGATGGTGTTTCCTCCACTTCTGCGGGCTGGGTGGAATCTGGACAAGGTAAAGTCCTTGGATGCTGGGAGTTTTTGTCCCTTACTTCAGCAGGGACAGAATTGTGCTCACTAGATCCAAAGGCATGGCATGGGCATGAGGGATGCAGTAGCCCCACAAGCCGTGGTTCTGTCAGGAATAAATCATGTCAAACCAATCTAATTTTCCCGTGACAGGGCAGCAGGTCTCTGAGAGGAGAGACTGGAGGTGTGATACATCTTGACTGCAGCGAGGCTTTTGACACTCACTCATATGGTGTTCCCAGGAGCAAGGTGGGGGAATGTGGTCGAGGAGAAATGCTGTGAGGCACCAAACCAGCTGGGCAAACACACTGAAAAGCTGTTGGCTGTTTGCTGTCGAAGCGGAAGGATGGCTTGAGCCTGGCGCTGCAGGGGTCTGTGCAGGGTCTGGTATTACTCAATATTTTCATTAGTGGCTTGGGTAATGGAATATGGAATAGACTTATTGCATCTGCTGACGGTGTCAAGCTGAGAGGGGCTGTAAGTGCTCTCAGAAAACAGGAGAAAGATTCAAAAATCTTAACAAACTGATGAAACAGGCTGGAAGGAAGAGGTTGGTGTTCTAAAAGGACAAGAGCAGAGCTGAATGTATGAGAACTACTGAAATGTGCATCTGGAAATGGCTGCATAGGCAGCATTTCTAAGGCAAATGGGTAATATCATGGGCAAGAAATTAATCCTGAGCCAATTGTGGTGCCTTGGTGTGAGCAAAGCAAAGCTGACACCTCTGTGTGTAGAGTGTGCTGTGGTACACTGCTCCCATCTCTTCTGAGTGTTGGGGAGGAGCAGTTTAGGTCATCAGACTGCCAGAGAAATAAAGAAAATGGAAAGAACAGTTGGAGTTCTAGAAAATAAGCCTTCCAAGAAGGAAAGAAGGAAAGAACTGTGGTCCATTACCTAAGGCTGATGAAAATACAGTAATGATCTCCCCAAATGTAAAAGATGCTACAAAAGTAATGAACTCTCGCTCACAGACAGAAGTAGTGGGATTAAACTGCAGCAAATGCAATTTGGGTTAGAATATGGGGAAACTGTTCCATCTATAAGAATAGCTGACACCCAGAATAGACCATCTGGGGAGCTTGTGGAATCTCCTTAAAAACCTCCAGGGATGAACAGGTTAGAGCAACTCCTGTCAAGACTGATTTAGGCGGGGTTGATCCTACCCTGGGGGAAGGAGATGGACTAGGTGACCTCTCAAGATGCCTTTTCCTCTTATCCCCTGTGGCTCTGTTTGTTCTGTGTGGTGATGATACTGTGAGAGCAGAGAGCTTTGATTGTGCATATAGGGTAAACATTTCACATTTAAATTGGAAAGTCTCGTTTACTTGTCAGTCCGTTGTTGTTTCAGTTTAAATTTTACTAATTTAAGTTGAATACTGAATTATAAATTACAGTGATGGGCGTATGAGGAATGTCTGAGGAGACAGGTACTGAAAACTATTAATCCATCGATCCCATTGATTGGAGCGTTTAATTTGGAGTAGCCTGTTCCTATTTTTAAATATGTTTTAAAAGACTCTTTTATAAACAACTTTGTTTTATTGCAGTGCAGGAACTCTCCTCCTCTCTGATAGGTGTGTATTCCTAAGCACACACATGGAAAAAATTGATGTTGGCATATACAAAAGATGCAGGATGAAACCTTTTGCTACCACAATGAAAGGAAACCATCAGGGTTTTTAAATGAAGTCAGGCAGTGGTCTGGCTGCCAATTAATGAACACATTACTGTTAAGTGATAGCTTTAAAAAAAAAAAAGCTGCTGAGTTCTCATAATGGTTCTTACTCCCTTTTCATCCAAGCCTGACCATTTACTGGGAGAGGAGCCCCTCTGGCAGTGGGATGCAGCAGCTCAGGGCCTGGCAGTGAATGAGGATCCCGGACTGTGAGTGTGAGGGGGGGGATCTACGACAGCAGAATGTAATTCCACAAATTAATTTGTTCAGGACCCAGGGGTTAGCACTAATTTTGCACTAAATACCAGGAGAGCTTTAATGACCGCAGATAGCAAACACTTCGGGTTTTGCTTGGTCCCATTCCGGAGCCAAAACTGCCAGGTTTACAGTGCCCTCTAGTATCGCACCGGAGCATTAGCTTTCCCTGCCACCTCCGGAGCTGCCACATCGCAGAGCATCGCTCACTACCGCAGATTTTTCCTTCGGAGCTTTGGCAGCGGAACCGCAGCGCTGGGAGAGCGGAGCGGGGCTGGCCGGGGCTGTGCTCAGCACTGCTGCAGCCAGGCAAGGTCCTGCCTTTTAGCCTTTTTTAGGATAAAAAAGCATGTGAAGATAGAAATGCATGCTCTGCTTAGGGGGTTGCAGTGAGCAGGCTGCCTGGAAGAATGATGCTTGGAAGGTGTCCCTGCCCGTGGAACAAGATGATCTTTGGTCCCTCCGAAGCCAAACCACTCTGTGGTTCCTTTTCCAATAGTTTGTGGCAGTTTGGCAAAGTGATATTAAGAATAATTTGCCTTAAAATGGTACTTTGCAGCTGTTGCTGCATAACCACTAACTAGCAAAATGCTCACTGGTGAAGGAGAGGGAAGGACAAAGGAGGAAAACCTGAGTCATATGAAACCCATCAGACATTACCCGGGACCACATCCCAGCCAGCTGAGGTCACTTAACACAAGGACTTCTCAAAGCTGTGACCTTCAGCCTCACACAGATTTCTTTGTGGAGCAGATGCAGGAAAATTCCTTGGTGGAGTAGGATGTGGCACCTCAAGCCTTTGGAGACTGCCTGGGTAAGACTGAGCTGATGTTGTGCAGCATTCCTGCTGCTCTGAGCGGTGCCGTGGGAAAGGCACCATTCCCATGGAGGCACAGGGAACTTGAACTCCTGCTTGCCTCCAAATGTGCCTTGCCCAGGAATTCTTCCTCAGAAAATCTTTTTCACAGGGGTTGAACTTAGAGTGATTTGTAAAAAAGGTTCCTAGATCTTTGTTATTCTAAGAAATCAGACCAGTTCCTGGTAGTGAATGAGCTGGTCCAGATGATGTCCATGGAACATTTTCCTTACAGGGAGGACTACTCAACTAGTGAACTCCAGCAGGCACAGTCAAGCTGGTGGTATGTGGAAATTACTAAGTTTACGCTAGCTAAGCAAATTTAGGAAATGAATTGTTAATATTCAGATTTTTCACATCATTTTCTATGAGACTGTCATGGACAAAAATTGGCATAAAGGTGGATCTCCTTTAGTATCCAGCATGACTGTGCCTGCACTTTCCTTGGAAACACATAGCCATAGGACAAAGCTTCCTGTCAACTTAGGCATTGACTTTTAGTTGCTTCAATTCCTGGGTAGACACTTGAGCCACCTTTTCCTGATGGCACTGCAGACACCAAAATCTGGTTAATAGCAACTGTTGCTACTTTTTGAGAAGATAAATAACTTTTCCTGCTTTTAAACTTTGTGTGAGGTTATCACACATATTAAAAATGAAAATATCATATGGAATAGTAACCAGTGTATCTAAAGGACACGGAGAAGGCAGAAAAAGTGTTAGTAAAATAAAATAATAGTAAAAGTAGGAGGTGTAAAAGGTAACGAGGAATCATAAGGTGAAACCATTGGTATGTATCTAAGGGCTGAACTGAATCTTATTTTTCTTACTTTAAGATGGTTTTCTCTCTCTCTTTTGCATTGTAGAGCTGTGTAGTACATGCAAATGGATTTATTTTCCTTGGTGTCATTCCTAACAGCAGGACAAATAACAAAAGATGTACAGGGAGAACCTGCATCCCAAACAGGTACTGTCCCTTCACACACCCCCAGACTGGTAGCACACTGACAATTTCTGAAGCTCAGAATGTTTAGCCAGGTCCTTTTGCATCAAAACATTTTCATGCCCTCTCACGTACTGTGCATTCAATGTAAATGATGAACTTTCATTATTGCCAATGTGATTTTCTCACTTGGAGCCACAAGAGTCTGAAATAAGAGGTCTGGAGCCCTTCTGCTTTAAATTCTACCTCCTGCAACTAGTGTGCTAGAAATGAAGAGCTATCTCATTGTATATGCAATATGTAAGTAGTTTGACAAGGATGTCTCTCTACAGCTTAAGTGTCAGCTCTGGATAGATGGATCTGGGGTCTTGAAAGACACGTTACACGTCTCTGCATCATTGTTCGTAAAAACTTTAGTAAGTATCTCAAATTCCTTGCACAGCAGTACAAGCAACGGCCTCAGCTTCTCAAGGGCACTATACCTTTGATAATGAATATATTTAAACAAAGGGGGGAAAAAAAACCCCACACCTTTGCTGAATATAATAGAAATGCAGCTTTCTACTTTCATATTTCATGGGACATGAAGGTTCATCATTTATTGAAAACAAGATTTGGACCATCAGTAACATCCTGTCTGGATTTCATTTTCAGGCTGAAATGCCTTTCTGGTAAAATACAAGAGAGTGCTTTTTTTCAGACAAAACCCTTGTATTCCAGCTGTGTTGCAGTATTCTCCAGACTATTTTCCCCCTTTTGCTGTGTTCTCTGCTATAGCTTGTTTTGCCAGAGAAACTTCCTTTGCAAATCCGTTTTCTCCTTCATGTTTAAAAATGATATCGTTCATGTGGGCCAATTTCCATAAGCCTTCAGGGACTTCAGATTTACTGTTATTCCTCACTGGCCAAGAGACAAATTAATTTGATTAGAGCTCAACTCTCAAGAGAGAATTTTGAGGGAAGCAGAGTCCAATTAAGGAATACCTGAGGTCAGCTAATGAGTGAACACCCCCTCCACAGTATATTCTCCCTCTTCCACGAGCAGAACTCGCTGTACATGAGCAACATCTCCAGCTCCAGATGTCACAGGACATCTCCACTGTGGCAAAAGGACCAAGGCTTGTGCTGCTGGAGAGCTCATGACCTGCAGTAACAGGCACTGAGCTGATGTGGAGGAGGCAACTGAACGTCAAAAACAAGGCAAAAGCACCCAAGGAAGAGGCTAAAAATGACACCTGACCCCCATTCCATAGCAACCAACTGATGCCAAACGCTGCTGAGGACTGGGGACTTTGAATGAGGAACAGAGATGGCAGATAGCATTTTCTAGCAATAGAAAAACCAGAATAACTCTCCTCAGTTTCTGAGGCAGCTCTCTTGCCTGCAGTACGTCTCTGACATCCAGGCTGAACTGGGCAATGGATGCATTCCCAGAGGACGAGGATGAGACCATCAAATCAATGGGCTGCACCCGCATCAGCAATGTGATATTTGCTGCTCTCACAGCCACCAGGAGTGCTGGGTCAGTGGCTGGAGGACAGAGCTCAATGGAAACCTTCTGTGCTGCAAAACATTGTTTGGGTGGTTCAGAAGCTCTGTTTCCTCAGAATCGATATCGGATTAATGCAGGGGTATTAGATTGGAGGCACCAGGCTCTGGGAGATGCTGGCTGTAAGATGAGATATGGAACTGAAGTGTACTTGTAATACCTTCTTGTAATATTTTAACAATTCAGCAACAACTTTGTAGGGCAGGTTATTAGCAGGACAGCGCGAAGCAATTCCAGCCTGAGTAGCCGAGTTCTCTCACTATGAACGTTGCCCCTGCATTTTTATTTCTGTATAATATTCCTGACTTGAGTTCTTGCATGGTGTTGCTATGCATTATTAAACACCCACTATTCTCCACTCCAGAAATGGCTGCATTTAGATTTAGGTGAAATTTTGGTGGAGAGGTTAATCTGCAGAAATGCTATATAAGTGCAAACTATTAATTACTACTCCTGTACTTTTAAGCTCAGAACCCCTGGCTGCAGGGATGAAGTTGGTGCATTGGCTCACTAAGTCACTGAATACTCATTCTCTCCCTGGAGAAGAGCAACTTACACTCTCTCTTTTTCTTTTCATTTTTTTAATCTTTTTCCCCAGAAGAATGCAGATTGTTCATCCTCTTTCTCATTTTGAGTGGTCTCCTAAACAGTGAAAGATGGCTTGGGGAGGGGTTGTTCAGAAGATTGGCATCTCTTCCAAGGGTTGGTCCCCTACTGTATTCACATTTATGAATCCATGGAAAGGACCCTGAAGAATAATATAGAACCTAATGATGCAACAAGCCAGGAGACAAAAAAACCCCAGCCTGTTCAGAGGACAAAGCTAATCAATACTAATAGCAAAGATGAAGATTTTAAAAGCCTCTCAATGAAGTCAGGCACAATGTTACCAGTCAGTCAATGAAAAATGAAGTGTGCTGGAGAGGGAGGCCTGGGGCAGGTCAGGGAGGAAGCAGACCCTGTTTTGGGAGGAACTCAGATGGGTTGGTTCCCCTGGATGGTGCAGCGTGTCCTGTCTGCAGCTGGGTGAGGTGGCAGGAACAGCACTGCCTGAAGTTGTAAAATGCAGACAGGACATGGGAGGGATCAATTTGGTTAGTTCCTCCTGCCTCTGCTTTTCCTGAACTCTTCCAGGTGCAGTTTAAGGATCTGAGCAGCAGGATTACAGTCTGTGTCAATGCCTCTGTGCTCAGCTTTCCTCTTCTGCTCCCAGATCTGCTCTCTTCTGGAGACAAAGGTACTGTGGTTTCACCCCCTACCTGGGATTAACTAATTCTTCCAGGAAACTATCAGTGGTTCCTTCTAACTGCTCATCTCCACAAGGGCAGTTAGGAATTCAGTATTTCTCAGTCATGGAAAAGACACTTCAGATGATCATCTGGTTTTTTGACTATTTTTTTTTTTGGTTTGGCTTCCAAAATTCCTAGACAACTTTCCTAGCCCCTTCTTGCTCTAGGTCAAGCTCTCTGGTACATTTTCTGTTCCCTTTCATGTCACTGAAAGTTTCTCTGGTATTCCCAAAACACAAACACTGCAGGTTTTCCTTCATCAGAGCCATGCCAATCCCTCTCTCATGCCTGCCATGGTGCCCCATCTGTCCTGCCTCTCCCACCCTGTCCTCACCTCCAGTTTAGATTGTACAGCTTTTTTTCTGTGTAGCATCTATGAAATACAGCCTCTCATATCCGTCCACAGAAATGAAATTCAGGTCTAGAATCAATCCTGTGGTTTCTACTGCTGTGTGCTGATAACATCATCCTTCCTCTTGGCCACATCTGACACAAGCCATGTCTTCCCATGCTCTTACAGAAGCTGCTGGTAAAAGTGTTTTCCTACCTGTCTTTGCACCTTTTATCTGACTTCTCAGCATATCCCCATGGGGGAATCCTCCATGAGTATTTGAGAAACCACCTAGTGCTCTTTCAGATGCCTCCTACTCACTCATTTTCTATCCTGCTCCTGCCCACCATGCCGTGAATCCTCCCTGCTGTGTATTGCACTCCCTCTCTCTCTCACACTCCAGCTGGGGGCAACCCCCCCACTCCCCACCACCCCCTGCCTCTCACTCCACCCCAGCCCTGCTAGAAAAATGCTGGTTCTGTGACCCAGAACATCCTTCCCTCATCCCCTGCAGTCCAGCCAAGCTGGAAGGCAGAAGGAAGAGCAGTGTCTTTGTGCAGCAATGAGCATCCAAACACAGGCACCACGTCAGCCAGTCCAGCTGCTCCCAGAGCTCTTGTAAGTCATAGAACCACAGAGTCACAGAATGGCTTGGGTTGGAAGGGACCTTAAAGACCATCTCATTCCAACCCCCTGCCATGGGCAGGGACACCTTCCAGTAGCCCAGGTTCTCCAAGCCCTGTCCAACCTGGCCTTGGGCACTTCCAGGGATGGGGCAGCCACAGCTTCTCTGGGCAACCTGTGCCAGGGCCTCAACCACCCTCACAGAAAAGAATTTCTTCTTAATAGCTAATCTAAACTTACCCTCTTCCAACTTAAAGCCATTCCCCCTTGTCCTACCACTACATGCCCTTGTCAAAAAAAGCCCGAGAGGACTGAGCATCCCTTTGCCCTGTGCGTCAGCACTGGTGCCTGGCTGTGAGCTGCCTGGGAAGAAGAGGAAGGTTGCTCAGCTGCTATAGTTCTGCCAGTCCTTGGCCCCTCTACTGAAACTGCTACAAAAGCAGAAAATCACTTCAGCCAGAACCAAAGGCAGCAGCAGTGCTGTGGAGCTGCGCTGGGATCGTTAGGGTGGTTAATATTCAGCAGGCATATTGCTAAAAAGGCAGTGCATGCTAAGGAAAAAAGCAACAAACCCCAATGCTGCACAGAGGTCCTTCTGGCAGAGATATCAGCAGTGACAATGTTGTTTGTACAACAGACAACTTGTATCCCCTAAGAGCAGACCCTCTGCCACGCCACATCTCCCTGAGGTCATTGTGGAGCCATTGTGAAACCAGTCCTGAAAAACATGGGCCATCTGAAGCCCATGAAATGGAGATTAAATGCTTTTTAGTGCTTTACTGGTCCTAAGATGACTGCTGTACTTCAGCACAAAATATTCTGGTCAAGCTGATAATGTGGCTTTGGTCAGGGGTCCAATATAAAAGGCACTAACTAGCACCCACATCTCCACATATGGATACATATTTTGCAAGAAACCTTACTTAATTCATTGAAAAAAAAATCAGAACTCAAGGAACACTTTTAGAAGGCCCTCAACTGGAGAGAAACGATGTATCATCATATATGCAAGGTAAGAGGAAATTTTCAGTGTATGTAGAGACTCTGTAGTCCAAAATGTGTTATCAGGCAGAAAACCCAAATCCCTGTAAAGGGCCACCTCTTGCTATAATGCAGGTCTTTTCCATAATAGACTCAGCTCTGATGTAGGACTATTGCTGCACTGCAAGATGCAATAAATATTAATGTGTCAAACTGTATGCCACCTCTATTTCAAGATGGAGGCAAAAGCCTTTTGGAGGATGAGTTGCAGCCCTGCCAGGGAGCTGGTGCATTCCCAGGGCTTTTGGTAAGGAATTTTTATCTCTGCAGTGGTTGCATCCTGCATTTCTCTAAAGAACCACCAAACCCTCCATTTTACTCTATAAGAAAGGCATGAAATCTGGCTGTGCTTGGGGCTGTGCCTTGGGGGAGTGATATTTGCACTTCATGCTGTGTTCATTGGAAATCTGCCCTCGTGCCAGTCCAACATTTTTGTATGCAACCCCTCAAGGTCATTCCCTACCAGGTGACAAGTCTGATGTTAAAACCCCAACATCTAGCACCTTGCACAGAGATTCTGGTATGTACATTGTATTTTTTTCTTAGAGCACAATTACTTTACAAATAAAACTAAGTATGCATATAGTTATGTGGATATATCTTACAAACTAATCCTTTCCTTTTCTTACCTGCATCATGACACTGTTTTAAGTATCTTAGCTAAGCAGGTGTCTATGAGTAGTATTACCAGACCAAACATTTGGATGTATACTTGTCTTTAAACATAATATTATTCTAAACGTAGGATATAAATGTAAATAAATATTATACTAAATATTAATGTTTACTATCCCGTGCAACAATGGTGTTTAAATATTTACTAGGCTACTTACCTGTGCTCTTGTGGGCATAGCTGGGTAACTACTTATGCTACAGAGTGATTTTGTGGTTGATTAAAATGCAGCTGTGTGTATATCTGCAATGTTTGGCAGGCCTGGTTAAGCAGCCACTTACAGAAACAAGCAGTGAATGTTCCTTCTTTTAAAAAGTGGAGCTTCTTGTTACAGATTCTGCAGCATCCCTTATGTGAAGGTCTTATTAGTGCCCTGCTCGGTACCTGAGGAGCAGCAGGTTGGTTTTGAAGTTCTGGGATGGCACACACAGTGTTGGTCTGCAAAAAAAAAAATAAAACCCAGGAAGGAGGAGCAGCCTCCATTTGTAATGAGCCCTGATCAGTAGCTTCAGAGAACTATTTTCCTTTCACAGGATTGTGTGTTTCTACTCTGTTAGGTCAGGAGACAAGAGAGAACTGGAAGAGTGTCCCAACATTTTCTTCAGCAGAAAATGGAACAACGTGGCGAGTGGGATGATGATCCCACACTCCCACATCACGGACTGAAGAGGGAAGGGGATTATACACTCCCACTGCAGGAGGATTCAGGTAGCATTTAGTGTTTCTTCCATCCTTTCTGCTCTACAGGCAAGCACTGTTGCTGCTGTTCACTCAATACATTCCAGCAGAAGCAATTTGCCTGCAATTAATCAGCAATGCAACTCAGTTCCTGGGCAATCTCAGGTCGAATGGAGCACAGTTCTCTCTTTAAGCAAGTTTCATACCCTCATGATGCAGAAGAACTGCACCTGCCAACAGGAGATGACAAGCCCTACTTTTTGAAAAGTCACTGTATAAGACTCCCAACAGAAATTATCGCTTTTATTCAAATTTAATTAAATTTAAAAACCTTGTTCGTGAAACTCATTGAGAATTAAGTTACCCACAGAAATACAACAGGAATGAGGAAGAAGCACATGGTAGCACGTGCTTTTATGGTAGATTCTAAGCAAATAACCTTAAAGGCAAGAGGTTGATGTAGTTACAATGCCATTAATTTGAAAGAAATTACCTCCTCTGGGTCAAATTATAACCTGGTGGCAGGTTGTTACACTGGAAAACATCTGGTCAACCAACTCCACAACCACGCAGTATCAACCAGCAGGGCTGAGGAAGGTGAACTTTATAAGGAAGAAGAAACTGCAATGAACATGAAAAAAAATACCTCAAAAGAAAACCATGAAGTGCTTTTTCATCCTAACTAAGTTCATTGTGAAGGGTGGTTGGGAAAAGGGGTAATATGAGACCTTCTTATTGAAAAAAGTATTGATTGTTAGGAATCAATAGCATTAAAAAGCTGTGTCTTAAGCACCAAGCTTTGAAGGACTCCACAAGCTTTTCCATTCCCTGTCTATTCTCCTGCCAGAACTTTGATAGATTCAGCCTGCAAACCAGCAAATGCAGTGATTTGATGGTGGCCAATATATATTAAAAAAATTAAGGTGTCAAGCATGAATTTTATTACATCTGCAATCAGATGTACTTCCTTCAGTCAGCTCATCTGCAATTAAGTCCAGCTGTTCTCAGTGGAAAGGACTCTTCCAAGGAAATTGCTGTAAAATTTAATGGGAATATTTTCCTTGGTGCTTTGTTGTAAATATTGTTTTCCTAATAGGCTTGTAAAGGGCTTTGCTTTTTCATTCAATGGGCGAGAGAAGATCTGTGATTTTTCAGGCATTAGAAAATGAATAGATCAGTGATAGAGCTCATAAAACTTATACAAAGATTCTCATTGTATAGCAACAGAAAGAGCTTTAATAACCTGAAGAAGAGGAGGTTTTTGAAGATTTTTATTTTTTTTTTGGTCTGCATAGTTTTTTGTTTACATATGAAGAGCTATTTTTTAACTGACACATCAGACAGTTCGATCAATGTGCTTTATTGGGTTTCTTCTGCCTAGAATTGGGTCTGACAGCCAGAGAGGGGCACCAGATTGCAGACTTCAGAGGATGATCCTTCATTTCAATATTGCAGTGTAACATCCCACAAGGGCCAAAATATTACACCACGAACCCACGACACTGCAGTGCTTTCATTTACTGTCCCAGAATCCTGTTCAGCCTTTAAGCAAATGACAAGCATTAGAAACTTTTTTATCTCCTTGCTGCTGTGTCCAAAGAGCATTTCTTTCCTTTTTACCAGTTAGGCATAGCTTAGATGTGTTTTTCCTCTCTTCCAGCAATCCTCTCAGTGACATTTTCAATCTGTGTGCTTCTGTCACTCCGGGAGAACAGTGCCTAAAATAAAACAGTGAGATTTGTAATTATTGGCATTATTTTAAGATGTAATGCTTCAGCATTAAATATAACAAAATGAAACTATTTTTGAGAGGGAATGTTGAGGCATGAATGATAGCAAATAGTGTTACTGTGGATTTATTTTCACCCAACCACAATCACACTCCTTCTCTAATGGTGAAATATGACCTGGCTCTTGCAGAGAGAGTAATTTGCTAATTTGTTTAATGTTGTTCTCTGTGCAGGAAAGCCTTCCAAGAGAAAGAATTCAGAATGGATCAAAAGTGCACGTTATTTTTGGGGACAAAATTGAGCCACTTGTTATACCTTAAGACAGTGATCATATTCCTTTTCCTGGCAGCTGTGAATATTGAGGAGAAAACAACTCACCCTGGTCAAAAGCTGCATTATCACTGCTGTATTGGTTTGCAGTGAAAGAGGTGAAATTATCTATCAGCAAAACCCTTCTGCTGAGGCAGAAGTCCTTCTACTAGTACAGTTTATTTGACAGTAGGAGAAATATCCTTTTGCTAGTATACTCATATAGCTACCTTGGCAAATCCTCATGGTTTAGAATCCCATCTCCCATGTCTGCAAATAGCAAGAGTCAGCTGGCACAGTTTGGAGCAGTTCTCCAAAATAGTGTAGCAGGGAAAGTTACAAATATCTGCTGAACATGTATGTTCCTGCATGCAGGAACAGATTGATAAACCTGTTCAGAGATGATTAATCACAGGGGTTTGGATCAGGAAATGATGAGGGAGTCGGAGGTAGCTGCAGAGGAGTGCAAGATTAGGTCTCTGTAGGAGAAGGCTGCCTTCATGGAAGTGATTAGAAAATGAACATGAGAAGCACGTGCTTAACAGGAAAGGCTAGAACATCATCAAGTTCATACTTCAGGTGAACCTGTATATATGTGTTTTATATTTATAGATTGCTTGGTTTTGGTTAAGTCACTGCCTGCAAAATAGAGGATGTGATTTTCATCTTGACGTAGTTCCTGCAATTACAATTGGGGGCTTTTTGCTGTTGTTATGAATTAATCTGCTGGGTCTCCCCAGCCATAAGGAATAGAACAGGTCTCCTTATCCAGGCAATGGCCAGTGCTTGCCTTTCCCTTTTCGAATCCATGTGGGTAATATTTAAAAATGGGCCCAAAACACCATGGGGACTGTGGATAAATGGCATCACTTGGATGAGAAAGCTGCAAATAGCACTGAGGCGCCTTGGTCTGTTCATGCACTCAGGTTCTTTGTATGCCTCTTTCCCAGCTTATATTCAAAACTTACACCTGATGTATAGGACCTTTAAAGGTGTCTGGGTCACATCTTAGCCAGTACCTGGTAAGACAAACAAGCACACATGCACCTTTTAGCTCCCTAGCAGAGCAGGTGCTGTAGGAAGGCGGAGATCTGGTCTTGCCTGCTCCCAACATTAAATGCATTTATGGTTTGTGAGCAGTGATCCATCAGGGAGGTGCATGACAGCTTCTGCAGAAAGCTTTCTTGGTCTCTGAAGGATTCCTGCAAACATTATTCAGCCATCAAATTCACAGCCCCTGTATCAGCATTTACTGACGGGTTTGGCTTAAGTGAAGAAGAGCATGTATAGAAGTCTGGCTCTGTTTAAAATAGTAGATGTGTCTGAGGCAAGAGTCTGGGATCCAGTATTGTATTGCTTGAGACTAAGCAGGTTCTACCTTGCATCTAAATGTTTTGCTGGTTTTTTCCCCCCTTCAGCTTCACTCTGAAGGTGACCAGAATTAATCCCTGTGTCTTAAGTAGAAAAATTCCTCATAGAACTTTAGAGGCTGGAGTGCTCCAAGCCCTCAGGATAATACTTTCCATTCTCTCTGGGCTTCAAAAAGCTGAAAGAATCTTTCCATGATGTGATGGGAATCCTCATGAGAGCACAAGAGAGCATCTTCTCCACAGGAGGTCATGGGAGGTTTCCTTGAGGAACCTGACTGGCAGTTCCTGCTTTTCACAAAACATCTCTCCCTCCGGTATCTGAAGTTTTCATTTGCATCCAAAGCCTCAAACCCAGCTCTGGGACACCTTGTAGGCTGAGCTACGCAGGCAAATGACATTTATGTGCTGTTCCCTTTGTCCATCAGGAAGAGCCTGGTGTCTATAGACAAGTTATCTTCCAGCAGCTTGTCTCACCACTTAGAGGGAACTAATTAAACAGCTCTAGAATGAAAACAAAATCGCTTGGCACCTCTCTTGTCCACTCCTTTTGCATTTCTTGCTGCAGCTCAGAAGGGACACAAGCCAGGTCCCTGCACACAGCTCAGCCCCACAAATGATCAATATAGAGAAGATAAATCTGCTGGAATTGACTACAGGCTGTTCTGTCACTAAGTGACGATGAAAAATGATCACTACTTGAATACACTGCATTTTTATCTATAAATCTTTCAATAGAAGCAGTGTCAATAACAGAGCACTAAATAATCTCTAGATAGAAGGAAAATCTTTCTTTTTTTTTTCTTTTTTGTTAAGAGGGAAGATGGATGCCACTTTTTTGGAGACCTTAAATACTGAAGTATGGAATTAGAACTGCAAATTCCAGGAAGTGATTGTCTGTTTAGACAAACTATGTCTCATTTTAGGAAAGTCTGGCTGGATTCTGTTTGAAAACATTCCTCAGTTCCATATCATGAATGCACCAGCGTAACTGTAAGTGGGATATGCATAAATAAAGTAAATAAGGATTTTTTTTTTCTCATGTTCCTTTGGGGATAATTTATCTCTCTGAATTGGATACACCTGCCAGAGATGGCCTTTCTTTGCTCTAAAATATGTCTGACCTTTCCCTGAGCTAACTGGATGCAGTTTACCATATTGGCCTGAGTATAAAGCAAAGTCTTTTTCAGATAATAGCCTTTGGAAGAAATCCAATCTGTTCCGTCTCCGCTGCCCACACCAACATCCTGATCCCGTGGACACTGTGAGCTGGCACACCAGGGTGGCATCAGGCTGGCACCTCCAGCTCACACCCCTCCGTGTTGCTTTTGGGTCTGCAGCTCTTGGTGGAGCCAGACCCCGACGGGCTGACCCTGGCTGGGGGTGCTGGTGAGTCTGTGGCCCCACTGTGTGTGCTCGTGCTCCAGGTTCTGTCCTGACAAAACCAAGCTGGGCTTTTATTTAAAGCCACTTTATTTCCACATCATCTGGCACCTCCACTATCTCCAAGTGTCGATGTCCCTTTTATCTCATTTGTGAGACAGCAACAAACACGCTGCTGCCTTTGACAACAAATTGGTTAACTTTTTTTTTCCCACCCCTCATTGTTTTCCATAACAGTGTCTGAGGGATTAGAAGCTTCTGGGTGAACCCAGTCCAGTGGCACTTTGAGCAATGCCAGTCAGGTCCTGATGCCATGCAGAGTGACTCTAGGATGCTCTGTACAGTTTTTGGGTACGTGTCTTCCACATGGAGCCCTCTCCAGTGGAAATGTTCTCTTGTTCTTGGACTCTGTGAGCTTAGTTCTGTTTAGCTGCCCTGCAGATTCCAAAGCAGGGTCTTGAAGAAGGCAGCAGTGGTGTAGAAAGGCTTATCGATTGAAAACTCCCTTTGTATGTACTCCAAGTTTAGTTCAGCCTCTTTCCCGAATAAAGGTCAAGGTGAAGTACTGAATTTCTGAAATGCTGAAGTTTTGAATGTCCCAGAACTTTGCTTTATTCTGCCTGTTTTGTCTAGATGTCTGTTAAAAAGTATGGCTGTCTGTCCTCTTTGATGGATTGATGAACAATAGTGAGTGTGAAACAGTTTGAAAGAAAATACTGATCTATGCAGTTCCTAGAAATGCTTGACTTGTCTGGAAAACTGCAGGTTTCCATGCCCTCATTCAGCCTTAAGCATATTTGACTAGGTTTATTTTTGTTGTTAGCCTCCCCTTTTGACAGCTGGAAAAGAAAAAGGGCCTGCAAGAAAAGCAGCAAAGAGTAAAGAAAACGACCTTGTTGTTTCAGAATGGCTGGTGCTTTAAGGGGAAATCAGCCCAGTTTTGTCTGTTAAATATCCTGCAGAGACTGATGGATGTATGGAGAGGTGATTATAAAAGCCAGCAAGTAGCTTAATTAGGATGGAGAGTTATGAGAAGTAGCTTGGCTTTTGTGAGAAGTACTGGAGCAAATGACTCTTGGCAAGTGTCTGGTGGAATGGGGAATGCTAAGCTCAGGAGTTAGCAGGATTGTTGCTTGGCATGCTGCATTTGTATTTAGAAGGAATAAAGCTGAAGATTGCCAAAAACATGCCTGAATCTGGTTCATGTCAGGCCTTATTGTCCTGAGATTACACTTTTCACGAGTAACATTTGCTAATCAGGGACTTGAGAACTCTTTGAACTTGTTTTAGAGATTGTTACTGCGTGGGGTTTTTTAATGAGCCGGGGGAAAAGCAGCCTCTGCTGTTCCAAGCTGCAGGTGAGACTTTGCTCCTGGCAAGAAGAAATACCATCATAGTTACTGTCATAGCACTGGATACACTGCCATCTAAAACTTCCCTGTGCCTGTTCAATGGAGAGCAATATCTAATGGATGTGCTCAACCAGGTATGGAATAACCATCGTGCTTCAAGCTTCCCCTTGCCTGCTGCAAAATCCTGCCTCTGCAAGGGACTGGTAAGGAGGAGAATCGAGCATTATGTATTCAACAAATTCTGCTGACTGCTGCTAGGCAGTGAGGCTGGAATGATTGTGCCAAATCCTGATCTTTCGTGATAATGGAAGCAGAATTTTCCCCAGAGCAAGCCAGTATCAGAGAGAAAACCCAGGGGACAAGACAGAACACTTGAAAACACAGCCCAGGCATTAAAAAAGGCAGATAGACGTTAACTAGTTAAATTAGAGAATACACAAATATCCCAGAATTATGTAAAAGCCTGATCCTGCAGTCTGTGGATTGGGAAAACAATGTTTAACTGTCTCTTAATACTGCAGAATCATCAGTGTAGTCAAGAAGAAACAACTGGGTCATTCTGTCTCAGTCACTTGCATATTGCAGAACTGCTTGTCTGTTCTTGCTACTATTTCATCCCTGCCAATGTCTTATTTAACCTGCTCAGGATAGTTGTCTTTTTGGAAATATGCAAAATATATTAAATTTTAACTGCCTCATTTAAAAATACATATTTGTGCAGATTTTGGGATCTGAATGTGTAGGGCAACAGAACACGACTCAAAGCCCAATTTAAAGAAAGTCTGTTTTGAGCAGCCATCAACAGATAGACTGAAAAGCAAGGCAAAAGCATAGGGGTTTTTTTTAGATGTCGAGTGGACTAAATGCAATGTGAATTTATCTGCAAACCATCTGTGATTTCTGGTATTTTTTGATGCCTTCACAGCTCTAATTTTAAGCAGCTCTGTAGCCTTTAAATAATGGTACTTTCTTCCCATTCGGTTTTACATCAGATTCCCCACTTGATCACTGAATGTTTAAAGAAAAGAAGTGGCTGAGTTCTCTGCAGATTGCACACATACAGAATAAAACAGCAGCCTTTTATTTTTGCAAGTAAAATTTGACATATTTCGGGACAGAAGTCTGCATGCATAAAATAGCACCATGAGTTTTGCTGGGCAGGGTTTACTTTTTGTATTTTGCTTTGCACTTCTCATGTAAATTCGGTGCTGGGATAAGGTGTTAAGTTGACATCTCCAGGGACTGAAGTTCCAGAAGCATCACAAACCAACAGCAGATCTCTTTGAATTATCTTGAAATTCATATCAAGAGTGCCAGTTTCATCAGGCAAGAGGGAATCGAAGAGTCATAATCCATCCAGTCTGTAGTGGTTCTGCAGACAAATCTGTTACGTGCTGGATTTTCTCTCTGTGATGGGGACACTTTATAACCATAAACCGAAAGAGAACACTCTGGATTACCAAATAGCTGCCCGAAAATTGTAGTTCCTACAGTTACAGAAATCCCCTAAGGGGCCTGGGAGGCCTCCAGGTCTGGTTTCCACACACCACGATGTGGGGGAAGATCCTTTTAGAATGTGAGCCTGGTCGCCTGAGAGCATGAAACAATGGGAAGCTGACTCTATTCATCCCCCAGGAAAGCTGATGATAACTACATCATTGTCAGCTCAGCTCATTGTTTCACTGGTTCTTCTGGCAGGAGTGTTCAGAGAAGGTTTTTGCTCACTATTGTGGGATATAGTGGGGGATTCTCATTCAGGGAACAATAGGAAAGAAATAGCACTGAAGAGCAAGTCTCCCCCACATCAGAAAATGTCTTGCCATTCCAACCTTCTCTAAAAGGAGGCAGGACTAATTCCCTTCTCTTGGCAGAAGCCCCAAACATGAGTCGATAACCCCTCAGCTGCTCTTCTCCTTCAATAATGCACAGTGTAGTAAACTCTGTGGCTAACTGAAGACTGAAAACCTGAAAGAAATTAATAGGAGTGTAAAACCAGCAAGAATATCTTACCAATTGCATTACAATTATTTGAACAACAACAACAAAATCAGTTTACTGTATTTATCTGAAGTGCTGTCGAAAATGTAGCAATGAAGTGTAAAGAAATGAAGAGGCTCTGGTGATGAATATCAGTCCAGCTTGCCATAGAAAAAAATATCAGCATTTATCTATGTCATAGGAAGATAAAGATAATTTCTTATGATGTGAGTTATTTCAAATATTGAGCCCTGTTCAGACACGGCATGAGAGATTATCTGCACTTGCTATGAAACCCAATAGTCACCATTAATTGTCTCTCCTGACAACAAAATTAATTTCTCTTAAATGAGAATGCATTTCTAATTGGGCACTTTCTTCCCTAACAAATTGTTTACAGTACCTCTGCAAGGATTCTGAAGTCATCCCTTTGCTTTGATGTTGCTGATTAATTACAGCCCACGTGGTTCTTAGGAGCTGCAATTTGAGTAAAATTGCCATAACATACTTTGCTGTGAAAGGTTCATCTTAATTACACACTCCCCAGCCAAGCTTCTGCTTGAGGAGGGAACTGAACTTCTCTTGCTGCATGTGCTGCCAGGTTGGGTTGTTACTTTTTCCCCCTCTTTCTCTCCGAGTGAGCTCAGAGCTTATGTACGTTACGAGACTGACAGCGCCCAAAATGAAATTCTCTCTTTAGCCACAGAACAGATCCAGAACTGGCAGTTCAGCACAGCCTCCCCTCTCCCATCTCAGTCTATCTGCTCAGCACAGTGCAGCAGTGATGGGGGGAACTGTAGCATCACCGTGTTAGCACAGGGGTCTGCCAGAGCTAATTAGCAAGGCTGAGAGGCAGGTTTATTAGCTTGGTCAGGATGCTGAACTAACAGCAGGCTGCTTCCCGGGCTGCTGTTTGCATCTCTTTACACAACACCTGAGTTGTGCAATGTGGATATACCCCCTGTGCTTTAAATGTGATCTTTTTTTGGAAGAAGATCACTAGGTCCTTGAAATTCTGGTGGAGAGGATAAAAGATACCAGTTCTGGTGCTTGCTCAGGTGTGGATTCTTGCCCATATTGAGCCACTCCAATAATTTTGCAGGAGCCTAAACTCAACAGCTGTCAGATAATAAGATTTTTGGATGTTTTGAACATCAGCTGGATCCTTGCTTCTATGTTTTATTAATGATTTTAAGGCAAGAAGACTTTTATCAGTACCTTGGAGATATCCTGGTTCCACATATTTTATATCCATAATGCCCACTTCCAATGTACCTATAATGAAATTAAATCAGCATACTGCCTTCATTTGGGCAGGCTGCCAGTTAGGGAATATTGCCTAAAAGAGAGAAACATAGGCATGGTGATGCCCTACAAATGAGCACACCAAATTATGCAGTCTTTTCCTTCCAGATGTGGCAAAACAGGAGGAGAAATAACAAGAGGAATGGGAACTCCTGCTCTCTTCTCCAGCCATTATCTTGAGGTGTTGAAGCAGAGTCTGCCTTAACTCCCCACGGAGCCAATGGGGCTCTTAATGCTCTGAATTGCTTGTTGTCTGTTTAGGGGAACTTGGCTCCTCATTTATGCAAGAAAAAGCAGATCCCTGGAGCAAAAAATGTGAATGCCCTCCTTTGAGTTTTTAAGGCAAAGCTGTGCTGTGCTCTTTGTTCCACAGGGGCAAGTTCCAAATGGTTCCTTATACATTTATGGATTTGTTTTCAGGCCACTGTTTTGTCGTTAGTTTAAAAATAGTAAAAGAACTGTCAAACCCTTTCACCCTTCCAGGTAGGATGTAAAATCAGAACTCCTTCATTTGGGTACCTCAATGACAGGGATCTTGGAGATAATTAAAATAAATGAAATATTGACAGCTGAAAATAAATGTTTAAAAATAGTAAATCTCAAATGGAAAAGAATCACCCATTTCCAAGTGATAACATATAAAATAAGCTACAGATATCTGCAATGTGCACCCAGAGTCCAAACCTTGTACCGAGAGGAAAAAAGAATAATGCAGTGCAGGAAGGATCTCTCAGCCTGCAAGTATTCCCTTATAACACAGTACTTTCTTGACCAATCTATTATAGACCAAAGAAAGGTATTTTATGTTTAAAATAACTAATATTATAGATCCATAAACAGCTTAGGTTGCCAGTCTGGCTGAGATAGTCCTGTCTTTTCTGGCTCTGGCTGCTATTCTTTGATTCAGTGCTTTTTTACATAAAGAAATATTCCTGTCTTGTTCCTATTTGCCTTACTAAGTGTGCTCAGTCCATTGCTGATCCTTTGAAGTACGTTGCTATATATTTCACTGTTTATGTATTGCTTCCAGGTTTGCTTTGCCTCAGTGCTCAGATACAACAGCATCACTAAGCTCAAGAGAAGAGGAACCGCAGCCCTTTCATTTTCTCATTCTTCATGCTAAGTAATAGGGTTTCACTTATCAATAACCTCTCATGTTGCCTGAGAACACTTAATTGATTGGATGCAATTTTCAGAATCCGTCGCTTGACAGACAGAAAAGTGTCACTGAGTGGAGGGCAAAGCCTCGCTTCACTTGGCCACTGACATCTCAGCTGCTTCTTGCCGTACTCATTTCCATTTTACATCTAAAAAAAGTCACCTCTGACTAAAGGATCTGTGTGGATTTTGCTTACTGACTTTAATTAATGCCTTTATGAAAGAGGTTGTTATTTACTTTAGAAGCTGAGAAAACAAAAAGCCTATCCTTGTGCTGCAGTTTACTCTGGGTGCAGTGACTATTGGCCTGTGCAGCTCTTCATTTACTTTAGCTCTATTTATTTTAGCTGCGCTCCGAGGGTGAAAAGAGCTGTCGGCGGCATCGGAAACACAAGCAGCTCCTACAAAATCAAACTGTTTAGTGATGTGATAGCACTCAAACTTCACAGTGCTTCGTAAAGGTTGGGTGATGAAGGCCTGGTCTATGTCCTGTTGGATTCAGAAGTGATCATGACTGAAATATAGACAGAATCACAGACTGGAAAGAACCTTAGAGATTATCTCATTCCAACCCCTGCCATGGGCAGGGGCATCTTCCCTAGACCAGGTTGCTCCAAGCCCCAGTTCTGAGAATGGAACTGTAACACGGGGCCCAACTTTCACATCGTCAGTCTTCCCAGGAACATGACGATGGAACTGCTCTCACCTGCTTCAAGCTCAGCACAGTCATTGCAGCAGGAGCAGAGACCTTGCTTGCCATTCTAAATGGTTTTGTTTGTGTTTCTATGCCTGGGAGATGCCCTACAGATCCACAGAACATCCAGAGGATGGAATATGCCCTATATATTCTTCATCATGGTCTGCAGCTTCATTACGTTCTTTAATCTCTGGTGACCAGAGAATGGTGACCAGGGAATGTCATGAGGCTGTGGCAGGGGAGGTTTAGGTTGGATTTCAGGAAAAGGTTCATCCCTCAGAGGGTGGTTGGGCACTGAACAGGCTCCCCAGGGCAGTGGGCACAGCCCCAAGGCTGCCGGAGCTCAAGGAGTGTTTGAACAACTCTCTCAGGAACAGGGTGGGATTGTTGGGGCATCTTGTGCAGGGCCAGGAGTTGTACTCGATGATCCTTGTGTGTCCCTTCCAACTCAGGATAGTGTTTGACTCTATGATTTTGTGGCTCTATAATTCTACGATGCTATGATTCTATGATGCTACTATTCTATGATTTGGGGTGTCTGCATTTGGCACTGGGTGATGTGATTTAGGGGTTACAGTTATAGTGCTGGTGGACGGTTGGACTTGACGATCTTAAATGTCTCTTTCAATCTTGACAACTCTGTGATTCTTGACGTGGCGGGGCAGCAGTGGACACAGCGGCGGAGAACCCCCTGAGGCTGGAGAAAGAGCATAAAAGGCTCCAAAAGAAGCGACTTTTGGCCACCAAGAGCCCCCGCCCCGGCCACGCCCGGACTACATTTCCCAGCGTGCCCCGCGCCCTCGCGCCGGCGCGGCCGGGGGCCGTTGCCAAGATGGCGGACGGGGCGCTGAGCCCCGGCGTGAACCTGGAGGCGTTTTCCCAGGCCATCGCCGCCATCCAGGCACTGCGCTCTAGCGTCACCAGGGTCTTCGACTGCCTCAAGGATGGGATGCGCAACAAGGAGACCCTGGAGGGCCGCGAGAAGGGCTTCATGGCCGCCTTCCAGGAGAGCCTGCACTCCGTCAGCCGCGACCTGGGGTGAGCACCGGGTTCCCCCCGGTGGGCAGGGAAGGGTGTCCCGGGGGTGCCCCGGCCCCTCGCAGCGCCCGGCGGGGCCGTTTACACTCCCCGGGGGAAGCTCGTAGGCAAATAAACGCGAAAACGCTCCGGTTTATTCCCCCCAACACCGCGCGCGTCGCCCCTTCGTGGTGTTCCATTCCAGAGTCCCCAAAGGGCTGGATATGCTCGTAATATTCCTCGTGGTCTTCACCTGTTTCTTGTTCTCGTTTTAAGGAGGGAGCTGTCGGTGGGGTTGCGGTGGCAAGGTGGAGGTGTTCGGTTGCAGGGAGATTTTTCTCTGGTTTTTTGACGGTTTTTGCCAAAAATTCAGACACTTTGTTCAGTAGCAACCAAGAGGTTCAAGAGTGACCATTTTACTACCAAAACTTGTCAGGTTGGTAAGTTAGCCCAGGTAAGTGTAGTTGTTTAGTGCCAGCAGGTGTGTTTTTTGTTAAGTAGAAACTGCTGAGGCTGAAGACACGGAGAAAAGTTATGGGCGGAAGAGAGAGGCTGGTTCATTCAGTTTCACTCAACAATATTGAATACAACATTCAATATTTCATTCAACAATATTCATACAGTTTCATTCAACAATATTGTTCATTTTAAATTAAATTCCCTTTGAAGACAGGAACTGAGTACTAAATGTACGTTTAGGGACGTGGTTTAGTGGCGGACTTGGCAGTGTGAGGTTTGGGTTTGGATTCAGTGATCATAGAGGTCTTTTCCAACCTGATGGATTCTGTGATGGTCCATGTGGATCTTGCCACTGGGCTGCTGGGTTGGGCTGGATCCCCCTGGGAGCCACCAGCACTGTCCAGGGAGGTGTCCGAGGGCAGGGCAAGCACTTGACCACCCTTTCCCAAAACATCTTTTTGGCCTCCAGGGATTCAGTGTTCAGGGGTTTGTGTACAAGAATTTGTTTCTTGCTGGCTGGTAGGCCTTGCTGATTTTTGGTTCTGATTGTGGTGATACAATTCGTTGCCCACTCCTTCCCTTCTGTTGGGAAAGGTGGTAGATATCCATTCTCACGATATTGTACCCAGCTCTAGAAACTTGTGTTTATCCCTTGGTTTTTAGTTTCCAAGTTGAGGTTTCATGGTTCCTTCCATGGAAGCTGAGCTGTTCCTTTTGTTATCCTTCTTGTCTTACACTGGGGCTTTTTGAAGAATTATCTATTAAGACCCCAAAATCTTGTTTCCAAACAATTCAGGAGTTGGACTTTGATCCTTGTGGGTCCCTTCCAGCTCAGGATATTCTATGAATTAGTAAGGGAATACTCCAAGGTGCACTGAAGTCAATTCTAGCAGTGGACCTTTACACCATAAAAGTATTGACTGGGATCCCTGTTCAGCAAATCCTCAGTTATTATGTCTATTCACATTTACTTAGTGTATTCTTTTGACAAGAAGTTTTAAGCAGATTTGTGAGTGTTCACAGAACCAGAGGCTTAGAAATAAAGTAGGCCATGGAAACTCGTAGGAATGATGATTAATAAAGAGGAATTTTGTGGTAGTAAAGTAGGGAAGTCTCTACTGTCAGTTCCCTTATTTTTAGAGTTTGTTTTTGTAGCTTTCATTAAATGCAAATGGAGATATTTGGGATTTTTCTTTACAGAGATTTTCAGAAGTTGCCCTTTGAAGTGGTCAAGCCCTGCTTTTAATTTAGTGGAAGTTCTGAAGTTCGGACCAGGATGTAACATTTGGAAACCAAAAAGAAAGGCACCTGATTAGTCATGCCACTTGAAAAACTGCATTTTATATCTGTGCAGAGTGGCCAGTCTTCCTTCTTCAGATGATTAATGCAAGTTTTAAAAATTGCTTAACTTCTGTTATGATTAAATGTTGTGTTTGACAAATGGAGATATGAAACAATGATAGATCATTTCACAGTGAGGTTGCTTCATGGGAAAATGGTGCTTATTATGCTGCAGTTGAGTATTTTATGGACACCTGAAAATGTACAACTTGCTTATGGGAGTCAGGAGATTCTTCCTTGCCCTGAGAACTTGGAATGCAGATAAGTGCCTGGAGTAATCACAAACTTTGCAGGGGCATCACCAGGCTTAGGACTGATACCAGGTCTTGGGTGTATTTATGTGAGGACAGTGTTAATCTGGAGTTCTCTGATGAGATGATGAGCCATCAGCCTGCTTGATGGTCAAAAGATTACTGCAAGCAATGCTAAAGTCAGAATTGGGTAGTTTCTGAGGGTCTGCATTGCTCAGAAGATGCCCTGGGTTATAAACAGGACCTGCCATAGTCTGACTCTTTCCAGGTTGTCTTCAAGGACTCTTGACTTTCTCTCCTAGAAGAAAAGCTCATTCACAACTAACAGACAACTTTGAATTGTTTGGGTGATGAGAGTGATTATGTTTTCAATCAAATTGGGGAGGTATTTAGTATCACTTAGATTCTAAAATGGAGTTGGTGCTTGATGGCTGCCCCTGCAGGAGGACTGTACAGCTCAGATTCCCAGATCTGACCTTCAAAAATGCCGTTCTGTTTTCTTGCAGTGAACTGGAGCGTCTGAGCACCCTGGTTGGGAAACCCTCCGAGAACCACCCCCTGCACAACAGTGGGCTCCTGAGCCTCGACCCTGTGCAGGACAAAACCCCTCTTTACAGCCAACTTCTTCAAGCCTACAAATGGTCCAATAAGGTAACATTGATATAACTTGGTTGTGTGTTCCCACAGAACGTTTGATTTGCGACACAGCAGACTACGAAAAACTTGCTGAGTTTTTATGAAGTTGAGAAGCATAATATCTACCTAAATATACTTTCAAGGATAAAATGGTGTTTTAATTGAGAGGAGACCTTGTTTTTCAAACTTCCAAGCAGAACAATATTTAAAAAGACAATGCTTTCCATGTTTAACATCTTATGTAGATATAATATAAAAGTATATTGTGTCCTTGCATCTGGCAGTAACACTGTAGCAGAGGGCAGTGGGATATTAGAGCAGAGAATCAACAGTTTATGTCACCTCCAAACTAGGTGTTTTGGATCAAGGAATCCTTTTAGAATTTTCCTAGAAAAATCTAGGAAAGAATCATGCAAGGTTAAGTCTTCATCATCAGAAATCTTGAAGCCTTGTGCAAGACAGCAAGAGTAATAAATCTGAAAATATTTAGAGCATTAACAGAAACAGTTCCACTTTAAATTATTTATCAGGATGTGTGAGCCAGGAAGACTTTGAAAGTACACAAATACTTCATAGGCAAATTCTTGTTATACCTTGAGCCAACCAATCTAATATTGTTCAGATTTAAAATAGAATACTGCAGTAAAGTTTGTATGAATACCACAATAATATTTGTCTGGTCATGTTTCAGAATACAGATATATGTTAGTCTTTTAGAATCAACAGAATTTGGTATTTATAAGAATTTGGTATGATTGGAAAATGGAGGATAGGAAAGATTGTTAAGTAGGGATTTATAAATTGAAAAAAAAACTTCATGTTTGCTTGTGTTTCTTCCTGTTAGCAGCAGATTATTGGCACTGAAGAAAAAAAGAATTCATATGCTACTTTCAGCAAAAACAAAAGTATGAAAACTTCTAACTTGTAATGCAGTTAAGTCTTCAGGGATTTAATTACTTCTCTAGGTCATTATCAGAGTAAACTCGGTTGGTAATGAAATAGCTTTGACAGAGCTGTTCTGATGTCGTTTTTTATTAACTTAGAGTGTTATGGAGCTTTGAAGAGGAATTTTTTGTAATCCTGGATTCTGATTTCAGAAAGCAGGAAGTTTCAGTATCCTGTGCACTCGTATATGCAGTGAAATGTTGCAGGACAAAGCCAGTTGGGTTTTTTTTCTTTCTTTTATCTCTTCGGTCTCTGATTTCTGTTTGACAGCTAAAGGGAAGGTTTCAGTTGCAGGTGATGTGTTGCCTGTGGCAGGGTGTGAGCTGCTGGGTTTGCCATCAGCAGCACAGACTCTGGTGATGCTCCTGTTTACTGCTGCTCAGTTCCTCATTGCTAAAGACACTCCTTGAATAAGTGTTATTTCGTGACTCCTTTTGGCCTCCTTCTGTTCTTGTTACGTGTCTTGTTTTCAGTTGCTTTGCAGGGAGGGTTTAGAAGTGGTGGTGTGTCAATGCACTTTAGGTCTGCCTGCATTTAATTTTTAATTTGTGACCCCTTTGTGGCTCGCCTGCTTGTATTTTTGATGAGCTGAGATAAGGGCATTTTGCTCTCCCTTTGATTGTTCATGCATTTCTGATGGCAGGAGTGGCCCCATGGCTGCCAGGGGAGGAGAGGTGGAGGAGAGTTCTGCAATTCCAGAAGGACATTCAGGAAATACAGGGAAAATGAATACATGGACTTTGTGTTACATGTTTCAGTGCATTCTGTTTAAGACGTGAAGAGACTGTTAGAAGTCACTTTTAAAACAATAATAAGTAAGGTTGATAATAACTGGGTTATCTCATGAGAACAATATATGCAAACACTATTCATAGAACTGTGGATTTAAAAAACCCTCCACTTTGCTGCATTATTTTTGTCTAACATTGAAAGGACAATCAGAGGCCTGAAATGGTTAAAGAAACCCTACCCAAATACCAAAACACCAAACAAAATACCCCTAGCACTTCAGAAGTTATTTTATAGTCTGTTTAAAAGCTGAGATTTTTAGCTGGGCCACTTATCTCGGTGTTTCTGCTTTTGAAATGAGTCTCAGCCAGTTTTTGGAGAATATAGTGACAGTAACCTTCCCAATACCATAAACCACATAAACCTCTTTAAAGCACAGTGCTACCAAATTGGCTCTTTTTTTTTTATGTGTATGAATAAACCTGAAACTTAAGCAGTTCTGTAAATCTGGAGGTGGATCATATCTACCTATATGAGCCTTATTTTTATTGGTCGTACAATAATAACTTGTTTAGTTTTCTTTTCTTAAATTTAGGCTGAGGCTTTAGTAATCATTGTTCCTTGTGGTTCACGAGATACAGGATGTTAGAATAGTTGTTTCTTTATATTTGCAGCTTTGTTTTGATGTTGGGTCCAGCAAATGTCCAATTTTGTTCTGATCTTATATACATTGGCAAGTTTTTGGGTTAAAGAGCAATGCTGGGTGTTAAATGTAATGAAGATGCCACAGACATAAATGGAAAATATGTGTTTAAGATGTGACTGTTAATACAGGAGATTAGACTGAGCTGACACTAATCAACTTGTTTTATTTATCACAATTAATACTTGTAGCTGTGCTTGGCTATGTCTTGTGAGAAGACCCACCTTTAGGTGCAAATTTACTGACCTCTTTGGCTAAGTGCAGTAGAGAGGGGCTGCATTTAATTGTGATTTCACAGATGCTTGCCCTCAACATTATTTTACTGCTCCTGTTAGTCACAGCACTGGTTCCTCCAATTCTGAGTATCTTCAGTTTACCTGCTCCAGGAGCGTGGAAAAGTACAGTGGGGAAAATGAAAACTTCCCTTCCAGAAGTGTGTTTTCTTGGCAGTGCTTGTTATTTATTAGCACCTGCTCTCCTGATATTTACTTTCTGTAGTTTACCCAATAGTTTTGCAGATGGTAAAGTTGTCAGTATAATGGAAGCAGCTGTTTGGGAACACAACAGCTTGTCAAATGCATTAATTACATACACATGCAGCTGTAAAGGAACTTTCCTTTTCCAGGTGTTTAATAGCACTCACCAAACTATAGCTGAAAACATAGGAAGTTTATTTTATTGCAAGCAGCAGCTAAGTGGTTTTTCTTCTTTGCTTGAACTTCTTTTATGTACCAGTAGAAATCATAGAAGTGAATTACTTGGCTGACTGTGGGGTGCATGGAGACATGCAGTAGCCATGGAACAGTATTTAGCTCTACTTGATACATTTCTTTTCCCTTTCTCTTCAATTTTATTTAAGAAAAGAGGTTATCTTTATTACAATTGAAGTGCTGTTTCCCAGAAGGATCCGTATGTGCCCTCTAATGTAATGCTGAAGATACAATATTAGATAAGATAAAAATGAGCTATCATTCTTCAAGGGTAATGCAGAGAGTATTATGGGTAAGACAGGGAGTTTGTAGATAGCAGTAGGTGTTTTTTTGTGGACTGTCTCTGTTTAGTCCATTGTACTTGAATTCTGGTTTTAGTAGTTATGTACATCTCGACTGTTGAGGTTTTTTCTTGGTAATATACTGTTGTATCTGAGCAGGTGAAATCTGAGCTGACAGTAACAGTCAGAAGGCTTTCTGGTTTTTGTGTACATGGCCTGATACTGCCTGGAACTGGCTCTGCAGTGCTACTGCTTTATCCCTCATTACCAGGTGCCTGCTTCCTGCATTATCTTGGAATTCAAGGGAAACCACCATGGGGAAAAGGCATCAGCTCTAAGTTTAGATTAAAGGATATTTTAAAAGTCACTTACTGGACTGAAATACTGATTAAGATTTGGTCTTTTAAAAAAAAAAAAAAAAAAAAAGAAAAAGATATGTGACCTCAGATTTGTAACAGACATTGGAAGAACTCTCTTCTCTTACTCTTCAGGACATTTTTGTGACAAGTGCCCGCTCCTGGTGCTGTTTATTTTATGCATGATGAGACCATCAGCTCATGAATAAGAGCATCATTTAATAAGCAACTACATGTTTGTTGATATTTGTTCTCAGTACTTGGTGACAAGGAGGTTTTCTGGGGGGAAAAGTACTTTAAACCAATATTAGATATTTCTCCATATATAAAATATTCAATGAGGCTTGTGCTGTTGTGGTTGCTCGGTCCATCTGCAGTAATGCTGGTGTGCAGAGTAGGTGCAGATTTTTGGAATGCAGGAGTGTGAACTCATTCTCTGAGTGGTTTAAACTTTGTGGGTTTTCATCTGCAGCCTTAGTGAGGTGGTTTGTTGCCCACAGTCTGCACTGGTGCATCCTCTCTGCCCTTGGCAAAGCATCTCGTGCCCTCGCCCGGTGGGTGCCCGAGGCAGTGGCTGTTCAGGGGTTTCCATTGGCACCAGTGGAACACAAAGTAGTCTGTTGTATGTCCACTGAGCAGGGCAAATGCTTTTATGGGAAGGTTTCTACTCTCTTGATGAGCTGCTCTCAAGCAGCTCATGCCCAACATTTGAGCTGTAATCACTGTAGAGGTCTTTTGCCTGTTTGCTTTTATTTGTTTAGTTGAAGGGTGTGTGCAAAATGGATCAACTCCCAAACCAGTGCTCCAGAATGACCCTTTCTACCAGACTGCAGAAATGCTGTGTTTGTTGGAAAGCAGCAAACTTAGTCTTCCCTGAGTTGCAGCATTGGCAGAGTTCACTTGCCCAAGTGAAAAAGCTCTTCTGCAAGTTGTGTTTCCTTTCCCCCTCCTCTTGGCAGTAAGGGATTTGTTTTCAGACTTTCAGATAATATTATTAACAGCAGTAGAAGTGGGGAGAAGTTACAGCATTTGTGGTCTTGACTAGGTGATGTTATTTGAATTTTTTCCTCGACTTTTAACTTCACTGAAATGCAGTATTGTTTTCCCTGCTGTTTTCAGAGTTGCATTTGTCCATGTGCTTTACTCCAATTCCAGCCCTTCTTGAACCTGTGTGTGTGGATGTCTGTGAGTGGTGGTGGTCTCGTTTTACCTTCGTGAGGTGGTACTTCCAAAGCATGACAACTGTGTGTTTGGGAAGGCTGTTTGCTGCTTTGAGCAGAAAGCAAAAAATCAACTTTTCTAACTTTATGACTTTCTGGGGGAGTAGGATTTAAATCACCTTATTTAATTTACTCATCTGTGAGAAGATGATTTTGGCAACTTGCATAAACTTTACAGTATCTGCGCATTATAAATTTTCCAAGGGAACAGGCTGAACAGGAGCTGTCATAAATTTATTTAAAAGTAATATCCTGGCAAATACAAAATGAAATAAAAATTACTGTTGCTCTGCATGTGGAAATACACTAAAAATATTTGGATTTAAATTTGTTGCTTCATAGCTTCCTCTTGTTTCTACATAAATTTAAAATCGAACTGTTAAGATTACCATTAATGAGTTAAAATGATTTTCTGTCACATGACTGAAGAGAAAAGGTATATATAGGTTTTGTTTATTAAATTATTTTGATGTGTTCCCTGATAAATTATTTGTATAAATTGTGTTTGTTGTAGGACTCAAAAAAAAGAAATCAATAGAGTGTGTAGAGAAAGTCCAGACTTGTTATGACTGCCCTTGGTAGCTTAGTATTGATTAGACACAAATATTGAGTTTAATGACAATAAATGACATTAAATGTTAACCATGATAGTAGAGAAACACTGTTGAACAGGAAAAAAAAATTACTTCATCTTGATTGTAAAAGGAAGTGTTCATTCCAAGGAACATTAATTTTGAATTTCGGATGTGCTCAAACATTTTGAATTTAATGTAGTTTTACAGTAGCATGGACAATGTAACTGAATTAGTGTGTTGGCAGTGCTTTGGAATTTCAGGCAGATGGCCAAGATTTTGTCCTTTTCAGGACTTTTTTCTCCAAAAATGCAGCGTTATGATTTCGTGCCATCCTGTTGCATGGAGACCCAGCTCGTTCTGCTGAGATTTCATCCACCCAAATTGGGAAAGATGTTCTTTCCATGTGATGGACGTGTGGCACTGAGGAGAACTGGGCCATGGCAGCTGGATCTCTCTACCCAGTGCTTCTAGAGGTGGCTTTTGGGGATCACCTGTGTTTGCCAGGATAGGAATGGGAAGGTTAGTGGTGCCACTGGTGTTCTCAGTGAGCTCTAAAGATGTTACTTCAAGAAAGGGTTTGACTGAAATCCCTTGGTTTGATCACAGAAGGGAACAAATGAAAATATAAAATAGGATTTGAATTGAAGCAAAGTGACAAGTCCCTACAAAGGTTTCTCTGGTGGACACTGAAAAGCACATTTTAATCTGCTTTGTAAGAGCAGAATTGGTGCTTCCTAGAGGGACCTGCATTGGAAAGGCTCGTAGGGATTACCAGCTGTGGACTCCTTTCCTGTGCAGATAAGCCATGGGAGTTTGTCTTCCTGTCACTGGAGAAATGCATGATACACAGACTGGTGTTTTCTTGTACACTGGGCACAAAATAGGAGCTGGGCCACTTGGATTCTATTCCTGCTTTTCTTATTAATTGCTGTTGTAACCTTGAACAGGATGCATGTTTTTTTTTTCTGTGCCTCATTTTTCTTGCAGATAAAATAGGATAATAATATTTAACCTATTTCTTCTAGTCTAAATGTGTCTCAAGTGCATTGGGTTCTTTGGACAGAAATGCCTTGTGGATGCCAAGTGTTATATAGCCAGTGACTAATGTTGTTTGCCTGGCAGTCTGGAAAAATGCCCTTTATGGGCTCTTAATTCTGTGTGATTTTAGGCAAATGTTTTGGTGAAATGCCCTTGCTGTTCAGAATTACATTAATGTTCTTTTTTTTCTTTTATTTTTTTCCTTGATATGACTAGGAAACAGGTGGTTACCTCTCTGCTTCCAACTGCTGCAGTTATTAATTACTGCTCAGTTGTCTGCCTGGAGAATACTGACTTTTATTATTGCAGGGTTGATTTTAGTGACCAGCAATGGCAGGGATGGCAAATTCAGGTGGTGTGCAAATTATCCTTGATATTTACAGTGGTGAGAAAGAAAGTGTTTGTACCAGAAGTAGTGGGGAGAGTCAGGAATTCCAGTACTCTACATTTACTTTACTGGAGAAGGAAGAAGGTGGGACATGAAATTTTTCTGAGTGGCATTAGGGATGGATAACATTAATTATGTCCATCTTCTTTTTGGAGGATGCATCTTCCCTCCTCAGCTGTGAATCCCTGGAATCTTCAGTTCTTGGGCTCTTCTGGTTTTTTGCCTTTGATTCCTCTGTTGGTTTTGAACAAAAGTCCAACCCAGTGCTATTACAACTATTTTATTGCTACCCTGTCTAGCTGTAAAAGTGGTTTTGCCATCTAATAATCTGAAGGAAAGGGAGTTAAAGTGTCTTTTTTTCTGTGCACTGCAGAAAGATGCTATGGCAGGGGAGAATTTGCCACAATCTGCCTTGTGCCAATAGAGAGATGAGTTGAATTTCTTCGATATTTTAGTAGACTGAGGTTAGTTTGTTACTTCAGGAAGAGAAGAGTGAGAATGAGTAACTTGTTGCTTAAAAAAATGAGAAGTAATTAGCCTTTGATTCTGACTTGTCTGCTACATGGTTTGAATGGTTTATATCTGGGATCTTCCCAGAGTTATCATAGTAATAATTCACACCAGGCTGCTATTGTAAAGTAAGGTTCTATGTGTCCAAACAGAATTTGCCATTCTTACTGGGTTTTGTTTCGAATGTGAAGCAGTTTGAGAGCATGATATGGTGATTTTCTGTTGTTGTGCCTGGTGTTTGTTATTATTCAGCAGTATTTTTCAAGGCTCTGATCAAAATAATGCTGTAAGCAGTACCAGTCTCACTTTTCCTAATTATGGGAAGTGATCTATCAATACACACTATTATAAATCACAACCCCCTTGTCAGCTAGTGGGAATTATTTAATGCTTTGCAACACCTTTATTTGCTAATGAGTGGGTTTTTTTTTCCCTGTTTCTTTGATAGGTATTAATGTTCTAGCTGTTAGCCTATTTCAGGATGGAAATGATTGATGTGGCTCTGTTTTAACCAAAACACTTCTGCCCAACTCCTGCTTCTTCCTCCTCTCTTTTTTTCCCTCTGCAAGGACTCTTCACACAGGTCATGCTGGATGGCTCAATTCTGTAATTTGTGTGACAGTGATCACTGTATGATGTGATCATCAAGCCAAATTGCTTAAAACTGCATTGCTTTGTTTTAATGGATTTTGAGTCAAGCTAAGCCAGGCACAGACCCAGAACCGTGGGCTGTAGGTGAGTAACTCCTGGTACAGCCATTAGATCAGCAGGAGAGGCTTTACTTTTAGAAGCTGAGGAATACAACAAAGTACAGCTGGAAATCCATGTTTTCTGAGGATTAATTGATGAATATGTAGGACTGCAGAACGAGAGAGTTGTGAGAAAGCCTCGGACCCAGCATTCCTTTGAATTTGCAGTTTGCTGCTACCCCAGCTCCGGGTGCCTCAGACTGACTCTGCTGCTGCTGAAAGCCTCACCATCTCTTGGATGGTGGCCACCCTGAAAGCACAAAGGATTGTTTTCTCAGAGACTCAAAGTTCTGTCTCGCTTCCTTTGAGGCAAATTAAAGATGTTTGTAAAGCATTCAGTAACCTTCATGTGAAGGGCATTCAAAGAATACGAACACTAATATAAAATAACGGATGCAGGTGATAAGCATCCCACTGATATTCTTTATATGGAAAAGATGTTTTTGTAGCTTCTAGAGGAAATCAAATAAAATGGAAAATTTAATGATGTCACCCTGTTGCTCTCTACTTTTGTTGTTGTCAGATCTTTTTGTGTGACTGTTATTTGGTTTTTGTGGTTTTTTTTTTTTTTTTTTTTTAATGCAGAGCTGTGCTCATCTCTATTCTTCTTTGGAGTTCTCTTTTGAAGTTATTGAAGTTGCCCCCCTCAGACAGTTCACAGAGTGATTTAATTGTTTGGATTGTATATAAGCAATACTCAGTTCTTCCCCCATTGTCTCTTAATCAGATGCTGTTGGTAATTGGGCTGCAAAACACAGAGATGGCCTAAAAGCAAGTCAGATTGAGAGTAGTCTGTGTAAGGAGCTGTTTGTAATCAGAAGTGCAGTTCTGCCCACTGGTTTGGCTGCTGCTTTGTGGAAGTGTACATTTGGGAAAAATGTGGCAGCAGTTTTATACTCAGCAGTTAATACTGAGTTTGTGATGTTGAAGGTGGGTGACCCGGAGGGTCTGTGGTGATCCTTGAAATCTCTTCCCTCTTGGGGGTCATTGAAAAATGATTTTTATTTTCCTGGGAGGGAAGAATAATCCTGCCCTGGAGGAGTGGTGGTGTTTTGTGGCTCTGATGCTGTGACAGTTGAAGAATTTGAGTAAGAAATTATAGACCAGGACATCAGGACCATTACTGGACTGAGCCTGGTAACTCTGTGTGTGACTGTCAGGCTTCTTGAGTAGTTTCAGAAACATGTCTTGGCTCTCCTGGAATCTGAGTAGTGCCGTGGTTGGGCAGATTTGGGAGTTGACAGTAAAACAGAGATCAGAATATGAGCATTGCACTCAGAGCTACTTGACTACTAACTCCTAACTGGTATATCTCTTGGTATGAGCTAGCATTTAAATCTGCTAGAGTTGTAAAATCCTGAAGTTCTGGAAATAAAGACGACGTACCAGTACATGTTATCACTTCCTTTGCTGATACAAGATTAGCCCAGGAACGTATAACAGTTCATTTAATCTAATTTTAAATGCCTGAATGTAAAACTGCCACTTGCAGGGGAAACAAAAACCATGAATAAAATCTCTTGGCTACTGACATTTGTTCAGTTACAGTATACCTAGAAAAAGATGTCCTCTGAATTAGTAAAAGCAGATTTAATGAAAGCTGATTGATTCTACCAGGTGCTAGTCTTTCACATTTTTGATCTTTACAGAGAAAGATCAAAAGTTTCTGTATCCTGAGCAGCATTACCTTGTTGTGCTCTTTTATAAGGTTCTTGGCTTAGTGGGAAGCATTCAGTCAGGCTTTGGAGCTCCACTGAGTGTGCTGAGAACTCAAGTTAAATGCCTAAAACCAGACTGTGTGAGTAATCTGAAAGTTGAATTGCCCATGGCTGCAGTTGCACACTTGCCTGGTGTTTTAGTGAGTTAAAAATGCATTTCTTGGAGTGTACATTTTTTTAATAAACCCATTAATTGGCTTGTTCCCAGACACCTCTTCTTCCAAAGCCCATGTACTGACAAGCTGACAGTAATAACTAATATCCTTATTAGTTTGAATTAATACATATCATGGTTATGAGAAGTAATGACCATGTTGAAATGCTAAGGATATTTTCAATTTTACTTCAGACTTGGTTGGAAAGTAGGGTCTTACATGTAATAAAATCAGAGGGGTCTTTGATGTTCAGAGTTGTGCTTTGGAACAAATAGTTCTATTCAAAACCAGCACCAGTCTTGATTCATTTGGCTGCTGTATCTGGATTTTTTAAGCTTCTCTAAGTGGCAGTGCCACAATATCAGAGGTGCTTTGTGTACTGCCTGGGCCATTAGACACAAAGGAGTTGTATCTAGAGGTGGCATTTTACAGTGTATTCTTAAATGCATGTATTTACTTCTCATTATATGAAACTGCAATTCCCGTGGAAATCAATATTGAAAATACCCACTAAAAGGTTCCCAGGATCTGCAAGCATGCACAAAAGGAGCTGGATGCATGTGCTGTTACCCACAAGTGGTGGGTTAAAGTGAATTATTTTAATCTCTTTATGTCAACAGCAATTGAGTGTATTTTGCTTATTGCACCAGCCTGTTACTGCTACAGAAGATGCAGAGAATGTGGACTGGAGCAGAAAGAGTCCTCAGGTGTCTTTAAACTGTTTTAAGCTGCCCATGGTTTGAAAATATTCAAGAATCTGTGATATGAGCTGTTTGACATTTTTCCTCTTCCAAATGCTCAAAGGAATAAATCTACATGAAGAGTGTTAAAATGAGAGAGTCTCTGTGACAACGTCTGGATCTCAGAATGTTACTTTATTTCTCTCTTTTGGCTGACCACCGTGGTAAAACAGCTGAATCAAATACATTCCTTTATGTATAAAATATATTTTTTTGGGTTTTGACAGCTTGTTTCCAGTTTTAGTCTAATTCGGTTTGAAACAGCTGTTCCTGATCTCTGCAAAACAGTTTTTTGATGGAAATCATGACATTTCTCAACTACTGCAGTGTTACTGGGCTCTACCTCATTTCAGATGTTGGCTTTTCTTTATGGAAAAAGAATTCTTCATTCAGCTATCAAATAAGCTGCAGTTAAAAGGATAATGGCTCCTCCTCCCTCTGAGGTTATCCCTCAGTGAGGGTGGATGTGTGTTTCTCTTTCAAGAAAAAACATCTCTGTGTGTTTTACCATTAGTTAGATTTTGATTCTAATGTTCCCTGCCCTACCCATCTGCTTTCAGTTGGGTTCTATTTAGAGTCTTCTCTGCAGTTGTCTCTGCACTCAGACTTAACAAGTTCTCTGCTTTGCCTTATGGTTTAGTTTTACTCTGGAGTCAAATCTGGTATTTTCAGAATTTTCAGTGTAGCATTTTCAGTTTGCTCAGTGACATCTCTTTTCTTTTTTTTTTTTTTTTTTGAGTTGGCTGCACTGTCTTGGTGCCTTTTCCAAAGCTGTTTGTAGAAATTTCATAGATCACAGAGCTGATCAAGTCTGTATCAGGCACAAGAGAACTTAAAACAAAATCTGACCTTTCATCTCCAATTTTCTGGTTCTTTTGGGCACCCTGGCATGTAATATAGAGGGAAGTTAATGACTTTCTGATTAAAAGAACTTGCTATCCAGATGACTCTGAACACAAGTGTATGATCTGGACTGCTCAAAACGCTTCTGATGGGTAGGGTGAAGGTTTCAGGCAGTGATGCCAAGTTTGTAATGGGACTGGAGGGACTCTGGAGTTGTACATCCTCTTCTTTCCTCTGCCCTTAGCTTACTGGATGAGGTTTCACAAGTCACTTTGTTGTGTCACTTTGCACGTCTTTGTTTTCCATCTATAAAATATATAATAATTATAAAATAAGGGTTGTGCTCTCTGAGAAATCAGAGAGATGCTGCACACGAGTAGGGTCACAGGTGTTTGCTGATCCTCACTTCCAAGCCCACTATGGACAATTATCATCCTCAGGTCTCTTGGGTTATTTGTTAAAGCACAATTTATCAGCTGAAATAGAACTAACATCCAACACCACATGAAAGCTTTACTTCCTAAAGAGCTGTTAAATATGTTTTCCATTCCAAATTCAGTGTTTTGCCTGGCAAATACCTTGGAGTGTTCATAGTTTTCCTTGTATTTGTTTTTTTTCCCACAGTCTAAAGAACCTAACTTGGGGCTGCATTAGGATTAAGTGAGATTACTACCATCTTCTTTTCATTCCTCTTGTGTGCCTTGTATGAATACATCCTAATAACTATTGATATTGCATTCATCCTGCAAGAGTCGAAGACCTTTAGTGTCTGCTGATGCTGCAGTTTTGCTGGTGTGTTTTTCTTGCAAGTAAAATCAATTCAGACAAATCTTGGTAACTTTTACAACAAAATAAAATGACTATGCCAGGCAGCCCCGGGAAGGTTTTTAAGTGTGGGCATTCTCTTAGATCACATCTACAGGGTTGTTCCAGCAGAATCGATTGGTTGATCCACTAGATTTAAAGGTCAACTGTAATCACATTTCAGGAAGATGGAAGAAGATATAAAATTGCTACTGTGCTTTTCTGGGTCGTGTACCCGCTTCTGGTGTTCTTTGCTTTTCCCTTGTACATCTTAATTTACTCAGCCAGAGCATCAATACATAAAGGGCACAAGTCAATGCGCTCGCTTTCTGCTGTCGATGAGGGAGCCTGTTAGTTGTTATTTCCTCCAGGCCAATACTTTCCCTCTGGAAGAGCTGGAGCAGAGAGGAGTCGTCCACTACACCCTACAGATGTGGAAGGAACTGATATCTCTTCCAGGGAAAAGCTGTGAGGAAAGCTGCAGCCTGGCTGTCTCGTTAGGTGATCCACTCAGTTGCACGAGTTGATGCATCCAAGGGATGATTTGGTCCGTTCAAAGTGAGCACAAGTGGAAGAGACAGTCAGCATAACCCCCTTCATGGGGGGGCAAACCTTCAAAAGAACATCTCACTAGACATGTATTACACAGATGTCCACAGAGACCAGGCAGCTTTGGAATGATCTGTTTGTAAACGTGGTGTTTCAAAGTCATATTTCCATGTAACAGGCAACAATGGAGAGGGGAAGAAATTTTGTGTTAAGCTTTGCCATAGCAGGTTGCATGAATTAAAAGCAGCAGGGACATAGAGCATTGACCTGCTCAGATACAGTCGATTTTCCCTGCAAAGTAAAAGAGTCCTGAAATGAGAAAGAGGTGGATGTGGGGGGAAAGATTTAATTTAAGGTAGTAAAACAAAACACATTATTCTTCAAGTCTGTTCCCTTGTGAACCATGTTATTGCTGTATTCATTTGACAGGACTTTGTTCACAAAGTTTTGCCCTTTTCCTGTACTGATAAACTTGTCCTTCTGTGTGGATCTTCCCTAGAATAACAGGAGAAAAAGTGTTTAAAATGGAATAGACTTAATGGCATGAGAACTGTTCCTGAATCAGAGAATACAGCATTGCAAATGCTTTTAGCTGATCTTCAAACAAATTTCAAAGTAACTCTGATCTTTTGTGGCTAGTAAATGCATATTTGCTGATGATCAGGCTATGGTAAGGGGTTTGTTGCGTTAGCAGTACATGGAGAGATTGTTCTCTTTAGAGTCACTTTGCCCCAAAATATCTGTTGTAGGGCATGTTAAGTGTTTTACAAAGGTTATTTGTAGTAGAACTCCCTGAGTCTAAATTAACTCAGAGAGTACTGTCCTTAGTGCATTTTCATATGTGCTAACTTGCAAAATGTAGCAATTCCCAGATGGATGGAAATCAGAGTCTGTGGCTTTTCTTTAAGCATCCATGACCTGCTTTTAAAGTAGGCACGGACACAGAGCAGTGGCTGAAGGCTCTGCTTCAGTGGGCTGAGGAGGCATTTACTGTGCATTTATTTAAGGTGGCCTTTTTCAGAGATTCTTGCTCTGATGGCTGCCTAAATTCAGTCTTTGTTTTGCTTTGTCAGCCGTTGTGTGAAGTCTGGAAAACTAATGTCTCCTGTTCACTACTCTTATGGTAAATATGGAAAGAAATTTTTTTTAAATAAATAATGGACCAGGGAAAGTTTTCAGAGACTTGCATGATCAAACAGGAGTAGCAGCACACCCTTTGTGGTTTTCCCAGTGGCTGATGAAGTTAAACATTGCCTTAAGTGAATGATTTGGTTTTTCTTTTCTTGCAAGTCATTAAATCTATTTTTTGTTTTAACCCTTGTTGATGTTTCTTTGTCTTCCTTAAAAGGGTTTGTAGGGAAACAATGAATCTTGGAAAGGGCAGAAATAGTTTGAGCAGGGTACTGCAAATGCAGTTATTCATCTCCTGTCTGTGGTTGCATGTCATCCTGATCAGTAGGTTAGAAAGATTCTTGCAGGGACTTCAAAGAGGTTGAAAACAAGAATACATGACATGTTCATGAAGTTTCCAGGCTACAGGGAATTGTCAGGTTATAAAAGAATGCTTCTGAGTGAAAGGAAGTTTGCAAAGTCAGAAAAACCTGTCAGTAGGATTGTTAGTGTCGTGCAAACTGTGTGCTTTTTTCCCCTCTTGTTTTCCCTGCAAAGCCCAGGGCTCTGTATCCCTTCTTTCTTCACTTTGGTGATTGATGCAGCAGATTGCTGTTTGGAATTAAAACACTTGAATACAGGATCCATCAGTTGCCAGTATAAAGTAACCATTAGAAAAGGGGAAGAAAAATCCCTTTATTATCAAGAGTATTTAAATAAAGTAGGTGTTTAATCAGTCTTAATAGTTTGCTTTCTTGAAGAGTGATGCCAGGAGCAGCAGTCCTGGCAGGAGGATGCTGGGATTGTACATGCAGCTTCTGTTCTAATTCTTGTTGCACAGTGTCTCAGTCTTAAGTCTGGAAAAAGAGGAATGTATCTGAAGTCATCTTCCTTAAAAAGACCTTACTTTAATTACCTACTTGATAATTACTTTAAAGAGCAATACAGAGCTTCCACCTCCATCAGCATTCAGACAGAGCACTGGCCCTGCACTTTGGAGCTGCTTCAGTCCAATTTATTATGGGGTTTTTTTTTCAACTCCAGTTGTCACCAGTTGTAATCTGTAACAACGTGTGTGTGTTGGTGTCTTTCCTCACTACAAATCACACTTTTCTCACCTTCAGTGGGATTTCTCCTGAAATTTGCATCCCAGAAGTTCTTGCAGCCTCCTAAGGAAACATTTAGATTTCAGGAAACACTGATAGGTGATGTCATTGAGTAAACAATACCTGGAGATTGCTTTACTCAAATTCCTGAACTATGGAAGTTTTGGATGTGAAGAATACTTGACAGAAGCATGGGGGGGGGAGGTGATGCTTTGCTGAAAATTCTCTGGCTCTAAACCATATTGTCAGACTCTGCTGAGGGTTTTGGTTTCCAGTGCCTTCTACCAGCATCAGCAATTGTGTCAGTGAGTTTTGATGTAAGAAGAATAATGGACATATTCTACAGTAAAACACTTGTTTTAATGGACTTTTTTTTTTGAAATTAAAATAATCTTGTAAGTAAAACAGGAATGTGTCAGCATAATCTATAGCTGAGTAGCATCACCTGTCAGGGTGTGTAGGGCAATATTTCCTCTGTTAACTCCATCTACTGAGCTTGCCCTTTAAACAACCTGGTTTATCACAGGAAACTTGCAGAGGAAGAAGAATCTTATGCTTAGCTTTAAACTGAGGTTTTCACCTTTGCTCTGATTCCACAGTGAGTATATATTTATTTTAAGAGGTTCCTGTGGTCAAAGGGTTTATAATGATTTGGCCTTTCTGAAAAGTTTCAGGTTAGATTTTCAGATTACAGTCCTTGCATGACAGGTATATTGCTTAGTCACGATGGCCTTGAACTGTAATACTTCCAGAAAATTATTTTGAGGTGTTTATGTGTTTGTCAGAAAGTCCTTCACCTGCTCTTCATGTGTGCTCTGCCACTGCCTCTGGGCATGTCCTCAGGGTTGAAACAGCCCTTCCATTCCAAACAAGCTGCTTGACTGCTCCAACACGTAGTTGGGAACTTCCTTTTGCCAATTTTGGTTTTGTTCCACAAATGAAATAATTCTGCCAGAAACAAACCCAAAAACTAAACCCCCTCAGCTTGGTGATGCTGCCCAGTGCAGTCTGTGCCATCTCCATGGTGTTGAGCCTTCATTATGCAGCCTTCACTCCACACACTTTTATTTAAAGCAGAGCTAAAAGTAGAGCTAAATAGCTGACGTTCAGAGACGTTTGGTGTGATGCAGAATTCCTGGGAGGGGGCCGGGCCAGGAAGCTGCTCCTGCCCTCTGGATTGAGCTCGTTTATTTGCACAGAACTGAGCAGGACTGTCAGAAAAACTCCGAACGAGCCCACGCTTTGTCATGGAATATCAACCAACTGTATAAGAACTTCTGTTTTGTTCTGCTCTCATTTACTTTTCCTTTGTTTTGTCCTCTGAAATGGTGCAGCTCAGTTTGCTGTGACTGTTACAACCAGGCAAACCATTGCTACTGTGCCATTGCAGCATCCCTGTGCCGATTGCTTTTCGTGGAGCCATCTCCATATTGCAGAGCCATCTGTTTTCCTTACTGTCCAGGCATTAGGCTCAGTAGTATAAATTACTAACTGCTCCATAGCTTTCAATTGTTCCTGTTTGTTCAGTGTGCCAGCAGCAAAGGCTTCAGCTCTCCAGCAGGATTTTTTAAGTTTTCCTTGCTCTTTTATTTTTTTTGTTAACGCCTCAGGCAGAAACTATAGTTGGGTGAATTGTCAGCCCTTCGAGTTGCTGAATTATTGGCTTGATAAAATGAACTTTGGGAGGTAGGTAGTGTCCTCATTTACAAAAGGATTTTGTAGCTGGAGAAGCGATAGAAACAAGTTAAAAAATCATGCTTTGCAAAAAGCAGTATTTTGCTTCCCCCCGCCCCAGTTTCCTTAAATGCAACACCAGTTTGTCATACTGCTGGCGGGATGAGCTCATACAGAAAGATCCTTTTTGGATCTGTCAGTACAAGCACTGCTGAAGGTTTTAAGGCTACTTTTGGAAAACTTAACGTTGATCAGCTTGTGTCTGTTTCAAAGTTGTATTTCTAATGTAAAATTCCCACTGTAACGTAACAACAGGGTCAAGTTTTTAAATATTATTTCCTTGTCTGTCTTCAAGACCAAAAATACACAGGTTGGGATTTTTTCTTTATATGTATAATATGTTTTTACATTCTCAAGTCACCATTCAGGCTAAATTAGTCCTTTGCAGTAGTTCTCTGATATTCTGCACCCATGGTACTGCAGGATGGACACCATGCTCCACAGGGAGTTTGCTTCTGGCCAACTCAGACCTGCTGGAGGAGGAGGAGTTACTTTGACCAGTCACATTTCTATTTATTTTTCTGATGGTGGCCACCTGAAGCAATAGGTTGATGTCTGCAAATTTTACTTCATTAATAATGAAGTCCACAAAGCAGTGAGAGGAATGTCTCTTTACTTCATACCCTGAACTGGGGTCCTGATAAACTGCTGGGTTTTGAGCTGGTAGGATTTTCTTAGTGATTATCAAGATGTAGAAATAATTAAGTCCAGATTTAGATGAGGATCTGAAATGTGTGTGGTTAGGTGGGAGACATTTAAGTGGTAATTGGGTTATTGAAGAGTGCCTGCAAGACAGCCAGTGCATGGAAAGTCAAATGTGTGTCAGTCTCCTTTGAAATCCATAAAAACCAATAATTTATGTTTTCCTATGGCTTTAACTGTGCCCCACAGCAAGTGTAACCGTCTCAGTCTCAAAGTCTTAAAACTCTCTGACAACAGCAGTGCAAATTCCTGGCTAAATAATGACTCTCTACTGTTTATAATTTCCAGGCAGGACGTTCCCAGTTGTGTTGTGGCACTCAGCTGTGTGAGCACTGGGGGGCTCGTGCGGGTGGGGACGTTTTATGCTGAGTACAGTGACAGCTGCAAGTCTGGCCTTCAGAAGCCTGGCTTTGGCCCTGAATATTGTTCTCCTTCCCCTCTGTTCCTATTTTGGGCCCAGTAAAGAGAAGCATATGTTTTCTTGCATCAGCTACGTTGGTGTTACCTTGTGAGGCATGACAAGGTCGTGTGTTGGAATGGCAAAAAAGAGGAAATCTCAAACAACGTTTGAGCTGCCTCAGAACTGCTTTCTTCTGGTGATACATTAAAGATTTCCACGCTGTACATGGTTAAATTTTGATTCCTGTAGGTATGCATGTGTTGATGCTACAGTGCTGCTCCTGAAATTGGTACTGTTATATTATTAATATTGCAGATCATGCCAGGGAGGTGTCTTGCATTTAATACAGAACATCAGAAGGTTTGTCTACCCCATATGAAAATCTCAAATTGGAACTGAAGATGCTATAAAAATTTAAAAGGGACAAGGTCAGCCTGAAAATTGCATATTTTAAAAAGCAGAAAATCATCTATTTTTTACAGCAAATTTCTTTACCTGTTAGTACCTCTCTACTAATAACATTTTCAGTTATTAACACTTGAAAATGGTTTTAAGCATAATTCTAATTGTAAAACCACTTAGTTACCATTCAGGTGCCCCATTAATTTAGGGTTTTCTAGTTGAGAGAGGTGAGAACTGGGCAGAAGCATTTGGGTTCCTGTGCTCCTTCTGTGTGATCAAACAATGGATGGCTCACTTTACATCAACATTTTTATTGATGGGGGGAAAGTGGGTAAGAGGGTTTTTCATTATAGCAAACAAAGTTAAAAAGAGTAATTGAAAATAGAAGTTTAACTAATTTGGGCTAATGCTCAGGTGGGTGGTTTAAACACAGGTGGTAGTTAAGCACTGGAAGAGTTGGAGAGGAATCGTGTGGCAGTTGCCTTCCTTGGAAGACTCTTGAAAGTGTGTGTATATTCTGTTTTCTCTAGCTGCATTTGCTAAATTATAAACACGGAGGTAACTTCAATTAGGTAAGAGAGAAGACTAAATACTCACAAAAGTTATTTTAAGTTGACTTAATATTTCCTAGGAAGCTTGTGGAAAGGAGCAAGTCCAGCTGTCCAGGCACTTAACTATAACAACTCTTTTTTTCTTTTGGTTTTTTTTTCTCTGTTCTGTGCTCACTAACTCTGTGCCCTCTAATTCGAGGACTCCAAAACGAGAAGGGTCTGTATCCATGAAAACATGCTGTCCTCCAGAGCTCAGAACTTCATTTGGAAGTTCAGGATCTCCATTTTTAACTTGTTTTCAGAGAACAGCTGGCAGGATGTGCTTTACTTCCAATTAGTGGCTGGTCAAGACAGACAGTTCCAGTGAACTGCCACTGACTAATCCTTTATTTCAAGTGATAGAAGAGGGGGTAGAGATTCCAACCTTGCCATGACCTGGCTTAAAGCCTTTTCTGGCTGCTTCAAAGACTTCCTAAGCACCTGACTGCAATTATTATCTGTAGAAACTCTACTAGAAATATAGTAAGTAGTAAAAACATTTAGTGTTCTTAAAAATTGGAGATTCCTCAGATCCACACCCAGCATGAGTGGAATAAGAATTGTGAAGGTAAATTTAACAGTATTTGTAAAGAAGCAACATAAAGCAGGAAAATATGATAGAAGACATCTGAGAGGAGAAGTGTGGGCATTGTGTGAGATCCTGCAAATAACATTCTGTGCATGAAAATGGTGCTGAGTAACTGCCTCTTCATCCATGTGATCCTGCAGACTGTGGTAATTTGAGGTCTGGAAAGAAACACATAATGAAAGTCTGAATCTTTAGCACAGGCAGCCTGATTTAGATTGGATAGGCAATATGAAGCATTTCCTAGTTACGGAATTCTTCATTTGTAACCTTAATTTTAATGTCACTTTTTTAGCATGTATAAAAATACTTGACAAACGCTCCTTTTCTCTTCAAATAACGCAGCGTTCCACAAAACCTCACATCTCCCTGTGAACGGTGTGTTACAGACACCTGGATAAATACAATAAAAAGCTTTTGGGGAGGATTTCTTCCTTCTGGTGCCAGTGAGAGAGGAGTAAATAAAATAATTGATGTGCCCTGTTAGCTGTCGACCAGGTTTCGTGTGCCGTGTCTTTCCTTTGGCGTGCAGGGAGAAGCAGCGGATTTTAGCACCTCGCCCACAGCATCCACCTCCTGACAGCAAAACTTGTCAATAGAGAAGCATTCAGCACTTCATTATTTCTACAACCTGAGTGCATTTGCAAATTAATTGATGTGTGGGAGGAAAGGCATCTGCTATTGTAGAAGCCCTTAACTGTTGCAGCAAAACTAGAAACAAGCTGGTTGGCTGTGGTGAGCTGATTTGCTGTTGCAGGTGTTGAAGCCTCTAAAGTGGCATCTTGTCCTTCTTTCCTGTTGTTTTTGATTTGTTAAAAAAAAAAAAAAAAGGCAAACCAAACTTCTCACTGAATTGTGACCATGGAAACAAACAGCACAATAAAGATAATACCTTATATACTTCTATGTGGTTACTTAGCAAGTTGTTTCATATTTCTTGCTGGCTCAGCACCAAAAGAGAGTTTTAATTAGGCCTGTAATGAATGACTGGGAGCGTTTTAAAGGCTATTAATCTTGTGGTGTAATTGAGTTAATTATAATATCATTACAAGCTCCCATGAAAATAGGATGAAGTGTATTCCATTTGTTTTGCTCCTAAAGATGTTTCTGAGGTCCCCCAGCTTCAGCTCAGATACTCCTACTGCAAATGTTCAGGGCTGACAGAGAAAACTGTAAAAACATTTCATGTGACACTGCACCAGACCTCCTGTTGTGCATCACTCTGGTCCCAGGCTCTCCGAGCTGCCCTTTTCCCTGGAATTGCAGGTAACTCCTTGCAGTGCAGTGTCTTTTTCAGCTTTCCTTGCCCACAGTAGTATTTCCTTGTTTTTCCTGTTTCCGATCAGTTCCCTTACCCGAGCGTGGCAGATGAGAGTAAGAATATGTGATCTATTTTCAGCCATAAAGATTACAGCAGCTTTCGAACTGTTACTCTTTGTGCTGTGGTAAAAAAAAAAAAAATGTGTAGCAAAAGAGGTGTTTTTGCAAAGCATATGGCTCTTCCACTCCCTCAGACTGCAGCGAGTTTTGGATTTGGTTGTAAAACATCTCTGTGCTTTTTGCACTCTCTAGTCAGAGTGTGACATCTCCAACAGATGGACAGATAAACTTTCCATAATCCATGCCTTTCGTTTCAGAAGAGGAGATGAGATTCTCATTTGTAAAAGTTGTTGAGGAAAACCTAATCTGTCTAAGTCTGTTGTGTGCTTAGATGTAGGGATGTGAAAATTTGATGGATACACAGCTCAGCGCTGGAGTTGCTGATATTTTTGGGACTGTCTGTTTGCAAGTGCAAGGTCAGCCCTGCTTTTGTATGGACTTTAGGCATTATTAGAGCATTTGCCAGGGAGGTTCAGGTTGGACATCACAAGAATTTCTTCACTGTTGGGGTGGTCGGGCTTTGGAAGGGGCTGCCCAGGGAGGGGGTGGAGTCACCGTCCCTGCAAGTATTCAGGGAATGACTGGATGTGGCACTCAGTGCTCTGGGCAGGGTGACAAGGTGGTGATGGGTCACAGGTTGGACTCTCAGAGGTCTTTTCCAGCCTTCATGATTCTGTGATTCTAATGTCTTCAGAACCCTGGAACAAGCATTGTGCTCCAATCTCCTTTCCCTCTGGTTTGGCTGATACACTGTCCTGTTTGCTCTTTGTAACCCTCTATTAGCAGGATTGGTTTGGTTTAGTGTTTTCTTAAAGTCTACAATCAAGAATTGTTTCCAACCTTAGCCCTGCTGGGATGGTAGAACTGCCTTTTTTTTCCTTTCAGGAACTTTGCTGGTCACACTTCTGTATTTTCCATCCTCTTGACTATTACAGATTTTGTAAATAGTTTAGAAATGCCAGCTTGTGATGTATGGGCCTCTTTAACATTTCTTTGATTTATGTGCTCTGTGCTGAAAAAAAGCAGAGGAAGCATATTATTCTGGAAAATAATGTTGCCAGTCTTACATTTTTTCAGTCTTAGTTAAAAGCTACACTTTTATCAATCAAACCTGATAGATTCTTTTTTCATTCCTAAGAACATTCATAACTTAACTCTTTAAAACCTAAAGAGATAATTTGACTAAGACTTTTATAAATGTCTACTTATTTTGGGGATGTCTAACTTGAACCTTTAACCTGATTTTTCTGAACTTGGCTTTTCATGCATTGCAGCTTGGTCATCTAAAAGCAGAGACAGTCAAAAATCACTAAGGGTAGGGAATTTAGTTTTTTAAAAAAGTTTGGCCATATGTTGCTGATTTTTTCTTATGTCTGGTTGTGTATCAGGTAAAATTCCTCAAAGTTCAAATTGCAAGCCATAAATGGCTATTTTGAAAGGTTTAAAAAAAGATAGTTGAGTCTGGAGTTCTTGGTTAATGGATAGTATTGTTTGAGATGGAGAAAACTGTCAGTGAGACTTCTCAGAGAAGGAAAAGCTCACTTTGCTGCAGCTGGATTGCTCTGCCTGCCAGAAGTCAGTGTGAGATTGAAGGCAGGATATCTGTCGTTATTTTCTGATCACAGAAAACCTGAGTAAGGGCAGAAAAGTTCTTTTTTTAATTGCCTTGTGAGGGGAAAAAATAGTTCCAGGTTTTGTTGACCATTGCATTTCAGTGTTCTGGTTGCAGCACAGTGGGTATGGTCCTATCCCACAGGTATTCTGTGGTTCTTTTTGACACTCATCCTCCAGAATGCAGCTCATGTCAAACTTCAGCCACCTGTGGTAATTCCAGGGTTTTTCTGTGGTGTTACATGTGAGGGTGAGAGTTTAAACCTCCTACACCAACCAATTATAACTGTGGCCTTTAATTTAAGATTTGCTCTTATTTGTGTAGGAATGTTTTCTGTGGGTTACTTTGTACTGTCTTGAAAAGAAGGATAAATTAATATGATCGTGAACATTCTGAAGCTGCAGTAGGAATGTTCTTATAGGGAAATGGGCCACGTGCATCTGTTCCAAAATTCACTCTCCAGCTTCAGGCTTTAACTGGTTGTCGCCAGCGGGCTGGAATTTAGCATTCCCAGCAGCCTTCCTTCAGGATGCCTGATGGATGTAAAGAAAGAGATTAGCAAAAGTAACTATTTAAGGAAGAAGTATCTCCAGTTTAAACAGTATTCCTGCAATCCTTTCTGGTGGCAGAGCAGGGTGGTCACCTCTAGTAGAAGAGTGGTGATGTCTGGTGTAGCTTTGTCAGGGTGTATCCATCTACCCATGGCATCCTTGCCTCAGGATGAACTGTGTGCTGGGGTACTGACCTTCCAGGATAATTTCCCCTTCAGCAAGGCCATGGAAGTCTGAGGAAAGCCAGTTTTCCATGTGCTGACAGAAAGACCCTGGGCTGGGCTGTTGTCTGCCACTCAGGCTGGGTGTCTACTACTCTAAATATATTGTGCATTTAATTACTGTGCAAGCGGCCAAAGGCATTTAACAGAAGTTGAAACAATTAAATTTAATGAGTTAAGGGAAAAAATAAATTAGCAGCACAAGTACTGGCTGGTGTCATTACTGTTCCATTCTTACCCACTAATGGGTTTCCCTCATCTGTGCTTTGACCGTCACTCTCCCCCTGTCTGACTGTGCCCCTGGGCTGGTTGGATTTACATAAGCTGCACCTTGTAGACATTTTATTGAAGAACAGTATTCATTTCTTTATTTGTCTGAAAAGTAGTTTGTTGTAGTGAAGCCCAGCCACAGAGCTGCAAATGGTGGCAATGCTGCTGGACAGTTTGAGGAGTGTTTCTGTACCTGATTGCAGCCCTTTATTCCACCACTTAAATTATCTTCACATTTCTTACCTAAGCACCTGAGCATCCCCTTTCATGGGGGCTGCAGGTCATTCTTTATACTGACATTGCTGCCCAGCTGAACCCCTGACACCAAAGATTTAGTCTGAGGCTTTAGAAAATACTAATTTTAGTGTGAGAGCCACGTCTTCAGGGTTCTGGGGGCTGTTCAGGGGAGCACGGCAGCACTGGGGGAAGGTACTAGTTGTGTCCTTACTGAAGTCTTGAGTTCAAATGATGACTTTCCCCTGCTACAGATGTACAAAGATAATACTTCTGTCAAAAAGTGCACTTCTTAGGGTTTTAGATTTTAATGAAATCTAGATTTTAACTGAACGCACAAATGTGAATATACCACACAGAGTGATGCTAGGACCATTTGCCTGTACCATTTGCCTGAACTCCCTGCCTTGAGTTCAGGGTTACTTGAAAATGCTGTGTTTTGTCATTGCACGTGGTTTTATTCTGTCATTTAAATGCAGAACACAATGTAATAATTTTACTTTGCTTTTTGTGATTCTGTCATGTCTGGGTTGTAGCTGCCTATACAATGAAATAAATGCCAGTTCATTGAGTTATCATTCAGGAAATATGTGTGTTCAAGCCCTTCAGAACACCTGGAGGTATAAACATCTCAAGCATGAAGTAGTTATCCTTCTGAAGAAGTCAATAAAGTAGTGTGTAACCCCAGATTGTGATTACTCTGCCTCTTTATCCATTTCAAAGACTAGGTCTCTTTAAAACTCAGACCCTGTTGGCTGTGTAGTGTCCCTTTGTGTTGACATTATCCAAAAATCAAGAATATGTCACTGCTGTAACTATTAAATGGATTGCAGAATACTTTAAGAGAAAAAAATGTGGAAGAGGAGTAGTGGCTTTTGCAGAGACTTTGAACAGTGCAGGTCATTTTATTGGCAGCAAGGATGCAGATGCTGAAGTTTTGACCAATTCCTTGCAGAAAGTGCTGCCAAATTTGCTATCTCTGCATGGTAAAAAGCCAAAGACTTGCAAGCAGTATTGGAGTGAGGGAACATTCATCAGCAGTCGTTCATCAGCAGAACTTCAATGTTTTCGAAAGAAAAGTATGGGGAGAACACACTTTGAGGCTGAAATCTGTCAGTAATTAAAACAGCACCCTCAGCAAAAGTACGAATTCAAAGACAATGGAATAAAAACTGTAGCAAAGACAGTTAAAAGAAACAGGGATATGTATCAGTGCATCTCCTACTACTGTGCCATTATATATATATATATATAAATGTCTAAACTTGGTTTTGAACTCCCAAGCTGAAGGAGGGAGGGAGGCAGGAGAGACCTAAGGGAAAAACAAGATTGCCTGTGCAGGCTGATGTTCTCGGGCTGCTCTGTATCCTGGTTTATTGACCAGGATGAGGCCATGGCTCTGTGCATTTTGGTGCAATGCAAGTACCAGCTGGGGCATGTGAGAGGATTTTAAGAGAAGTGTGAGCTCATTACTTTCCCAGTTTAGTCAGATCAGGATGTTTAGGGAAATGTGCAGTAACTTTTGTAGAGGGATTTTTTTAAAAAAAGGAATGGGGGGCAGCCTTTGTTCCTGTCATGGATAGGTATTTGTTGCTTAAATGTTCTTGTTTGGGGGGCATAAATCCTTTTTAAAAATTGGAAAAAGTGTCTTAATTAAACTGTAAACTAGAATAAAGACAAAGTGTCTAGCTTTCCTGTTAATTGAAAAGCCTGCAACCCAGTTCCACAACAGGAAAACCAATGAGTAAAGAAATCAGAGACAGTTCTTTTGGTTTATTGATGCTGTTTTGGTCAAGTCAAGAATTCAGCTATGCTAAAATGATCAAACATTGTTTGGAGAGAAAGAGAATTTCCAAACCGGCCTCATTATCTGAGAGAAGCTAAAAAATATCAATTAAGGTGGTGTAATTTTTCTCTTGCCTGCTTTAGTGTGCAGAGATGAAACTGTGGGAGTGTCCTGCTCGCTTGCTCGTTGCTCTTTTCAAAAGAATAAGTGGAGTTTTATCATAATGCACAAATCCCTTGTTAGCTGGAAGGGGGGGAGAAATAGTTTAATGATGAGGGGCAGAGCACTGAGGGGCTTAAAGGAGGCAAATGTGCATCCCCAGGATTGCAGTGAACTGGGAAAATGCCACAGGGGTAAGTGTCTGGCAGCCACCTCTCTGAAACTCAGTTCCTTAGAGGAATGGATATAAACATTTTTTTATTACCTATAGCTGAGAAAAATGCTTTTCTGTTTGTGTTTGTGGTCAGTAAGTACGTAAGAACAGAAGAAACAGAGTAATGTGATTGTAAAGAACATCATTCTTCTGATTTCACTTTTAAAAGGAAACCTGTTGGTGCTTAAAAAGCTTTAAATAATGGCAATATGTAAATGTAATGTGCAACTGTGAGCTGATGTGATCAACTGTAAAGGCTCCAAGTGGTTGACTATTTCCTTTTCTCTTTTTTTGGGGGGGAGGGTTTCTTTTCCCTGGTTCTTACCTTCTTTCAACCGATTTTGCAACTCGGGATGGCCTTGTCAGTAAGTGCAGTGCACTGACTTGTTTGGTCAGCACTCAGCACATGCAAAACCTCCAGCCCATGAATTATGCAAACTGAAGACCTCCAGACCCAGAGTCTTTCTAATGGTGGAGCTTTAATTTTTAAATTTCAAATGTCCACGTCTGTAGTTTCATAACAGGCACTGCAGAGTAATCCTACAGGCCAAGATGCAAACCTGTCCCGAGCTGCTCAGTGCACTTCTGTTAAATGAAGGGGCCTTTCTGCAGGTTCTGCTTGGAGCCCTTTGGCTGCAGCAGAAGTTTTCTGTCTGCTCCAGACCTTAAAGACCCTCTGCAGAACACAGTGGCATTTTTGGGCAGATGGAGGGGTTCTTTTTTCTTGTTTTGATTGTTTGAGGAGATGCGTTACCTTATTTCTGGTAAGAAGAGTCAGCGGGGTAGAAGAAATAAAAGATATTATGTGATTAACATCTTAAAAAATATTAATGCTTTCAGACCTAAATCAAATCTGTGATTCTCTAATACACCTTTTCTGTTTAAGGTTCATGTGAAAGCCAAAAAAATCTTATGTGATTGAAGAAATTGCCTTCCTTACAGTTACAGCCATGAGAAAAGCGACTCCCAAGTGCTTTCTCTGTTGTGATGTATTTCCCTTAGTGAGAAAAATTGACACCTGTTAATATATTAATGTAGTTTTCATATACTCAGGAACACTGAAAATGTGAATTATGACACCTGGAAAACATTAGTGATAATATTTTCTTCTAAAAAACATAGGCCATGTGGCCATTCACATAGAAAAATAATGAATGTTAAGAAAATTTTATAAATAATCCAAGTTCTGTTTTTATTTACCTTCCTGTAAAGCTTCTGTATATATTGAAGTGTTATTTTCAGTACTTTTCATACATCCTTGAGAACTAGAGTCGCTTTTGATTTTAAAATGTAGAATTCACACATCAACTTGGAACTGCGCTTTTTAGAAAAATATCAGCTATCATGAGACTCATCATGAAACTCTGCAAGTTGGCACTGGGGTAAATCCTGGCTGCTAAATGTTGTAAATTGATTTTTGTTGTCGTTGTCTTTGATTTCTTGGTTTTCCGAAATAGATTTTCTGTTTCATCTGCACTTATTGGGGGGGGAAAGATCCATCTTATTGAAATTGTGTGGAGGAACATTTCATTAGGCAGCAAAGACACATGAACCAGTTGGAATTCCCCAAAGCTGAAAGACATGGATGCTGACTGTAATAAAGCCTCTGTATGACAGGGAGTTCCTCTGCAGCTGATAAAGGAATGATTTGCAGCACTACTTGTGCTGCACCAATACTCATTTCAGGGAGTATTTACCATATTTGATGGATAAAGCTGTGGCTCTTTGCCATTCTGTTAACCCTCCAAGTGTTTGTGTCCCATGAGCTCCCCTGCATGAGCCTTCCAGCATTCTCTGACATGACATTTCACCTGCATTCCCTAAAGTGGAGAGAGTATGTTTAGAGATGTTCTCTTATTAGTAAGCAAAAATTTGGGGGAGATTGGCTTGTTTTTAGCTGAGATTTTCTCTCCTGGCCGATGCTGGCAGGCAAAGGTGTTTATTTTGCAAGAGGAGAAAGGAACTGAATGGCAATGTTTTATCCATCCATCCTGACTGTAGTTCTGATGCTTGTGGTCCAGCTTTGGCACTATTTTCAGTCTTGTTTCTGCTCCTCAGAACAAATGATAAGAAATTTTTCCCAATCCCTTCAGTTAACGCCCCTTATCCCCAAAAAGGAGTGCATCCTGTGCAAGTGCAGGATGTGATACTTTAATAATGCATAAATCAAGTTGGACAGAAGCTGCCCGTCAGTTTTATTAACTTTGACCTTTTCTCCCAATATAAAGATGGTTTGGTAAATATTTAATCACCCTTATAGATTTTGACAGTTGGATCTGCTTTCCTAGGAGCAAAGGTAGATTATGAAGAAATAATTAGTAAAAATACCTTAATCACTGGGATTCAGCTTTGAGGGACAGAATTGTTTTTTGGAATATATTTCTTTTTAATTCCTTCTGTTGTTTGTTTTTAATACCTGACCACTGAATGGCAGACTGGGAGGTTATGAAATATTTTTAAAAGATTGGTGTGATTGACCTGAAATACCTGTCAGTGTCATTCTACACAGGCAACATCAGTGAATGGTGTCACCAGCACAAAGTGGTGAGGGAGGACTGCAAGAGGAAAAGGGAAAAACATATTCCTGGAGTCTGAGGGAAGTTTGCCAGAGCTGTTTTTTCCTTTAATTCCCTGAAAATCCAGGTAGTGAAGATTGAAAACTAAGCCCCTGACACTGAAACATCACCTTTCAAACATGGACCCTCCGTCACTCCCATTGATTTTTTTTTTCATTTCAGAAAACTGTCGGAGAGAAACAAATGTGAGCAAAATTCATTGGTTGGGACAGTACAACACCCCCCTGCCCATCCCTGGCAGAGCCCAGTTCTCTTCCCATCAGAAATTCCGTGTCTTCACTTGTGCCACAGTTGAGATCACGTGGCAAAGCAGCCAAATAAATCAGGAGCCTGTTAGAAATCCTTATGGATGTGCTGAGCACTGACATGTGAGGCAGATTGGCTCATGGGATCCCTTCCCTCATTTTCATAGCCATTTTCAAATGGATCACTTCCAAGCTTTGTTTCCCTCCTTTTCAGTCAGTTCCTGCAGAACAGCTTGGCCTAAGACCACTTTATTTTCTGAACATTTTTAAGTCATAGTTTTCTAACCATAGCCCTATTTTTTTAGCTGCAGACCTTGGGGTTAGAGGTGTTAACGTGTGAAATGGTTCACCTTTTGCAGGACAAATCTTCAGACAATTTAATGAACACGTGGAGGAAGGCATTGGAATGATGAAGGAAATTATATATGCCCCACACTGAATCTTCTGCTTTAAAAATGGGAAACTAAGAATGTAATTGAAAGTTTTCAGAGGGGAACTTGTGACTTGTTGCACTTGGAGCTGGTTCCAGGGCAAGCACAGCTCTGTAGCTGTTCTTAAATCTGAAAGCTGTGGGAGGGCACTCAAAATCTTGCAGATTCATGTTGTGTCCTTCATAAATTTGTCTTTTGTTGGCAAAGAAAAGAAAAGTTTAGAGGGGAAAGCTACTGAATGTGAATCTTTCTGCAGTGCTGTGGAGATGCGTGAGCAGGTATTTTAAAGGCAAGATTTTTATTTATAGTGGAAGAAAATTCTTTGTGAATGTTTTGTGTTTTTATATTTAAGGAGAAAAAGATGAGTGTTATTTCTAAAAAGCTGGTTTATACAGTGAAAGGGTTGCCTCTGTCTTCCTCTTATCATCTTCCTAAAAGTAAGAATGCTTGGTCCCTTGGGAGGAGAAACAGTCTTAACATTTAAAAGCAAGCCCAGGTTTCAGGAGAGTTAGACTTGAGAGGAAGTCTTTGATTCATCCTCTTACTTGCCCTAATGCATAACTTCCTCCTAATGCCTGTTTCACAGCAGACTTTTTCCATGTGCTTTTATTCCTATCATCTTCCATCCAAGCAGTGTATCTGAAATCCCGTATATTAACTGACTGACAGGCTGTAATTTGAGTCAGGTGAAACAGGTGGCAGAGGACTGACATAGACAGAGTACTGCAGTGGTGTGTATTTTAATATATCCATGTTTTTTTTTCTCCTCCAGCTGCAGTACCATGCTGGGCTGGCATCTGGCCTTTTGAATCAGCAGTCCCTGAAACGTTCGGCCAACCAGATGGGAGTCTCTGCAAAGCGCAGACCAAAAGCCCAGCCAACAACTCTTGTCTTGCCTCCTCAGTAAGTAATGGAATATCTGGAAGAATGTCCATGGTGGGGGGCCAGATTATTTCTTTTCAACTTTTTATTGTGATTCTTGTCTTACCTCCTCAGTAAGTAATGGAATATCTGGAAGAATGTCCATGGTGGTGGGGGACACGGATTTATTTTGAACTTTTTATTGTGTTTTTCTTTAATCACCATCATAGCACCCTTGTGCTCGTTGTATTCTTGTTTCATACAGTATAGATCATTCTTGTTGGAGGGGTGGGTACCTTCTGGAACCAATATTTTGTCTCTTCTGTTCACGGAGGCACCATCACAACAGAAAACTTGCGAGGATTCTTTGTAGCAGGTCATGAAAAGTTCCCGCAGCACGAGGTTGTCATTGAGGAACCATGTTCCCCTGATTAGTATGACTTGGAGCTTCAAGTAGGACTTTTCTGAAGGTCCTGAGAGATGAAGCCAGAAAGTCTTTGGTGTGAGTACTTTCTCGGCAAACGTCTGTTCCGAGTCCATCTGTTCACCATATGTTAATTTTGCGTTGGATCTGAACCTCTTTTACAGGTGACAAGCAATTATGAGGACACTTAGAAACTATTTGAGGACAGAGAGTATCAACACTTTAGGCAACCTGTGTGTACTGATGCCAAAAACACAGAGATGTCCACAGCTAAGCTTATAAATTAATAAACTGCCTAAATTATTTAGTTACATGTAAGAAAATGATTATTGTGTAGAAAATGAAGTGCTAAGCAATTGTTCGTTGTACTGAGCATCCTTGTAGTTTGTGGAAGCTGCCTGCTTTTCTTCATGAAACAGGAGTCACTGAGGTATAAACACTGTGCTACCAAAAACCTCATAGTTGCAATAATAAAAGTCCCCGTTGTCACCAGAGCCCACAGGCCTGTGTTTAGTGGTTTTTTTCTTAAAGGAAATGAGGAAAAAAATCAGAGTCAGTAGAGCTTTCCCCTTGTATATTAACTTTAAAGTGCTGGTAATTCAAGAATCCATAAAATGTTCTATTGGTTTACCAATACATCAGACAAAGGAGAGTTGGAAGGGTGGCTTAGCAGAAGTTTGAAAACCAGATGTTATTTCTCTGATAGGTGTGAAAGAACAGTGGGGATATTGTGACAAAACTGGCCAATCATTTTCTTCCTCTGTTTGGGTATCTGGAGCTTCAAATGGACTTCTCCAAGAAGTCTATAAATTGGAGTATTGTGATACCAGTTGCCACAGTTTTTTTCAGAAAGTCTGTAAAATATTTTAGTGTTTTGTTCGTTTTTTTTTTTTTTTTTTAATTATGGCTTCTCTAGTCACTAGAAATATATAGAGAGAAAGAGCTGGCTTCTGTTTTTGTATAGAGAAATCTGTTCTTCGAAAGCTGCAGCTGTATAAATCTTAATGTGAGATACATAATATACATTTTTAGAAGTATTGTGTGTCTTTTTATCTGCAAGTGATTTTTCCTTCCTTGGTGCATTTACCTAGGATTTGCAGATAGAATGAAATTTTAGTGTGGTTGCTCAACTTCAACCAGCAGCTGAATTATGTTTCAGTATCTTATTACCACTTCCAGCATTATTTACAGGGAAAATGTGTTTCTGCTGAGCTGGCCCTTTGTCTGTCACTGGTTTCCTCCTCTTTGGCTTCTCTTTGCCCTTTCCATATTTGTTCTTATTTGCTATCCTGGTGTGTCTTAAGAGAATAATAGTTATATTAAGTCAAATCAAATACCTGTTGAGCTCAATATCTTGTCTCCAACACAGGGCAGAAGCAGATTATGAAAAGACTTATGAAAATAGGCTTATGAAAAGTATTTAAAAAAAATAGAAGTGTGACAAATGGATTTTAATATCTTGATTTTGCTGTAGTTTCATGCAAATAATGATGAATCATACTGTGATATTTTCCCCCCCTTCATTCTCTATAAAATGCAAAAGAAGAAAACATCCAGGTGCAAAACTACAGATCTCCTTGAAAGGGCATCCTGAATACTAATATTCCCATGGCAATTCAAGGACTGAATTTTTTTTTAGCTTTATTAATTCATCAAGAAAGGGGGAACTATTTCTTGGTCTGTTTTGGCTTTGATGTGTGCTATTAAAATCAAGTTCAGTGACAAGTCTTTGAGCTGAGTAACAATGAGTCAAGTGTTTATTAAATGTTGTTCAGAGTAACTATATTATCTGGAGCCCTTCTTAAACATAAGTAGTCAAAACCAGCTGTATGCCAAAATGTCATTTTAGGAGAGCAGATTGGAGCAAACAGCAACACTGCAGTCATTCCTTTCTGCCAGCACAGGAATGCAGGAAACACTTGCTCAGGAGGTATCACAGGTGATGATTTGGCCAAGGAATCTTCTGAAACCTGTTTTAATCTTATGCAGATTTTGCACATGGATAGTTTGATTGTAAATATGTCTTAATCTGAGTTAAAGGAAGCATTAGAGAGCACGTTACTAATCTACTTATTTATTTATGTTCCTGTTTCTTGAAGAAGCTGCATGAGTAACTTTGGCTATTGCACAACCTTCTTTATATGGCAGTGGTGCAAGCTGAGCAATTATCTTTGGTCTTTACTGCTGTGGTGAGACTTCAGTTGTATTCCACAAACTAAACATACCCAAATGGTGTTTCTTCTCATAAAGGTGGTGATGCAGCACAAGAACCAAGTTTTGTGTCAATTCACTGTTCACTTGAGCCCTCAGTCTCTCTCTCTGCTCTGTTTTTCTCCTTTTTCTCCAAAATGCCTTTAAAAAAAAAAAGCAACAAAGGAACAAACCAAACCCCAGACCTTCTTGGTTTATCTTGGAGGCTCTGCCATCTCTTTCTTTATTTATACTCACAGAAGGAGCTGGAGAAGGGGTTTCACTCATGGCAAAGCTGATTCTTGGTGGGCCCCCAGCCCTTTGTCCCTCGCCAGCCTCCGGGTGTGTTGTGACAACCTCAGGGTGTCTTGGAGGTGAGAGGCTCTAGTTTTTCACCAGTCAATACCTGAAACAGCAGCAGCAATTTTGAATCAAAAAGCTGGTTTTGAATATGGAAGATCTTTGTCCTGTGCAACCACTACCAGGAAAACTTACATTTTCTTGCTCCTCAAGGTGCTGAGCAGCTTCAAAGAGAGACCTTTTGGTTTTGCTTTTCAGTGGTGGTTTTCACTGGCTCTGAAAGTGCAGAAAGGAAGGCTGGATTGATGAGTGTCTCATTTCTAGCCAAATGATCCGTGTGAGAAATGACTAACTGCTGGCTGCTTTCTCTGCCTGCTTTGTCCCTCCTTCTGTCTTCTATTAACAAGACATCTCCCTGTATGTGTTAATAGATGCGTTCCCTCACATGCTTCTCATCTGGCTGCTGGTCCCTTCCTTCTGTTAAGGAGTCTCAAAGCAGTGTTTGCTGAAGTGCTGAAAGCTGTCAGCTCCTTCCCAGTGACTGGGGAAGTGTTTGTGTGCAACCCTCGTGAAAACCAGGGTGGCTGCCTCTGGTTTGAAATCAATAAATAAGGACAATAAGAAATAACAGCTTGGTTTTTCCTTTCCTCTTGAAATGTAGCAATTGATGCAGTTAATTAATCTTATATTATTTTGCTTGGCACCACATCTCCAAAGCAAATGCCCAGTTATGGAGTTGTCTCCATGACCCTGAGGGAGCAGAATGTTCCCAGGGGTTGCCCACAGAGATGGTCCCTGCTGGTGGAACACCCTCCTGGGATCCCAGCAGACTCGGGAATGTCACTGTCCAGCTGGCAAATGACAGCAATGAGTCACTGTGAGATGAGGAAGAAAAAAGAAAAGAGGAAGCACAGGATGCTGACTGTATTTTTGCAGTGAAGTTCATTATCCCACACAAGAGGGTCAGTTAGTTTTAATGGGAATTTTTAGGGGTCTCAGTTGGAAACCCTGTGACTTCGATAGCTCTGTTATACAGGGCCTTCTTAGTGCTCCCAGATTAATCATCTGTCTTCTCTGTCTGGAAGAAAATTGCCAGAACAAGAACTTGATCAGGACCAAAGGTACTGAGACTCTTGCCCTTTGTGGTGCCTTTTAGGGTCATTTGTTGTCACTTTGTGGTTTTGGAGAAATAAGCACACTATAAACAATAAACAAGTGGAAATCTGATTCTTGTTTGACAACTTCGGGCTCAATGAACAGAGAGGTTTGAGTAAAAGAGAGTCCAATATTTTTTTGATTTAAGGCTCTTCAACTTGTCTTGTAAATCTCTTGTGGTCTGATGGATGCCACAACCTGACAGTGAAAACATTGTAATAGGTTGAGTAAAAAGATCTGTGAGTTTGTACTCTATTGCTGGGAGCACACCAGCAAAATTACTTTTCCTTTATTAAAAAAAAAAAAAAAAAAGGACAATGCTGCCCATGATATTGCTCTAGATAAATGAGTCACAAAAACCTGTGAAGATAAGTTTTCTTTTAGGAGTTAGTAAGGATGTACTTGAGGATATAGAGAGACTCTGGACAGCCAGGTTGTTTCTGCCACTTGTTCTGGGTGAGATGGAAGAGGTCTCCAATCTGCTCTCTACACCTCAGAATCCATTTGGATTCTTCTTTTAGAGAAGATTAATATATCCAAAAGAAGTCTATACTTTTTCCATCCTTTGGAACTGCATCAGCTAAAGATGCTCTTTAGTGAGTGGTCTCCTTAAACAAAGTTAATTTACTGGCTCAGCAGGTATCTGTTCATCTGGATTTGGAAAAAAAACGTGCAGATATCCCAAACTCTGTGTTTATTGTAGCTTGATGTAATACCAACATAGTCAAAGTGCTGTTCTGTCATAGCATTGATTCTCTGTCAGTTTAATGGTTCTGTCATATAAGTAGCACTGACAGATTCTGTTGTGTTTGTGTGCTGTGTACATAGAATTGTGCACTGTCAATTCTGTTGCTATTTTTAACAATTAGCTGAAAGGTATGTGTATACATACATATATATATATATACACATATATATTTATAAACTATACACTCAGTCATCAGATGTGCCAGAAGAAATTATTTGGAACTTAGCTTGTATAATTTATCATTTTTGCATTAAGGAAAAATCCTGATGAGCCCTTTGCCAAGAATTTTTTGAAGGAAAACGTTTTTTTCTGCATTTTGTTTTATAAACAGCATCTAATTGCTTCCTGGGTTCTGGGATTTTCATTATGAAAAAAGACAGGATATTCTAAAGGTAATGACAAAGCATGCTTAAGGCAGTAAATTTTCATCAGTTTTGTATTTTTTTAAGAGATTAAAATACACTTCTCCAGTCTGACCTGGCTGTGTTAGAGCTCTGAAATGCCAGCTGGGGATTCACACTTTGAAACCAAATGTCCAAGGCCGGGTTGGACGGGGCTTGGAACAACCTGTGCTCTAGTGGAAGGTGTCCCTGCCCCTGGCAGGGGTGGAATGAGAAGATCTTTAAGGTCCCTTCCAACCCAAACCTTCTGGGTTTCCACGAGGAATCTGATGTGCCAGTTCACCAGGTACAGGCTGTGGGCAGTGGGATTTAACATGTGAGTGTTGTTACTGCAGTAATTCAGTACCATGAGCTGGACTCCAAGCTCTGAGCCTCTTCTTGAAATATTCAAGAGTACAAGAGCCAAGTGTGGGGCTGTATTTTCCCTTTTGAGAAAAGTCATCAGAAGTTCTTTGTGCAGTTGTGAAATTTTTCTTTCCCTGTACTGGCAAAGCTGCATTAAGTATCAATATTCATTAAGTACCATGGAGATGATAATGTAATAAAGCAATAATCCTCAGGCCCACATCTATACTTCTCACCAGAAGAGCTGAGGTTGAGAATATAATTAAAGATTAAAACTCTGTTTGCATTCTGGAACATGGAGATATCTTTTTGTACATGATGGGGAATTGTATTAATAAGGAAGAGATCAGTTTCCAATAACTTTCAATACTGGGAGCTCATTTCATATCCCTGTTCATGTTTAAGTTTCTCATGGAATTCCTTTAGCTTGGTTTTAGCAAGGCAGTGCAACAGGAACTGTAAAAGAACGTGTTGCTGAAACATGTGACCCTTTTGCTCCAGAAATTAATCCCTTTTCATAGGAAGAAAAAAAGATTAAAAATTAGTTCTTTATATTGTAAGACAATAATATTTACAAGAATAAGTTTAATTACTTTGCAACCGTGTACCGTGTCGATGGAACATTAATTTCAGTACTTGGTGTCTTGTGCACAGTTTGGATCACATCATTCTGCTGTTTTCATTTTATTTTTAGTAAATTGTTGAACACCTGTTCCCCAGCTGTTTTGTGGAGCTGTTTCAGTGGCAGTTCCAGGGTATTGCCATGCACTGACATTGGATTTATCCCTCACTGCCATTCTATTCAGTGGGCTCAGAGGTTATGTGCAGGATACTCAAGTCTCATATTTCAATTAAATAGAAAATGCCTTTAGTACCTTTTATATTGTGCTTCATCAGCTTGTTAAGTAACTCTTACTTTCCCTTACTTCAAAGAATCTTAGCCAATGGGTTCTTTGCTCTTTTTTCTTCCTGCCCATATATTTGGTGATGATGTATGTGGTCAGTCTTTGTTAAAGGTTTCTTTGTCTTGCTTTGTACTAAGCTTCCTTATTTTGCACAGGTCAAAAATATTGGCTTTCCCCTCTCAGATATTGGTATTTTATCTGCCAAAGCTAGTCTAGTTAGGTAGAGTGCTAGTTCTTTGTAACCTCTGATAAAACTGGTTGTGCTCTTGAAGCAGGTGGGTTTGTGAGCCTTTGGCCATTCCCTGGAGGCAAATCTGTTCCAGTTCTAAAATCCATGCTGGGTTATTGCTCCTTTCTGTTCTAAGCACAGTGGTGCTGGAGGGGGTTGGTGTAATGATGTGGTTGAATAGTCTGTGCTCCTCTGGAATTTTTCACAGCAATACAAATAGTGTATATGTAGTATTTAGTTTCTTTAGAGGAAAACTGCAGAATATCCAAAGTGCCACCTACAGCTCTGCTGCAGAGAGCAGCAGCATCCTCAAGTGAAATTTCAAACCATGTAGAATATAACAGAGAATAATGAGCAAACAGCAAACCAGCATTTGGACAGCTTTGTTACAGGAGAATAAATGCTGAGAAATTCAGATCACAATGAATTTCAGCAGCTACTGAAAATATGATTGGTTTAAGTTATTTTATGATACAACCATGTCTGGTTTGTTTGGGATTCTTTCTTAATTTTTCCCTGCTGCTTACCAAGCAGATATGGCACCAGTTTGCTTTTAGACAAGTTGTTTTACAGAAAAGAAACCTGACCTTTATAGAGAAAGTCTTCAGTGAGACCTTTGGGTGCTTCTGGTTCTCTGAAATAAGTATTAAAGTTGGATCATAGGGCACAGGAGGAAAGTCATAATTCTGTAATCCCAGTTTCTTAATTTCCTCTTAACAGTGTTTCCCCACCACTGAAAGCTGAGAAGTCTGACTGTCTGGATTACTACAAAGTATGGTATTAGAAATACTGATTTAAGTTACTCTTAGACTCAATGGCAACGTTTATGGACATACCAGGGATATAACATTGGTCATCTTACTATTTGCAGCTAAAAATGCCTTACTAAACTCTGCTCCAAAAAGAGAGAAGGGAGTAATGCAGTTGAACTTTTTATTTCAGTGTAAAAGGTAAATTTTAAAATAAGCTTCTCTTAATTTGCTTGATGTCTCTGCTTTGTTTTCAGTGCTGTTCACTTGGGTTATCTGTCATGTTAACTTTGGAACCTTACAGGTGCTTTGGAACCTGTTTGGATGCCAGAGATACAGAAGACAGGTTTTGCTGTTTTGTGCATCTTTAGAAATACAGTTCTTTTCAGCATTTTAATCTTGATTTAATCTCCTAATATGTTGATATATCTGACAGCAGGGGGTTCTGCAGTAATCTTTTTTGTTATGCCAAATCAATGCTTTTTTTCTTTTGTAGTTATATGCTGAATTTAATTTCATTCCATTAAGTACTATACAGCTGCATAGTTTCTTACAAAGTAATTACAAAAAACCAGCAGGCATTGATCAACACAGATTGTCCAAAGGAAATACTTTGACTAAAACTAAATGTTCCTTATGATATTCATTAACAGGAGAATAATTTCCATCCATACAATACAGAAGACAAGGATCTTGGATGTTGCTTTTTCCGCAGTTAATTATTGAAATATGCATTAGAGAATCAAGGACTGGTTTGGCTTGGAAGGGACCTTAAAGCTCATCTCATTCCACACCTTCCACTAGACCAGGGTGCTCCAACCTGGCCTTGAACACTTCCAGGGATGGGGCAGCTTCTTTGGGTAGCAAATATCAGTTGTGATGCAAAACTTTACAATGTGTTTTAACACAGAGGAAAACTCTGTTTTATTTATTCAGTTTTCAGCAACTCTTCTAACCAGCTACTATGGAAAGAGAGTGCATGTAACTGAGGTTTCATAATTTCTTTACAGTGTGTGGAGCTGCACTTACAGGTTGTGAGCCATTGTGGGCTGATGTGAACGGCTCAGTACACGTGCCTGTTGTGGAGACAAGAGCCAAAAGGGACCTGGGGCTGATGACTCCTGATATTTTGGTTTCATATTCCACAAATAATCCCCCAAATAGGATTGCTGTGAGTGTGATGTGCAGCCCTGTGTGACTGAGCAAAGTGATTTGAAATCATTCCCATCTACTTTGGAGAAGATTAGTTGGAACACTCCATAGTTGGGAAGTGAAAAAACTGAATCTTTTTGGAAACTCTGGGCCATGTACCAGCCTGATCTGCATGTTCATTTTCCAGAACATGCACAGATCCAGAGCAGACCCTTAGTGAGTTTAGTGTTACTGGGGATCTGCAGCTCTGTTGTAAAAGAACAAATTTGTGCCTCTTTGATGTATGTTTGCCTTAAAGGTAATGTTTGTGGGAAACTGTGCCATTAAAAGGTGGCAATTAATTAAAAGTTGTTCCACAGTCACTACTATTAGAAGATGCCCTTGCAGCATTTAGAGCAGAACATTAATATTGCACTGTAGGGAATCCCTGTACTTTCAGTAAAAAAGAAAGTTAAGGATGAAGATTTTAATGTGTAATTAAAGAGTGCAAATACTAGTTTAACTGCTTGTTTCTGTGTCAAATAAAAAAAAAGAACACAAACTATGAGTGGTTGAACCAATTAAGACAGTGAAGAACAAGTTAGATAAGAGAGGAAATTTGTATGAACATAATAATGATATCAAAGCTTTTGCTAAAGCTGTGATTTTATAACATGATTGCTTTAACCCCTTCCCTCTTTTTTGTTTTTTAGCTTTCCTATTTGGGTGATGGGGATTTGAGGCTGCTTTGCTGCAGCAGACAATCAATCTGAAAGGAATAAATTAAAACTGCTGCTTGCCAAATTCAGAAATGCATTACAGCAAGTGTGTCCATCTGCATTGGTTGTATATTCCCTTGTCAGAGACAAGGAGCAGGAGGGGCAGAGCTGGAATAAGGTGGAGGGAGAAGGTCTTTATGTTTTGGTGGCTTAACCAGACCAGCATTATTGTATAATCCTATTGTATAAAGTGATGTGAATTTACTCTGAGTGTATTTATTAATGGCTTTATAGCTTTGCCTCTACATGATTCCAAGTGACCTTTGGTTATCTGAGAGGAGAACTAAACAGCTACACAGTGAGGGGGGATAAAGGTGATTTCAAATGTGAGCCACTGAGGAGAGGAAGCTCTAAGTGTGTGTCACAGTGAAAAGATCTCAAAATGCAAGTCATACCTGGAAATAAAGGCAATTAAAGTCCCCTGGAGTTTCAACAGTGACTCTACAAAGGGGAAGCGTTTTCCAAGTGATGAACTGCATCATCCCCACAGATGGGGTCTGAGGGGACACCTAAATGCCCTTTCTAACTACAAAGGATACAAAGTAGAACTGCTTTGCTCTGCTTTCTTTAACTGATGTTAAAAATAGCTGTTATTACTTTTTAATTTCACTTTAGGGCATTCTCTGGGTATTCATGTGTTTACAAGGAACCCTATGGATGGGTTAAATGAAAAAAAGCTTGGGTAGCAAATTCCAGCTGATGACTTCGTAGTTTTCCCCTCTAAATATAATCTTCATTTGTAATGATTTGAAGTATTTTGATGCACTTATTTTGCTAGTCCCGTTTTCCCAACTGCCAGTGGAAAAAATAAATGAAATAGCACCATTAGAAGTTTCACTGAATGAAGAGACTCGTTTTTCATCCCTTTATAGGTGCTGCTCCACTGTTATTTTCATTCCTGATGGTTTAATTTTTCAAGGCATTTTCTCTTTGCTGTGCAGGTTTTACCTACTAAAGAGTAACACCATCCTTTCCATTTCAGTGATGTTACTCAGCAGAATGTGTGTGTTACTTTGAAAACAAGTGTATTAATGGTGTGATGCACATTTCTAATGAGACATGGATGCATTCACCTCCTTATTTGTTTATTTACCTGACTTTTACCTTTGCATGGGTAACATAAGGAGTAAAATACTGGACAGGGAAGACCTTATTAACTTTGGCAGACTTAGTTTTGACTTTTTTCTGTGGCTGCTTGCAGTTTCTTTACTGTCTGTGAGTCATGGCCAGGGGAATCCTGTAGTAAGCCCTTCTAATTTTAGCAACCAAAAGCATCTCCGTGCAGCAGTTTTTGCATTGAAATTGAATTTACTCTTTTGTGTTGCTCAAGATTGTTCTTACAAATTCTTTTTTGGAAAAGAAAGTAAGAGTTTGGTATGGAGGTAAAGTAGTGAATCACTTATTTAACCTTTACTGAGCTTACCTGGAATGAAGTGAAATAAAGATTGCATTCTGTGTATGATCATTATGCTCCATTATTGCCTGTAATACTTTGATTCTATCCCTCACATTGATTGTGGGATAGCATTCAGCATTTTCATTCTCTGTCATGTGTGTTTGAAAGCACTTAAAGATAGAGATTCCAGAATAAGTTCTTGCAGAGCAAATTGCTGTTTCTTAGAGTTGTTTTATGCCTCAGTTTCCCCACGTGGAATAGTGTGAATTGTTTCATCTGGAAACTCTGCAGGGGAGCTGAGAGTGACTCCATTAATATTGGTACAAAGCTGGGATAAGAGAAGAGATAAGAGAAGGCATTAACCATAAGGCAGATGCTTTCATCCAGGGGAAGAGTCTGGATTTTTGTCTTTTATTGTCAGTTGTTCAAAACCAGTTAATTTTTTACAAAATCCAAAGTCTGCGAGTGAGGTGTTGTGAGGAATGAATGACCAGATAATTCCTACTTGCAAGGCCTAACAGGAAGCTCCCAGTATCCACTGGCAGATTCCTTCTGATAAATGAGTGGTGATGGATTATCCTGTATCCTTTGTGTTCTTGCCTTTAGGTGTTCATTTCACTGATGGAAGACAAAGTGCCAAGACATGAAATAATTACACACCAGGCCTGCAGCCTGTCAGTCTGTGTTGAGCTCCCTAAACTTCTGCAGTCTCTAAATTGTTGGGCTCTGTTGCTGATTGTTGTCAGTGTTTGGTGTTAAAATCAAATGTACTCTCGAAATGGCAAAAAACACCCTACTGTTTTGATGCATTTTAAGTCAGAATTTAATATCTGTGTCCAAAATAGCACTATAAAACTGAGCTCCCCTGAAGCCAAAACCCAGGCTTTTCTACTTCCCTATTTTACATGCAGAACCTTCTTTCATTTTGGCTTTTGCATTTTGACAGTTGCTCAGCAGAGATGATGCTTCTGCTCATGACAAATATGTATGAGCCTTGTAGACAGGTCTGAAAAAGAGCCTTTTGTGAAGGACCGAAAGACAAATCGAACTTGGATCTAAATTTGGGGCTAATCAGCTACATGGCAGACTCACAGTCTGAAGAATCATAGTCATATCTAACAGTACTTTACCTTTACTGCAAATGATACCTAAGCTTAAACATTTATTGCTTTTTAACTTCTTGTTATGGTTCAATTTTACATTTAAGTTAAGAAGGTGTAAGGCTGATGAAGTGGCTGTCGCTGAGGTGTTTTGTTAGCAAGTAACCTGTAAATTTGAAAGTTTAGGAAATAATTCCTGGTTGATAATCACTGGTTTGCTGTCTCAGTAGCTGAGGTGTGATGTGTCCATGGAGCATAGTGAACAGACTCTGTAGCTGTAATTCTTCCAGCTGTTCTCCTGTGTGTTTATTGCTCAGGTGCCACCTCCATCAATCTCTCCCTGCTCCAGCTCTTTGTATTTCCCAGCCAAGTAGGTATTAATGGAAAAATGTGCTGTGGCAGTGGCTGCTCCAGCCTCTCAGCTCTGAATCCTCTTTGATTTCTATTTGGAGAGTGAGCTGGAAGTTCCTGGGGAGGTCATTGAGTCCATCCTCCCATTCAGAGATGGTCTCTTGTCACAAGTCAGTCAGATGAGCTGTGACATTGCCCAGCTGAATCCTGAAACCTCCAGGGATGGAAGGCTGCACTTGTAGCTGTCACCAAAGCAGTCCTAGAGGTCCAGTTAGTGCTTCCTGGTTAGGCAGGTCTGCTGAAAACCCACTTCTTGTGAACCTGGGGAAGGAGGGTTTGAGGGAGGTGGCTGATGGAAGGAGCAAGCAGATATTTTTGGAGAAACTGCAATAAGTGATAATATAGACTAGAGTAGCCTGCTTAAAAAACCACAATGAGAAGCAGATGAGTTAACTAAAAGGAGTGCTACAAGGAAGAGTGCTTGGCATTTAAAATAATAGTTGTATGATTTTTTTAAAAAAATCTAAAATCTGACTTAAAGCAGTTTATTGAGTTGATACTTCCATGATCTTTTCTACTGTGAAAGTTGCTCTTCATTTAGACAAAAGGTTCCTCCTTCAGCAACGTGATTTTACAACCTAATAGATGATAAGCAAATCTAATGCCATCTAATCTTGGATATTCCTAAGGAAGTGCAATGGATTTCTTGACATGACAGAGCAATGGTGACTCTTGTATGCCCCTTGTAAAATGAGCCTGTGGACAGAAAATGCCAGGTAGAACTATTTTAACATGTGATTACGCTTTCAAAATGAAAATGTATTTTCGGTGCAAAGATAGCAGCTCTAACAGCACAGACAGAAAATCAATTATAATTTTTGCTAGTACAACTAAAATATTATCTGCTGCTACTAATTTCTTTCTGTTGTTCCACAATCGCTGTTTTCCCTCTGTTTTTTATTAAGTCATCGACAGGCAGAGAGATTCTGATATTGAAGCCTGAGTGTTGTAATATCCTTTCTCTCCTGCTCTGTACTTTTGCCTCTCTCTGCAGTGCCATGATTGAATCAGCTGTTTCTGTGCTGGTATGTATTTAAGCCATTTAATTCTTTGTGTCTTAGGCATCATCCTCCACCAGAAAGCTCTTATGCAAGTGAGCCACTTTTTTTTTTTTTGCACTAATTGCTTTATTAAAGTGTCAGCATATACTAGATCTTAAAGGTCTGTGTTTTGCATATCTCTCAAATACTCTCTGCTGAAATTCTTGGCACATCTTAAAATGCTGGTGTGAAGAAGGTATGTAGAGAACCTGGGTGTTGGATGGTCCTTCATTTTCAGGTTGTTTCAAATATTTCCTTATCTCCTAACCTGCTCTGGTTGGTCGTTTCAGAGAATTTCAATAAAGAGGTTTTTTCCTTTCACATAAGGTCTGTCCATAGTTGACCCTCTTATGCTTTCAAATCCTAAATAAGTGGTTCATTTCCACCTCCTCAGTGTGAAGGAGAAGATACACTGAGAAAAGTCCAGCTCTGAGTGAGCACAGAGCCTCTCCTGGCATGTCAGTGATGCTGCCCTGTGATGCTGGGAAATGTTTGTACCCCCATGCATTTTAAGCTCATGCTTTAGGAGTTTGGGGGTTTTTTAAAGCCTTTGAAAAGAGCAAAATGAGCCCTTTGTTTTGTTTGCCCATATTTTGTCTTCTGCTGTTGCTGACTTCTCACTGGGTGCAGTTGACTCAGTGTAAGGGGATGGGGTGCAGGACACCAGTCAAAGCAGTAAAGCTTTCAGTGGTGAATATAACTTCAGCTACATTTGTTTTGTTCTCAGTAAGGCTTTCTTTTTCAGCTTTCCCATCTTCATGCTTCTTTTTCAGAGATATTGTGCAATGTTTGTTTCATGTCTTTTGCCAAATAGTTACACAATGCAATCAATAGCAAATATTTTGTCTCATTTCTAAAAATGCCTCTGAAGTGCTCTTAAGAATGGATCTGACACTGAATGAATGCAAGTGTGGTTTGTGTTTGTGTTTTGAATCTGTGGGAAACTTAATGACTGCAATTTTAGGCGAAAAGCAAAAATAATAAGTGGTGAAAGCAAAATCAAATACAGAAATGCACATCAGTGTCAGTGCTGTGAGTAGTGAATGCAAAGTGAGTGTAGTAGGAGAGCTCCCTTAAAACATCTGCAAATCCACTGATGTTTGGAAGCATGACTGCAGGACAGTCTTTTGAGGCAATAGGTACCATTTAGTAATATTTTATCTGTTTCTTTAGGGCATCAGTTTCAACTGGTTGACTCAGAGGAGCTGTGTGGGAGCTAATTAATCATATAATTTGCTGTCATGTTACTGGGTAAACCTGTATCCTGGTAGCAGCATGAATTTGAGATAATGGTTTCCTAACGATTGAAAGAGCTCTAATAGCCCTGGCCCTCATGGTTGACTTCAGCTTTCCTCTGGTGGCTTTTAGAAAGATCTTTGATATAATTTTACTCTTAATGAACGTTCTGTCTGCTAATGCAGATAGTTTGCAGCTCTGTGTATTAATATAGCTGAGTCCCATTCTCTACTTTATCCAGTATATTTTTAATTAAAACACTGCAGTACAATATTACATTGATATATGTTGCACATGTGTTTGGTATCAAACTATTCTGCAGCTTTTACTCTTGATGAACCAAATTTGGGATGTTTTGTTTGGTTTTTTCTCTTTCGTTTGGTATGGTTGGGGTGTTTTGATGGATCAGAACTTTTCCTAGGAAAAGACAGAACTCTGCATTGGGTGGAATACTTCAGCAGATTTGCCTCGAGAGTTTTGAATCAAAAAATTACTGAACTCTTTCTCACAAGAAACCTTTAAGCTTGGACAGTGTAACTGGATAATGTAAAGAACCCTCTCAAGACAAGGAAAAATATAAACAGTAAGTTTAAAACAGAACACAGAAGTAACCTTGCCTTAAAATAGACTATCATTTATCTGCATATTTAATATTTTTTGTGTGTGCAGGGAATGTCTTTAGCGAGTGTAAAAATCTAATTAAATCTTTTCACGGTAGTGATTCAGGGCTGACCCTCTCTTATTGGAGCATCTTTTTGGAATAATAAACCACTCCCTGCTGCGAGCCACTGGCATTGACAGACGGGCCAGACACCCCGGCTGCAGATCAGAAAAGGTTCATCAGGCTGGGGTTGTCTGCAGGGGCTGCAAGAAATCTTTTATTTGCCTGTCTGTGGCAGCACTTTTGAGATGTCATTTGGCAGAGTCCGAGTTCTGGCTGGTGACCAAGTACAGTCCCAGGTACAGGTGGATTATTTCATGCCACTCAAGACTGTCCTTTTTTTTTTCTTTCTCCTTTTTTTTTTTTTTTAAATCTGTACCTATTTACTGTTAGAAATTACCTTACGGTTTGAGATTTCTTTACTTTGAATAATCACCTTGAAGGAATTTGCTGTTTACAAGTTTTGAACTCGATATTCATGAAGTGGATGCTCAGAATTAGGGAAACATAACTAGGAACCAAGCTAGGCAGTGCTAATAATCATGTTTGTATTTACCTAAGGAGATCTTCATTCCTTGGGTTTCACTTAGGCACTTTTCTCAGTTAGTATACTTAAACAGAATTGTATTGTTTTTTAATAGGTTGAATATTTCTCCCTGATAGCAGCAGAGAGGGTGGTTCTAAAGGGGTTATTCTGCTTTAGATATATTTGGCATGAATGCTAGTTGATGTTTTATTTTTTAGGGAACCTCTGCAGGTAATGTAAAACAACTACACTTCTGAACTTCTCTATTTGCTTACAGTGGTACTTGGCTTTAGTCCAGGCCTCCACCCCAGGAAAGGCTTTAAACTCTGCTCTGCCTGTTCAGGGCAGGGGTGGAACACAGGGAGCACAGAGGCTCCAGCATTTAGAAAGCCACTGTGAACATAAAGCCTGTCTGATCTCCGTGGTGGCTGCACAGTGATCCTTGTGAGAGGGGAGATAACAAATGAGAGGGAAAATGGCCAAAAGAGTGGGAAAATGGCCAAAAAGGTGCAGTGAATTCCTGCAGTTCTTTGCCCTGGTATGTTCAGCAAGCCCAGGAGTAACTGCCATGAGAAATCCTTTCCTTTAACCAACTCTTATTTAAAGAGAAAGGTTTTTTTCAGAGAATTTCCTCAAGGGAATTCGCCCTCCTCCCCCACGTTGACTTTCAGCAGAAGCCACGCAATTAATTTCCATAAGCCCTGTAAAAACTCCCAACCTAAGGAACAGCTTGTCATGTTGGAGGAAGGAGTGATGAAAATGTATTTTTCAGAAAATAATGTTTTGAAGGGCTTCTCTCTCCTAACTGATTGTACTGCGAGAGTCTTGAGTTTATAAATGCCTAATTGTACTTGTTATCTCCAGTTTTTGTACTGGAGTGTGAAGATGACCTTGAAGGAGTCTTTTGATAAACCTCTGAGTTTTAAGATAGATTTTTGTCTCTGTAGTATCACAGGCAGATCGAAATACTTGGTCAGAGCATAATTGTGAAGAGCTAGAAATCAGGACTAATTATGAAATTCCCTCAAGGAAAACTTAAAGTAGGTGATCAGAAAAGTGGAAATGTGTATGTGGTAAAAGGTGGTGTAATAAATTGCACTGGGCTGTGCAAGTGATCGTTTGTATCTCATCTTTTCTACTTTTTTCTTCACCTTTACTTGCCTCTTAATTAGAGAATAACAAATCAGTCTTAAGGGTCCTTAAAGGCTGATGTCAAGTATCCTAAGTACCCTTAGAACTAGTGCTATTAAGACTTGTCTGTTTTTAGCACAATTTATAATTTTGACAAAGCACTAGATCTTGAAGTGGATGCTCTTTTTGAGTGGCTGTTTGAAGTCTATTGATGAGGTCTAAAATTTGAGTCTTTACTTCCTAATTGTGTGTATTTCAGTCCTGTGTATGAAATGGTCTGCTCTACTCTCCTGTTTTGATATGTTTGCTGTTCTCCAGGAGGTTATATCCTTAATCCTTCCTTCCTCCCTCCCATCCTCTGGAATTTGTGATGCCTTCACAAAGTTCTGGGACTTGCTGTACCTAACAGAAGTGATCACTAAGATCTCTTCCTTCCAGCAGTGCCTTGTCATATGGTCAAACACAGTGTAAAGAAAGGTCTAACTGGGCACAACATTCTCTATTTCCTGTTCATCAGTCTCTTCACCCAAAGGTAAAATCTTGCTGCTTTTCATAGGTATAGAATAATTAATAGGTATCATGCATCATCTGTTGCTGTTCATGAATGGAGGTGAGTACTGTAATTTCTGCTGTGTTAAGGGAGAAATAAAGTACAAAAAAGTAAGTGAGAAGGCTTTGCTATTGCAGTAACTCTTCAGTAGCAGAGCTGAAAATAGTGTTATAAAATACTGAATTTTGGCTTGAGGAGGCTGAACTTGGGACTGACAGTGTGGAGTAATGCACAGTGTCAGGATCCCATCAGTGGGACCTTTCCCAGATGGCAGAGCCCCATTCACTTTGGGAATCTGACTGGGCAGGTGGGCTAAAAAACCATCCTAGCCCATCAAATTTTCTAGAAGCAGGACTGAACTTGATGCCTTATTCTGAGACGTTTGTCATCAGCAATTCACAGCTTAATCCCCTCTGCCTCACTCAGGACTCACTGGGAGTGCAGGAGAGATGGTTTTACCTCACAGTGAAGACCCAGCAACCTTGGATGACCTGGTAGTGGAGAGGATGGGCATTACCCAGCTCAGAAACACTGTGGGGGACAGCTCCTGAGGAATTTTGGCACAGCTCTGCTACCTGGAAACATGTATTTGCTGTGTGGAAATGTGTTATGTGCATGTGCAGTTTCAGGCTGAGGTGTGGGGCACAAATTGCTCAAAAAGTCAGGAGTAATTCAAGAACCATCTTGTAGATAAACACTGATGTAATAACTCTGATTCTTATCCAAGCCCCTGAAAGTGACTGTTGTTAGCATTTATTGTTGGGCTGTGGAGCAACATCTAGTTTGGTGAAGAAGTGGAAATATAAACAATACATATGTGCTGTGAAGTATTGGTTCTGAAATTATTTTACCACTGATGCTGCATGGTTAAGGGAGGACTGTTTTTCCTCTCAAGGTGTGTATAAAGGAGTTAATGTTTTCCATAGAGCACGGACTAGTGCGGGCTCAGGCAGGATCCTGGTGATGACTGTAAAGTAGATTCATGCTTGTTTTGTTAACCAGTTTTCACACATTCTAATATCCATATTCCTCTCATGATTACTGCTGTGAATTAAAGGCACTTTGAAGAGCATTCCACATAAGTACAAAGAAAAAACTATTTCAATACTATAACAGAATAGCTCTGGGAATTGGGCTGCAAGGCCTCTATTTGTAACTTGGTTTTCCTTATTAAAGTTACACTTTTCAGGGTGGTTCACTGGAATTCAGTGTTGTGAGCAGCTGTCTTTTTGCTGTGTCTCAAGAAACAAAGTATGCACTGACAACATGTGTTTTCAGAGTGTGTTACAGAGGTGTTCATATATAATGTAAGTGTGCAGGTGTCCAGAGACTGTTTGACTCAGCAGCAGGTTTGCATTCCATGAGCATTCAGTGGGAGAGCCTGTGTGTGTTTGTGCCCTCACTGTCAGCTCATACCTTTGAGGATGTTCCCTGCAGGTTTATGTCTCTTAGCAGTGGACTCACGGTAGCACTGAAGAATTCAGAATTGTGTTTGCTGTACAAACAATGCAGTTTAAGTAGCACATTTTACCATAAACCAATATTTTACTGTTGTCACAGAAGGACCCCAGTGTGCCATATTCCTGCCCTGCCATGCACGGTCCCAGCAGGAATTGTGCTGGCACACAGGGAGTTGAGTCATGGAACTGGTTTAGATTTAAACTAGTACTTTCTTTTTTTTCAAGCCAGCTCAGTTGTGAGCTCCAGCTCCTCCAGCACAGCCCAGCTGAGGGGGCTGAACGCTGCTGTGTGCGGGAGGGGATGTGTCAGTGCCTTATGGCACTGGTGGTGCTGAAGGCTGAAAACTGTTGAATCACAGCCTCAGGTTTCTAAATGTCTTTGTAAATCCAGCCCTTAAACACCCTGCCTTGGCTTCTAGAGAACTGTCCAAACGATTTCACATGCATCCTTTAAGTGCTGTACCAGGTTTGGCCTTTTGTGAGTGAGGAGTGCAGATGGTAAGTGTTTGATACAGCTCTGTGTGCATATGCTTTTGCAGCAGACCACCCTGTGTTTATATGTAAACACTGCTAGGCTATTTAGGCACAGAACTTAATCTTTTGCATCCACTCAATAATAAAACAAAACTCCTCTATGACCAAAATAACATCCATAGCAAAGTTGAAAGCAGCTGAATTTGTAAGAATCAGTGGAAGTGTGCCTTCTCTCAGGGATGGAGCTGGATCTTTCAGTGCTTTCAAATGTGTGTTGTCTTGCTTTCCCTCTGCAGGGCAGAGTGAAGTTGGGCATGAACCTTAGCAAATTTGTTCCTTAGGACCTTTGTTCAGGGTGTCTTAGCAAATTAGTTCCCTGTAGTCCACACATTCTGACTTACTTCTTTCCACACATCTGGATTCATGTTGCCAAGACGTTGGTCAAACTTCCTCCTGCTCATTCTGTGTTTTAGCCCCAAGACTGAAGAACTGTGTACAGCTCTAGAGGCTCAGATTTACTCCTTCTGCCCTCAGTTTACCTCATGGTAGTTAGAAGTCAGTTATTTGAAAGAGAGAACGTTTTTCCTTTTTAATGTATCATGAATAAAGATTTTACAGTGGCAACGGAGGCATTGAAGGAGTAGCAGAGACCGAGTTAATGTGCAGATGAGAAGGGAAGAGAAGAAACAGACTCCTGGCTGGAGCCTTCCACCAAGAGAAACTTGAAAACTGGGTGAGAAGAGAGAGAAAACTGCTGAAGCAGTTTGTTCAGAAAGGACAAGAGGACGGTGTTAAGAACTGTAAGAGAAAACAACCTGGCAAGGAAACATAGCTGGGAGGAGAAGTTGCTCAAAACAAGCAAGTTTAGTACTGGAACTGGGAAAAATGAGCATTTTTAGAGAGGTTCTACAGAACTAAAAAGCAAGAACCTGAATTAACAATAATAAAAAGAAAAAAAAACAAACAACAAAACCTGTGGAATTTGTGGAACGAGGCAGAGACTTCCAGGATGGCTGTACAGATGTCAGGGATTGTGCCAGCTGTCTGATTTAGTCTTGAGGCTTGAAGTCTCTCTCGCAGCGTGAGCGGTGTTGAATTTCTTTTCACACTCTTCATTGCCTATCCAAGCAGGAAGTGTCATCTCACCAAAGCTGGCAGAGGTCACTGTTTTAATAACTGTTGCTAATTGATGCTTCTGAAAAGCCTTCTATCAACTTGAATTTGCTACCTGCAGAGACTTGCCTAGCAGGTAGCTGAATCAAATTAAAACTTTAATTCCGTGATGAATAAATCACACTAGAACTGTGATTACCTTGTATGTGTTAAAATATACTATTTCTCTAATCAGGTTGCCTGAAACCTATTGAGTCTCTTTATAAAATCTATAATATTTTAAACCCTGCCGCTGCTAAGAACTTTAAGTTCTATGTATATTGAGTTTTGGTTCTGCAAAAAATTGCTGTTCCATAGGTCTTGGAACGAGTGCAGGCAGGCTCTGTGTCCTGATGCCTTCAGCAGCCCATGCTTCTGAAATATCACACATGTGAAAAGAAATTATTAGCTGGGTTGAAAATAGTAACTGAAAGCCCAAAAAAAAAAATTATAAAAGTCTAGGAGCAAGTAAATACTGTGCTAGTAAGTGAGAGAATGTGTGGAGAGTTTCCCCTGTTGCTCTCCAGAATATCACGAATCCTGATTCAACAAAATTGTAGAGTTTCTTTTCATCTCAAATGTGGTGTTTTCCACTGAGTGTAGAGGAAAGTTTACCCTCTTTCATGTTACAAATGTATATTTTCCTCCCCTCTCTCTTTTTCTCCATCTTGCCAAGACCATTCAGCAAAATTTTCTTTCTTCCAAAAGACCTCCTTGGAAAATGATTATTAATACCTGTATTTCTAATGTTGAAATTGTTGTGTGGAGTGGATAAAGTGAACAGCATGCAAGTGAAACACTGTGGGATAAATGCCATTTAAGTCTTGCCTAAGCTGTTAAACATCACACTAACACTGGATTGCTGGATCTAATCCAGTAAAAATTAAAAAAAAAAATAAAAGAGGTCACATTAGAGAGCGAAGCCATCTGTCCAGTATGGAACTGAAAGGCATTTATAATTAATTACTTTTCTATATTGCTGTCTTTTAGGGGGGCCTTTATGTGAATCAAAGTGATGGTACAAGACCATTTATCTACAGAAATGGTTCCTGAATTATTTCTATGTTGTCAACCTGATGTTTTAGAACTGAAACTTTTCAGTGAGTGTTTTGCATAGATAATTAGGCCCTTCTAAACAGTATTTTCTAACTGGCTTCAAAGGTGTCTTCTGTCTGTTCCAGGTATTGTTCCTCTAATAGAGACCGGAGAATTTATGGATGCACTTCTTGGAAAAATGGCAGAGATATTTTACTTTATTGCAATATTACTTTATTACTTTAGTACTTGGTAAGATTTAATGATGGAGAGACTTGTTGGTCAAATCCATTGTTCTTTTCTGACTAGGATGCACATGGATGTGGATTAGGAGTTGCACATGGATCTGGATTGGGATGCAGGTGTTGATGAAGTTACTGGAAGCTTTTTTGAATGGAATGGAACTATCTTTGGGTGTTGCAACAAAAAGGTGTTACTGTATTGCCTTTTGAGACCTAAAAGAGTAAATAGTATGAAATTCTGTCTATAAAGAGTTTAAATACTGTGCTGTAACACGGGAATTACTGGGTATGATCTTTTGCAGTCTGGCTTCAGACCTTTTTGAACATTCTTTGCATCACAGAGGATAGATGGGGAGGGTCTGTGTCTAGACACTCTGTTCAACCCTTTGTAGGTGGAACAATGCCTGTTCTAGTACATAAAATTTCAGCTCGTGGTTAATTCTCAGAATTCCATTAATTTCTTTTTCTAAAGATGAAAATAGGCCAAGTGCTTGAGCAAATCTGTTTCCATTTGCTTTTCCCTGCTTTGAGTTATTCCTTCTGGGTTTGTAAATGTTCCTTCCAACCAGCATCTTTTGTATGTAGGAGAGAGCTGAGATGTGGGAAGGACGTCAGAACTTTGCTCATTGGCAAAGTAAAATTAGACTTTTCTCCATCCTCAAGTGCTTCACTTCTCTGAGACTGGGCAAGAGGTTCTGGAACATAAATAGGAACCATCATATTTTTGAGCTAAAACTGGACAGAGATGTGTAAGTTGTGACTCTGCTTATTTTGGCACTAAATCAGTGTGTTTCAGTTCTGCAAAATAAGTTCCAGACAGGAGCTTTTTCTCTGACCCTTTTTCCAGACAGCCTCAGGAGTGCACTTTATCTTGTCTTTATCATGTGTTCCTCAGTTTTCTCTGAAGTCATCACCAGTTACACTTTTACATTACTTTGCTGCTTCTGATTTATCGTATCCATCCCTTCGCAAGATGTTTTACCAGATGTCCTCTCTGAAGGGCAGATCTAGAGAAGAATTTTGCCTTAGATTAGGTTGTTTGTCATTTTATATTTGAGGCCACCATGTAGTCAGGCTAATTCAGTAATTATATATGCATCTTTGAAGAATCCTTCTGTTCTGATGAGCGCTCAGGAAAGCCTGGTGTCTACTTGAAAAAAGGCAAAACAATGCTATGTGTATCATGCTCTTTTATCCTGTTGGTCTTGGGTTTTCTCTTGACATCCCACTGACTGAGAAGTAAAGGCCACCACCCAGCCTGGATCCCGTTTTCAAAGGATGAATGTACATGTCTGCTGGGATTTTCAGAAGGACATTAGGCAGATTAAATGCCCCAAGTCCAATTGTTGTTCACATGATTTAAAATCACTTGAATTTTCCTTCTTTAATGCACTGTATCAGTGTCTCGTTTTATGCAACTTCATATTTTGTTTATCTTTAACTTCTTATTGCCCAAAGCTTGGAAAAACTTTGGAAAACTTCAGCTGTGCAATAATCTGCATCGTGGTGTGAGAGGCTGTGCTGGTGCAGAACCACAGACCCTCTCCTTGCCTGTACCACAGCCAGTCATCTCTGTCCCCCCCACAAGCAAGAGATTAATTTATTTGTGGAGCCTGGAGTAATTGCATTTACAAAACAACATAAACTCTCATTCTTTATAAATTAAGTCTGGGGTTCAGTAACGTTTAAAATCAGTTGGGTGTGTGCTGTTGATGTGGAGCTTGCTCATCCTGGAGCAGTGTCTTATGTGCCTCCTCTTTCCCAGTGCTGAGGAAGTTCTTGGCTTTTGGATGTCTTGGCTTTGCTTATCAGCAGCAAGTGTTAATGAGTCACTGCAGTGAATGGGGGAACTTTCTTGTGCACACCTTGGATTAAGGATTTTATGCAAAATTGTCCTAACTCGTTTCATTCTTTAGTTACTTTTAAAAGTGAGCTGACTTAACCAGCTGTGGCAGTGTAGCTTTCCTGATTTGATTTTATTTTTTTCTGATTATTTTAATTCTTTGCTTTGTAAAGCAGCAATTGGAGCATCGGGGGGTTTAACACTAATGTTGGAACTGAATTACATTGAAGAGCAAGAATTCAACATTTTTTTCCTTTATTTAAGCAGATTAAAGGGAAATAATTAGATGTTTTAGTTTTACTGTTAATCTAACTCAGGCAACCAATTTTTCCAAAGTCTTTTTTTTTTTTCTCCTAGAGCACAAATGTGGGTTAGCATGAAAACAGTTTTATTGATGAATTCATTCATGGATCTGATCAAGCTGCAGAGTTTGTAGATGCATGTTGAGCAACCTGCTCTAGTAGAAGGTGTCCCTGCCAATGGCAGGGGGTTGGAACAAGATGAGCTTTAAGGTCCTTTCCAAACCAAACCATTCTGTGTTTCTGTGATAACAAGGCAGGTGCTCCTCCCTTCTGCTGGGTACTTCAGGAGAACCAAAAATAGTACCAGAGTGCACGAGCTGTCCTGTAAACTCTGCTAAAGGAAATATTTGGATTTTAATGTGCCCAGAGGAATGACTGAAGGATGTGAGACTTGCCCATGGGATGGAGTGATGTGCCCTGGGAAACAAGGTCTCTTTAAGGCTGTTTCCAGTGGTAATGGATGTCAGCTCTTAATTTGATCCCAGGGAACAAGACAACTGTGTGCTGGCTCCCCTTGGCCTGCAGAAGCAAAGGGGTTATACCCAGCAGGAAGGATATTATTTTACCTTTGTGTTTGATCACTCCAGAGAAACTCCTCCAATGTACTTGGCAATTTCAGAGTCACCAGTGCATGAAATAAATTAGAAAGATTCAGGAAAAAAAGCACCCCGAAGAATAGTCTGAAGACTTTGATAACACCTCTATCAGTTTAGTTTATCAAAGAGAGAGTAAGGACGTGACAGCCTCTGAATTCCTATGATGGAAGAGTAATTTTGATCATGTGTCCTTCGACCCCCCCGAGGAGAAGGTATAGAAATACAATGACAGGAATTTGAGACTGACAGATTTGGACTAAAAATTGCCTGGTTTTAAGGGCAGAGTAATTAATTGTCAAAACAACTTGCTTAGGGTTTTGGTTTGTTTCCTCTTATCAATGACTCCTTGAATTATACTTCCACGTGTTTTTGAAGAATATGCAGAATTAATTCAGGAAAGTCCCATGAACATTGTTAAAAAGGAGTAATAATCCCAGTCTGTGAGAAGAGGCCTGTGTGTTAATGCTGCTGTTTTGGTTTGGTTGGTAGATACGTTGATGATGTGATCAATCGGATTGATAGGATGTTCCCTGAAATGTCTATCCAGCTATCCCGGCCAAATGGAACCTCTGCAATGCTTCTGGTAAGTTGGATCATTTAATCCTTTGAGCTGAATTTCATAACAGGTTGAATCACTGTCCCTAAGATGTAGGTTATTAAAGATAATTCCTTTTTTTTTTTTTTCAGAAACATGTAATTTATTTGTCACAGCAGTGTAGCATCTTTCTTGCTCTTAGGCAAATGAGTGATAAAAAGAATTGCCCCTTTCAATGAAAGATCTATTGACTTTTTTATTGTTAAATGTGATTGTAGAAATATGAGCACAAATTCAAATATTCACTGTGGTTTTCAGCAGGCTTGGCAATGAGTGAGTCTTAATCATGATAATTAAGAAGGAAGAGAGTGTTGTGAGGAAGAAAAGAAGAAGGAAACCAATATGATTTAAATTTGTTCACATTGTTCTTGGGTCAGTGAGTTTCTGTTTTGTGATGAAGTTAAGAATTTGCCTTTGAAGTAAATGAGCAGTAAAGGCTGGTTTAGAGATAAACAAGTCCAATACATTCAACTTATTTCTGCCTGGCCAGGCAGGATTTCATTCCAGAGGAACCCGTTGTTCACATCCATTTCCACGGGCAGCTGTTGTGCTTATACAAGAGAAGTCTTTAAAGCTCTTACTCCGAGGCAGCAACGTGGAAGTGGAGTCCATAGTGTGGCAGGTGGATGTTGATTTTCTCCAAGCAGGGTGAAAGGCAGAAGTCACATCTTTTGCCAAATTTTAAATAAAACTAGAAAATACACCGTACACACAGATGAAGAACTAAGGCCAGTTCGGTCTTTTCCATTTCACATTTCTCATGGCACTTTCTCTTATTTTTTCTTTTCTCACACAGGCTGTTACAAAAGGCTTGGGCATAGTGTACCTGTCAGTATATTTCTCATTCCCAAAAGAATGAACATGAAAGTCAGATATTTTGTCAAAACAAAACTGATGAGTCAGTGTAAGTCAGTGTTAGGACTGCGCCTTAAATTTTATATTGTGAGTTTATTGACTGTAAAACACTACTATGTTTAGATTTTTGCTTGTATTTTTCTAAGGTTCTGCTGATTTCTCTGTAGTGAGTATTGCTGTGATTAATTTTAAATTTAAATTATTTTGAATTGTGTTTAGTTTTAATTAATCAACTGTCTAACATCTCGTTATTAACTTTCTTTGAACAGCCTCAAATTCATAAGAGATTAACTTGAGTCAGAGGTTAAAATAAACAGCTGGCATTAAAACATTTAATCTGCAATTGTTGGATTCACCAAGTGGAACAATATATTCCAGAAAAGAATGGAATTCATCAGTGCAGCCTTAAGAAGCTCTAAGTCTTGGGAGTTTTCGCATTTCTGCTTAAGCTGAGTTTATATTCATCTATTTTGCTATAGAAAAATGTCTGGGTTTGCTTCTTTGAAACCCTTTCCATTCTCTCAGAGCCCCTCTTTGCATATAGAAGTACCTTGTACTTCTGATGGCTTTTTGAGGTCAGAAAATAGATGATGCTGTTCAAGATTCAGGCACAATTAGGAAATAAGGTAAATTATCTTGGATGTGACTAAGGAATAAGGTAGGGTGGTAAGTGTAAGGGAAGCCCCTTTTACCAGGAGCAGCAATGGAGTGAATTCCATGTGGCAGTTGCTCCCTAAATCAAGGACATTTTTGTTGCTACAAGATCTCAGCCCCGTGCTGAACCAGTGCTATGCATATTTTCCTTGGATCAGAGATCAAAAAGATTGTTTTTAAAGTATTTTTGTATGTGATTGTGTGATGGGTTTATCATTTTTTCTTTCAGGCAGGTTTTCCCTCTCCCCCATCTGTCTCAGTTGACGTTGCCAATATGGCACTTTCCATCTGGCCCTGACTGCTACAAAAGCTTTTGCTGTTTTCAGGCACAGATCCTTCAGGGAAAGGTGCTGCAGGATGGGCAGTGTGAGAGCACCTCCCCCAGAAGGAGGGAGGTTTCATCACCACTTGTGATTTCTCACTCTGAACTTAGCCCAAGTTACATCTGGAGCTGCTCCCTTGCAGCAGGGTGGTTTACCATATACCAGTGTGTTCAGATAACGCTCATTTTATTTAAAAATATTTTACAACCATCCTGTTTGCCCAGAGTTAATTAACTGACTGTATAATCTCAGCCATTTTCATCCTTGGATGTTACTCATGAAGGTCCTTGATGTAAGGGTCTAGTTTTCATGACATCTTCAAACACAATCATTCCATCTACCAGAAAAAAGAACATGTGTTCATCTTCAAAGGCACTGGTAAGCACTGTCCATATCTTAAGAATGTGTAAATGATTGGAAGGAGAGGGGGAAGAAGGGGAAAGGGGATGCCTGTGAGACTCTTTGAAACTTCAGAAATGTTGGGGCCTTTGCCAAACAAATCATCTTTAGGGAAAAGACCCAATACAGCAAGTTCCAGCCCCAGGCTCTACAGCTTTATGTGCACATGGAAATCGGTTCATGTCCTTAGCTGTAGAGGTGGGACTTGCACTGTTAAGATTCATCTGGTGTTTTAAGGGGATGTCTTTCTCTTCAAGAAAGACAAGGAGCTGCTGGGGAGGGTCCAGCGAAGGCCATAAAGGTGATTAAGGAACTGGAGCATCTCTGTGATGAGGAGAGACTGCGGGAGCTGGGCCTGGTTAGGCTGGAGAAGACTGAGAGGGGATCTCACTAATCATCCTCATCCAAGGGGGTGGTGCCAGGCTCTTTTTGGTGGTGCCCAGTAACAGCATGAGGAGCAATGGCCATAAACTAAAACCCAAGAAGTTCCACCTCAACATGAGGAAGAACTTCTTTATGTTGAGGGTGGCAGAGCACTGGAACAGCTGCCCAGGGAGGGCGTGGAGTCTCCCTCTCCAGAGACATCCCAAACCCACCTGGACACATTGCTGTGTCACCTGCTCCAGGTGACCCTGCCCTGGCAGGGGAGGTTGGGCTGGATGATCTCCAGAGGTCCCTTCCAACCCCAAAATTCTATGATTCTGTAATAATTAGCAGCTGTGGGAACCTGTTGGTCAGACTCTCCTGGTGAGTGACCCTTGTGCTCAGCTGGGCTCTCCTGGCCAGGGCACAAACTCTCACAGACACTGGGAAATCTAAGCAAAAGAAAAATAAACTATTTCTGAGACCATGAATGCTGTATCTTGAGAAGTTACAGCCTCCCAGTCCTGTGAGGTTGCTGCTTCCTCCAGACAATGAGGAGGTTTTTATGCTTTAGATTTGCACGCAGCAATTGTTCCTCATTAATCTGGATTTGTGCTACACAGGCCAAACACATAAATAACTGAAACCTTTCAGAGCTCTGTGAAATCCTTGGCTGATTTTAAAGGCAGTTTATTGTGGCTTTTCAAGGTGCTGTTTAATCCCAGTCTTCAGTAGTGGTTTTTCAGTTAATCTTTTAATCCCACTATGTATAAAATAGACTAAATATAGAATTATATCAGCTTTAATAACTGTGTTATGCAAAATTAATTTCCAGCAGCAGCAGAGGGAACTGTGGACTCCTTAAGGTTTTTGTGAGATTTTGTTGGTCAAATGCCAAAAATTGTAAATAAATAAACCTCATCTTGTATGTTAAGAAAACATTAACTGATTTTCCTTTAATGAAAAATACCTAGATTATTGCTTTTTTTAAAAATAATTAGTCATATTCCTAGATACATACTATTTTTTCTGATATAATAATCACACCATCACATTATTTTGATTATTTCACACACCTCGTTTCCATTATCAAAATTAAAATATTTTTTTGTGTGAAACAAATCCTGCCTACAATTCATTCATCAATATCAGAAATACTTTATTAAACAGTAAAATTTAGCCCTACTTTTCCAGCTGACAAATATGACTTCCTTAACATCATGTACCCAGCTACTCCTGCTCAGGGGTAGAAACTTATTTTCCTGTCTACATCTGGGAATTAATTTGTCTTTCAGTTCTTTGTATCCCCAGTATTTGTGAAGAACTCCTACAGAAGTTACCAACTGGGTAAATAGTTTCAGAGATAACTGAACTGTTTTCTGCAATTTCTGTTTCTAAAGCATAATGATATATATAAGTGACTTCCAGTTTGAAAAACTGACTTGTTTCTGCCAAACTCATGGCAGAAATCATGATTTCTTCTTCTCAGGTTGTCTTAAAAATTTTTGATTCTAAATTAATTTTTATAAATTTCTGCTGCTGCTGCCTAGATTTTTAATTGATCTCTCATATAAAAATACAAACCGGGTTTTTATACAATTTTATTCATTCTCCATAAAATCAGACACATTTGCATTTCAACTTTCAGATCTTGTTCCTGGCATTTTAAGCAGTCATTGTATGGCAGTGGGTTGTATTAATTGTAAATAGGCCAGACATCTGTTCACTTAGTAATTCCTCGTGTCTCATTTTTGTTTATCAGTGTTTTAGATAAAATCATTATTTTTGCTGGGAAAATGGATCCTGAAATTTATTATTTGCTCATTAAGAAAGGCTCCAAACTGATTTCTGTGCAAGAGACCCAGATGTTGGAGAACTGGGGAGGGGGGGGGGATTTGCAAAGTGATTTGAAATCAATATTGGTTGGAAACACTTCGGTGCTGTTATTGCCAAAACAGTCTCTTTTCTCCAAAATTCTTTGCAGTGTAAGCATTTCTCCTTGCCTGTGGGGTGGTTTATTAGGAAACATGTGCACCGGATAAAAGGCAGGTTCATGGAAGGGATATGGATCTGATGGGCACGTTTGGTGGCTTAAGCACCTAATTTTTAGTCCTTTAGGATGAATATTCATTTAGGGATTTACTGCCTTGGAGACATTAGCTTGGTTTTAATGGTTGATGGAGCTCCTGGGATGTTTAAGGATCTCTTGGGTGAGCTGGAGGAATCACTCCTGAGCTCACAGTGGGACTCATGACTGCAGTGGCTTCACAGTTTGTGCCTTAAGATGGAGAACCAGCATTTGAAAAGCATTAAAATCAGCATTTGAGGTGAAATATGCAGGGGAAGAATGTCTTGAATTAACAAAGAACATGAGCAGGGGTTGGCAAGTAAATTGTAAATTATTTGCTTGTCTAATATAAGATTGAGGAAGATGAGGAATGACCTTTTGATGGGAAAGGGAACAAGAGTAGAAAAAAGTAGAGAAAGGCCCATGAGAAGTGTCCTCAGCTTTGCTCCCTCCACGGGGTTACTGTGCCTAAAGCCTCACAGGTGTGTATTGATATTCCCACAGATTTACACTGTGCAAGATCAAACATGGTTTTCATCTCTGTAAAATTCCTGGTGTGCTATAATTTAGAATGGAAAAACTTTTCATCTCCCGTAGCACAGTTGGACTGGTGTGACCCTTCGGTGAGTGTGACTGGCCACTGGCAAAATCTGCCCTTGAACCTCTGAACAAAATCCTGTGCCAGTTTTTTTGCCTTATTAAGAGAATATGGAATGTTACCGAGGGAGAAGAGCACCAGCTCATCCTTAATATGGTGAAATCATTTAAAGTCCTACATTTATGTTGACTTTTTATCAGGCACTATTGCAATTAGATTAGACTAATGAAAGGTAAATTCCAGCCCTTGCATAAAAAAAGAAGTCCTTGTAAAGAACCTAATTAGTATGTTTGTTTATTTAGACTCTAATGGCTTAATTGCATCTTATCTTGCTATTTACAAATAGGCATCATTAAAGAATAATGAGCATGTGAGGGAAAGCTCAGCCTTTACACCAGAAGCAGATGAAACATAAAAAATGAGGGGGAAAAATAACTAGTTGAAAGTCTGGGTGTTTGGGGGTTTTTTTAAACTTTATTTTTCATACAAAACCTTATTTTTCAGCATGTATAAATATGATTTCCACACATTGTACTGATTAGTAAGAAAGATCTGCAAGTGGGAGGATGAGCTTATGGCTGGTTCTGTGGCAAGGAGCAGGTGTCTGGCCTTTTGCTGGAAATCTGTAGCTTGGTTATGTCTCTGGTTGGATGTTGCCTTATTTCTGAGGTGAATAAAAACCACACACAAACTTGTGCTCCTTTTTATAGAAGCAGGGAGGTGCCCATGTTAACCAAAAATAATGTTTTCTTTCTTTTAGCTCTGCATTGCAGAGCATCTGCAGCTCAAATCAGCAGCAAATTCCCTGGAATGCTGAGGGGAAATCTGTAGCTTTGGGAATTTTTTGCAAAGTGTTGGAGCTCTTGGTGTTGTCAGCATACATTTTCCTGGTATCAAACTTAACTGAATTTTAAGAAAGAATGTTTGTTGTTTAAATGGTTCATAAAAGGGCTTTTCACTTGATATTGGTTTCAATGAGGAGGCAAAATTAAAGGGGGGGTGGGTTTCAAGCTGTTTCCTCCAGGCAGAGTTCTGCCATAGTAAATTGATTTTCATCCTTTTCATTCTGTAAACTCATTTGGACCCTGGTTCTGACTTACTTGGAAAGGTACTTATTTCTTTTCAATTATAAGTGATGTTAAATGGGAACTTTTTTTAGCAATCTTACAAGAAATTATCTCAGTCATTTTCCCTGATTATTCTGTTTCCCCTTCCCCCTTTCTTGGCATACTGTGTCTGTCAGATGCTCCTTGAGATTTATCTTGGTGATAGACAAAATATTTTTAAAACTGGGATATTTCAAGAAGATTTTTATTTTATATATCTTTGTCAGAAAAGCTGCATAATATTGCAAATTTCAATCAGCTGCCTGTCCTACCTTCTTCTGGAGCTTTCCATTTTAGGAAGCAGGGGATTTATGAATAACTTAACTGCCTGAATTTAGTATACTTTAGTTAAAAGGAAGTTAGAAATACATTGTTATTACACAGCCCAAAACAGAAGCTACAGAAGTATTTAACTTGCAACCGTTCCATTTTCAGCTCACAGAACTGTGGGGCATATTTTTTCATTCATATTAATTGAATTTTAAAGTGACCTTGTACATGTATTGATTTGAATTAAAATTTTCTACATCAAGGACGAGTTGGCATATATCCTTCAGGCAAAATATTAAAAAGCCAAGTGCTGTCTTAACAGGATATCGACAGGAGAAGTTGAAATTTAATAGGAAAAGGTGGCTTAGAAAGGAAATTGTTGCCTTTTTGTCACAATTGAAAGGTATCTTCTGTGTAAGCAAAGAAATTTCATTCAGTTGGTACCTGTGGAAATGCAGGGACATTTCAGTGCCCATTAAATAGGGACCATCTGGATGAGTCTTGACCTCCAGGAGAAACCTGCACTGTTGGAGCTTGGAGTAGAACTATCAAATTACTGTTTTACCAAAGCCATTAGTTTGTTATTACCTTCTTTTGGGTGATCTGTAGGGACACAGTTGTATGACTGTAGTGTAAATTTTATTTTATTCCATACATAGATCTTTTCTGAACACAGACTCCAAGTAGCCACGTTGAGCAGGAATTGAAAGAAGATGGTTTACTGAAAAACATGATTTGAAAAATATCTTTGAGTTGAACAAAAACATCAAGTCCTGAGAATAGTTACAAATCTTGATTACTAAAGGAAAAAATAAAGGGTATTACATTTACTGTGTACAATACGGAATGGGCTTCACCCTGAAAATAGCTGTGGAACATACTTTTGGCTTTGAAATCTTAACAGCATCCTCCAGTCTAGTGACAGGCTGTTGTTCATTCTTTGTACTACTACCCTCATTCTTTCAGTGCTGTTAAAATGATGAACTATAATTTCTCTGAGCTGCGCTTAGTTTTACAAAATTTCTGCTTCTGTCAGACTTAACTAATGATGCAGCCTCACAAAAATCATCTGAAAGTCTTGATCTGTCTCCCAGCCAGCGTAAAACCTATGAGAGTCCTGTGTCAGAGTAAGAGTGGTACAAAATAGCTGCAGTGCCACACGTGGGAGTTTTCAGCTTGTTCCATTCCACTCTTCGCTCTCAGGATTAGTTCACAAACTGTCGTTCAGACTCTGTACTGGAGTTCTCCATGACCCAGGCCAAAGATTTCTCATCAGGATTTGTAGCTCTGCCCTGCTGTTTTGTGAGTATAAATGCAGTATTTACAGTAGTTTGGGTAACTTCTGCAAACCTCTGTATGGTCACCACATTCCTACCCCCATTTCCCCTCCCAACCCTCCTCCAGGACTTCCTGCATCCACTTTGAGTGGAGCCTTTGTGCCACATTTTCCATCCTCCTCCTTAGAGGGAAAAGCATCTTGGAACTTCAGACTTGTTTGTCCTTTAGTCTTTAAGTTGTTCATCACCAGGTTGGGGTTACTTGTGTTGGAACAAGGTGGTGGGAAGGAAACATTTGCAGAAGTTAGAAAGCAAAAACATATAGCAGATCATTAAAGATGAATATTGACTGATGTCTTTGGGTGTGGGTTTGTCTGCTGAGGTCAGCAGTTAAACCACAGTTGTTCTAGTGTGTGTTAATCTATACAGGATGAAATGTTGGGACACTGACAGAAAATGAGCCATTGCTGGTTGGGAAATATTAAAATGAATTAATTGTTTCTTTTTGTCTCGATTTTATGCTTTTGTGGGTGAGGAAATACTCTCTAATAATCTCTGTATAACAAAACACAGTGACAGAATTCTCGTTAGACACACATCTTAACCATATTGAAGTGCAAGTTCATCTTTGAAATGTAAATTGATTTTTAGATTAAAATGCCTTCATTATTGCATTTTTGTCAATAATACAATTTAGGCTTATTTCTGTTGTTATATTCTGACTGACCTTATATGTTTTCCATGATACTGGTTTTATTCTTTGCACTTTAGCACTTTGACAGGAGAAAATTAAACCTTAGAAAATGTAACATTTTTACTTTAAGCTGTAGTTTCCTTTGAAATAATTTTACATTTTTATTGGACCGAAAATGTTTTCCATTAAACTCATGGCATGCTTTTACAAGCCAGCATTAGGAGAGTCCGATTCTTCTTTCAAATTGTGTTTCTCTAAGTGGACTTATATTGGAGAATATCAAATTCATCGAAAATAATCACATTTGCCCATTGTTTTTGACAAGTTATTGAGTTGTGGTGTTAATAAAATGGAGAGAATTGCTTGGCGGTGTCATGTCTGCACAAGGGAATTCTGTGAACTCATACATTTTCAGTTGCAAATGAATGTTTGTTTGTTCTGCACTTTATAGTCTCTCTCCTCCTCATAACACACGCTGCTTTTAGATCTTTTATTTTGGTCTCTCTATAAAATATTGAAAACCGAAATTGCATCAACTTAAGCTGTTAACTTGATGGTCTTATGAATTCAGACACCGTCGACTCGCCTTCAGCTTGTTTTTGTCCTTCTCCTGTTCTTCACAGGTTACCTTAGGAAAAGTGTTAAAAGTGATAGTGGTGATGAGGAGCCTCTTCATTGACCGGACAATCGTCAAAGGGTACAACGAGAATGTCTACACCGAAGATGGCAAGGTGGGTTGTTGCATATCCAGCCACATCACATTTCATTTGCACCTGATATTTACATGACAGAAAACAGGGATCCCCTCACAAGTACACTGGAAACACAGAACTGGCAAAGGCTGTGGGTGTTTGCAGAATGCACTGGTTTAAATTTGTCGTGCTTTGCTTGAATTTTGCATACCCAAATCTCTGAGTTCTTTCTAAGCTCCGAAGCCTTTGCTTGAATTTCTGATTTATCACCTTAGACCCCCGTTAGTAGTGTCTGCTGAGAAAACCTTTTTGCAGTGTAGCAGCACATCAATAGCCCAAGGTTCAGCTTTCTCTTTTCTGAGAGCCACTGGGAAATCTTGGGCTGGTTTTGTGCTCGACTTGACAAACACAACAGAGAGGATCTTGCATAGGTAAGTCCCCAATAATTTGCATAACAGCAGCTCCTAAAGCAAGTGTTACCTCCTTCCACAAGTGATTTGTGTTGTGCACAGTTCACCCTGCTTGAACCCTGAGATTCCTTGTACCTGCACATGCTCCATATGGTTCTCTTCAGTGCAGCAGGAGATGTTAATGGGACCTGACGGCCCTTCAGCTCCGCTTGGTTCTCTTTCCAGGGCGGAATGATCTCTCTTACAGGGACATCCGCCAGGACTCTCTGTTGCCAGTAACAGCACTAAATACCTCCATGTTTCACATTGTCTCTCTGGAGCTTTCCCTTCTGATTATAAAGCCTATTAAAATAAAAAGTTCATTATATCAAGATGAGTATTTGGCACCCATAGGCCATGTTATAATGAGGTGAGACTTCTTTTCCTCTCAGAAGTGATAACTGTATTTTAGCACACAGAAGCACGTTGTGTACTGACCCAGAGTTCAGTGGCTCTGAGTCTGAGCCTCTGTTCTCTGGAAAAGGCCAGGAGCTGAGCTGCTGATGGAAATAGTGCAGCTGCATTTCCCAGGTGAGAGATTCTCCCTCGAAGGGCGGGGGACTGGCCTAAGACGTAGTAAAATAAAAACTGCTTGATTTTGATTTGCATTATGCAAATATGCAGGTTTAAATACCAGTTTGCCACAGAAGCAGCTGCTCTATACTCCCTGTATATTAGCATATAAATTCATAGTTACAGCCCCAGCCCCTCTTCACCCCAAGTTCTGCACGGAAGTGAAATGATAGTCTGCCAAAAGAGCAGTGACAGTGCATGATGGATTCCTGTGTCACACTTCATTTGGGTGTGCTCGTTTTCTCTGATGAATCCAGTTTCCTTTGAAGCTCCCTTGAAATACAATAATGCTATATGTGCTGAAAAGCTAAGTAAGGAGTTCCTTTCTGAAACTCAGCATCTGGCATTGGGCTTCTGTTTAGCTCAAGGTTAACTCTCCCGAGAGCCCCACACTGTTCCTCTGGTGTCGTTTGCTGCGAGGGGAGAGCAGGACCTGCCAAGGCCAGCTCTGGGCACGGGGCACTAACCTTTGCCTGCTGTCAGTGGGGAGCAGTTCAGCTCCTCTAGAGCATCAGTGTTAACACCTGGCTTATCTTCTTGCTTTAAGCCAGTCTGCAGGGGAGTCTGTTTTCTACCGATTTAGCTTTCTGTGTCCAACCCTGGGCTGTGAGGCTGCTCTCAGGAGTGTCCCTCCCGTGACCTTTACGTGGCAGTTTGCTATTCCATTGGGCATCCTGGGGATTTTGCAAACCTGAAGGTCTGTGCTTCAGGTATAAATAGGAACATTTCATTTGACTTAGGTAGAATTGGAGTTGCAGCCGCTTAAATCATGAGTAAATTTGACTTGGAAGATTAAATAAATGCATAGCTTGCTAGTTTTGCCAACTGGAGCACATATTGACAAACAGTGAGCTCCTTTTTTTTTTTCCCCTAATTAACTACACTGGTAATTGGAGAATAAGAATAAGATTGTGCTCTTGCAATGATTTGCTTTCCTCATTGTGCCTGCTGGGAATGAGCGATTACAGTGAGTTACAAACACAGTCCATTGCAATTCCTTCCCTGTCACAACAGATGCTGTTGGGAAAGTACTTCAGTGAGGTTTCACCATACGAGTCTGACTTCTCAGTTTGTAGCCTGATAGCATGAAAAATGCACTAGCATTCAGGAGAGACACGGAAGAGTAAGAAAAACATCAGTGAGTATCATCTTTATTAAATACCAGAAATACAGAGAACACTCAGGAACACGGTAGGAGGTGATAGTTTTTCCAGTGAGCAGTTTACACAGTTATTGTTGATTTGGGAGTTAGCTTATATATTCCCAGGAAGCATTTAATATTTGTAAACAGCAGTGAGAAGATGAACTAGGTGCTTATCAAACAATATGGCAATGCTGAAGTGCCTGTCTTTTCTGTGAGCCACGTTGAAGAAGTGACACTGGATAAGTAGCTGTGCTTTTTAAGTAAAATAGCTGGATGAAGATCTGTTGAGTCACCCTCCAAACTGCACAAGTCAGAAGGTCCTTTAAGTAAAAAAAGTGAAATTCAGTGGAGGATTTTGTCCAAGCACAACAGGGTTTGGGGCAACCAGATAAATTCAATGGTACTCAACCAAAGAACTGGTCACATAGACAATGAGTGAGAAAGGGACTGTGCACAGAAAGGCCAAAGATCTCCTCACTGATAAGGTAGTCATCATTTATTACTGAAAATACACTGTTTTAGCAAATTTTGCATTATTGGGAAGATAAAGGAAAGAGATGAATGCAAACAGCAGAGGTGTTGATGGTCTTCTGGTCCTTTCCTGGGCAAATCTAGGAAAAAAGTCCACAAATATGGGTGTTTCTCATAGCTGTGGAACTGCACAGGGACACACCACAGGTACCCAGGAAAGCTGACATTGCATTTTCCACGTTGCTTTATCTTGCTCTTTCCTCATGTGTTGTGCTGTGTAGTTTGACAGGTACTTACAGGAAAGCTTTATGTGGTTTCTGCTGTGAAGTCTAGTTAAATTGGGCCCTCCCTCTTATAGATTGAAATACTTTCAGAATTAAGGTGAAAAAATAGAAATTTCAAGCTTGCAGTGAGTAAAACAAGACACTCCATTCTGGGGTTTTATTTTCAAGCTTTGCTTATACAGACAGAATCATTGCATTTCTTAAGTGCTTCATGTACTTCTCTCGTGAATTATTCACAGACCCTGCAGAATATGTCTTTGCCAAGTTGCCAGCTGCATAACTTTGACATTTTTGGTGACACTTTGCAAAAACAATAGGTGAGAACTGGCAGGTGTGACATATCTGGGTGCTGTACCTGCTCGCTCTGCAGTCTCTTGCTCACCATCCTAACCCATCATGTCCACCACAGACTGATGCATTTTAATTAGCCTCGTGATTTTAGTGATGGCACAGTGCCACCCTTAATTTCAAACTGTGACATACTCATTGTGCACTGGAATTTAACCATGGATAGCAATTCCTTACTGGTGTTGTCCCGATTCCAGAGGAAATGAAGCCATGCACTCACCCTTGCAGGGCAGGTGGATGGTCAGCTGAGCCATTAGAAGCCCTAGTCTGCCAATAAAAGTAAAAACATATTGGGAATTTTGGGTATAATAATTCCATGCTTGTCTTTGTAAGTAGAGGCCAAGAACCACCTTGACAGGGCATATTTGGAGTGGGTGCTTCACAGCGCTGCCAAATTCCTATTTTTGCATCCCTTAGACTTAACTAAAGAAACATAAGTGTCTCAGTTGAATTCTCCTGATAAGGAACTTGGGTTATGTTAATGCTATGGCTTCATTAATTACCCCATATCAATAAGAAAAGGCAGCTTTTAGCCTCCTAGCGTAAGAGAGGAAAAGAAATAGTCGTATCAAAGGAAAGCTTCAAAGACAGGCAGAGCTGTCTCTCGGGTAATTTCTGATCCCTGCATTCTCACCACTTCAAAGCTGGATGTGTGTGTGTTTGGGTGAAGGGGGGGTTGAATCCGATTTCTCTAATAAGTGTTGGCACCGGACCTGTTTGATATCAGATGCAGGAACATTCTGATTTGTTATCGCCTTTGAAATCGTTCAGACGACCTTCAGAAAGTGGCCTCTTGTTACAGCTGCTGGGGGTGGGTGGGGAGAGGGGGCACTGGGAAAAAAAGCCCCAGTTTAATTCACATGCAGAGGATGCCCTGAAATTGTGCTTTCAGCAGTTTTTTTAGTTACAAATGTGTGTCTTGATTGAAAGTGAAAAGTTGAAGAATAATAGACCTATAACGATGCATTCTTTAATCTACCTCTGCCTTAATCCTCAGTTTCAGGGGGAAAGGTGGGCACTCATTTAGGATGTATGCATGGAAGGGGGGGGAATTGGTGGCTTTTTCTTTTCTTCTTTTTTCTTTCTTTCCTTTTTTTATCATGGAGAACATCATGTCTGTAAGACAGACATTCATTACTATTTCAGCTTTTCCATCTCCGTGCCAGCTAATGAACATTCAGAACCTGTTGGACTCATCTTAAAGCAGCATCTGAAGTGGACTTTTTTTGAGTCTAACTAGAGAGGATCACATACTTGGTTTGATCACTAGAGATTAACAAAACCATATATACATGCCAATTACAGCAGCTCTGCGGTCAAAGAAAGCCTTAAATTACATGAAAACAGGTTTTTTTAAAAAAATATGCATTAATTTTTTATTTTCAAATGTAGATCTTTTTTTATATGGAAGTGCAGTGCTGCCTTCCCAGCAGGCACAGGTCAAATAATACCATGTGAATCAATCCTGGGTCCAAGTCTGGGCTGAACCCTCTGAGTGTTGGTGTTCACACAGGTTCTTGATCCCACCCCAAGAGCCAGGAAATGTAAAAAGGTTTGGAGGGACGTGCCTCAGGGTACTTGTGTCTTCATCCAGCCTGGAAAAGGCATTGAGACCTCAGCTGCCTTTTGTCTCACGGCAAGGTCAGCGGTGCTGAGCCATGGAACATCAATCCTGAAGGGATTTGGGAAGTCTTTAACATCCCCTCCTGTCCAGACTGAGGACTGGGCATACAAGAGTCTCAGCTGTACCAGCATTTGGACATGGGCCACTTAATAGTGTTACTCTTAAAAGAATGAGAGCTTTTAGCATTCTGAACATTTTTAGCATTGTGAATTAATCATGTGGGTTCAGATCCTTCCCTGTCTGTTCCCTCTCTCGCCCCCTATAATGTGTTTTACTCACTTTACATGATTTCCTTGATTTCAGACTCTTTATGTGCCTTTTAAAAGACTTGTAATGTCAGTTAGAACTTAACGGGTACAGAAGTCAGAAATAAAGTAATCAATTGTACCAGTGAAGGAGATGAACCCCCATTTTGGGAACACATGTCCAGCCGTGGTATCAGGCACTAGAGGGGTCATCCCTGCTTCATAAATTCATTCTGAATTTTTTGTTCTTCTGACTAGTCTAAGATTCCTGAGGTTAATGCTGTATCAAACACCTTTCCTGTGACAAATTTTGTGCACATAGAATTGTTGAGTATACTGGAATCTGTAGGGAAAAAAAAGAAGTGATTTGCAAGTCTGGGACTGGAAATTCCTCTTGTTTTTCCTTGCTGCTTTCCCTTGTCAGAATACAAGATATTGCACAGGGCAAATTGAGCCATGGGCAGGTCAGTTGTAATTGTTTAACACTGAGCCATGGGGTTGTTTAACAAGGATTGTTAACCCAGCCTTACCTTCTGGGTTTGGGGGCTAATAAAACTTACATTTCAGTTTTGTTCCTCTAGTTTGGGTATAGTTGAGCACACATTTGAGTCATGGATGTGTGCAGTTATCTACAACCTTAAATCTCTTTTAGTGTGATTTTTGTCTGCAAATGTAAATGCAGTTTCCTGAGGGATGTTTTATTTAGCCCCAGTAGACCAGAGCTTTGGCTTGATTCAGCTAAACGTTCTTTGTGTCGTTTGTAACTGAATCACTTATTCAACACAAGACAAGCATAAACTTAGTAAAAATGCCCTCATTTTAGAAACAGACTGAAGCTGATGAATATTTGCATAGATCAGCCACAACCCCATACAAATGAAGATTTTGCTTTTTAAAAAGAACACATTAATTCAACAGGTTTTGTATATATAATTTTTCTATTGAAATTGTGCTGAACCATGTTCATTCCTCATTGCAATACAAAGGAAATCTTACATTATTAATTCCCTTTCTTGGTTTGCAGCAGGTGAAGGCAGTTGGGTCAAAATAGTGAACTGAGAGCTACATCTCTGTTGATCTGTTTGCTCTTTTAATTTGAACAGCTGCTTCTTTATGTGTGGTAACATATAACTTTTTTTTTTTTTTCATAGCTTGACATATGGTCTAAATCCAACTATCAGGTTTTTCAGAAGGTAAGTCTCACATCATTTCTCTCTGCCTAAGGCACATAGGAGATATGTGGAGTTTATTTTAAAGATCTGGGCCCTTATGTGAAAAAATTCAGAATTTATTCTCTGTCATCACAACTTGCAAATGACAAACAATAATCTGCAACGATGGAAAACTGTGAGTAGAAAAGAAGATCACTTCTGCTGTTGTTTAATTTGGATTTATCGCAGTTCCAGTCCATGATTTGGAATAGGAAACTGGAGATTATACTACATTAGCCTTAAAATTTCATGAGGAATCTTCAAGCACTCTCTCTCTAGTTTAAATCTTGTGGGGAAGGAAGGACTGTTTCAGGTTTATCTGGATTTTGTTTTGTTGTTTTCATAGGGGTTAGTTGCCCCCCTCTCCTCGGGACCTGAGTTTAATAACTCAGCAGAGTTTGGAAATATTTTCTGTGACGTTATTTTGGCTGCTCCTCTTCCCGTGATGGTGTAAGCAAAAAAAGCAACTTACTGGAATAAATTCCGTGACAGAAAGTAAGAAAAGACCGATGAGAGAATGGAAGCAATAAAAATAAAACTACTGAGAAGGTTAAAGTATATTTTAGAAAGATCTATATCTCGCTGTTTTTGAGGAAGAGAAGATTCCTCTTTGAAGGCCTCTTGTCAAAATGCTGTAAGTTCAGATTGATCCTGGTTTAAATTCCAGTTTTCTTACCTTCAAGCCACAGTTCAAGGAGCTGGAGTCTCCAGCTTCCTTTCATCCGCGTTTGTGGTTTGTGAAACAAATGGGAGTCAGGGACTCGAAAGGGCGTAAAAACAGGGGTCAGAAATGGGGCACATGGGCTGTATTTGTGTATCTCCCTGCCAAGATTTCAGTTGCAGTCAGGAGGGAAGGTGTTTGACCTGTGATTTTAACCTGCTGGAGATCAAAGGACAGCTTTTGGGGAGGTTGGTTGCTCTCCCTCTCTGTGGAGCATTAAAGCGAAACTTTGCTGCAGTTAATTCTTTACCCCGGAGATTAATTAATTAATTAAATATTCTTTTTTAGCATCGAGGAGGGTAATACAGTGGGAAGTAAACCACCATTTGTTTATCGGTGTGCTTTAAAGTAATTTTTGCAGTCACCAGTATGGCAATGTGGAAGTGCTGTGCTGAGAAGGAAAAGTAGGGATGAGTAACTGCTCCCCCCCGAGGAGGAGGCTGGGCAGCCCTTTCACTCTGCTGTAAAATCCATCCCCCCTCTGAAGGGCAGGGCCATTTCTCTTTAAAACCTGCACCAGGTTCTCAGGCTCTGTTTTCAGTGATAATAGAAACAACATCTGGAGCTCTCAAGATCCTGCCTGGGGGAGCTGCAGGCCTGTCAAATTCTCACAGGGTTGCAGCACGACTTTCTAGGTTAAGGACCAGAGACCTCTGATCTTCAATCCAACCCTGTCAAAGGAAGCTAAATTTGTCCTGACTTTTTGTTTGCAAACATTGGCTGTGTCAGCAAGGCTTTTCTCTCCCCTTCTTATTAGGCAGTGTGTATAACCTGATGGGGGCCGGCTCCCGGAGGGCCCATTACTGGTAAAGTGTACAGTCATTTTCCCAGTTCCCTGGAGACTCCTTGAAGCTGGTCCTGGGGTGAATAAGCCTTATTGGCATTGAATAGACCAGCAGGGTTAGATTCAGAGAATGGAGCTGAGAAATAAGAGAGGGAAGGCTGAAAGGGCAGAAGCACAAGGAGCAAAGAAAAGGTTTTTCAGGCTTCCATGTTGGTGTGGCATTTAAGCTCTGTGGGAGCGGCGACTGTTTTCATCTTAAACCTCCTTATTTTAACACCTCATGTCTCCTGATCCACTAACAGAAGAAGAGGAATGAAACAGGAAATAAGGAATGATTTTGAGGCTTAAATGTTGGTGGGCAGAATAGGATACATGAGGGCTGCATAATTCCAGGTCATTACGCAGAGAGTTAAAAAAATACATATTTTAGAGAATGGTGAAATGCTCATACTTTTGCATTCAAAAAAGAGGGAAAAACATTGAATAGTGGAACTGCTGTGAGTAGATCAAACTGGGAGATGGTGTCAGACATTAATTGTCATTTATCAAGGTGCTCAATTATGAGCAGTATAGCTGGTGTTGCTGGGTCTTGTGGTCATTTTGGCTGTTTAAGTCATATGCAAAGGCTTTAAACCCATATATTTCATTCTGATCTCTTATTTTCACCTAGATACTCTTACCAGTTTTATGATGCCACAAAGAGGTTTTGTTTTGGCTTGATATGCTTCTCCCCAAAGCACGTTTTAACCAAAACTTTGAGGAGCTGTTCATGCCTGTCCAGCTGTTTGTGATCCGTGTGTGATCCCAGTGAGGGAATTTTCACCACTACAAGGGCACATAAGTATTGTAATGTATGAAGATGTATTCTTGTCAATAATCTGAGAGTGAAATCACATGCAGGATGAATGCATGCATGAGAAATTCTGGGCTGCTGCTGCTGTCTGTTCAAGGAGAGGAGATGGGCTGTTCCTGTGCAGGATCAGTCCCTGGCTCTGTTCAAAGACCTCCTTGGGTGAAATAAAACCTCTGTGACCCAGTCCAAATCAGCAGAACAAGCAAAATAATAACTTAAACACTCTCTGAGCTCTGAAAACAAAGGATAAATCCTACGTTTCAGAGAGGTCTAGTGGTGGTTTCCTGACCTGGAAGTGGGGAAGGGTGTGTAAAGGATTTGTGTGAGTTCATCAGCATCTGTTCCATCCATCATCCTTCCCAGCACCTCTAAGCACCACATTCCTCCAGAGAGACTCAGATGTGTTCTTGGAGAGAAAATTAAGTAATGGGAATCCTTGGAAATGAGCAAAGGCTCTCATGCAGTTTTCCACACTGTAAAAGGTCTAAACACTAATAAAATAACTTCCTCTTTTTTCTTTCTTTCTCTTAGTGCTGTGATCAGCCTCCAGAGCTCATTGCTACAGGCTGCTGTTAAGGCCATGCACTTACAAGAATTAGAAAAAAAAAATTAAAAACCTTCCAGGGGATTTAGAGAATCCCTTTATATTAGAGGGAGTTGTCAGTGCCACTGAGGGGAAAAAACTAGTAATAAGTGGCAAGGAAAGTTGTGGCTCTTAAAGGAAGCTTTGCACCTACTTTTGAAAAGTATATTTCCTGGCAGTGAGATAAAATACTAGGAGAGAAAGAGGTGTTATAATTTAGTCATGTGATGTTTGTGTTTTTGTGGTTTAGTTTTTAGGCCAGGTATAGCTTAATGCATCCATGGAACATACCTGGTCTGTGGTGGAGCAAAGCTGTATCTTAGGTCTTTGGTTTTATGTTGCTTATCCCAGTTCTTCCCAAGGAAGAACTTGCTCAGCTTTGTCCACCTGTGAATTGTAGAATTGTATTTTTTTTAATGGATTTTCCAGCTTTGGGAATGCTGTGTGACTAACCAGTGTCATCAAAGCCCAATAAAGCCATTTTTTGGATGTGTCACCTTTGGAAAGCATATTCCAGCAGAGCAGTTCTGTTCCAATGCATTATAACCCTTTCTGTGAAAAACTGAGCCTCTTTGCCAGAATTTTTTTTCCATGTAACTGAAGTCTCTTTTGCTCAACCTCCAAGTGTTTAGTTAAACAGTAGCTATTTTATTTAGCAGAATTGTGCTGCAGGAGATTGTCTTGTTTTACCTTTTCTCAGACAAGAAAAACAAGTGCTTTTCAATAGAGGAATTGTGAAATATTGAACTTTTCTTCAAGATCTCTTGAAAATCTATTTCAGGGTGCAGAGGAGCAGCTCAGTCCCAATCGATGTGTGCTCTCCAGAATGTGTTCCCCTATAAAAACAGGTAGAGAAATTAGAAAGTGACCCATAACTTAGATAGCAGTGGGTAAGGCAGAGCCATAAAAGTGAAGTTAATAAAATAAAACCCTGAAATGTACAAAATATCATCCTACACCCAGAATAAATTAGTTTCTGATTCCAGCTTGGCTGGAAGAAAAGTGTGTCCCCGAAGTGAGCTGGCGCATATGCAGTTTGTTTTGCTTTGCTTTGGTGTGAAATCCTATTGCCATTAGTAAAGCTGGGTATTGATCTTTTTGGGTTATTTTTCCCTTCCTCTTTTTTTTCCTTTTTCCTCTTCTTTTTTTAATCGTGGCTGGTTTGTGCTTTCTCTCATCATCTCTGTTGTCTTGGAGGGTTAATTCTCTCTTCACTCCCATGCCCTCCCAGTTTCTCCATTGCCCAGCTCTTTTCTGGGTGGGGGAAGGAGGGGAGGGGTCATTCCCCTACTCCTCTTCCTCGGATTTGACACCCACTTTGATCTTTTTTGGATACCAGCAGCTGCTTATGGTAGAAATTGCCTTCTTTTTGTTCAGGAAGCATTATTAGTGTTCCAGCAATGCTGGGATGGCTTTTATCTCCCCAAGGAATCTCATTAGCTCCACATTACAATAGGAACAGCATATGGGTAACTTTGCCAAAGTGGACAGTCAATTTAAATTTGTTAATAGCAGGATTTTTTTTTTAAGCAACTTTCTTCAGTGCCAAGAGAAAACAACTTTGTCATTCAGGAAAAAAAAAACAAAAACAAAAACAAACCACAGTTTGTTAGAAGTAAAAATACAGCAGAAGGAGAGCGGCTGCTCATAAATATCTTCAGAACTTTCTATTCTTTGACATGTCTGGTACTATCCTGTAAAAACACCATCTTAAAAGAAAAAAATTCAGATAGCTGGTAGGGCTTGGATTGGCTTCTGAATACAACATGAGATGTATTTAAGGGAAATGGCTGGTGTGAGTTGTTCTATGCTATTAATCCACTCCTAATCACATTATTTCTGTTTGTTTTTTTTTTATGCTAACATATAAATGGCTAAAACAGGCTGCGGTCCATTTTGTGAGTAGTTTTTTCAAACTCACCAGAATGTGCAAAGTCCCAAAAGTTTTCCCTTCCAAATGTCAGAATCACATGTCCTTGCTCACGCTGAATGGAGCAGCTTTTGGAGTCGGTTTGTGCGAACGCCGGGGAGCGGATCCTGTTTCTGAAATAGCAGGATAACACAGAGCTGGATTCAGCGTGGGCCAGGCTGATGTGATGTGCTGCTCTGTGGAGGAAGTTTGTACAGTGTGAATTAGAGCCTGGCTATACATGGATTTATTCAGAAATATCTCTCTGACGGAGTCACCTCCCTGAATAGCTCCCAGCACGAGCCTCTCTTTCCTCCAGTGAAAGTTGGAGTGTTCCAGCACAACTCCTGTTGCTGAATTAGACCAGCTACAAGTCAGGAACAGCTGGAGTTAGCTGGGAGTAGCAATGGGAATTTCACTTCACACTTTGTCTTACTCAAAATTTGCTATAGTATATAGACAAACCCTGAGAAGAGCACTACTCCTTCATGTTAGAACTAGAACAATTTAATCACTCTCTGTAAAGTCATGTATTCTGTTGGATACTTTGATATTACTGATGAGGACCATTATGAGATTTACAGGTTAAAATATGTGAAAGAGCTCTCGTAGTTTGTTGGTTTGAGTTCTCTAATAGTCCAGCCCAAGGAATTTTTTGAATAATTTCTTCCATTCAGCCTAGAATTTCTAAGAAGCAGCAACTGTTGACTGTACTGATAACTGAGGAAGCTGCCAGGCTGAATACTGTTAGAGAATTGTATCATAGCTGTCAGAAATAGGCCCCTTCAAGAATAATTTAAAAATTAGAGTCTTTTTAAAGAAATGGTTAGTTTTCCTGATTTTTTTTGTAATTATTCTTGTGTATTGTAAATATATATATTTATATTTATAATACCTATTTTATATATATTGTGTCCAGCTGTGATTCCTGGATGTGTGATCTTGTTATGACTCTGTCTGGGAAATTGAAAAGCTTTCTATCACAAACGTTTTAGTAATGCAAGTATTTATAAACCATAATCATAATAATTGATTCCTGGTTTCAGAGGAAACGAAACTGAGTAATCCTGCTTCCCCAGGGAATTTATACAGTTTTCCTGCAGATTAACACTACTTTGTCTGAAATAGAGAATTAATAAAGGTATTTTCTGCTTTTGTCTGATGCAGGTGACAGATCATGCAACCACTGCTCTGCTGCACTACCAGCTGCCTCAGATGCCAGATGTGGTGGTCAGGTCCTTCATGGTGAGTGTGTTGGAAAAGACATTTTTCCAGATAGATTTGAGTTTGCTTAAAGTGATTGACATCAGGAAGTTCTGATAGAGTTGTGATTCCCCCTGTTTATATAAGCTGGACAGTGGAGACTGTAATTCTTTGTCTCTCGTACCAGGATAGGGATGAAGGGCTTGTTCTCATTACCTTGGGATAATTAGTGTTGGGAAAAACTCTCCCAGCCAAATTCTTTCCTTATGGCCCAGCCCTTTCACACTGTTCCTGCTGTGCCAGGAGTCAAGGTCTGGATGTACAAAATGCTCCACTGGAAGTTCCCTGGTAAGAGGAAATTCCCAGTTGGTGTATTCCAGCTGAGGCAGCTTGTCCAGTATGGGAAGTGATGGGCATTATTTAGGGAATGGTGAGAGGCAGGAACAGGATGGGGAGGGTTCCATTTTGCTGTATCCATGTCCAGCCAAAACTCTGTTCCTAAGGAATAGCATGTACTCACTGAGCACAGCAGCAGGTGTTTGGAGAATCAAGGAAATACTGGAGTATTCAGGTCTTTTCTTACTGAGTAAAATTAATCCAATACTATTCTGCTTGACATGCAGATTTAAGTTTATCACCTTTAATTCTGTTTGTATTTAGAATAGTATTTGTGAAATAAACTTGTGTATAAGCAGCCCTGTTAATCAGAGGGTGAGAAGAGTCTTATTCAGAATTCCTTTTACCAAGATGAATTTTGGCAGTGGAGACTTTTGCTGTTCTCTCTGCTGTAGTCTCCACAGGAGGCTTTTGGGAGAGGTTTTCTCTGCAATTCAGACTTTTTCCTTCATTTCCTTCCCTTATGTTACCCCTTCACCTGGAGCAGTGCAGCTGAAACTTTGGAAAACAACAATCTAATTTTGCCATTCACAGTCTTCAGGTGTGTTTAGCAGTGGTTCTTTTACGTCCTTAATTTCCACTGTGTAATTGCAGAACAATCCAACTCCCCTCCCTGCTGTGCTGGATTGGTTATTTAATAAAAAGGCCACTGAGATGAGAGATTTGCAAAGGCCTTTTTCTCTTGGAGAGCATCTTAAAATAATAGGTTTTGAAAGGTGGAAGCAACTGTTAGTGGTCAGACCCATGTTCAACATGTTTCTGAAAATGACTGTTTCACTGAGCGAGTCGCACGTCTGCGTGAGCCGAGGACCTGCCGCATTGATTGGGGGAAACACTGAAACTTCCAACAAAGCAAAACCAGCCCCACAGCACAAGTGTCAATATGTTGAGCCTTTCACATGTCAGTTGTGCAATCCACATGACAGGATGTTCTGAAGCCCTAATTCTCTGATGGCAATGAAGAACCCGCTCCTTTTTTTTCCTGACAACAGATGTCTCGAGCGCACAATTTAACTTCATTTACCTATTTTTGTGTTATGGTTCAGAAAATTCGATTTCTCTGTAGTGCAAGCAAAGCCCATCCAAGCTGAAGTAAATAACAGCAATTTACTTGTAGAGTTGTGTTGCCCTTGTCCCTGTATTTACTGCTAAACCCAGAGAAGATCTAGTTCTTTTGGAGGAGAGTTATTGACGGCCGAGGGTTTGGTTGCTATAGAGAAGGCTCTGATGAAGATGGAAGGATTTGTTTCAATAAGCTCAGCTGACCTCTTCTTCAGAGAGCAATTTTCTCTTATCGATGTAATTCAATAGGACTTTAAATGACAAGATTCATGTGCATCCTTCACAGTATAAATCTGCTGGTCTAGGGGGTTTTCAGTTGTGTATCTCCTGGAGTTGGGAATTGGGTTATGTAAACGCTCATTGCTGTGTATGACAATGGGAACAACCCACTTAGAGGCAGGAACTTTACCTGGGAACACCTGAACTTAGTCTGTGTTGTTCAGCCTTTTATATATACAGTCATCAGTGTAATCAGGTTTAAAATGGTTCATTCTTTTTATGACCAGCAAGTATCGATCCTAAAATCACATTAGAGAGGAAGTTCGTTAGCTGGATGTGGGAGCCCTTCTGTCTCCAGCTCTGAGGAGTCCAGCCCTTTCCAGTGTGATTGCATCAGGGGAGTGAGGGATGATCATAGGAACAAACAAACCAATATTTGGTTGCAGAAGGCACTGATCAAGAACAATTATATTCCAGTAAAAATATGAGGCGTGTTACAACACCCACCTTCCCTCGTGATTCTCGAGCTGCAGACTCAGAGGGCAGGAATTTCTATTAACAAATTTGCTTAAGTGACTAAAAAAGCAAAAGATGATTAATAAAGTGGGAATTCAGCTATACACTGACCTTGTAATACTTGGTGTGTTTCTGTTTATAAAATCACCGTGTACCTCACTGGGGCCTCGCCAAGGTACATCCTCTGTCCTTGCTTTTACTGTTTGACAAGAATGATGACAAAGGGGAACATCCATAGCCAGTTTTCTTTAATTTCTCTCCCTTTTCCTTTTAGACCTGGTTAAGAAGTTACATAAAGCTGTTCCAGGCTCCCTGCCAGCGCTGCGGAAAGTTTCTGCAGGATGGCCTTCCACCCACCTGGAGGGATTTCCGAACACTGGAAGCTTTTCATGACACTTGCAGGCAGTAGTAGCCCAGATGAGACCATGAGGAGTCAACACTCTGCTCTTGGGAAGGCACTGGTGGTCTGAGAGGTGGTTCCATTTCTGAACCTTTCACCTGTACTAAGCACTGAGGTTGCACTAATACATTTGACTCTTTAAAAGCCATTGGTCTGCAGGGCACATGTGAGACTGAGGTGTTTTGAAGATCTGTGTATGATGTGAAATGATCTGTCTGGGGAGACCTGATCATCATAATCTACACCCCAATGAAAATATCCATGTACAGTTTGTGTTTTGAGACAGAATTTGCAATGTTGAAGACTTTTATAAGCTTGAAATATATTTTGTATTCCCAACTTGTGCTGTTTGTTTCATCATTTGATCAACAAAACCCTCGGGTTTGGTGTGGGTTTTTCAGCACTGCTCTGCTCTTTAGGAAAACTGGAAACATTCAACCATGCTGAAATGTTGGGGGCTGGTGGTTGTTGCTTATCTGAGTGCTGGGGGTATTTTTGTGGAAGAGATTATGGCGTTGATTAAACATGGAATTTCAAAGGCATGTGGCAGTTTGGAAGATGCAACGTACTTTCTAAGGCAGGGGGGAAACAGATGTTTCCCTTTACTAAAATTGTAATGAGAAATGTTAACAGAATCTGCATGTATTAAGTGGTTAGAAAACGTGTGATGAGCAGTGACAGTCGTGTTTTAGAACTGAAAGTAGTGAAATAATTCAGCCCTAAAGCACAGTTTCTGCAGAGCAGGCATACAGCGTGTTTCCTAAATGATTTAAAATGTACATGGAACACACTGGAGAAGAGTAGGATCCCTCCCAGCAATTGCTCTGCTTGGAATGGATGTGAGAGTTCTGCTCTTACAAGCCTTGGATGTTTTTCCTTCCCCCCAAAGACAGGGAAGGTCCCTGGTCCTGTCCCAGCCCTGGGGTTGTATCACATGAAGTGCCTTCTCTGGTATTGTTTGAGGACTCCACATTTCCTCTGTCCTCTCCTGAAGGCAAGTTTGATTAATTCCAGTCATCCCCACCAGCACACCCTTGTTTCCTCTACAAGCCACAAAGTCTTCACTAATCATCTGGATTTTGGAGCTGGGAAGGGGAGCTCTGGACAACCTTTGTCACTGTGTTTATTTTTAAATTAATTGGCATTAAGGTAAGTGCTGCAGACTAATTTTCCTTCTGCCTGTGGACCAGCTTCTGGTGCAGAAAGAAAAGCTGCCCCTCCTGCAGGCTTTGGTAGGGCAGAGTTTGGTTTTCAGTGAGGAGTGTTGAATGAAGTGAATCAGATTTAACAACAAGAAGGGGATGAGGGGAACACAAAACCAGGGCAGAGACGGGAGGGATTCTTTTGTTGCAGTCAATTGAAAGATATTTTAAAACACTTGTTTAATTGAATTTGAATGCACAGCATTTTGAAACAGCCCATTTCAGAGCTGTGGAAACTGAAAAGTGTAGAATCTGGGGGGGTAGCACGTTGTAGTTGTGTGGTACTAAATTAACTGTATTTGCTGGTAACATAGAAGATGGAACTCCCAAAGCCAGCAGCTCCTTCCCATGGAGACAGAGTGTGGTGTGGGAATTTCAGCTTTCTAGGCACAGAAGTCTGTGCAGGACTGGCTCATACAAAAGAGGAAGAGGAATTGAAAGAAAACACCTGTTTATGACTTCAGAGGTACAACACTGTGTGTGGAGACTGAGTGTGTGTGTGTTCGAGGACGTTGGTAACGAGACCTAATTCTTTTTTTTTTCCCATATTCTTATTATGAATAATAATACTCCCAATCACCGAACACAAATTGCCATAGCAGTGGGATAATGGCCATTTCAAATCCAGCTGCAGTTGAATTACTTAATGGAAACTTTTTGTGCTGTTACTTGACCCAAGTAGCCCCCTCAGTACAAAGATCACCCAAGACAGAACGACTTTTGCATCTTCGATGAGCCCGAGCCTTGGAAATAAACAGCCCTTCTCTCCATCCTGTTACTGTGCTAATTAGAAGGCCTGAGTTTCTGATAGTGTAAGCAATTTTTTTTGTTAATATAAAGGTCATAATACTGTATCCAGCCTGCCTTAGGCACTGCTGGCTGCTCTGTTCTGTTTATGCTTAAATAATGGTGTAGAAAGCAAATCCTGAAGTTCACAGAAGTATTTTACGTGGAATCGTGTCTTGGCACTTGGAGATAATTAGTTGCAGAAAACAGGATCGTCCAAGTCTGTGTGTTAATTGAGCCTGAAATTTTAAACCTGTAATTGGGGAGTCTGATGGAAAGTCACACAATTCACTGTAGGTACCTCAGTACAAAAATAATTGTCTTAATGAAGTGCAACACAAACCTGTTCATCACGTTCATTCCCCCAGAAACTGCAGCAGAGGGGAATCTTCTCTGAGGCCCTGGGAGGAGCAGGGATTTCTGTCCCTGTAGGCCTTTAAGGGCAACAGGTTGGAATATTTTCTTTTTGGGGAGTGGAATTCAACTGTCTAAATTCTTGCAAAGCTTAGGAATTCCAGCAGTTTGGGTGCAGTCTGCGCCTGTTGTCCTGGCAGTCCATGAGCTCAGTGGCAGTGCCTGATTATTCCTGAGATGTGGATTTCCAGGGCAAGCAGAAGCTGCTTTGAGTTCTGAATGTGAGAGAGAGAAATTAGGAGGTCACTTCTACACTATTGGAATGTGAAGGATAGAAACTGGGAGGTTACTTCTGTTTCCAGAGCCATTCTCACAGTACAGCATTCCAGTCTTCTTCCTCAGCTTTGGCACCTGGATACTGGGCATTATTATTTTTCACCCTTAGTTAGAAGGGGTGAGTGTCCAAAAGTGATTTAAATTGCGGGATGGGTGACCTGGCTCTTTTTTATCATTGGAGTTTGTTGCAGCTTTTAAAGCAGCTCTGATCTCCAAGGCAAACAGCAAGGGCTGTAATCCATAAGGAATGGTTGGCTCTCACCTCTTCCAGAGCATCTTCCAGACCCGCATTCCTCCTGCAAGGTGAGCGCTGCTGCGGAATCGGGAGTGGCCAAATTTAACAGGAGAGGAAACTAATCCAGATGCAGAAACAAGAGCTGCTTTAGTGGCTCAGGCTGTGTGTGGTGGAGCTGCATCATCCCAGCGTGGCTGTTTTCCATGCAGGAATACATCCAGCTCCCCTCATGCTGCAGGAGAGGTGCAGCCCCTCACCCTGGGCACTGTCCCTTGGTGCCACCTGCCCCGAGCCCAGCGTGCTCCTCTATCACCTCCCTGATGGGAAGAAATCCCGTTTTATTTTCCCCTGTGCAAACCCCTCCTGCTGTGCTCGTGGTGCTTGCGAGTGCTAAAGGTTACAAAATCCATCTTTTTGCTAAGAAAGCAACTTAATTAATGTGAAAGTTTCTCTGGTGAAGGGAACCCGCAGCAGATTCGCAGAGCACATTGCAGCCGCTCCCCTTTCCCTCCTCGCACCCCTCCCCAAACCACTTTAATTTCTCTGCCAATATTGGACAAATGTAACAGGCTGACTTTTTAATTTTCTACTCCCAGGTCTCCCTTGTCCCCTCATGCATTTTTCATCACAGCTCATGGCTCCCTCCCTGCCTGCCCTGTGAACAATATTGATCGACTGATTAAGCCATCAAGCCATGGCAAACAACTTTAATTTTCTAACCAAAGCCTTTTAGTTCCTTTCCTTTCTTGTATATTTGTTGCCTTCTTCCAAAGTTTTTAATGTCTGCTTGGAAACAAATGCATTTTTTGAATTAGTCCCTGGGTTAATTAGTGCTGTGCACCCCAGAGAACAATCCACAGGAAAATATTAACCCAAAAATGCAGTAAGGGAGAGCAGGAAACCCAGGTGCTGTCCCATTCCAAAACCAAATTCATTCCTGCACAAGCCTTTGGAGAAGGGCTTGAGGAATTCACAGGGTGCTGCCTTTTCTCTTTGGCCTTTCCCAAGTGCCTTAAATGTCACAGAGCAGAGTGGAAGCCCATCCAGCAGCTGGGCTCTGGGTGCCTGGCTGGACTCCTGCAGGTTTTTCCATCACAAATCCACGTCCTTGGCTAAAGCCATGGAAGGCTCACAGGTTTCACACCCCCCCCTGCTGCCTGCACGCTCTGAAGCCCACTGGAGTTCTGCAAACCTGAGACCCAGTTTGCCTTGCAGAGCACTTTTAAGCCCTGATGATGATAAAGTGAAAGGAGATTCATCCAACCCGAAGCCCAGGGCTGGCAGGTGGGTAAAAGCATCTTTCTTGCAAGCTCAGTGCGTGTGGTTTCAGTGAGGCTTGTCAGAATCGCTCCGTGCGTTTGCAAATTGCTTTTCAAGGTAAAAATGCAGCTTAAACATGAGGATATTTGTCTCTCACTGGCAGCCCTTGAGCTCTGTGCTGTGCAGTGGTGCTGCAGTCGTGTCTCAGGTGCTGGTCCTTTAGGCAGAGCATGAATACTGGGTGGTAGGTGTGGCAGGATCCCCATTTCGAGCTTTTCTGGTGTCTCCAGATGTGTGAATTACAAGATGTGCAAAAACCTTCCAAAGGAACCCGGTGTTGTCCATGGAGAGTTTGCATATGAGCAGTGACAGGACCAGGCACCTTCACACCCCTGTGACTGGTCTTTGTACTAATATTTATCTGGGAATTAGTCACTCCTTGCTCTGTACAAGACACGCAGAGCTGAGCCCCTGGAGGTTGGAGATGTGGCTCCAGGTGCTGGCAGTGAAGGGGTGAGGCAGGAAGCTCCAGGTCCCATTCCAGCTCTTACCCAACACTGGGGAAACCTCAAATGTCCTTCCTGCTGCCCACACTTCCAGAGGTGTGAGCCCAGCACAGATCCATGGGTGGATTTAGTTCACACACAGGCAATAGGGCCTTAATCCATGTCATGGGCTCCCTCCAGAGGGGAACTGTCTCCTCATCAAGGCTGAATCCCACAGCCTGTGCCAAGGTCTCCAATTCCCCTGGTTTATCACAAATGCACCACTGCCAGGCAGGGCTTCTGCTCTAAACTCGCTTGGTGTCCTTCAGCTGAGGAGATTTGCTGCAAGTAAACATGGGAACTGTCAATTTGGCTGGATTTCTTCACATTAGATATCAGCTGTTTTTCCCATGGCCATTCCCTGGCTGGAAGCAGCTGGGGGATGGATGGAGTTGGCTGTTTTTTAAGCAGCAGCCCCAAAACAAAGCTGGCTCCGAGTCACTGGGGTTTGTGTTGCCTCTCTTCCTTTGAGGGACAGTGATTTCAATATCAGATAATTAGTTCCTATAAAGACATTTGTCTGTCATGAACTCCTTAGAATTTTTGAGGTTGCCTTTTTCCTTCCCTTTTAAAAGCAAATGATCAAAATAAGAGACATCTCCAGAAGTGCCCTTGTTAACACGAGGAGAGCAGTGACCCTCTGGGAGGGCAGGGGTGTGTCTCTGCAGCAACTGAGGTTTTTTATCATCTGGCATTTTATCCTCTGTAAAGTTCAACAGCAGCACTAATACCTGATTACTGGGTTTGTGTCATAAAAATGAAAGGAGGATTAAAAAAAAATGAAGTTTGGCATAGGAATGTAAATTGGCTTTTATTGTCCGTTGAGTTGGGAGAACCCGGGGACAGCAGAGCATTTCTCATTTTATTTACTTTTTTATGTTAATAAGGAGGCTAATTTAAAATGAGAGTCTTTGTAGTTGGTAACAGAGGGGGTTGTGCTGATCAAAAAGTTGCTCTGAAAACCAGAGGGCCGGGATCAAGGACAGAGAAGTTTTGTTACTCAGGTGCTGAGACTGGTTGAAAGATGCCTCGGTGCCCCACGCTCTGGTCTTCAACATCTCCAACAGTTCCTGCAGATCAGCCCAAGGAATATTGCCAGAAGACAACAAATACGTGGAAAATATTAGCAGTGAGATCATTTTGAATTCATGAGAACAAATATTTGCGCCGAGGACGTAATTATAAGAGTTGCGCTCACGGACGGCAGCGCGGGCTGGGATTTGTGTACCCAATTACAATTAACCCCTGGTAGCAACATTCCAGCTATTGAGTTTTCACAACAAGCTGCTCGTTCAGCATCCTCAGGTGAAGAATTATGAGCAGGAAATTTCAGTGTAGCCTTGGTATAAAAATAAAGCTGAGAGAGGGGAGAAGCAGCCTGTGCTTGGGCAGCGCTGCCGTGCCCTTGTCCCTCGCCGCCTGAACTTCCTCCGCGCATTTTGGGTTTATTAAGGTATTTTTAGCCCTTTGTCTTTCCTCACAGCCTCACTACTGTTGACAATCCCTCTTTAAAATGCTGAGAAGAAAGCAGGAGTGTCTTTTTAAAGGCACTGAAGTGTCACCAGCCGGGGCTCGGGGGTGACAATGGGCTGTGGGTTCCCCTCAGTTCGGAACAATCCAGAGAGCAGCCACGGGCAGAGGTGACCTGTGGCCACTGCTCATTTTCTGCTGGATGAAAAAGTCTGCCAGGCATCAGATCCTGGAGCTGAAGAAGCTGGAACCTGCTGGGGGACCTGAAGGGAAGGGAAATGTCAGATGAGAATGGCAATGCTGCCGAGGCACCGGATGGTGCTGCATCCCACGGGAGGGAATAAAGGTGGGGAGGGCAGAGCAGCCCAGCCCCTGGGGCACGGTGAGGCAAGGGCAGGTGGTGTCCCAAAATGCTGGATTTGAGCAAAAATTCTAAAATAGGACCTTAACAGGAGACTTAATTACATTTTGTTTTCTTTCTCTGAGGTTTTACCCAGCTCTTCTATAAATCCTGCTCTTGTGATAAATTCCTCCTGAGCCAGGAGGTGACTCTGATGGAATGCTCACGTGCTTCAAAATGCTTCTTTCTAAATTTTCCAACCCTTGGTTTTTTGACAGAAAGCTGAGATGTGCCCCCACATAAGGGGAGGGAGAGAAAATGTACTGGTCCTTCAAGTCAAGGTCTGCTCTGCTCAGGCCATGGGTGAATTCCCTGAGCTTTGGGTGGCTGTGCCCCCTGTTTCTGGGGATGAAGTGACTGATGCTGCTACACAATGTGCTCCTGCTCTCACCCCCCTGCTCAGTTCAGGTTCCACCACTGCACCTGGGGCTGAGGCAACACCCAGGGAAGGTTACAGTCAAATCAGAGTCTGTGCATTAAATATTTTTCTCCTACTGGAAAACATGAGGAAATGAAACCCAAAGTATTCAGCAAAACACTCCAAGAAGCAAAGCTGATTAGCTCTTCAGATTTGCTTTTTGTTTTCACTGTGCCCCTCGCTGTAATTACAGACATCCATGAAATTAAAGTTGCAAATTGCTGATGTAAGACAGTGGAAAGGCTGGGCTTGGAGACATTTAAATTGCTGTGACAGGACATTCTACCATCCTTAAAGCAGCAGTGTGGGATCAGTAAGGAAGAGAAGTCCTGCCAGACTCACCTGTCAACTCTGTTAATTGTGCTGAGAAAATCAGGTGAGCTCTGATATCATCACAGCTGATAAATGAAGAGTTTGAAGGTTGTCTGTGCCTGGTGCCCCCTGCAAGACAGAAATTCTCAAACTTGCTCAAGAGACTTTAAAGCTGTACATTGTCCTCACAAATTTAGCTCTAATCCCTGGGTAAAGTCCCACATTTGACATCTCGGTTTCCAAACTGGTTTATTTGCTGCTGTCAATAACCCTTTTGTTTGTTTTGCTGTTAATGGACTGTTACAAAACTCAGCAGAAAGGTTAGTATTTAATTTTCATCTATGAACATTTTTAAAGGGTTTTCTTGGGAAAGAGGGGTGGTTCACCACTACTTAAAAAGCAGTCAAACATGGGCAGGCTCAGAGCTAGAAAAGAGCTGAGTTATCTCTTTTTTTAATACAAGCCACCTTATAGCACGAGGTGGAGAAATCGATACACCCTCACCCGGGTTATCAGAAGCGCTGAAAATATTCAACATTAAATAGTGGTGATATAAACAAAACCTAACACCTTCAGCCCTTGAGATTAAAAGTGGATTTACTTTACTTTTTCCCAAGTCTAGTGCCGACAGGGCTCTGCACGAGCACTGTGTGAGAATTGCTGGATAGAGAAAGTAAGGCTTTTGAAGGGCATTGAAAAGGCAAAGTAATTAATTTTTAAAAAAAACCAAATCAGAAAAAAAACCCCAACCACCTTGAAGTCACTGGTTTTTAAGCTGCACTTTAAATTGGTGCTGCCAGCCAGAACTTCCTCCTCTAAGGCTCTTAGCACAGAGTAACATGCTTTTGGTCTGCTTGAATGCCATTTGAGTTCTGTTGTTTTACCACCTTTAGATAAAGCTACTCCTTTTTAGGCTCCTAGTTCAAAGAAATAACTTTGGGATATTGTCCTCTTGTGTTATTTCGAGGAAGCTGCAAAAAATAGATTTTCTTGGCTTCTCTTTACTGCACTCAAAGGCCATTGGGGCTGAGGAGTCTCCTGACTTGTAGCATCCTTCAGCCTGAGTTCTGAGGTGGGTTTTGGCACGTGTGCTCCTCTCTGTCCTCCAAGTTTGTGCTCAGACTTCAGCAGCTTTCCCCCTGTGCTCAGTGTCTCCTGAAATCAGGAGAACGATCTCTTGATTCTCATTACAAGAGGCAATGCCAGTTTTTTACTGGTCATGGAAAACTGACTTTCTTTAAAATGTAAATTTTTTGAAAAAGTAGTTTTTATATCTTTCATCCCTGAGGTATCACAGGCTTTACAACCCCTTTTTAATCTCGGATTGATTGACGTCGATGGGAGTTTTCCTCTGGCTTCGACAGATCTTGGATTGGTCCCAGGGTGCAGCAATGCAGTGATCTCTGGAGGGGATGCAGCAGCTGTTAAACCTCATGAGGTGATGCTCGAGGACAAGAGGAGGTGCTTTATCAGGCTGAATAAAATACAGGTAGCTCACAGGTTGGATCTCTGGGTGCATAAAATACAGGTAGCTCACAGGGTGAGCCCCTGAAGTAGTAAGAGGTTGAAGATGGGTCTGGGCAAACTGCCTGGATCCCACTGTTGATTTAATAACCCCTCCAAAGGTGGCCCTACAGCCTCTATCTGAGCATGGGATGTGCTGGACACTGGGGCTCACAGACAAGGGGGGTCTGGAACCTGCAACACTGGGACATGGGAGGGGTGGTGTCCTCCGAGGGGTGTCCATGGGGTCTGGGATCAGGGATGCTGGATGAGAAGGGATGTACTGTTTGATGCTCATCTCTCAGTTGCATTGCATGGGAAGGGGAAATTAAGCCTTTTTTCCAGGGGAGAAAAAGAGAGAAGGGGTCCAGACCTCAAGAACAGTCGGGGTGATCCATGGGGAGACCTGATGTCCCTCACATTGCCCCATGGGCAGCACTGGCATGGGGAGGTGTCAGGTCCCCAGTACAGGCTGGAGGAGCACTGGCCTGTCCTCTTCTCCAAGCAAGGTTTGTAGGAAGGTGTTTCTCCCACCAGGATTTGGTGGCACCCCATGAAATATCTCCATCTTGTATTACACAGCTCCTTAAAGGAGCAACACCACTGGGGGGGGGCACGGACTTGTGTTTGCTCAGGCAATACAAGGCCTATGGAAATATCCAGATATGTGGTGTAATATGGACATAAATCACACCACTTTTTTGTCATGGGCTTGATCAATCTGTGCTAGAGATCCCCCAGTCCCCCCATCCATAATGATCCATCCATCTGCGGCACAAGATTAATAACAGCCCGTTGGAGAACATTAAGATGACATTATCTGGGAAGAGAGCAAATACCGTTTGAAGTTGGGATTGGAATAGGATTGACAGTCCCAGTTTCTGCAGGAAAAGGTGAGTGACTGCTTGTTCCCCTGGAAAAGCCCCTGGTGCACAGATTGGCAGCAAAGTGTGGGCACCTGTGTCTTGCTCAGGTGGCTCGGCCTCGGGGCTGGGATGGGGATGAAGGGGCACAGCTCCATGAAATGCTGGAGATTATCCAGCACATCACCCGAGATGTTTTGAACACTGGGATTTCACAGACATGGGACTAACAGGTACCTTCTCCCACAGAGCCCTGCATGAAGAGCTGATGGATTTTCCTTTAAAGATCTGAAAGCCAAGGGGTGAGATCCCAAGAGATGCTCCCAAGCCACCATCCTCCTTTCACACGCTTTCCAGAAGCTCAGCACGAGAAGCAGATGAACTTGTCACAACCTTCTCTCCTCTCCACACCTCCCTCTCCATTCCCAGCTCTGCTGGAGGACCTGTGCACAAAGGTAACTCCTCCACGTGCCGATGTCCTCTACTTGTCCTGCTCTGAACTATTGGGTTGCAGCCTTTTCTTCCAAGCTCGATGCTAAAAATACTTTAAAGGTAAACCCTGGGGTGGCTCATTCCACCGATTCATTCTGCTCCTGCCTCCTCCTTCCCAAGCAATTTCCCCACAGCCGAGCTGGCTCTTTTATCCCAGTGGAAACGTGGTATTGATCTCACCACTTTACAAAGGGAGGGGAAACACGACCCCTTTCATCTTCTCCTTGCAGAGACTGACCCCCTTGTCCGTTTTGCATCTGATGATGGGAGGGTTTTAATCCAGGAGGATTGGAAATCTTTAACTTATCAAAGAATCCCCCTGCACGGTGAAGGCTTCAGTTGGGGGCTGCAGCTGCAGCGAGCGGGTAGAAAAACAGGGAAGCCAAAGGGATGCCCTGCTCAGGAACCAGCCTCAGGTGTTTCTGGGGATGTAACTGCAAACCCAGCATCATGTGGCAGAAACCCTCATGTGGGATGGCACCAGCCATTGCTCCAAGTGAAACCCAAACTCCTGTGTCTGTGTAATTCCCCCCTCCCCTCTGCTCCTTCATTAACGCAGCTGTTTTTGAGCGTGAACACCCGGGCAGTAAATCTGAGGCCATTTCGCAGGTTAGGTGAACTGTGAAAAGCAGATTTGCACAATTTGCAGATTGCTTGTTGAGGTGAGAGCTAATGCTGCTGACTCACAAGCTGAGCCGATGCTCTTGGCAATCCTTCCCCACTCTCCAGCTATTTCCATCCAGCCCTTCACCCCTCTCAGGTTTTGGCAGCATCCAAAGTTTATTCCAAGAACAGAAGTTTTCTGCATCCAGCAAAGCCACCCCCAAATGGTGCAAATACACCACTGTCTTTTCCAGACCCTGGCCCCAAACATGGTTTTTAGTGGGCTCAGCTCAAAGCAGTGATTAGTATTCAGGCAGGAGAGCTGTTGCCTCGGGAGAGGCAGGAATGCCTCGGCCCCATCTTTATTCATAACCCAAAGGCGTGTTTGCTCTCCGGGTTTGGGTTGCTGCAGTACCAGAGGAGTCGGCCCTGGCTGAACCCCACAGGACCTCTGAGGTGCTCCAAGGCTCTGTTGGTTTTCAGCATTTCTGGATCATTTCTGAGCTCAGGCTCTTGCCCAGCCGAGGAGGGGCAGAAAACCCTCCCAGCTCTGGTGCTGGCGAAGCTCATGGGGGTAAAGGCTTGGGCTGAGCAGCAGCAGCACCTCCCGTCGTGTCTGCTTGGTTTTGTCTCCCCATCACACCCACTTCTTGTTGCTCCTCATCTCCTCTGTGCACTGGCATAAAACTGCCTCCAGGTATGAACTTTGTGGTGGCTTCCATTGATCACTTGGAAATCTGCAGCAGGGCAGGGGAGAAGGGTTTCCCTGCCCTGAGCATCGCTCCCACCAACCCTAAGCTCCAGAACCACTAAGGCTAGGGAAAAACACTTGTTCTTCCAGCCCAAGGGCCTTTAGTCTGGGATTTGTGCAGAAATGGGGATTATTTTTTTTAATCCCACTTCTCACTGTGATTTGCATCCTCCTCCCAGTGGATAACAAGGTCTGGAAGTTTCGCAGCATCTCCCAGCACCTGCTGTGTCCCTGCTCTGGGATTTGCTGGGAGGAAGGAGTGAGGGATGTGATGCTTTTGGGGAGCAGGTTTTCATCTCCCTGGCTGGGACACCACCGTGTCCTGAGCTGCCACAGAACACCTGCCACGAGACAAACACCTCGTGAGCTCCGTCCTCGCACTGCCTGGGGAGAGGCAGTGATAGATTAATCTGAACAAAGATTGATCAATAATTTATGCCGGTGTTTTCACTCACCTGGGGTTTAGACAGACTTTGATATGATTTGATGGGGTCAGATCCACCCTGCTTTAATTAAACATGATGCTGAAAATTAAAAGGAAAACCTATTGGCTACTGGAACTGAAATCAATCTGTGATCAGTAACAAGAGACTGATTAAAGAGGTGATGCCCAGGAAGGAACGGGCAGGTTCAGCAGACGCTTCCTGAAGGCCAGATTAGCGGGACATATTGAATGTAAATACAGCTATTGGCGTTTTGTCACGGCGTGGCCTTTAGCAGGGAGCTGCTGGTGTGGTGATGAATGGCTTTGCACCAGGGAAGGTGCTGCAGGAATTCAGGGCTGCGCTGGAGGCTCTGCCGGAGCATCGCGGAGGGTTGGATGGGGACAGCGAGGGGTGTGGGGGGGTAGAGCAACATCAGCAGAAGAGCTGAGCCCTGTGTGCCCACCACACCTTGCAGGCAGGTTAAGGCAGAGGGGAGCACAGGTTTTCTGTTTTTTTGGCAGAAAGTTGCCCACCTGCAGGTTTGTGCAAAGGCAAACCCAGACAGGCCCCCGGGCATGGCAGGGGAGAGGGGCTGAGTGTCCTGTGGGTGCTCCTGCCTTTCCCTCTGACAGCTGAGCTGTGCTTGGGCTTTGAAGAATCAGAGCTGCAACAAAACACACTCTGGACTGAGAGCAGGAGGGAGGTTAATGATGGAGCCAGCGCTTGGCAGGGACTAATTAAGCAGCATTGCATCAGCCCTGGGGAAAAGGAGATGCTCGAGAAGGAGAGATGAGATGGGAAAGAGGTTGAAACCAGAGCTCTGACAGCACAAAACTCGAGGTGGGGAAAACAGAGAGACCAAAACCAGTGCTTTCAGGAGGAGAGGTCTTCACCCTGGGAATGGGGCAGTGTTTCAGAGCCCCAAGTGAAGTAGGGCTGGTTGGGGGAGCTTGTGGGAAAGGGAGCAATTCTGGGAGCAGATGCTTTGGCATTGTCAGTAACGAAGTAAAACGTTCTGAAATTCAGAAATTATGGTGGAGAGGGGTGCTTTCCTTTCACCTGTCTCCAAAGTAACTGGGCAGGCACTGAGTTAACACATGATGGTGCTTTGCTGTGGGTTTGTGAGTGGCTCTGCCATCCTGGCCCCATGGCCTGGCACCAGTATCCCCCTGCACCGCTCCCCCTGCAACCCCTCCGGTAGGATCTGACCCTGGGCCACCCCTCTTGTGGGATCTGCTCTCATTGGTGTGACAAAGGGAGAGCCTGGAAGCCCTCCCAGTCTCCATTCAAAGCCTGAGGCATCCCTGAGTGCAGGGACATTGCCCATCTTTCTTTGCTGAAAAGCAAAGAGGAAAAGAAGTTGAAATGTTTCCTCTCTCTCCATTCCACCCTCACCACAGTTCCATACCAGACAAGGGGGACAAGCAATGTTTTTCCAGGCCCCACAATTCCCTATCCTCTGCTCTTCTCCACATCTGCAGCTCCGTGACCAACATCTGCAGAGATCTGGAGAGATGAGACAGAGGATGGGGACGGGGATGGGGAAGGCTCCTTCCCTCAGCTGCTCCCAATTGCTCTTTTTTAACTTCCTTGCCAATTTAGAGGGGGAAAGAGACAGTGGGGGAGAGGCACAGGATTTTAAGAGTGTCAGAGGCTGTGGGCAGGAGAGGGAGTCCCCCTGGGCAAGGCAGAGCTGGGGATAAAGCACCCACAATAGTGCTGTGATTTGGGGGTGAGGGGGAGAAGCCTCCCTGGGAATGAGGTAACTCACATGCCTTAAAATAAACCTTTGCCATCAATTATTAATATGCAGGATCTTGGAAGGAGCTCAGAAAGGGGGCCTGTGTGTGATGGACACCACAGGCTCATGGGGACAGGGACAGGGAAGGGGATGGGGATGCAGGCAGGGATGAGGATGGGGAGGGAGGCAGGTGAGGTGCAGCACTCAAGCTGAGGGACCTGCTGGTCGCTTGGGGAGTTTGGAAGCTGCTTCCTCCCCTGCCTGCCTTGTTGGGGCTTTGATTCCTCACTGACAGCATGCTGAAGGATTGATCTGAGCAGGGATAAATAATTCATGAGCTTTTGGGGGGCTTTTTTGAGCAGCTGTGAATTCTGAGATGCGAGCTCTGCACAGCAGACGCTGTTGGGACTAAAAGAGCAGTTTGAGGAGAAAGCTGCATATTTTTGTTGTTGTTGTTGTCTGTTGCCGTTTATAATTTTTAATCTCCTTTTTCTCTTTCTCCTTCTTTATATTTTTGTGCATTGTTTTCCCACACACAGGCCTGTTTTGTTCCTCGGGCTCTCAGCAGGCGGCTGTGGCAGAGGCAGCATCCCACCGTGAGGGGATGTGGCTCCACCAGCTGAGCTGTGCTGGGGCACTGTCTGACTGACACCTCAGCTCTGGATCCACAACCTCTGCCTGGAGGGAGATGCTTCCCGAGGGTATCCACCTCAGATCCACCTCTGCCTTCTACAGACTCTGTGCTGCTTCAAGCCCTGAAGTTCAGGGGGGTTGGATAATGCCTCAATTCCTGCCTCAGCATCCTGAGAACTGCAGCTGCAGCACAGCTTCTCTGCTGGACTCTGCTCCCAACAGGCAGCACAGGGATCTCTGGGGAAAACGAGGGTGGGAGCAGCTCTGGGCATGGCAGCATGGAGAGGAGAGGGGCTGAGAACCTTTCCCCGGGTGTGTGTGGGCACAGGGCTAGAAAGGCTGGTGGGCAGAGCCATGGGAGCATCTGCACAGCTGCTCCAAGGGCAGCCTGGGCTGCCAAAACTGCCCCCAGCCCTGGGTTAAACCTCTGTGACAACAGATGGGTGGTTTACATGGCATTTAAAGTTTTCCAGGTTATCTGGTGGCATTTGTTAGCTGGCACCCCTGCCTAGATCTTTACCACCAGCTTAAAATCAACTGTGCAAAGATGTGAACATGGGAACAAGAAGAGATTTTGGCCTAACCCCCCGATCCACACTCACGGCAAGGCTGTGTGAAAACCACACTGAACACCCACGGGCTGACTCCAGATCCCAGGAAGGGAAAACAGGGTTCAAAAGATTTCGTAAGGAAAAATTAATGATAAAAATATTCTGTTGCAAGTCAGCCAGAAATTTCCCAGCCGGGTTCCCAGCAGAGGCAGGCAGTGCAAGGGAGGCATCACGCAGCTGCAGCCACATCTGGGGGGAGCCACTAATGCCAGTACAAACCAGCGTGGAAAAATCTTTGCAAAGAGAAGCTTGCTTAGGTAAAGGGGAGTAAGAGGCAGCCCCTGCACTGCTGAGGGATGTGTGAAGCCTCCTGAGAGCCCCTGAGGGCAGCCTGCACCTCTGCTGCCATCCTGTGTGGAGGGGAGGAGGGAGATGAGGCAGGAGTTCTTTGCCCTCCTGCCCCCCAAAACAACCCAAGCGCTGCTGTCTGAGCCCAGAAAGCCCCTTCCTGGGGTGCAGGGTTTGCACCTGGGCCAGGCTGAGCTGGGGAGGCTTCTACAACCACACAGAGAGAGAAGAGCTGAGACTGGACACGTGTCCATCTCAGCCCCTCGTTCTCCACACAGCAAAATCTTCTCCAGGGTTGCAGGGACAGACCCTCACCCTGCACCAGGAAGGGGCTGGGGTGGGGCAGGACCCTTGGTGGCTCCACAAAATCCTGTTTCACGGCTTTCACTCCAGGGTGAGCTTTTCCTTGTCGCTCTAAACAGCTCTTGTTTGCCAGAACAGCAAAACTGGTGGAAGCCATGAATCAGGATAGGCCACATCATGGGGAGGAAGGTGTGTTGGGAGGGGAGGAAGGTGTGTTGGAGCTTCCGCCCCACTTCACCCGACTCATCCAGGTTTTCATTTGTTTGCTGTAGAGCAAGAAGACAGGATGAAGCTGCTCCACGTTGGACCTGGGAGAAGATCCTCAGGAACTTTGGGGTCACTGTTCCCAGCAAGTCCTGTGGGTCCTCAGCTCCTGGGGACTGATGGACATCTTGCTGCTGCAGCTCCCAAGAGGGGAGAGGATTCCACGCTGGTATGGGCACCTCAGGCTGAGTTTCATCAGGCATAAGCAGTTTCAGGCTGATGAAAATTATTCATGAACTTGTGCTGAATTAGATGAGGAGTTGATGAATGGGGGGGTTGAGTTCTGTGTCAAAATGTTTCTTCATAATCCTTAAAAGATGGAGTATCTTGACTCTTTGTTTTGAAATGATGTGAAAATAACTAAATTTGGCCAACACTAATTTCATAAAGAAGGAGAACACCTACACAGCGTGAGGCATTAGGTTTGGTGGCAAAACATTTTCAGTATTTTTTTTGTCATTTGCTTATTTTGACAAGGGAAGGAAAGAGGGAGCTTGGGTGGATTTGTCTTTTTTTTTTTTTTAATTTTTTTTTCCTGAAGGCCACAACAGTTTTTCCATCCCTACCTTTTGCTGGGTGGGTGGAGGTGCCCGGGGACAGTAAAGCGATATTTGCTATTTAATTCTTGGGCTGTTACATAGAGGAGAAGGAAGATACTTAAACAGCAGTAAGTTAAGTTGTGTGCTTGGCGTGTTGTTTAAGAAGTACTTAAGAAGTACAACATGCCAAGCACACAAGGGCTTTTCTGCCTCACTCTCTGCCATCCCAGCACCTTCCTGCAGGCCCTGGGTTCACCTCACTGGCGAGAAAAGCGACAGAGAAGTCACTCAGGTTGGACACATGAATGGTTAATCAGCCAATTAACTAATCAGTCTCTGGGATCCAGCTGCCAACCCAATTTAGCCGGGTTTTGTTTCTCTTTGGTGGCTTAATGATGCTCACAAACAACTTTTCCTGTGGGCTGGGAGATGGACCCGCAGCAGTGAAAACTTGATGTCAAGAGCTTGATCTACCCAGTCCCACCTGGCTGCCACGGAGGAGGCACAACTGTGCCAAGCAGAAGAGATAAACACTTGAAACGTGGGGTGAAGGAGGCTTCAAACATCTCTGCTGCCTGCAAAATAGATTCCTGTTTCCAGCTTCCTCTCTGAAAGCCACAGAGATCACAGGGAGATGCTCGGAACAGGTGGAAGTCTGCGTTGAGACATTACTTATTCATAGCATAATGTGTAATCATTCCTGTAAAGCTCTGGGGTGGGAAGGGTCACTGTAATTCAGATGGATCCAGCTCACGTGTTTCCATGTCGGGATGGTGGAGCCCAGCATCGAGCGGGATGAGGGGAGTGGGGCACTCGCCTTCCTTGCGGTTGGAAAAACACAGGGAAAACTCAGGAAGGGTTGTTTTTTGTAAAGGCTGCTTCAAACATGGTCCCTGTTGAAGAGAAGAGCAGCTGCCTGCTCTGTCCCAGTGTAGAGGGGCAAAGTGAGCACTTTCTCTGGGAGAGGTGTCTGTGAGGGCTGAGCGACATCGCCTTGGAGGGGCCTCCTCAGGGCACAATAGCCAAAAATTGGGAGGGAGCAGGGCTCTGCCCCATATTCCAGGGATACCTATAGGAGCTGAGGGATGCTGTGGGATGCACATGGTCCCTGGGTGCTCCTCTCCCCCACTAGTGCTGTGAGCACCAGGGTGACAACCACGGGCTGCTGCCTCCATCCCTCAGCAGCTGCAATTCCTGCGCTCCAGCTCCTCCTTGGCCAAGTTGTTCCTCTTCAAAAACGGGGGCACAAAAAAGCCAGTGGGAAATGAGGCATGTTGTGAAAGGGGGCAGCCAGTTTGGTTAATCAATAGGAGATCAAATGCTCCTGGCCGGAGCAGTGCAGCGCAATTACAGTTATGAGATTCGCGGGTAGTTATCACATCGCTGCTAATTAATTTGCTGTGTTACGGTGTCTGGCAAAGGGCTGCCGGCACGGAGTCTCCTGCAATAATTCACCCAACAGAGGAAATGAACTGTAATGAGAGCTGATGGACAGCATCAACGGGGAGCACTTCATCCCATGGGGGAATATCGCTGCCTCCAGAGCTCCTCCTGAAGCTTTCACTGCAGCAGTGTCCCGAACGGCGGTGTGGAAGCAAGGAAACCCCTTTTTTTTTTTAGCCAAATCTGTGTTGATTATTTGGGAAATCACAATTTAGTTGCTCTTAGCACCTTCTACTTTGGAAATGCATCATAAACCTGAAGCAGTGCTGTCAGTCAGACACGGACATCTCTATCCTGCAGGCGGTAAGAAGCGGTGGTGGCAGTGGGATCCCTCCAGCACAGCAAGGACAGGGGGCCTTGGGTGACCTTGTGTCCTTCTGATGTTGTCCAGGCCATGTCAGGTATGGACAGCTGCCTGGGGACAACTGCCCTGTGCAAGGTCACTTGTGTTGCACATGTGGGTCCTGGAGCATCCTGGCTCCTTGTAGCTCTCACTGCACACCAGATTTTTAAAGCAACAAGAAAATTAAGAGAGAATTGATCCTGGATGCTCAAAAGATGTCTGGGAACAGACTTTCCCGACAATCCTGCTTTCGCCCATGTGGCCATGACCTCTCTGGGGCTCCTGTCCTGGCTGGGACTCCAGGCTGCTGCTGGCACTGACTCCTCCTGAACGGCCCCGGGCACTTCACAGGGCCTTGGACAAATGCCTGGTCAGCTCCTGCCTGGAGCCAGGATCTCATTAGCTCACAGTCAAATGTTAGGGCTGGTGCTGCATGTCTGATAGCATTTCTAGTGCTCCTGCCTTCCCTGGGGCTGGGAATTGCTTCTCCACCCAAAAGCAGAGGATTCAGAGGGGCTCCTGTGTGAATCAGTATGGAGAAAGGACCAAGGAGCTTCCAGGGATGGGGCTGTAATTTGTCACCCTGGGGCATTAGGCTGCAGCTATCCCAGGTCTCTGGGAGAATCTCCTCCTTCCACCCACTCCCAGAGGCTCATCCTTGCTCTTTTAATCAAACTGAAATACTTTCTGTGTGCCCTCAGATGCTGACAGGAGAGCTGTGATGTGCCATAGCCCAGGTCTTCAGGATAAACCCAGGTCACTCTGTAAAGCCGGGTGCTGGGGCTCTCCATCCCCTCAGTGCCACCCCCTGCCCATGGGAGATCAGGCTGAATCAGGCTCCTCCTGCAGGTTGTCTCCTGAGCTCAGGTAAGTCATTCACAAAGTGGGTCCTGGGGACATTCAGGCTGGACGGAGCCTCGGGAACAGCCAAGGTCCTCCTCCCTTCTTTTGTGTGCAAAATTATAAAGGGGGAAAAAAAAGAAGAAGAAAAGAAACCAAATCAAACCCAACTAGTTCTTCAGCTTTATTTGGATGGAGGCCCAAAACGCAGTCTGGCGAGGCCCCGCACGGCACAGATGGAAATCCTATCTGGGGCTACTGACTCAACGGCACTAAAAAAAACCTGTTAGTCAACGTTCAAAAGGGCTGGAGCTCCCGAAGAGACTCTCCATAGTCCCCACAGGGATGCTCCACTGGGGGCTGCTGTGGGCAGGGAACTGTGCCCTGGGAGCTGCTCTCCCTGAGATGCTCCCGGGGCGATGGGTGTCGAGCACTCGGGGCCTCGGCGGGGTAATGATGTGGCTGTTATTGACCGGGGCCTTCGCCTCCCTCTCTCCTCTTTACTGATTTCCCATCCCTCCCCGTGCACTGCGCTTTTTAATCCATCCAGGTCACGGCCTGCTTGAGTGGGGCCAGCCATGGGGTCAGCACTAACGATATGCTAATGAGGCTGGGGCAATCAATTCCCCCTAATCAGGCAATCGATCCCCACTGCAGGTGTTTCTGATCTTGGGCTGTGCAGGAGCAGCATCTGATTTTATTGTGGAGGGGCTCTTTGAAGCTGCTTGTCACAGCAGAGCCAGACTTGGAGGAGACTTATAAGGCTTATAATAAAAAAGAATTAAAGAATAATTTTAAAAGAGGGTTTGGGGATTGGAGTATCCTTTTGAATCCAAGTGCTGTTTTGCTGGAGGTGCCTGCTATAAAACAGTGGATTTTTAGTTGGTTTTAGGTCTCCTGTCTCTCATAGTAGCCACAAGCGGATGCACAAGAGCGAGCAGGAACAGGGTGTTTGATCCCCTATAATATGTTTGAGCCCTCTAATAGATTTTAGTGTCAACTATTTTTAGCTCAGGGAATTTCCTGATGCTGATGTTGTTTGCCCCCATCTCACTGAGCTCCTCATTCACTCTTCTCTTCAGTTTTTTTCCACCTGCATTGCCCTTGGATAAGGATTTCAGCAGCTCAGCTGAGAGGGAAAAGATATCCTCAGCCCGAGCAGGAACTGCTGGCATTGCCATCCACAGGCTCGTTGGGATAATTAGAGGCGTTGCTTTGGGCAAAACCCTCTCTCCAAAACAGCCCTGCCCTGAATTACCCCGGGCAGCCCAGACGCCTCTGTGGATCCACACAGATGTGTTAACCAGGGCTGGGATCTGGTGTTCCCACTCAGTCATGCCCTGTTACTCTCAGAGAAGTAAAAAAAGGATCAAAACTGCAAGAAATGCACTTCAGAGCCGACCAGTGTTTCTGAAGTGACATCACCTGGGAGCAGAAGGAGCACAGCAATCCCCGGGAGGCAGAAGCGCTGTCAGCACCGAGACTGGGAGCAGGGGATGGCCGAGGGTCCTGCAAAGGAGGTGATGGAGGAGCTGCTCGCTCAAAGAACCTGGTGGGTGTCAGAGATGGAGGCAGCTCTCAGGGCTCATCAGGATTCCCCACAGAGCAGCCGTGGCAGCACCCAGTGCTCAGGCTCCCTGGTAATGCTTGCTCCAAGTCTGGGGGAGGACACCAGGGGGGTGTTTGTGTTAGGGAGAGGTGAATCTTGTTGGACACGTTTTCTGGCAGGTCAATTAGTTCTGCACCTTTTTCCCCTGATCAACCTGTCAGTCCCGATATTATCACTAATCCCCAGCCAGCTAATGCAGTGTGAGTGGCCGGTCGTTACCGGTGCTCCTGCGCTGATCCAGGTTCGCATCCCGGCGTCCTCACCAGCATTCCCGGTGCCACGGGGCAGGCTCGTGCCTGCAGTGCTCAGGTGCCGGTACCCATCGGCTGCTCCCGGCCCTGCAGGTGTTGCTCAGCAGCTCCTGCCAGCGCTGAGTCAGCAGATTCCTCGCCTCAGATGAGTCAGCAAAAGCAGCATCCACCCACCCACCGGTGCCGGGCTGTGCCTGGGGTGAGGCAGGTGCTGCATCAGAGGGGGAATGCCCACAAATCGGCTCTGGCAGGGGGTGTAATAAGATGTTTCTACCGGTTTAATGCCATCTGCAGCCACACGGTGATCCCAGAGTAACACCAGCAGGAGGACACCAGGCAAGAATTTGGCCCCGCAGGCACTTGATGGCAGGTGATGTTACAGCAGTTTTGGTCCCATAAGCACCCCTGGGGTTGGATTTACTGCTGCTGTGCTGGGCTCTGAGGTCCCTGATCACAGACCCAGTGGGTGTCACCCCAGCAGAAGCTGTAGGGCTTTGCAGGCCAAAGCACCCTCTCCAGGTGAAGAGTGGGGTTCCCCAAACATGGGGGTCACTGCAGCCTTTGAGCTCTCCTGGCTCCCCTGCACAGAGCTGCACCCTCAGCTCAGCCCCTGCCCTGGCCAGAAAGCAATGGGGTGTTTGGGGTGCTGAGCTGGGCACAGTCACCTCCCCTTCAGCACCCCTGTGCCAGCCCTTCCTTGTGTCCATCCCCTCCTGCTTTCCTCCAGCATCCTTCTCCTGGGACTGGCATGTCCCTGTTCTGATTGCAGCTTGTCACTGTCACCAATTGCAGCCCAGAGTTGGCATCTCCCCTCTCAAGGTCAGGAGGAGCTTTGGGGTTATCTCTGTGCTCTCCCCACGCTCCACTTTCCCACCATTGTGCTCCCTTCATCAGCAAGGAAACTGTCTTTTCTTAACACTTATTAAGCCCTAATTTTCATCTTATTCATTACTACCAAGTCATTAAGCTGCCCAGGAATTAAATGAGGTGAAATGAAAAGAATTGAAAGAGACTGAAGTTTTTGGGGTGGTTGGGTTATTTTTTGAAAGAGACCAGAAAATAATCTCCCAGGATTAAGCAGGTGAGAGTGACTAACCCTGCAGAAGGGCATGTAAGACTCAGAGACGAGGTTTCTAATTAAAAAGAGGCATAGAAGGACCCCGAGGGGCATCTGTCTGCTCCTCCCTGCCCACTGAGGTGACAATGAGGACAGGGGGCACTGGTGGCTCCTGGATGGCAAAGCAGCTCCTCCTTAACTTCTCTGCTCAAATAAAAGCTGCTGGCAGCGAGAAATGGGGGGCCCAGTGGACATTGTGAGGCTTCCAAAAATAGCCTCTGCCAAAATCACTGCTGTCGGGGCCAGACTAAGGCCTTGAGCTTTTATATATATATATATATATATATATATACAAACACATGTATGTGGGGGGGGATATTTAAGGATATTATTGTATATATTGATATGCTAGCTATAAATATATGCTAATATATTAATATGTTTAGGGTATATATTTATATATTCCATTGCTTTTAGGAAACAATCTTGGACCTGCAGGGCTATTGACTGGCCCCTGCTGGGCATTTGCTCCAAGGATGGCTCTGGCAGCTGAGTGTGCACATGGCATTTATGGAATGCTTTGAAATCAAATCTGGTAAGTGTCTGTCTGTCTGTCCTGCCCTCTTCTTCAAGCATTTGATATCCTGCTGCCCCTGTGCCCCCAGGGCTCCTGGCACAGCCTTGGGTCAGCTCCTTGCTCTGGGATGTGATCCTTCATCCAGGCTCAGAGCTTTGAGGAGACCTGAACTCCATGGGTGACCTGAGCATCCCATCCCTCGAGGAGCCCATAATATCCCTGTTCCCAAACCCATTTCCCACCTGGGCTTTAGAGCCGCTGGGCAAACCAGAGGGATCAGCTGCTGCCTGGGCGTGCCACGCCAGCCCGTAGCTTTTTCTGTTGTTGTTTCCTCAGACTGAATTAGAACAGCGGTTCTACGGAGCAGTGCCAGAGCTGCCAAAGGAATCCCATCTCTCTGGTGGCTTCATTAGTGCCAGTGCCTCCAGTCAGCAAAGTCACGGGGCTTTATTAGCGCGTGGTGGGTTTTCTTCCCTCACCCTGGCGCGTGCAGAACCCTCATTAGTGGCGAAGATGGAGCACTAAGGAGACCTGTTAAGTTTCCATCCAGACTTGTTTCATCTCTTCCTTTCCTGACACGGTGCCCCATCACCTCCATTTTCACCAGCATCTCTCATCAGCACTCCTCACTTCCTGGCCTGAACTGGTGTTACTGGTTTTTCACCCCAGCGGGGTGGGAAGCTCTGAGTTCCTGGAGTCCTGGCTTAGCCGGTACCCAGCGGGTTGGAGTTTGTTTCTAACCTGCCACTTCCAGCCCTACTTCACATTCCACACATCCCCGGTTGAATTGCGACCCTGCTGGTCTCCCGTTCATTTTTGATGCATTCGGGATCGTAAGAGCCTGTTATTTTATGATGGATTAACAACGCTGTATTTGCTTTTAGCCTGTTTTATGGTGCCCCGAGTGCCTTGGCTATAACTCTTCTGTGTATTTGTTTTATTATCCCAACAGGCTGCTCAGGGAGATTACTGTGAAAACACCCACCTCCTCCATCAGCTGCTCCCCTGGGGAGGCTGGAGGAGAAATCCCACCCCAGGTGAGGTGCAGGCCCATGGCTCAGCTTGCCCATGCTGTGGGAATGTTGCTTTGAATCTGGGCATTGCAGGCTGGGTGTGCTGGTTGAGAGGGTAGGAGCTGCCTGGGGAGGGAGGGAGGGGATGCAGGAAGCCTTAGTTGCTTTAATTCAGTGTTTCCATTCACCCTTGTGCAGGGCTTGGTGTGGGCACTACCCTGGAGCGAGAGGAGCTGGAGCAAGGAGCCAAAGGCTTCTGAGAGGAGGTGAGGAGCTGTCACTGCTGCAGATCACATCCATCTCTTTTCAGCCCCACTGCTGGGTACAGGTGTGCTGCTCCTGAGACAGGCTGTGCATGCAGGTAAGGCTCCCTTGGACAGTAAACACAGGCTTGGGGTTCTCCCCATCTTTGGGGATGACCTTGGGGGTAGACCCATTCCCATACCTGTCCACCATCCTGGCTCCTCTCCCTCCTCCCCTCCCTGGACAACTCTCCCCATCTCACTTCCCCTCTCCTCTTCAGTGGTAGTGAAGTATCCAAGTGCTAATAATCCACATTAGCACCTTTGGCTGGTGGATTTCAGTGCCAAGGGCCAGGTTACATTTCAGCTGAGAGCCTGGCTCCTAATTTCCAGTAGCAAAGATTAACTGGGAGTTTCAGGGATTAGACCAGTGGGTTGGAGGGGGAGATGAGAAATGAAAGAGGAAGATAAACATGAAAGTCATACAAAACAAATAGCTGGCAGTAATTCCATTAAATCAGACGTTTTTAAAAGGAAATATTAAAATATTAACTATGTAATTAAGTATTTATTAATTAAAAAGGAAGCCAAGCCGCATTAAGCTGAGCAAAGCCCAAATCATGTGCAAATTCTTGTTTAGCTCAGCTGCCAACTCAACGGACCTTAATTCTGGTTCCCAGGGCCTTGGACTAAGGGATGTCAAAGGGATGGGGAAGCAGATTCCTGATGAAGTTAGAAGGACCAAAATCCCCTCAGCATTTCCATTTTCCTGCCCTGCCAAGGTAAGAGCTGCCCATGTCGGCTTTTCCAGTGGCTCCTTCCTGCAGAGCCCCACAGCTGCCCGGGGAGCTCAGCCAGCAGCAGGGCCACAAGCAAGGGCAGGGTGATGGTTTCCCTGGCTGGGCATCACTGCCATTCCTCCAGCTTTTTGGCAATTCCTCCTTTGGTGACATCCAAGCGTGCACTGCTGTCCTTGACCTCCCAGAATGCAGGAGCTGGGTGTGGAGGTGAATCACCAAGTCACAGACTGGGACGTCTCAGCAACTGGTTTGGGGGAGACCTCGGTGTCCCCCTGCGAGGAGCTGGTGTCACCAGACCTGTGACTTGTGTGGCTGGGGCTGGTGCCAGGGTCACATTGAGCTCTCCCAACCCAGTCCTGGGGAGCGTGGGCTGTCTGGTGCCTCTGACAAACTCATCTGTCACGGAGTGAGGGCCATGGGCTGCGAGACGCCGCAGAAGAGAGAGAATTAAAAGAGGGAGAGAGAAAGAGCAATCAATACATTATTTAACAGCGGGAATGCAAATGACAAAAAATTAATGAGGCCTCTCCCCCACACACACACCCCTCCCCCAGCCCTCCTTTGCTGTAAGATTGCTGACAAATTCTCTGGAAAATATCAAAACAGCCGGAGGGTGTAACCTGCCAGAGTGATGCACCATTATCTATTATTGATGGAAACCTTGACAAGTTCCCTTTAAAAAAGGAGAGAGAAAGAGAGGTGGGGGGGGGAAATTGCATCTAATCTCTGTTTTAAAGCTACAGATGCTCATTTTTCTCTTCCCCGAGGGTGGCCGAGCAACAGAAGTTGTCACTGTGGTGTCACCTGGTGTGATGCTCCCTGAGCCCCAGCGGCCTCCAGGCTGGGCTGGGCTGGCAGGGAATCCACAGGGTGCCAGTGTGCATATGGAGGAGGAATATTTGTTTCTTCTCCTGTAAAGAGTCTTTTAAGCCTCATTTAAAGATGAAATAGGGCTGAGCTGGCAGAGACCGCACTGGGGATTGTGTCTGGGGAGAAGTTGGGGGCTTGGGGTAAGAGGGAGGGAGCAGATGATCAAAGCAATCCACGGGGTAAATCTAGGAGGAGAGACTGGCTGTGGGACAGGAGGAGGAGGAATTCCTGGTAGAAAAAGTGGCTGGGGGGAAGAATATCCAGCAAGTCCCTGAAGCATATCAAAACCACTCCTGAGCAGCAGAGAGGCAAGACCACGGTTGCCAGCACAGAGCCACTATCAGACACGCTGGCGAGTGACACACTGCAGGGATTAATACTTAATAAATGTCACTGGCCTTCTGACAGTTCCTGTGTAATCCTCCTCTCTGGCCTCTTACAGCAAACCAGCAAAACCCTCTAAATAAACCAGGTGGAGCAGGTGGTCCTCTTGTCCCATCACCCTGAGCCAGGTATGACTTGTCCCCCCTCCCTCCAGTGCCACTGTCCCCTTGCCACACAGGAGGCAGCTGAGCAGTGCTGGCTGCAGACCCCACTGTCCCACCATCCCTGGGGATGCTGTCAGCTGCAGGCTGGTGGGACAAGCCCACCAGCTGATGCTACAGGAGTCCCCTGGCATGGCAGAATCCTTCCCTCCTGAGCCCTCCCTGAGTACCCCCCCGGCCCTGAGTTTATAACCTGCTTCCCTGTCTCTGCCGTGCTCCTGCTGACTCACCTTGGATGTGCAGCTGGAAGGGAGGGAGCGTGGCAGTGTGCAGGAGCTGTGGGCTCTCAGATGATCCACCGTATCCGTGCCCAGGTTTCCTTGTGCCTCAGTTTCTCGAGGCACAGACTCTCACTTTGAGGTCCAGGATGAAGGACATGCCGTGGGTGCCAGGTATTATCATTCACTGTTGCTTTTTTTATAGGTCCTCAAATGTATTTCTCTCATCTCACGGCCAAGTCCCTCAAGGATGCTTATGGGATCTATTCCAGGCAGCTGCTGAAATCCAGCTCCTGTTTCCTCATCAGTAGCTCTAGGCCTGTCCTCGGGCTATTTAACATGAGACTGTTGGAGGTGCAGGAATTACCCCCAGGAGTTTATTTCCCCACCCCACTGTCCTGTCTTCAGCAGAGTCCAAGCCAGAGACCTCAAATGTATAAAATCCTGGGCAAGAGAGTTTGTATCTTATTAAATTTGATCCTGGCAAACAAAACCATTGTTCCAGTTTATGCCCACTGGCACTGTGGATCCTGCTGACCTCCACATTCCCACAAGTCCTCATGGAAGGACATCCTGCAGCTTTACCTGTTCTTGGTTTGAAGGGTTCCACCCTCTAACCACATTGAGTATCTCCTGTTCTGGTGTTGAAGGGGCAAATTTGTGCTTCCAAGCACCTCCTCTACACCAGCCGTTGCTTTATATGCCTCTGCCATGCCCTCCTTATCTTCACCTCTACCCCATCCTCTCTTCTTCTAAAACTAAATAGTCCTAAATCTTTTTAATCTCTTCTCATGGATTATTGATACTATTTGTTGCCCTTCTTTGGATCTTTTCCATTCCTGCTCTATCCTGGCTGAGATGATGGGGTGATGAGCAGACTCTGCTGAAGGTGAAGTTTATAAAGTCACAGCAGTATTTGCAGGCTTGCTGCCTCTCCCTGCATTGTCCCAACCCTCTGGCTTTGGGAAAGGGCAGCTTCTTCCCATCACATTCCATGCTCCTGGATGTGCCTGCAGCAGTACCCAGGTTGCTTCCCTGTGGGCTTACCTCTCAGGAAGACCCCAACCACCAGCAGAAGGATCTGTTGTTTTCTCTGTGTGTTTGCATTGGAGTTGTCACAGCAGTTGAGATCTGCAGTCATGTTTCTCAGCCCTTGCTCTTTATTGAGTTCTCCTTGATTGCTCAGCCACCTCTGGGACTCACAGAGCTGTTTTGAATACCCCCAGGTCTTGTTGCTGCACAGTCCAGAGCCTCTCTGGACCCTCCAGGCACAGAAGTGATGCCACTGCTCCACGTGATGCTTTGGCAGCATCCCTGTGTAATGGGGAGCAATCATGTTCCCCTTCCTTGGCTCGCTCCCTCCAGCTCTCTCCCAGCACATCCCCAGCCTCAACAGCTCCTTGTGTTTGCAAATCCAAACCCACAGGGGCATGCAGGCAGTGCACAGGCTCCTGTTTAACTGAGATGGCCCAATTTATACAAAATTATTGGGGTCCTTGGGAGATCTTATAAACCCAGGGGGTGGCAGGCGCTGTATGTCCTGGTATTGGGGGGTCCTGGGGGGAGCAAGTCCTGCTGCCAAGGGATTCTCCCCACTCATCCATCTCACCTGGATACTTATTAGTTAAATCAGTTCATTTTTTTGTTATTGGAAGGTGACTGGTCTATGAATCCCTGATTTTATCCCTTGGATCTCCTTCAAGATGGAGTTTGGCTTTTACTGCTTTTCCATGTTGCTAGGGGGTTATTTTATTCCTGTCTCAGCCACAGGGAGATGAGTCTTGGTGTCCATCTGAAATGTGCTGCATGCTGGGTTTTCTACCATGCAGACTGCAGCTGTGTCAGTTTTATCAGAAACAGAGCTAAACCCTGTCCACCTTTAAGCTTGGGAGAAAACAGGATTTGGTCCCATGGTAGTTGTACTGAAGGCTGAGTGACCTGCAGGAGTGCAGGGGCTGCTCTTGCTGAGAGCTCATCTGTGCCTCTTCTTCCAGGTAGGAGATGCAGGAGCACTGGGGCTGGCTGTGCCCACCCATCACCTCACCAATGGACCATGCTGTCATCCCAGGGCTCCAGCCAGGGGACACAGGCCAGCCTGGAGAGCTGCCTGGTCACAGCTCCCCGGGCAATCTGGCTGCTTTGGGGCAGGTTTGTGAGCTTTGTGCCTTCTCCAGAGCACCCTGGAGCTTCCATGGTTAATGGAGACAGGGCTCTGAGATTCCAACCCCTCCATCTCACCAGTTTTTCCTTTCTTTCCTTATTTCTCAGTCAGAGCCAGCCACCCCTAAGCACACAGGAGGCATCCCCCAAATACCACAGACTGCAGGAAAGCACTGAAGCCCAAAAGGAGCAAGACAAGGTAACAAAGCTGGCAACAGCAATTAGAGACGTGATTGCTGAGACGGGGCTGCCAAAGAAATCCAAAGAATTCAGAAGCTCCAGCTCCTGCAGTGGGACCCCCCCAGCCCAGGTAGGCAAACACTCAGCAGACAAGAAATCAGCTTTCATGGAGCTGAAGGTCACCCTTGGGCCAGCTGTGGGGGGACAGAGAGCAGCCACCACGGTCACCATGGTGCTGGAAATGTCATGTCCAGCCAGAGCATTAGTTTTGCTTTTCCATTGTCTGCTGTGCTGAAGAAAGCTTTGTTGGCAAATGGACTTCATGGGAAGTTTATCTCCCTGCTGCTGACTTTGTGCAAAAAAAAAAAAAAAAGAAAAGAAAAGAAAAGAAAAAAAGAAAAAGAAAGAAAGCAATAATAAAAAGAATCCAACACAAATTCCCAGGAGGAATCAGGAGGTCAAGTTTAAAAAAAACTAAAATAAAGGAAGGAAGAACAAACTACACCAAACAACCCATCAGCACGAGCTTGACGGTGAAGAGAAGCGCTCTGGGCTGAGAAATAATGGTTTGAAGTTTGCATCATTATCAGAGGGACGTGCCCCACATTTACAATGCTCTCTGAAACGTATCTGGGCTTGTGCGGCGTAACGGGAGAGACGTGGGGGTGGGACAGACCCTCTTTCAGGGCCAGAAGGGCCAAGATGAAGCCTTGCACGAGACATTGCAGCTCATCACCCTGCACACTTCCGAGAGGGACCTCAGAGGGGCTGGGTGAGAATCGCTGGTTCATCTTCGTACTGGCTGCCAGGCTGGTTGCTGTGCTCGTTAACGAGATCCAGAGGTGTCTGTGCCTTTCCTGTCTAATTGCAAAGGTGAAAGGGCCATCTTACAAAAGGGGGAACTGAGGCACAGAGAGGCCAGCCTGCCCCAAGTCAGCTTTCTGCACTGGAAGTGATTCCCCTCCACAACCAAAAGCGTTCCCTCTCTCCTGTGCACGTCCTTTGTGCCGGTGCCACTCACTGTTCAGAGGGAGTGCTGCCTTTCCCACACCTGGATCTTCAGGATTCAGCACATCTCAATCCTGACCCGCCACGGGCTCATTTATTCAGTGCTGGGCTCCCCAGGTGGATTTGCCAACACAGCTCATTCCTGCCCTGCAAGACCTCTGCTATTTCAAAGCATGACTGCCTGTGTCCCCCCCTGCTCCCCCAGGTTTCTCTCCCCCATCCTTCCTGCATCTGCTGTCAGCTGTACAGACCGTGTGGTGCTTCAGCCACGTGGGCAGGTGACACTTTGGCTTGGTCACAGGGTCTCCTCACCAGGGATTGGCAGAGAGAGGAAATCTAGGCTGTCACGTCCAATTACATTTTTCCCTGGGTGACCTTTGTTTCCATAACACAATTTTTATTATTTGACTTTGGAATATTGATTTTCATTTCCTATTTTGATTCCTTTTCTTTTCGCTCTTTCCTGCAGGGAGTGACTTTGTTCACCTTCAGCATCTGCTTGCTCTGTAGTGTGAGGCAGGAAGGGTCACTTGTCCATGGAAAATGACCTGGAAGAAAAGCAAGGTTTTAAAGAGCATCTGTGTACGGGCTGGGTTTGTTTCTGATGCTCTGAATTGGGCCCTGTCATGCTGTCCTTCCTGAATATCCCCTGTCTATATGGTAACTTGTCTCCCTCTCCAGGAGATCCTTCAAAGAGGTGGATGGGAACAGGTCTGGGTGTGGAGCTCCTCCTCAGTGCACAGAGGCTGGCCCAGGTCTGTGATGCAGAGTGGCACTAGTTGATGTTCAGTTGATGGGGATGGACTTGGGACCAGCTGTGTCTCTGAGAAGATGCCCTCAGAATTTGCAAGTGGACCTTCCCACCATCCCCGTCCTTAGCACAAAGACTTCAGAGCCAGAAGGTAGCAGGGTCAGGACAGGCTCCAGAATCCCTTCTCAGAGCTCCTTTTACTCCTCAGGGACAGCAAAGATGGACCATGATGTGGTGAGCAAAGTCAGCAGCAGAGCTTCAGCCATGCACAGCAAAGGTCTTTATTGAATTACCTGCCATTATCCCAGTAAACCCCAGGAGGATGAGCTATTGATATGAACCTCCTCGTGTGGTGAGGTGAAAGGACAGCCAGATGTCTGACCACTAAGGAAGTGCTGACAGAAACACCCTGGAGTACCAGACAGCTTGTTAGCTTGTATATATTGTTCTGGTGATTCACATGTTTATGTTTCCACAGTGAAATATAGTTCCTGGAAGAGGGAAAAGATTAAACCAGAGACAGAACCTTTATAGCCTTTTCTCCTTCCACCCTCACCTTCCTAATTACTTTAAATGTACAGAGGGTTTGTCAAAAGTTGTTTAATCTCTCTCTCAGTTTTTTCTTTTTAATAATCCCGGGGCCTGGAGTTCTTCTCAGCCTTCCTTCTCAGATCCACCTTATACTTCTGTGGCAGTGAGGCCAACAGATTTTTTTCCTATTTACTTCTTTTCATGAAAGACTAAGAGAAGGACATTGAAAAGCTTCACTTTAAGCTACCGCTTTAACAGATATGAAAGTGCAATTTATTTATTTATTGGTTAACCCCTGCTAGTCCCACTGTCCTGGCAGGGGCGTGTGCTCATGTGGCCAGGCAGTGGCTGAGGATTTGGGCTGAGATTTCCCTTGTCTGGTGTTGGTCTCTCATCCCTTCCAGATATTTGTCTGGGGAACAAAAAAAAAAACCAAAACAAATCAAAGGTCTGTGACCAAGCAGGGAAGAGACCAGGGTGTTTTAAGGTTGGGATGTTGCAATAGGACAAAGAGTAATGGTTTCAAACTGAAAGTGGGTCAATTTAGATTACATATAAAGAAGGAATTGTTTACAATGAGAGTGGTAGGGCTCTGGCACAGGTTGTCCAGGAAAAAAGAAAGTTGTGGATGCCCCATTCCTGGAAGTGTTCAAAACCAGGTTGGACGGGGCTCTGGGCAACCTGGTCTAGTGGAAAGTGTCCCTGCTCGTTTCAGGGGGGTTGGAACGAGATGACCTTTAAAGGTCCCTTCCAACCCAAACCATTCTATGAATCTATCACTCCTTGTCCCACCTCAGACAGAGTGGACCCACTTGCTGCCCGGCCGGGATCTCTCTGCTCCTGCTCCCCCTTTTTGGTGCTCGGATGCTCAGAGGTCAGTGTGTGCCTTTGGGGAACATCCTCGTGGCTGCTCCCTCGGGATAACCACTGCCGGGATTTTCTCCTCGCACCGGAGGCTTCGCTTGGCTCAGGCTTGCGACGGGCATGGGAGGGTCAGTGACGGCCCCCCCCCAGCCCCATGTGCCGGCATATGCTGCCCTCTAGAGTCAGCACCCAAATTCTGCTTTTTTAAAAGAAAAAGCTGGTAGAAAGCAAGTCCTGTCCATCATGTGTCAGAATAGGAGAATCAGTGAAAATTTCCCCCGAGGCTCGGCCGTGAGACCCCCCGAGGGGACCAGCCCTACGGCCACGGGAGATGCACAGGGGGAACCCACATCTACCCCGTCTGCCCAGACCACCAGCTCTCCAAATAACAACTTATCTCTCACTCCAGCACACAGAGTTCCAGGGTCTGTCACACAGCTGGGACCAGCCAGGTACCATCAACTGCTGCTCCGAAAAACCCTGAACACCGACCCTTCCTCAAGGAGGAGAAAGTGAAGGTGAGCCCGAATCGGTGTCTCCCATCTGCCCTTTTCCGCTCATATGAACTTTGGTGCCCACAGCACTGTATATTTTTCCAGATGACTGACACAGAAGCTCTGTCCCTTTCTCCATCACTCCTCTGAGCCTCTGACCCAGTGTGTCCCCCATGATCATGCTGTTCTATTCCCCCTGAACAGCTCCTCTCCTCCCCCATATACTGGCATCTCACTCCTATTCTTTCCACCCCCGAAGATATCAGAGGGTTTAAGACCATTAAGAGGAGGTGAGAACCTTGTCCTTTTGCTTCAGCGGTTTCCACCAATTTTTTTTTTAACTCTTCCCAGGGGCAAAACTTTCCACCCCACAAGCTGAGCTGAGGTGATGGCAGGGGCACATCGGGTCGCTGTGGTGTGTTTGTCACTTGGGGATCTTCTGCACGTTGAATAAGGTCTTTCAGGGAGCTCGTTTAACCAAATTGCCACCACCCTGACCAGTGATGTTATCACGTCCAGAAGGCATCCAAAAGGTAGTTGGCTAAACTGTACATAATCCTGGTTACTCTCTGCTTCTGAAACCCACTCGGACAACTGTGTTTGAGGGTGAATGGCCATCATCTCCCGGCAATTCTGCGGAGATAGACCCAGCATGACCCTAGCCCTGATCCCACAAACTGGAGGAGAGCAGGAGAGCAGTGCTGGGGCGGGAGCAGCTCGGGATTTGGGAAGGGCACTAGAGGGCAGGAGAGCTCTTCTCTAACTGCGCGTCTCAATAGTCGTGTTAGTATTCCTTGCACAATTTCCCCTGTTCAGTGGGTCAGTTGTAAAGTTCAGTGACTCACTGCGGGAAATGACCCTGTGGGGCTGCGGTTTATGTCTGCCCAGCACCGGTGGGCAAGGCTGAGGCAGAATCCACTGGAGGGGTTTGCATGTAGAGACCAACCACCTGGAGTGCTGCTGGCAGCTTTCCTGCCAGGGAGTTTCTCCCAGCGAAGAAACATTTGGGGAAGGAGGCTCCAGCTGTTGCCCCCACACGGACCTGGCATGCCTCTTGCTGCAAGGTGAAGTTTAGCACTGTGATTTCATCTGACAGCAAAGCAGGTACCCAACATATTCTTCTCTCCTTCCTGATGTAGCATCTGCACGTGAAAAACTGGCTCTTTGTAGGGTGTTTCTTGTACCTCTTGAAGGTAACCAGCTGCCGTCGTCCCCTTTCCTCCATCCCCAGCTTACAGCAAGAACCATCCCCACGGGATCTCAAACTGCTCTGTAACAGCCCAAGAAGTCACATCTCTCTTCACAGCTCTCCTTCTGCTCTCCTGGCCATGGCTCTGTCCATAACAACACATTTTTCCCCAGCTGACTTCACGGAATATTTAGAAGCATCAGGTTTTCCCGGCATTGTGAGTTACATCTTAATGCAGAAAGCACCAGAGAAACTCCAGCATCCCCCGGAAGGCAACACACCAGGGGCACAACGGGGCTTTTTATATCAGAGACTGTGAAAAGACCTTCCAATTTAGTAGCTGTTCTGTTCATATCTCACATTATTGCACACACGCTCCCTCTTCCTTGCCCAAGTCTGAAAAACGGAGGGTGTAAGAATAGCAGCTTCTTACTTCATCTGTCTGCTTCCTGTGTGTACTGGCGGTCGGATCTGCTCTCATTAGCATCACCCTCGGCAGCTCCTCCTTACTATCGCTCACTAATACGGGTGAGTCAGCACAGCTCAGCGTGGCTACGACAGCCACCATTTACATCTGTGTGAGCGAGGGAAGAGCCTGCACCTAAATCTTCTTCTGTTAGATTTATTAAGAAAATGTTCTCAGGAATTCTCCATGAGCCTCTCAAAACAACAACAAAAAAATTAATGAGAGAAAAATGCATAGTCTGCCTCTTAGACATTTCCTCCTCTAGCTTGTGCCCATCCCCGGGTGTGTGAGAGGTTTAAACAGCCTGATGAAGTAGCTTTAAAAGTTGTGTATAAAGCTGACAAAAATAGCAACCTCGTGAATGATTTATTTCATAAGGGAAGTAAACAGCCTCTGACAGCTCACCAGGCTTCAGGGATTTATTGGGCTGTAGCACAGGGTGCTACCTGCAAGTCACGGCACTGCTGTGAAATTTGTCCCTAATTAAGTTGTAGGAATGAGTTGATTTTCAAATAGGACCATAATTCTTTTATTGTTGCCTAGGGCCATCCCGACTGGCTCTGCTGTTGCTTTCCTCTGGAGTGAACTTGCTTGTCCCCAGGGAGCTGCCACTGCTCCCTGGGCTCAAACTATAGCAACTGTGTTAGTCAGGGTGGCAAACACAGAGCTGAGGGTGTCAGGCAGCCAGGAATGGGAGTGCAAGCACAGTGTTTGTCTGTGCTTGGGCAACCCAGGTTCACATTGACCACAGTTGCCCTGAGTGTGGATTTGGGTTGTCTAGAGATAGTGTGAGAACGCTCTGTATCATCAGCACCAGTGTCCAGCTGGACTCAAAAAACGTGTCAGATTTGGCCAATCCCACCTTTGCTCCCTTTTCATAGAATGATTAAGGTTGGAAAAGACCTCCAAGATTATTGAGTCCAATCTTTGACCAAGTACCACTGTGCCCACTAAAACCATAGTGGCCACATGCTACATCTACTCATTTTTTGAACACTTCCAGGGATGGTGACTCCACTCTCCTGGGAAGCCCTGTTCCAATGCTTATCCACACTTTCCACGAAGAAATTTTTCCTAATACCCAACCTGAACCTCCTCTGGCATAACTTGAGGCCGTTTTCCCTTGTCCTGTTGCCTGGGAGGAGGCTGACCCCTACCTTGTCACAACCTCCTTTCAGACAGTTATAGAGAGTTAATTGTAGTTGATTAATTGTAACCTTGCTGCTGATTGCTCCAAGAGAAAGATTCTGCAATGGCAGCAAATTCAGAAAAAGACAATTCCTGTGAGGCCTTAGGAGGTTCTGAGGGGTCAGGAGCATTGGCAGGACATCCCCGGGCAGAACAGAATGGGGGTCCCTGCTCCTCCCAATCCCATACCCAGAGGGTTGTGTTTTGGGGGGAGAACTGATCCAGATGCCCAGGGGTGTCCCCCATCCCCTGGGTGTTGCCTTGGGGTGCAGAGCTGAGGTCACAGCAGCCCCATGGTGCTGAGTGTCCCCCACAGTGCTGGGGGCTCCAAAGCCCTACTCCTGCCTGGACCCTGCAACGTGTCCAGTTCTGGGCTCTTCAGGACAAGAGGGACACGAGCTCCTGGAGCAGGTCCAGTGGAAGGCAGTGGGGATGACTGGGGGACTGGAGCATCTCATATGAGGAAAGGCTGAGAGAGCTGGGGCCATTCAGCTTCAAGAAGAGGCAATTGAGAGATGACCTCATTAATGTGTATAAATATCTAAAGAGGGATGCCAAGAAGATGGAGCCAGGCTCTGCTTCGTGATGCCAACCACTAGGACATGAAGCAATGGGCAGAAACTGATTTAGGAAGGACATTGAGGGGCTGGAGCAGGTCCAAAGAAGGGCAACAAGGCTGGTGAAGGGACTGGAGCACAAGTCCTGTGAGGAGTGGCTGAGGGAGCTGGGGTTGTTTAGCCTGGAGATGAGGAGGCTCAGAGGAGACCTCATCACTCTCTGCAACTCCCTGGATGGAGGTTGTAGCCAGGTGGGGGTTGATCTGTTCTCCCAGGCAACCAGCAATAGGACAAGAGGGCATGGTCTTAAACTGTGCCAGGGAGGTTTAGACTGGATATTAGGAAGAAGTTCTTCACAGAGAGAGTGATTTAGCACTGGAATGGGCTGTCCAGGGAGGTGGTGGAATCACCGTCCCTGGAGGTATTTAAGAAGAGACTGGATGTGGCACTCAGTGCCATGATCTAGTAGACAAGGTGGTGTTGGGTCAAAGGTTCGACTCGATGATTTCAGAGGTCTTTTCCATCATAGTTGATCCTGTGATTCTGTGTTAGGTCAAAGGTTGGGTTCGATGATCTCAGAGGCCTTTCCAGCCTAGCTGATTCAGTCATTCTGTGATGCTCAGGAAGTTCCGCCCGAACATATGGAAAAACTTCTTCACCGCGCACAGGAACAGGTTGCTAAGAGACCATGCGGCGCCTCCTCGCTGGAGATACCCCAGACCCGCCCGGACGCCACCCTGCCGCACGTTCCCCGCGCGCGCCCCTGCCCGAGCAGGGAATTAGGGTTGCGGTTCGGTGCCTTCCCTGCTCACCCATCCCGGGATTCCGGGGCTCCGGGATGCGCGCCCGGCCCGGCGCGGCCCCGCCCCTGCAGTGTGCGCGGTGTCCGCGGGGCGGCGGTGCGGGGCGGTGCCGGGGCGGTGCGTGCGCGGCGGGAGCCCCGGGCCGCCCCTTCCCGTCGCGGCCCCGCGGAGCGGGCGGGGGGCGGGCGCTGCTGCACCGCGGCCGCCGCCGGAGCCGCTCCCGCACCGCGCCCGGCAGCCGCGGGAGCCCGGCAAAGCCCCTGCTCGGCCCGGCCCCCCGAGCGCCGCCGGGCCCGAGCGCCGAGCGCCGGCTCCGACATGTCTGGCAAGATCGAGAAAGCAGGTGAGCGGCCGGGGAGGCCCCCGCGGGGACGGAGCGGAGCCGGGGGGGGACCGGCCGGGGGGCGGCCGCGCTCGCCCCGCCGAGCTGGCGGAGCTGCCGGAGCTGCCGGAGGTTTGGAGCTGCCGGAGGTGCCGCGGGCCTGGCGCGGCCCGGCGGGGCTGGGGGAGCCGGGCAGGGCCCCCCATCCCCGGCGGGGCTCCCCCCGGGGGCTCTGTCAGCGCAGGCGGGGAGCGCGGCCCGGAACGCGGCCGGGCCCGGGGAGCCGCGGGGGATGCTCAGCCCGTCCCCCCGCGGGGCTGGTCCTGCGCTGCCCGGGTCAGGCTTTGTGTCTTCTCCGCGTTTTCCTCCCCCCCCATCTTTCCTATTTGTTTCCCATTTTTTCCTAATTCTTTTATTTTAATTTTTACGTTCCTGCACCCCTTCCGTCCTCCCCGTGCAGCCGAGCATCAGTGCAGCCGGGCGCTGCAGCGCTTTTGGGGCCTACACGCAATGATTAATTTCAACTTCTTCCAACTTTCCTCCTCTGGTGTTTGTGCAGGATGAGAAAAGACGAGTCTGTAGGCAAATGTCAGCGGGGACTTGCTCATTTTTTCCCTCTTCCTTGCTAAGCTCTCCCCTCTGCTTGGGGTGCTCATGAGAGCCAGGGGAGGCTGCTGAGATTCCTCCTGCTCTCACAAGGAAACGCTCAAGCACGGATCATATTGTCTCTCTGTGCTTCTGGAGTCGTGCCTGGTTCTCAGTTGTCACTTTAGATGGTTGAATGCCCATGTTTTTCTCCGTAGTGGGAGTAGTACGTTTAAGAAGATTCAATTAGCGTTGTGCAAATCAAGCAGCGAAGTTACGTAGTTTAATTATGCTGCATTTAATTAGCAGAGAAAAATCAATGCTGTTTTGTATTTTTATTGTAAGGAATAGCTAGGCAGCTTCTTTCTGGGGAAGGCAGGGCAGCAGCCCGAGTCGGGATGCGGGGAGCTCAGTGTTCAGGCTTTCCAGGACAGCAGCCACGGACGTAGGAAAGATTCCTGTTTCCGAGGAGTGGAGTCGGTAGCAGCGCGTTCTGGTTTTGATCATTCCAGCCGGGTTTGCTCTGGCTCCTGCGCTGCACCGTGTGTGAGTGTGTTCTCCAGTGATGCGGGTTCTGGAGCAGCCTCGGGGGATGAGCGGGCTGGCTCCCTGGCAGCCGCCTTCTCCCTGGAGAACATAGGCATGTTTCCAGCTCTTCGCGCTGAGTTACTGTCTAACAAGTGTGCATCGCGTCACGGGACAAATGTTACTCCAGAAATATCTCAGGTTAATCTGATGCACGATCCTTTACATTGTATCACGATGTAGCGCTTTGCTTTGGCTGCGGATTTTTGCTGTGGGATTCTGGCTGTTCTTTCCCATGCTTTTCCATGCTTCCCTGCCTCCTCTCATCCCTTACTCCACTGAGTAAGGAAGGTGTTAGCAGAGTACACAGACCTGGGGGCAGCCCAGGAGTAATTGGCACTTGTTTATGCTGGAGGTGAATTTGGCTTGGGATTTAGTGACTGTAGACAGTAATTACAGACGTATAAATAAGTGATCACGTTTTGTTTACCCGTGCGCAGTAAATAACCCTGTGAGAATAGTAAATACAACTGCACACTGGTGAGGCAGCGTGGAGAGTTCAAGCGCGGGAGGATGACTCTGTAGACACACACAAACGCAGAGTGGTTCCATAAACAGTAGAACAGAAAGGCCGAAAAACACGGTATAAATATAAATACCCTATAAAATGCCATGTAATACCAGTAAAATACCGTATAAAAATCATCCACTGCTCAACTTAGAGACCAGACACGCTGAGCTCCCACTGAAAAACTCCAGGATCGTGCAGGGTCTGTCCCCAGGTCGGTGCTGTGAGTGAACAGCTGGGAGATGCAGTGGGTGCAACCTCGATGTGGAGGCATTTGTTCTAGTGGGTGTCTGTCGTAGTGATGATTTGCTGAACAAGAGAAACTGTAAATCTGGGAGTCTGTCCTCTTTCAACTGCTTGTACTTTCATTTCTTTAAAAAGGGATATTAAAAAAAAAAAAAAATCCAGTCCAAATATAAACGGGAGGAGAAGAGGTGGGGAGGGAGGGCTGGGAGCCAGCTGTTCCAGTGCAGGAGTGTCCCCATCCCCATCCCTGTTTCTGAGTGTTTGAACTCCTGATTGACACAAACAGTTTGTTAACAGCGTCACCGAATAAACACAGGCTGGAATACCACAGTAATTCTGGGATACTGTTTGTCAAAACGTGTACAGTAGCAGAACAAAGGATAGGGAGTCATGGAACAAATGCTGTGAGGTCTAAGGTCTGTGTGTTTGTGCACGTTTGAATTTGTTTTTCTTATAGGAGCAGAAATTCATGCATAATGCCTTATGTTGTAAATAAAATAGGCTCCTGCCTGATCACAAGCCATTGTGACAAACTTTGGAATGGGCTTGGCTTTGGTTTGACTCATGGGTCCATCTAGAAAGGCTGCTGGGAAAAATATATTATCCTTTACAGGGTTAGACCCCCAGAAATCTTGCATCCATCTGCTCCCTGGGTCCTTAACTGAAACACCTTGTTGGCACTCAATAAAAGACAATAATAAATGATTAGAGATAGCAGCTACCATCCTGTCCATAAAGAAGGAGCAGACAAGGCTCCCTCTGGAGCCTCTCAGTGCTGCTGTTTAATCAACAGAAGGGTCACTGTAGAGCAATTCAGAGCTCTGCTTTGGAGTGAAGGGCAGCCATCTGGTAACGTAGAATAAGATGGTATATTTTGGTTTAACAAGTGTTAGAGCCCCTATTTTGTTAGGTTCCAGCCAGGAGACTTCCAAATACTTTTCCAAAGCAGAACCCTCATTGACTTGAAGAGAAGGAATGGCTGTTGGCTTTTCTGCACTCTAGAACTGTGACTTTTTGCCTTCACTTTCAGGAAATATTTGCTCTCACCCTTTTGATGTGAAATCCAAAATAGGGATGCCAAGAAAGAGCGGAGAAGGTCACAGATTCTGCTTGGGTTTCCTGTTACCATGGCAATGCATGAATTCCTGTATTTATTTACCTGATGGATTACGTGCTCCAGGGAATTGAACTGTTCTGCATCGTTCAGGGAGAATAAGGGAGCAGTTAGACAACATCAGGTCTGAACCTAAAGCTCTTGGTGAAGCAGGTCCCTTCAAGAATGCCCTTTATTAAAACCAAAGAACATATGGGTGCCATACTTTGAAGGTTTACTCTACTTGGTGGTTTCAGGCTTAATCTTGTAATTTCTTGCAGGGTTTTCATATCCCTTGTGAACTTGTTTTTCCAACAGCTGTCTGCTAAAGGTTGTTTAAAATAACTGTTTTGAGTCTTAGCTACCTGGAGTGCAGGCAGTCATCTCTATTCTGCTCAGGATTCAACTGGATGTATTTATTCCCAGTAGACCAAAAATGCTGTTGGCTTCACCTTTTACTTATAAGCACTTGCCTGATAAGCAAATTCACCTCAAATTCTCATCCTTTAGTATTGGTGGGATAAACATCTAGGGCTAATCCCAGGAGAACTCTGTCCTTAAGGAAAATGGCAAAAATAGCAGACACAATTCAGGAGGTCAGATTATTCCCATCTCTATAGGAACTTAATGCTTATCCAGAGTCCTCCAGGCCAGTTTATGTGATTCTGAATTGTGCATCTGCAAATGTTTTTGTATTAACGTGAAGTTTCCTGGGGATCTTGTTTTTGTGGAGGATATATTTTGAACTGTCATCGCCTCTTGGATCATTCTATGGAAATTAGCCTGCATAGTTTTTACACCTGTACAGTTTTCTGCAGTTTCTCTTTGTCTGTCATGCTTAGGTGAGTTACTAGGCAGAACTCTGTTGTGCATTCACCACTGTACTGTGTTTCTCAGTGTGAGGGCTTTCAGGTGAAAAGTTTTGCAGTTAACTGGTTTAAGTGCTGCTCTACTGGTGGCTTTCAAACCAAGTTAAAAAATATTAAATTTTTGTCTTATAGTCTGAGAATTAAACCCCTCTAAAGACTCATCTCACAACCTTAAAGATAATTCATTTCCAAATCTTCCTTACTTGGGCTTTTAGCACCTACTGTTTCCTGCTATACATTGCTCCCAAAGTGACATCCCATGTGTGGTTTATTGTAACTTGTTTAAACAGCATCAACAATTCAGTCTGGTTTTGTGGAGGGGCAAAATACAGGTGCAAGAACATCACTGCTTAGTGTGTTTTTCTACAAAATGGCCCAAAGAGAATTTGCCATCTTTTGTAAGCCATCATGGGCTTGACAGGTGTTGTGTTGCTTCGGGACTGGCGTGTTCCGAAATGCAGCCTGCGGGATAACTGCTGCAGGATTGGGATGGTCAGAGCAGTTGTAAGAGGGAAGTGGGCAAGGACTGGAGAAAAAAAAAAAGACAGCTGACGGCTACTGGAATGTGAAGCAGCTGGGATGTGCCTTAGTCAGTGAAAAAGCAGAAACTGGAAACAATTGCAAAATTTATTTTCAGTGCAAGCAATCGTTTTCCTTGAACCGCAATGACTAAATATATCTCTTGGTGTGATTTTTACGTGGTGGTAACTCTTACTGGCTCTTGCTAACCTCCTGGTGAGCAGAGAGGAGTGGAAGTTCACTATCAGTCAAGACTGTAACACAAACATCTCTCATTTAGATCTGTTGATTCACTTACAGCAAACATTTCCTACTTGTAAGGGATCCATAGGCTGCCAGCATGACTTTGCTTGCTGCAGTGTCTTGCCTGAGTGGAAGAAACCAGGTGGTTTGTTTCTAGGGAAAGGAGTCAATCTGTAACCCCTTTTCCAGGTTTCCTTGGGGTTTTGTTCATATTTCTGGAAGTTTTGAATTGCAGTTGATACTTCAGCTGATTCTAGTAACTCTACTGTAGGAGCAGATAGACTCTGATACTGTATATAAAATGATGATGTATATAAAAAATATACTTTAAGACCTTCTTTCTTCCAAAGTCAAAAGCCTGTGGGTAGAACTGGCAAAATGAGCTTTGCTGTTGACTTTCAAATCCTTTGGAAGGAGAGCATTTAGTTCAGAATCTTACAGCATCTGAACTGCAAATGGAGGAACATGAAGAGTTAATTTTCTAGACTTCATTTTAGAGAAGCTAGAGAGATGTTATGCCTGTCTTGGCAGAGGCATTTATGGCTAATCAGAGTTAATTCAATCACTCAGTCATTATGTGTATTACAGGTACTTCTCATTTGGGCTGGTGGGAGGTGAAAGCTGCAATTGTTTGTTACTGCAGCACTGAATTTGGAAGGTCTTTGTGCCCCAGCAGAGGTAAAATGATAGAGAGCATCTCCTGTCTTTGTGCCAGATAAAACTCCAGAAACTATGTCATATATTAAAAATAACAAATTACATGTCAGAACTACAGGTAAGGTGATTTAATAGCCTCCTTCCTCTCTCCCCCTCCTCACCACACCCACCTTTTGCATAGTTTGGATACATGTAGTAGATATAACTTGTTCCATTTTCCAAGGCATGTCATCCCAACATTTTTCTGCTGAAACTAGAGATTTGGGGTCCTTTGCTAGTTTGCAAAGCTGTTGACCTCTGTATAATGTTGCTTATCATGAAAGAAATCCTTCCAGCCTGCGGAGACTTTATGTCATCTGGAGAAAAATCCTGTGCATGGTGAAGGATCCTCCAGCTTCTCAGATTTGTGACAGAATAAGCTTTTCTCTCTGAAAACAATGGAAAATTTATTGTGCTGCAAGTGCCTGAATATTTGGGAAATTCTGCTTTGGTGTTACATCCTTTTTCCTTATCACCATTAGCAAACTATGGGATTCAGCCAGTGTCATGGAAGCAGTATGGAAGGAGTATTAAAATAACATAGCTATTGCAAGGATATTGGCTTTGTTGTTTGTCAGTTTTGCCTAAATAACCAAAGTTTGGCTTGCATAATCTACAGCTGAGAGGTGTTATAGAACACAACGGGATGAGAGGATGGTAATGGGGAATGGTGTGTTGTTCTCGGGGCTTTAGGAGAGATTAGAGGAAAAGGGAGAGCAGGTTGAAGGAAAACTAGATTTATTCACCTTTGCGAGTTTGAATTTGCGGCCCCAGAACTTCAAGATGTACAAACTCCTCAACGTATAAAAAGGGTACCAGAGAAGGAAAAAGGGACGTCACGAATGGAGATGTTGATGGAATGGCTGGAAAGAGCAGGAAAGAAGAGAGAGGCTGCCCAGCCCACTGGGGAGAGAAGAGGAGGGAGCGGTGGGTGAGTTGCGTGCGAGGAGAGCGGGGAGGAAAAGACAAGACGGATGACAAGGGGGGAAATCGGGCAAGGACGACGTTCCCGGCGGCTTTCACGGGAGTCCGTTCCAAGGCGAAGAGACAGAAGATGAATTTCAGCAATCCGGAAAAGCTGCAGGAATCCTGCAGGTTGGGACGTGCTGCCAGAGGAATGCTCTGCACTTCTGCTGTTCACGTTACTGCAGCCTGACAAATTACAACTCTATTCCCCGACCCGCAGCATCCACTCTTAAAAATACATCTCTGATCTCTTCTTATGGTGTGTGACAATGGCACTGACAGTGCAAACAATTTCATCTCCGAGAGGGAAATGATGTCCCCTCGTGCTCTGTGAAGCAGCCTGAGAAAGCTGATGGATCAGATTATTGATCTACTTTTATTTGGGTTGCATATTTCAGTGAAAGCTCTTCAGCTTTCAGATAGTCTCTTCATGTTAAATCTGTTTGCTGTTTTAGTTGCTACTGTAGCTCACCTTGTCTGGAGTTTGTAGGGTAATGTTTTCCTGTTGAGAGCAAGGGAGAAGGGAATAGAAACAAGTACAAGGAAAAGGGGGTCTGTATCAGAATGTTCACTTGGTGTTTGGGAGAATTGGTCCCCCTACACTTGCTTTCTATTTGATCATATTTAGGAAAATAATCTGAAATATTTGAGAATTGACAAGAGCTGTATTCTAAGCCCTGACTAGCATTTTGATTTCAGGTTCTTTTTTTTTTTTTGGTTCCCATTTTCTCCCACTTTGAAGGTCAATTGAGCAGGGGTGACACTGAAGAAGAGATTTCTTAATTATGGGGCTGAGGGTCTTTGAATTAAGCAAATGCATGTTTTGCATTATTTTACTTTACTGGGTGATGGTCTCTGCTGCTTCAGGTAGAGCATTTTGGTGCCATGAAAATACTGTGCATTTTGGGGTGTAACTTAACATCTTGGTGTGGCCATCAGTGCCTCCAAGGAGACCCTAATTCATTATTCTGCTGAGGGAGAAAGGTTAAAGCTTGCTTGCACTCCCATGCTCTCGTTCTTTCTCTCTGAAGGCTTCATGGGGGGATGCCCTTTGTTGAGTACTTAACACATTCACTCAACCAGTCCCATTTATATTCTGAGCAAGATCTTTAATTTCATCCCTGACGTGTAAAAAAAGTCTTGGGTTTTGAGGGGTGGGGGGGAAGAGAGAATTTTCTTTTTTAGGCTTTCTGAAGAGAAAGGAAAAAATCAGTAGAGGTTAAAATTAAAGAATTGTTACTCCTGACTGGTAAAATTGGACTAAACAGATACTGCAGTTGGTTGGTTGATTAAACTTTGATAGAATTTTACTAAGAGACTGAACATGTAGTTTTTTATCTGTTCAACTGTAGTTTGCAGGGAGTCTTTAATAATTAAAATGGGAATGTGTTCCCAGTGTACAGCAGGCATTGTTTTATCCCTTCCCTTTTGATGGGCTCGTGTCTGTGCTGCCCATGAGGTGATAAAACAGCCTCAGGAATTAATTCCATATTTAGAAAGTTTTCCTTTGCAAACCAAGAGTCACATAATCAAGGGTAATCAATGGTTCAGTTTTCACCCAGGGTAATCAATAGTTTAGTTTTGGTTGTGTAGTGCATTCCAATCAATTCTGGAGAGCAGCACTCCATGAATCCATCTGATGGTGGGCTTTAGTTAACAGGACAATCCTGTTTGAAACACAGCTTTCCTTGGGTGTTACATTTATCCTTTCAGTTGTGCTCTAACTATAACAACTTAACTTTGTCAATTTGAGTATGGAGAGTTAAAGTGTGGGTAGTTCCCATCTCCTTTTTGCTTTACAATGTAGCCTTGCATGTCACTGTCGGGAGTGATTGTGTGCTGCAACTTTCATATGCAAGAAAACTAAGTATCTCTGTTTGGTTATATTTTATCCATTTAATCTTTTTTTTTTTTTAAGTGCACCTATTCTGCTTTTCTTGTTAGAAGAAGCTTTAAACTGAATTATATACAAGAATAGTAAGTTTGAGGAACTGGGGAGGTCTGCCAGCAGGTTACGTTAGAGCTCATCTCTGAATTTACAGGGATTTACAGAAAGCATGGAGCATGGGTTTATGCAGGAGGTGGTTTGTCTGTATAAATAGCCTTGCAAAGGTCACACGAAATCAGATGTTAAGGCTGATGCCAGATTTTTGACAGAGCATGGTAGGAGCAGTGCAGGGATTGAGTTTAACTTTTACTGCTTGGAATTAGTTCTTCAGGGCTATTATGTGGGAGAAATTTTCAGTACCCAGAAACATTGTGCATCTGACAGTCACACGACTTTAAAAAAACCTTAGTCTTGTATCTTTATGAGCAATATCTGGAGCATAACTGACAGAAACTGAGGTGGGGAGTTTCTCTGGTTTAAGCTTAGTTTTTGTGGTTCTTTTCTGTGCATGGCTGTTTGCTCTTTGTCACTGGGAACAGTGGCACTTTTGTCCCCTGCTCTGTCCATCTGCCCTGTTGTAGTTTACAGGAGAGACACTTCAGAACATTGTAGAACCACCCTGTTAAAATGATCTAGTGAATTTAAGGAATGGTATGTAAAGTATATTGTTTGCCATGAGCTGGTGCTCTCAACTATGGCCAATTTTGTGAGATTCAGGTATACAATATCCCTTTAAAGAACAGCCACTGAGTTCTTGGTGTGTAATTTGGTGCATCTCAGAGATGAGCTTGTTCCTTGTCTGTATTTCTCTTATTTAATCAGTAGCATCCTTTGGTAAAGCAGTAGTGATAGCTCATCCATCTGTTATAACTCTTGGACTTGTTTACCCATTTCAGTCAAACTTTGCAGAGGAATGGATATTAAAATATTTTTAAATTTCTGCACATTTTCTGAAGAAGACTGAGGAGATCAGAGGGGTTGCAAACAGTGCCTTCATTTGTGCTAAAGGGAAAATGTAGCTATCCCATACTCTGTTTGGGAAAGATGACTTGAATCCTTTGGTAAAAAGCAGCTATGTGTATCTTCTGGGGACAGTTCAGAGGAGCCAATCAGGGACAGTGAAGGGTGGGTTTCTGTTAAAAGCCTGATAAAAATGGCAGGGCAAACAAACACTTAAAAACCAGGCCAGGGGAGAATTTGGTTCTTGTTACTGCCTGCGCCTATTTCCAGGTAGCCTTTAAACAAAGATGGTTTTGTTCCTGTCTGTATAAATTCCTTAAATACGCATTGGCAGCTCTTACTCTTAGATTTTATCCTGAATTCATTATCCTGGTTCATTAGGCCTCAAATGTGAGGTGTACCTTTCACTGTAACACTTCTAGGGCTCCCTGGAGACATCAGGTGTAGCACAAGTGATACACAGGAGAACTTCCCTGAGCTTCCATTTGGCTGGAAGCCTGGCAAGTGCCAAGGTCCAAGGGATTCAAACCCTTGTTTTGATATTGGTGTAACCCATACAAAAAATTCCCCTACCAAGTCTGATTTTGAAATCATTACCAGCCTGCATGAGCTGTTGACTTGGCTGTTAATGTTGATTCTTGATCCAAGTCTGGCATCCAAGGTTGATAAGTCCTGCAAAACACCACTCTCAGCCATTTTACCAGACCAGTGCTGTGGCTTGTCCTATGAGAAAGTTCAGATTTTTGGCTGAAAGAGTAGTCAGGCATTAGAATTAGCTGCCCAGGGAGGTGGTGGAGTCACTGTCTCTGAAAGTGTTCGAGAGGAGTCTGCATGTGGCTCTTGGGGACATGGTTTAGGGGTGATTATGTTGGGTTGACTGTTGGACCAGATGATCTTGAAGGTCTCTTCCAGCCTTGATGATTCTGTCATTCTGAGAGCTGACAGGCTGTGAGTTTTGTTTTTACTGTTATACTGTTTTTATCATTTAATTCTTCTCACATGAGATAATTCACATCTAAAAGCTTTGGCAACACAGTATACTAAGTTTCAAATATTATCATAATGGAAAAGGATCATGCTAGAAATATTAGTACTCAGTTGTATACATTTAATGAAATTGTTATTCAAAGCTTTTATATCCAAAACAGTAACAGTGGTTTGTGTTGATGTTGCACACTATGATCTTAACTTTTGGGATGATAACAAAGCACAAAATCTGGCTCCTCCTGCAATCCTGTGCCCTTGAAGGAGTCACTTAGTTAAATTCCTTAATATTTTTGCAGCTGTGGTTGTGGTTTATTAACTGATGCTGCCTTGAAGAACAGGCTGTGTCTGCAGCAAAGTTTTCATTACTCATCTGTCAATACTTACAGAGTAAAACAAATGGGTCTGGGTAGGGATTTCTGCTCTTCAGTGTAAAGGATTTCTTTTCCTCCATCCCTGCCATTTTACCCAAGGAGAGAGTAGGGAATACTTTTGATACAGTGCATGTTGTACTGTATTGGATAGAAAGGTCTGGCCTCTTTTGTCTGTCGGGATTATTTTAAGCTATGATGTTTAGATAATATTAAATGAACTAGAGGGAATTAAAAACATCTCTCTTTCCCAAAATATTCTCATTTGTACAGCTGTAAAATGCCCTTTGTCCTGATTCATACCAGCTGAAGAATCTCCAGAATTTCTCTTTTGCAGTTGGTAAAATATGATTTTTGGCCATTTCAACAATTTGTTTGCCAGGAGAAATCCAGGTGAGTTGAGTTTGGTTTTGTTTTAACATAGACCTCAAATCTGAAAATTAGATAAACCAAACTATTATGTTGCTGTGTTTACTGATGCAAACTGCAGGTTTTGCAGTATTTGCCTTGGCCTCTGGGTGAAATGCAGGAGGCAGCTTATCTGCCTGGATTTTTTGGGGGACTTTTTTGCATGATAATTGCAAATGAAGAGCACATCTTAATTCTGAAGGCCCTACAGAACAGGGATGTCTGCTCTGGGAGATGGAGATGCACATGAATTTCGTGCTGGTGCATGGCATGGGCGAGTGAATGGAAGGAACTGGAGGAACTGCTGTCACAGGGGTTGAGCACTGGGTCTGAAATGCTTTGCTGTCACAGAGCAGAGCTGCAGCAAAAGGATGAACTATAATAAGTCAGGGAGAAGCATTTGCAGAATGCAGGGATCTGACTCACTTGACCACATGGTTCTCTTGAGTTTCACACTTGACTGTGACAAATACAGAATAGCAGCCGGGCTAGTGAGCAAGTGTGCTGGGGAGCCAAAGGTCTGTGCTGACCTCTGTTATTCTGGGGGAAACACTGGAGTCCTTGCCTCCTTTTCCTGTTGTACAGTCTGGTTTTGCTTACTTTTTATCCTACTTCAGAAGATCCTGGTGGTGCAAAACCTCAGGCAGCAGGTCCTTGTATGAAGTTGTAAAGAACTAAGGCCCATTCCAAGTCAAAGTGACTCATAACATGAAGCCTTGTTTTGTGCCTCTCTACCTTGGCACACGATGTGTTGGCTGGTAAATTGGTGCCAGTTTCCTTAGCACGTGGAGATGCCATCAAATGTATTTTGAATTCTGCCCTTTGGGAGATGTTCTGAAAGTGGAAGGAACCAAAACCTCCGCCAGACTGAGCTCTCGACCAGCTGCAAGCGTGAGGACCTGGTTTGGAGATAAAAACTGATTAGTGGATAATTCCCCTGGAATGAATAATCTCAGCCTTAAAAGATGAGTTGCAGATGGTTTTGGATGAGAGAGGGGTCAGGTTTAAAATGTCATTCTTTCAGTAACCTGAATCTACTGACCTTAGCTGACACTGCAGAGATCGTTTCAGCCAAGTAAGAACGAAAGGAGAGGCTCACCCGTGGTGTGCAGCCAGTGCTTCCTGCCTTGGTCTGGCCCCGAGCCCCCAGTGTCATATTTATGTAGTGGTTTCAAAGGTCTTCCACTCCCCAAGGTCAAGGAAAGCTTCCAAAATACCAAGGAGAGCCGTAGTAAACTCCCCCAGTGAGAAGGATTAGTATCTGTCATGACCTGAAGTATTTTCCCATTGGTTATGCCTCTACTGATCTTTCACCTTCGCACAGGTAACACTACATGTGTGTTTGCCTGTCTTTGACTGGAAATCCTGCGGAAAACAAAACTGAAAGCTAAAACGAGGTTAAGGACTATATTAGCAAGCTATGTCAATAAAGACCATCATTTTGTGTTGCTGTGCAGCTTTTCAAATCACTCCAGCGAGACTCTCCTTACAAATGCTTTTGTGTTTTATCTGTTGACTCATCCATCTCAACGCTCACAGTAACATTTCAGTGCTGTCTTATAAAGCCTGTGATTGAAACAAGGCTGTTCTCAGGCTGGTTCATCAACAGATGCAATTAATACAATGATGTTTGTTTTGACACCCTGTCTCACTGGCAGCATTGTAAGCAGCATTGCTGTGCTTCGCTGTGGTTGAGGACTCAGTGTGCAGGCAGATCACTCAATATTTGTATTCAGCTTAAAGTCAACACTGAAAGAGTTTCAGACCTCTCCTTGGCTGGCAAACAGGCTCACTGGCACTACAAGTGATGTTAACAAAAGGGCAAATCATAATCTGCAGCACTTCTAATTTATTTACAGTTTTATAAAATTTCACTCTGCTAGAGAGCACCAGAAGTATAAAAGGAAAGCTCAGAGGGATTTTCTTCTTGTGCAAGTCTGGGAAGGTGGTGAAGGAAATATGATTTGAGCTCAGATATTTATTCTTTTAGTAGAACAATGTCAGTCCCAGACCAGTGCTTCTCAGATGTGTTCTACCCTGGGAACTTGTGTAAAATGTCTTCCTTTTCAGCTTTTTTCATTTTTAGCTGTATAGAGGGTGTAACCATTGTTTAAGGGAGTGTCTGTGGCATGGAGCCAGTTGATATCTAAACCCTATCATGAATTGTTTTAAAGAGAGTATGATTTTCTGTACTGAGATATATTGATGACTTTTTTTTAAGGGCAGGAAATACCTGCTGACTCCAGCAGTTGCCAGAGCAGCTGTTCATTATGAGTAAGCCATAGGAAAAATCTTGTGAAAGCCTTGATATCAATAGGAAGCAGCGCGGGCTCAAATGATCAGTACCAAAGTCTAGTTAAGCTGTATCAAGAACTGCTTTCATATTTTCACTTGGTCAGAATTTTATATTGGGGGAAAAAAAATCCTGGTTCTTAGGGTATCAAAGTCTGTAGGATAGTTTACAGAGAGGTATTTAACTTCAGGCTAGCTAATATTTGTAAAGTCTTGTCTGGACACTCCCCAAACCCTTGCTCCAGGGTACAAATTTAATTGATTTATTCCATGTTGAGTTCATGAAGCAGTTTCTGCTTCTGTGAGTAGGCATCTCCTCTGGATCCATGGGTTTGAGCATTCCCAGGCATTATAGCACCCCTGTCACTCAGACTTGGTTAGGTTAAGTCACTCAGACTTACCAGGACCTGTGTTAGGCAGGGCACACACTGGAAATGCAGTCAACTCACTGTTCTGAGCTGCCTAATGAGCAAGTTGGGGCTTTTTTTTTTCTATCTGTCTCTGGTTTTAATCACAGAGCTGAATTCTGAGGAGATTATATGTAGAATTCCATCGCTTTCCACCAAAAAGTTTGCTTTGAATTTAATGGACATTTCAGTGAATTTCTGTAGTTGACACTTTCTGGAAAACTAAATTATTATTTTGGCCCAAACCCCTCTGATCAGTGCCAGCTGAGCAGCAGGGGAGGCCCTGGGCTCCGGTGGGCTCATCCAGGGTATGTATGGGAGGCTGTAGCAGCACTGCTGACCTTTGGCTCACGGAAAAAACAATGAGCAAGGAGTACTGTGCTCCAGATGTGAACCTGTCTGGAAGCAGGTTGCAGAGATAAGCTGCTGATGGGGAAAACTCGTTCCCCTCTGACTGCTGTATTATACAAGTGAACCCAGTGTCATAGCTCAGCTTCTGAGATACTTCCAGCCCAAGTTCAGTTACTTCCCGAGTTCTGCATTTCAGCTCTGGGCTTGAACTGCTTTTTCTTTTGTGTTGTTCCTTGTTGTCTCTGATACCAGGATATGATTTCTTCTTTGTCACCTCTCACTGCCCTTTGTTTCTCTTAGTTTGCAGGTTTTTTGGATGTGTACACTCATGTTGCTTGTAGAGCATCCTGCCTGTGTCACAAGGTTTTGATTCAGCAGAGTTGTCCTGGAGATGAAAGGGATGTGCCAGCAAGTAGTGGAATGTATGTCACAGCAAAGGAACATCCACACACATCTTGCATAAGCAGTAGAACTTCTCTTGCTGCTCAGTGTGGTCCTGGGGTCGTGGCTCATGAGGGTGGTGGCAATAGGAAATATGGGATGTTCTGGCTTATTTTGAGAACAAGATTCCATTTCCCTTGAGGCAATAATTTCATGAATCAAAAAAAGGAGAATGTGTAATGCTTAGTGGTCATCTAGAGCTTTACATTTTTGGAGCATTGTGCAAACATTTCTTCTGTACTTCTGACTTCATGATGGGTGGTGGTGGAAGGTGCTGCTTGTAGTGAGGTGAGAACAGCGAGTACAACTTCTGCCCTCCTTTCATTCCCTGGTATGGTTTAACTTGGTACTTTGGTCAGATGATCTCTGCTTCTCCCTAAGCTTCTGTGGGCTTTTCAGTGATTGCTGGAGCCGTGAACCCTGTGAGTGGGTTGCTAGTTCATGTTTTTAAGGATGTCATTAGGTAGTGAGAGTGGAAGTAATGCTGCGTAGCGGTGACATCTCTCCGTGTGAGAAGATGCAGGTAATGTTGTGTGCACAGACCATGCCACCTAGAGGAGCAGAGTGGGCTGGCAAGGCTGCAGCCATGGTTGGCTGGCAAAATTTCTGTGTCTGTGCAAAAATGGCAGTGTTGAGACCTTCTCTCAGCAGTGCCCTTTGTGGCCTTGACTCCGGGTCGTTCACCAAGTCCAGCTTGAGAAGGTCCATTCAGAGGTAGCTCTCCATCAACTCATCTCAACAAACATTTCTCAACTTTTGACATGAGACTGCTGTTCATGATTTAGCCTCCTGGTTATGTTGATCCTAATCTTTCCCAGAGGCTCAACAAACCTGAAATTAAGTTGTGGATCTCACCTCATATTCTCTGGAAATTAGGGTGAGGAATCTAGTACAAGGTATGATTTGATGGGATAATGCTCTCCAGACTCTGCTTTTTTTGGCTTGTATGTTGCAATTTCTTTTGTGGGAGACTATTAAATTTCCCAGAAGATTATCCTAATTTCCAGAGTCTCGAAGTCTGAATTGTAATTAAGCACTTAATTTGATGAGGGTTTTTAGATGCCTTGCTAGTCTACTGGCAGCTTGGGGAAATGCTTCCATCTTCAGCCCAGCTTCCCTTGCTTAGGTTCAAGCTCAGAAAGCTGGGATATATTTAGAACTGGCAGAACTGCCAGCCAGGCCTCAGAAAATTGCTCCAAATCTCTGCTTTCTGAATAAGTTGAAGCCAAATTCAAAAGAAGTGTGGCTTTTCTGAAGAAGTTGAAGTTAGGGTGATGACAATTCATCACCAACAAATGGGCAGTGGGGAATTTTAATAATACATTTTATTGCTTCCAATTGCATTGAGTTCCCCATTGCCACAAATGACAGTAATCAGGGCATCCAACAGGGAAGCAATTACTTTATTTCTTGATCATCCAGACAGTCAGGGAGTTGTCTTGTGAGATAAGCAAGTGGTTTGACCAAAGGGCATCACCGCTTTGGGACAGAGATTTCTTTTTGACCCACATTAGTGTAATATGTGGTGCAATAAGGTCATGACCAATAGCTTGGTCTCCTAGGATTTAATACACAAATAATAATGACTGAGTGGAGTTTTTTTTATTTTTGTGCTGTTTGAGGTTAGAGCTTCTAGTTGCCTCTGGTTAAGTTTGTATCTTCTGCTGAAGTTTCTCTCTGCTGTTCAAGGAAAACATCTTTTTTCCCCGCTCTCTCATGTTTATGCTTAAAACTTCAGCAACAATATTTGGAGACTGTATTCTTCTGTGCCTTTGAGTTGACCCTCATGTATTTTCATCAAGACATTAGAATGGCCATCCCATTTCCTTCTATTCTCCGTTTAAATTTTCCTGTTACGGGAATACTAAAAAAAAAATATAAAAAATTTTTTAAAAAAATTGAATTGCAATTAGTCACATGTTAAAACAACCAGACTAAAGCCAGCAGGAAGAGCATCCTCTCAGTGTCAGTGTCCTGCATGTAGCAGGGGGTTGGAATGAGATGATCTTTAAGGTCCCTTCCAACCCAAACCATTCCATGGTTCTGTGCCCACGTTGGCTGTGGATGGATCTCTTGGCTGCCCCCCTGTCTCTGTCCTTAACACATCCCCCTTTTTGCTGATAACTTTCTGGCCTCCAGGCTACTGACAGCTGTTGTCCACTTGCTGCTAATTAAGAAAGCAGCATGAGCGATGGGAATGTGGATTGGAGAGACTGAACCCCCCTCTGCAGCAAAGCGTTTCAACCTGATTAAAAAGAGTCTGACTGACGACCCAGCGGCCTCTTTTTTCCTCCTATCTGGAGCCTCTCTGCAGTAGCCTGTTTGCCCTCAGAACTCCCGTGTTAGGTGCTGTGCCTCTGTATTTTTTAGATCCTGTAACAATAACCAGTGTCAGAACGGATTTGCCTGTTGAAAAGATGGGCACGTGTGAAATTTGAGCCCCTCTCTAAAGCCGCGTCTTTTAGCATGCAAAGCGTTGTGTACGTCTGTGCTCTTACCCAGAAAAATTCGAAAGCAGGTCGTATTTTTTTAAATAAAGCGACACATGCTGTGTTGAAAATTTAGAACTAGCTGTAAGAATCAGGATCGTTATGAATTAACAGTGCTTAAGTGGATGGACTGATGGTTTCAAAGATTTTCCTTCTTTAAGTATTTTTCTTTGTTTGCTTTGTTTCCTTGTTTTGGTTTTCCTTGTTTTGCATCAGGTCCCAGTGGGTGACCTTTTGTGTGATTCGGTAACGCTGTCATTTTTATGATCCAGCAAGAGAATGGGCTTCAACTCTGAAATTCCCTTTCTGGCCTGTGCTTCTGTGGAGGTAAAATGATAGACTGAGGTTAATATAATACAAGATTGTTGTGTTAATACACAACCAGAAGGTGTGAATTCAAGTAAGAGTGGTGGTAATTTGGCAGGAGAAGCCTCCTCCTGTAACACTGATGCTTTCTGGAGCTCTTTACCCCCAGGAATATTATGACTCTCTGTATTTCAGATTAGATCTCCAAAATTCAATCTGAATTCTTATCTGCAATAAGTGGGCGCTCTATAGTCCCTCGCGTGCTTTGAAATCCGTGTCATTTGCTGTTATTTCTGGAATATAATTTCTTCCTGTTGTGATTTTTCTCCTGTTTGGCTATTACCTTTTACCCTGGAGGTGATTGGGTTTTGGTGTTTTTCAGAACTTCTCATTAAAAGCACTATGTGTATATATAGCAGTAAAATGTTTATTAAATTAAATTAAAAAATCACTGCCAGACTTGGCTCCTTAGGTGTGTGAAAATCCTTTAACAAACCATGTCTACCATTACAACCAAGTGTAATTGAACAGTAAGAACATGTCTGAGGAGAGGAGGGCATACTTTTGACAGTGCTTATTGGTGTTCATCTTGATGATGTTCTGAAAGAAGCCTTGGAGCATTTGACTTCAGCTTTTGTAATGAAGAAGTGTTCTATGTTTGTTTGAAGTTGAACAAGAGGTGCTTTTCTGGTGTTGTCATATATACATTTAAACACTTATAATATTAAAATGGTAGGAAATGCAAAGCATAGTGTGCTCCTAAGTAGCTGAACTAGGCAGACTCTTTGGGACCTGGGTGGTTCAGGGTGTGAAAGTGCTATAATCTCCTTGGGCAGCTTTTTGTTTTCACATGAAGAGAGCAGATGCTGACATGGTGCAAATAGAAGAGAAATCCTATCACTGGACTGGCCCTGAATCCCCAAGCTGTAGTTTGTAAACACAGTGATTTATGGATATTATAGATGAAAACAGGGTTTCTCTTTTTTTCCTCCAAGTAAAATATTACTTCCAAATAGATCATCTCATTATTGGACTCTGGTTTGGCTAGTAATTTTATAAAATAAACCTAGTAGACTTAATGTTAGAAAAATAGTGGGTTGATTTCTCTACTACTGAGGATTAATGGAGGCTCCAAATCCCTGTCTGTCTTGCTGTGGGAGGTAATTAAGAATATGAGGGAGCGGTTTCTTGGTTTGAAATGTTGAAAGTGACTGTAAGTATTTGTACTGTTAAGTCTGGGAGCTTGTTGGGGATGGTGAGATTGGTTATGCTGGGTCATTTGCTGGGAAGATTGGTCATTTCTTTCACAGTAACCTGCTTATTGCTTGGACAGCTTTGCCCAAACTGTTTATTATGTGCTGCCTGTGACTGGCAGCCTGTTTCAGGCCCATTATGGGAATATTGTGTGGCTTCAGGATCACAGTCCATTTGTCCTATAAAGACACTCATAGTGACATTGGGTTGAGCTGCTGTCATCCAGGTAGCTCCTCTGCCAATACTGACATGTTTTTGCATCTGCTCTGCATTTTCGTGTGACTGAAGTGTCCTTTGAATCCCCACCTCTTTCCCATTTGTGCCATGAATTTCTGGCTGGGTAAAATGAAGAGCCATCACACAGTCATTTTGGAGGCACAGAGATGGCAGTTTTGACATTAAGGGGGCAAAAAAACCCCATTCTGCATATCCCTGTGAAAAAACCAGCTGCCTGTTTGGTGCTAGGTCAGGCTTTGTTTGGACTATTGTTTAAATGTAAGCCTGGAGCTTTGCTGTTAGGCCTGGAGCTGACTTCCCTTCCACTGGGTTCCTGAATGACAAAGTATTTTAGTGGAGGTGGCACCTCTTTGTCGGGTTGTTTTGCAAATGCAGACCCAGTTCTTAACGGGAGAGGACAAAACAGGGATTTCTGCTTTACAGTGGAAAATGTTTGGATTATGTTGGCCTCATTCCTTATAGTACCATAGGAGCATCCTTTGAATAAAGAAATGACAACTCCTACAAGAAAAATCTCTTCCTTTGAGGTTTGTTATCTACTTTGGTTCAATAAAGCTAGACTTTTACTTTTTATCTTTGAGAAACAACTTTCCATATACATGAGAATTATCCCTAAATATTACCCTTTTGCCTTCTAATTGGCTAAATCTTTGCAAGTGGACAGTCATATTCCAGAGTAAAACTGCGTAGGGAGTAATAATGTGAGTTTCCAGCCTTCATCTTGATTTGAATTAGCTTTCCTTGGTGGAAAAGTCCTCTCATTATAAAGCCTGAGCTATAAGATTCTTGTGGCTTTGATTGTTGCCCGTTTTATCCTGATAAATTCTGGTGCGTTACAGTTTCAAGCAATCTCTCTAAAAGTATAGATTTGTGCATCTGCCAGAAAACCAGCTCAGCTCTTCACCCACTCTGTTCTCTGCCAGCGAATCATAAATTAACTTGGCTGTATTGAAGTATTTTCTGTATTTTTTTTAATCCTCTTTTAGAAGTGATTTGAATGCCTGTTGAAAATGTCTTCTGTGAGGGGCATCTTTCAGAGTTCCCATATGAGTGGGTTCAGTTTCGTAATTATGTGACTGCTATATATAGTGTTGTTTTTTAATCAAATAGCAGCAATCAGGCCGTTGTGGGTGTTTTGTACCTATGACTTGTGTGTAATATCAAGATAGACGTGGAAATAGTACTGGTTAAAGTCATATAGCCTGTAGGAGCCTTTTGCAGAAGGATTCAGGAGTTTCAACACATTTTAATGGAGCAGCTTTTCCCAAATCAAATGTCTTTTCCAAGATTTGTTTGAGACATCTTCCAGTTTTGCACTCTTTGCAATAGATACATAACAGGCTCTCAGGTTAATGAGGAGTAAGGGCACATTCAGTGTATTCAGACTTCTGACTGCAGAGTTGCCAAAAATGAAGCAGGAGAGGTGCCTTCCATCTGTCATTCTTCTACAGAAATCAGCAGTTTAGAAGTAGATGTAGCTGAGAGTTTATTTGCTGAACTTCAGAGCTCACGAGTACGCAGAGGAGAAAAAAGGCAAAACTTAACGTGTTTGTTTGGGGAGGGAGGCAAAGTGAGTTTGCTGTGTAAATTTGTAAACAGGGTAGAAAGGAAAGGGAAGTTTCCCGAAAACATGTGCTAAAATAAATGAAGTCCAAGCACAGACTGGAAATCTTGTGAAGTCGTGCAGGGCGTTGTGGGAGAGTTGCCCTTGTGGGGAGCAGATGTTTGCTGAGGTCCTGCAGTCAATGGCTGCAGTGTTCAACTCCCCTCAGCCCCCTCCAAAACACACAGTTATTTCTGCTGAGCAACACCACCATAATCTCTCAGGCATAAGTATTTTTTAGCTCCTGTGATCTTAGATAGCCATTAAAAAGTGATGCTTTCTTACTGTGCTGCCACAAAGCTCAGTACTAGATGCTTCTTATACTGCAAAATGATAATAATGAACATGGATCATATGTACAAGGTCAGTTTTGTTTTTTCAGCATTATAGGCAGTGGTTTATTAGTTGAAAGATGGTTTATAGTGTTTCTTGTTGCTTTACTGCAGTGTAATTTTTTTTTTTTACTTATTGGCTGGATCCAGCTGAAAACTCAAAATACAGCTGGGGTGAAGCTTGTGCAGGCAGGTCGTGTGTTACCAGTTGATAATATTAAACCCAGGAGGTTTAGGAGGTATTTACCCTTCTAGTAACAGCAGAGTAACATCTCTTTGTGTCTTTCTGAACCCGACTGCTGTGACATCCTAAACGCACTGCACAAATCAGTGGGTTCTGGCATGTTTTTCACAGTGGAGGAGCATAAAGTTGATGACAGTGAAGCTTTGACGAGGCACCAGGCTCAGCCTGGGCGAAGGGCCGTGTTCTCCGGAGGCGATGGAGCAGGACCTGGCCTGACCCGGCACCACACAGCTCGGGGGCCTCGTGGAGCTGAAGTGTCAGGCTGGCTGCTGTTTTCCAAACAGGCCGTCCTAAGCTTCAAAATATTATTGCTCAACGGACCACAAGCTGAAATTGGTATTGATTCACCCCTCGGGGCTGATGGCGGGATCACCACACAGCCGCACACTGTGCTGCAGGGACTCAAACCAGCTTTGGCACTTGTGGTTCTGCTGCTTTGTCAACACCAAATTAAATAGAAATACTGCACAAAATTATTTCTTATTTATAGAATCCTAAGGCCTCTTTGCCACAGGATTTGGCTTTTTGAACATGCTTGTTTTTATCTGAAGTGGATCATGGTCTTCGAACACATTCGTGTGTCTCCCTGGCAGGTAGGGCTGGCTCATGGGCAAGATCTCACTTGTGGAACTTGATGTTATGCTCTGCATGGGATGGGATATGATCAGGGAATGGGCTGTTGGTAAAATCATCACTGTTAATTCACCAAGATTTATTCTGTGAGAAAAGAATAGTTTCAGCAGGATTATAGAGGTGCTGACCTGAGGTTCAGCTTTGGTTTTGGTAAAATCCAACCCCAGCTTACTTCCCTTTAGCTGTCAGGTTGTTGTATATTAGCATTGAAGGTGTTTCTTCTTGACCCTCATGCCAGCTTCTTGTATGAGCGAAGTGGAAGCTCATTGAAAAATTGAAACTATTCTTAGTAGGGCCCACTTTTGGTCATTTCCATTAAAGATAACAGTAACTGTTATATGTAGAAAGCCAGGGTGATACATGAAAAATGTTGCATGCCAGCAAAGAATGAAACACCAGAGAAATCAGGCTCAGGTATCCCCTTGTTAAGTGGGTTTTCAAACTTGTTGCTGCATTAGGCTACGTAATATTCTGAAGTAGCTGAGGAATAGCTGCTTTTTCTTCAGCATTAACAAGTAAAATTCTGATGGCTGTTTCCATATTACTGAAACTTTAAATCTTCAGTGGGCTCAGTTGAGTTAGGCATGGGATGGATTCCTTCAGACTCCCTTCCTGTTGCTGCTGACACCTGTACAGCTCTGCTAGGGTTTGCTTCAGTCTTCTTGTTTGTTTTAAAGTCAGGATTTGCCAAAAAGACTGAAGAGAACTGCAGGTGTTTGTGGCAGTTTGCCTTTAAACCTGTTTTCCATAGGAGCAGTATAACCAGGAGGTTTTAGTTCAGGCGTGAGGAGACAGGATAAAATAGAAAGTTGTCACAAATAATTGTTTACCGCTAAAGTAACTTTTAATGTTTGTGTGCAGTAAAGGTAGATGTCCCACTTAGACTCCCTAAGCTACCTCCTGTTTCCTGCCATGATGGTCTAGGGATGTGCTAATCCTACAGCTGAGGAAGGGGGAGCTCCCTCCTGGGCTGTTCAGTTCAATTAACATCTCAGTTTCCCCTTGCTGGAGGCACTGATGTTTCAAATTGTGCTTATAGAAGACTAAAATTTCCTACTGCCCGTGGGCAGGCAGTAAAGCTGGTGGTTTCGTTGCAGATCCTATCAGGTATAGAACAGGGCATGGAGTCGAGGATATGGCCTGCAGCTCCTTAACCCTTCACACGAGCAGCACAACAATAGTGTAAAAGCAGCTTCTGACCTGATTACATCAGAAATTTCACACCTGCAGTGCTGCTGTATCACCTTGCACACACACTTGTCTGTGTGCGTGGAGATAGAGAGCTGGTCCTCTGGGGCAACAGGAGAGCAGTACTTCAAAGCTGAGGGATTTGCATAGCCCTCCTGTGATGCCTTGTTTCATTGAGTAAGCAATATTAGGGAAGTTTACACTGGTATTGCAGTGCCTCTAGGAGATAGTGCTGGCCTGCTTCCTGAAATTCATTGTTCTCTCTCTTGCAGAGAGATGTGAGCCCCCAGCATGGTGCACTGGAGTTGTGCAGACATGTTTAATCTTACTGAACTGAATATCTGCTTTTCAGCATCTGGGCCCCGAGGATACAGTGCTAGTCAGAACAGGGAGCAACGAGGCTCCCGCGCCGAGCAGTTGCTCATCTCGGAACGTGCATGGAAAAGAGCTTACATCACACTCTCACCTGGACTGTTGCCCTTGATCTGTGGCACTTGCTAAAGAAGAAAATAAAATTGAGCATGTTTAAGCAAATGCTTTCCATGTTTTGATCTCTTTTCTTGTGCTCAGATGAGCGTGGGCGGTGGCTCTTGGGCAGGGTATAAGGTTCCTCCCAAGCCTACTAGGAAAGAGGGGTTAGCTTTGCCATTCAGACTGAATGTGCAAAGAGTCTGTAATCAGAGGTCAAAAATAAAGATGGCTATAATTAGTAATGTCCAAAGCAACTGGAAATTGTGTCAGGCAGATCTGAGCCAGCTTCTCTTTTTTTTCCATCGCCTAATGAATGAGAGCTGAGGTTACTCTCCAAGGATGAAAGAGGGTTGGGTTTGTCGTTTTTCCCATTCAGAGCTAGTGCTGTGGGGCAGACAAAAAGTCAAGGCTCCATTTGCAACCTTGTTTCTCAGCTGGTGAACCTGTAGGCAGGTTGTGAGCAATTAGGGTTTTCCCTAAAGCCTCTGAAATAATGCGTTTCTGCTTGGTGTCCTGCTGAGTGGCAGTGACGACATCCTGTCACCTTGGAGATGGATAAACAGCTTCAGCAACATTGGGTTATAATCTTTCAGGTCTGAGTTTCAAAGCTGGCAGCCATAGGACTGAAACCCGGGCCTAGCAGAGGTTTTTCAGTGTGGAAAGAGTCTAAATGTTCTTGAGAAAATGAGAGGATGGGAGAAAGAGTTTTAAGCAGAGCTCAGTGATGAGGGCTTTTGCTTGGCCGTGGCAGGACTGTCAGTGAAACAGATGAGCCTTGGCTCACATGCTCCTCACAGCCTGGGGTGACTCAGGTAGAGCACACACGTACTTGTGCCTGCAGGGCTTTATTTTTAAGTGTCTGAATCACTGTCATGCCCATCTCCTCCAAGAGCCGCCAGACGAGTGGGGATGCCCACGGACCCCATATTAAGTCATGTTTGGTGAACAGAGAAATTCAACAGATTCCCTCACCACCATTGCATTTCTCTGTTCGGGGCTGTTTGCTGAGGTAAGGCAGATGCTGTGCCTCATAGCTAGATTTTTTTTTCCCCATTTAAAATTCAATGTTTATTAACATTCTTGGTGGCTTCCATGTGCAGAGCAGGGTGAGAATGGACCACGGTGTTCATGTCGGTGTTGGAGGCTACTTGAGTCTCTTTTTGTTCTAGTGCTGCTGGCACAGGAGGTGGGAGTTACAAGTCATGTTACCAGTTTTGTAATCCCATTAGTTCTCTGGGGCTTGCAGGGCTGTGCAAAATCAGTACTTAAATGGGAAATTACCGGAGACTCACCAGATGCTGCACAAAGGTTTGTGGGTGATTTGGTGAACGTTTCTGCTTGCAAGTTGGTATAGCCCCAGTCTGCTGGGGTGGCTTTCCTTCTGATAAACCAGAGCAAAAGTCCTGTCTGCTGCTGCTGCTTATCAATAAATTACAGTATCTTTTTCAAAGAGAAATCTGAAAGCCAGCTTTGGTATGCTGGAGGAAACTGAACTTGGCTAGCAGAGTTTTACTCCCTTAAATCCCTCCTTGTTTGAATAATTGTACCTTTTTGCCTTTTTTTGTTTCTTTTTCCCTATAAATCAGTTGGGTGATATTGCTGCGATATTCAGCAGCTAAAGGATTCCTGGTTTATGTGTCTGCATGCAAAGGAGATGCTTCTGAAATACTTCAGGTGAAAAGAACTAGGGGGGAACCTGGTCAGCTGCTCTGAACTTGCTACTTGATCTTGTGCATCTTCTCTTCTTTGCAATCTGAAGATTTGCTTCCAAGTATGACACTGGAAGGAAGAAGAGCTGTAGTACTAATGCACCATAAAATTAAAGTTGTTGACTGACCCAATCCTTTTCACTGCAGTCAGGAGACGTGGCTGAATTGATAAGTTGCCCTCTGTGCTTTCCAATTCCCTTGCAAACACTGTGAGCTCTTTCCACATGAGGTTGCTGCAGCTGGAGATGGTTCATTCATGGTTGCTTAGAAAGAAAAAAAAAAAAAATCAAAATAAAAATGTGCTCTCTGACAAATAAAAATGTTTTGCTTCCTCTGGAGGCCCCAGAGGGCGGCATAAAAATAATGAAGCCTGTGAGTCAGTGAGCATTGCCTGGCCAGCTGAGAGGGAACTGAGCCTCCCTTTTCCAGAGAAGTTTGTGTGCTGTCACTGCACATCATTAATGCTTACTGGTTTATGCTCATTCACTGTAATGTTGCCAAAAAAGAAAAAGGGCAGTCGGTCTTTCCGCTCCCAAAAGTTGGCTGCTTCCAAGGTGACGTGATGGTGGAGGAAAAGTTTCTTTAGCACTCAAGAACGATTGTTTGATTCTCGAGCTGCCCTTCCTCCGTCGTTTTCCTCTCAAACCTGGCGGCTCTCCTAGCAATTGGATTCCCTGGAGAGGGACTTGGAGCAGCTTACAAACAACTCCACCTAAGGTACAAAGGTTAGGGTGGGCAAACTTCCTGATTGACACTGGACACTCCCTTTTTTTTTTTCCCTTTCCGGGTACCACACCAGGTCTTTTTTTTGTTTCTGAATGATTTCTCTTTGCTTCAGTCTCTGGGGGTAATGGCAAAGTTGAGAAAAGTAAACTCAAGGAGCTGGAAGTGGTGGGTCTGAGGCTTTTGTAGCACCCATGATGCAGCAGCTGATGTGTTTAAAAGGGATATTTTAGTTCTGTTCTGTCACATTCTGTCTCTTCTGTACTCGGGATCCCAGTTCATCCTTTTGGGAACATGCAGCATCGCACAAATGCTGCCTATCAGCATTTTTAGGCTTCTAAACATCCTCAGGACTTCTGGAGAAAGAGGGCGTGAGATGTAGCTGAAGGCTGTTTGCTGTGTACTGTGAGAGCTGAGTGACACAGTGCAGGTGTGAAAGGGTGGAGAAGTGTCTGGGGTTCTCCTCATCTGTTTCCTTCAACTCTCCCTAAAACCTGGTGCTTTCTCTTGGTCCTCGTAGCTCCACAGTGGTCAGCTTGAACATTTTGTTGCAAGACAGACAGAGCTGCCCTCCTGCACAAAATTATTAAAAATTAGTTTTGCAAGTGCCCTCACAGTAGGTTTCTGTTGCCCACAACCCAGTTATAAGCATCACATCGTGCCTCCTGTACCAGCTCTGCCACCTCTTCTGTGGAGAAACTTGGCTGTTGGGAGAGGCTGTTTGAGTTTCCTGAAAGCTCAAAGGCTTGGATTTCTGTCAGTCACTATGATTTAAATGTTTACTTTACAGGAGAACCCAAAAGCTTCAACCAGGGCACAGGCCCCCAGATCTGTGTACTTATAGGTATGGAGTAGATAGAGGTGGAAGGAAGATGTTGGGAATAGTAGCAGTGTTCATATAAAATCTTGAAAGACCTGTGCTTCGTCAGTCTCATGGTAAGCTCTCACGTGCTCGTCTGTCTGTCCTGAATCACCTGTTCTGCTGTGTTTCTGAGGGCAGAATTGGGTCTGGAGGAGCCAGAGGCCCAGCCCTGGAGGCTCTCACTGGGTGCTGCACCACAGCACAGACAGTCCTCAGCGGAAAGGTCGTTTTGAACTCTAGCTCGTTATTTTTGCCTTTTGCTTCTGAACTCTTAAAGTCCCTGTCAGCTAGGGTTTAGCTGAAGCCTTGCAACTTGCCTTTTGTCTTCCCCAAATGATGGAGCTGAGCCCAAGGGAACAAATGCCATTTTAATGGGCATCGTTGTGTAACTCATTACATAAGTCACCGCTGCCTTCAAAGGACTCGTGGCAAAAGTGGCAGGAGCGGTTGATTAAAAATGTGCACAATAGCTTCATTATGGCATGGGGAGAGATGTCTGCTGTTATTTTTAATCTGATAGCTTTTAAATATGTGCATCCAGCAGAGACCCAAATGGCCTTTGAAAAAGGAACCGTTCGTGGAGTAAGATTTTTAGACTCCACTTCGTTCTTTCTAACGAGCCGCAAGAGTCAGGATAAGCTGGAAAATGAACCTTTTTTAAGGTTCTGTCTCCTCTAAAGCTGCAGGTTTTGGTGTGGGAAGACAGAGAGAGTGAGAGAAGATTGAGGGTTAGTTTTTCAGGTGAAGGAAAGGAAAGGTACTGTATTCTAAGCTGGTGGTTTTTTTAAATAAAAGTAAGTCTCTCTTCAATTAGTTATATATGATCCAAGCACTAGACAAGTTGAACAGTTAAGTTGCCCATCCCAGGTGCTGGAGCCTTCCATTGAGCTGTGTCATAGTGACAAAAACATGACCAGGAGGTCCAGAAGCAGGCAGGGGGTTATTTCCCATCTCTGAGGCCTCCCATGTGCTGGTTACATGTGGCTGGTAAGCGGGACCCAGCAGCTGGAAATTCTGCTGTGACTGAGCTCTGTAAAAGGCTTGAACTTTCAGTTTGACTTTAAATAATTTGCTGCTGGGTTAGGTTGATGGAATCCACCAGCTTGCACGTGTTTCAACTCATTTTCTGGCGTTCATTTGAACCCGAGTGGAAAGTGACCATTTGACCATGGCAGGCATGGATGGTGTTGGGCTTTGACTTGCCATCTTTCTCCTAAGCAGCCTAGTTTCTTCATCCACAAACACATAAGATGATTTATCTGCCTTCCCTTGTGCCTCTTTATCTACTGTTGTTTAAAGTCTGCGGTTCTTCCCTCCCCAGATTTAGCTTTCTGTTGGCAAACTGGCAGGCAGCACCCAGTGCTGAGCTGGGGGACGAGGCAGCTCCTGTCTGACCATGATTTCCCCGGCCCGGTGGGGCTTGAGGGGTGCTGAAAAAACCCCTCTGGCCACACCTGAGAGCAGGGCTGGTTGGAGCAGGCGTGTAACGTGAGCTCTGTGGTGGCGTGTGTGTGGTCAGACCCCAGACACGTGCTGGCCAGGGGGGGATGAGCCTGAGAGCCGAGCAGGGCCGTGACTCAACAGCTGGAGCGTGTTCAAGCACGGCGGAGCGGGAGCCTCACTAATAGGGGATGGAATTAGCCGTGAAACGGGTGACGTAGCAAAGCTCCCGGTCAGAAATCGAGAAACCCAAATCCGTAATAAAGTAATTTGGAAGGGATTTTTTTTTTCCAGTTGTGTGCTGCAGCCCCGGAGCATCCAGACAGATGAAATACAGAGAGATGGAAAGTCAGTGGTTCCTTTGAGACAGAAACGCTTTGATACAGCGCTTTATATTTTTTTTTCCCCCTTCCAGTTGAAATCACTCCATCGAGTTTATTACCCTGACTTTTGCCATTTATCTGAAAAATATTTGGGCACTACATAGAAGTAAGTACAGAGTACCTTCCTCCTGTGCATCAGAGAGGAGTAAGAGCAGCTGAGAAAGCTGGTGCTGAGACTCCAGCTAAACACTGCTGGCTATTCATCAATAAGAGGCGAGGGTAACACGATAGAATAATTTCCAGCGGGCAGACTCCCAAGCTCAGAACAATCTCAATGCTGCATTAAGGGGTTTGGTTACTGCAGATAGGCAGGAAGGAGCAGAGGGACAGGAGAAGTGGTTTGAGCACTGCCATGGCTCTGTTTTCTGCCTCTTTCTGTATGTTATCAAATTATTTGATCTGTAAAGGCATGCTGGGCTGTTTGAGCTTTTTAACTGGATAGACACAGGACATTAGATTTGTAAATTTGTAAAGAAAATTACTTTTTCAAAGCAGACCAGCGCTATGGTAACCAGTCTGGGAAGTCTCTCTCAGCTGTGCTGTTTGCAGGAGGCTTTCAGGCTTCCCATATAAAAACTGAGGTACCTTAGACCATTGAGCTGGAATACTTTCCTGCTTCGGTGTCACTTCTCTTTTATACCACTTCAGATTCATTACAGAGCAGATTCTGTTTATAATGCTCGAATGATGTATCAGCTTGCAAACTGTAAAGCCCATTGTGCCAGATAATGTCTGTTGGCATTCACTGAGTGCAGCCACAGGAGCTCCACAGCTTGATCCATGCACAGGGGGAGAGGGGCTGCAGTGTGGTGGAGATGCTCTGCTGGAGTCACTGACTCACCCTCTGCTCTGTTTAGACAAGTTGCTTCACCTCTGTGTCTGCTTCCCATCTGCAGGGTAAGGTTAAGACCTGACTGTTTAAGGATGAGAACGATATGTTTGTAATGTGCTTGGAACAAGAAAAGCGCTATTTTAAGTGCTAAGTGTAATTGAGTGTGAGAGAATATTGGTTTGTGACTCATTTGTTTAACTGCAAATGCATCAGAAACTTGTGAGTAGATGAGAGCTGGAAAGTGCTTGGTGTAGATGGAAACCCATGGCAGTAAAAAGCTGCATTAATTTGTGATCTTCAAAGAAGGACTTAGCAGGGTTGTTCAAACAGTAACGTTTATTATTTTTGCAAATGTCAGCTGGTTTACTTCATTAGTACTATTTTAAGAAGTTCCTATTCTGCTTCTGTCCTTGCTCTGTGGGTCTGTCTTCCATCTGAGTGTGGTGCACAAATTATTTGGTGTTTGGTGTGACCAAAGGGCGAAGAAAGTAAAGGGCAGTGGTTGAGCTGGTGGTGGTGAAGGGGATCTGCTGTCAGCAGAAAAGAAACTTTCTCTGCTGACAAGACATCTTTTGGAAGTTCCTGACCATGCACACACATTGATTCAGCCATTTGAGTGCTTGCCCCATAGAGGTGGGTAGAGATGTCTGGTGGCAAGGAAAAAAGGAAATGGTAGTCCTCTGAAATCTTTCTCCCTTTCAAATATTGTCCCTACAAGACAAAGTTATCGCTATGGGCAACCAAGGGTTTTGTAGGCATTGGATGTTTTCTTAATGAGACCAGCAGTTTGGATCTCACTGCAGCCCATGAAGGAGCCAGACACAATTTGTTGCTGCTACCATTATTTCCCCGTAGATTAATTATTGTAATTGTTTGCCAGTTCTCAAAAAATTAATTCAGAGCCATGACTCCTCTTGGCAAGCGTGCGTATGCGTGCATGTGTGGAAATTCTCATATGGTGTATGCAATAAATACAATTGATTTTTTGGGGAGGAGTGCAAGAGCGTTATCACAGCAGCCAGGAACTGTTTTCAGTGGTGACCTTCAGCACCCTGTGGAGCCAGAGAGGTTTTAAAGGTTTGGAGATCCCCTCGTGGATGTAAAGCACTGACGTAAATTGTTGCTAAGTTGGGGTGCCAGCTGCTGTAAGTGATTCTTCAGAGGCCAACTGATATGCCTGGATTTATCTGCAGTGACCAAGGTTTTTAGTGCCTCCCTCCTCAGTGAACTAAAAAGGACTTGATGATACGAAGAAAACTTTGAAAAACATTTAGTTCTGTAAGCAGAGAACAGGTCTGCAGCCAGGCTAGATTAGGATCGGTGCTCACGCAGCTTCTATTCATAGGATCCTGCAGAATTTTGGTCTAGAGGACATACCTAACCAGAGTGTTGGCCCTGGTGAACATGCTCATAGCAGGGTTTTAATACACTACCAGGAAACCAAGTTTAAAGGGAGACAACCCTTATGGGGAGGGAGGCAAGCGCAGGTTCCTTCCCTTGGCTGTGGTTAGGTGCTTTCTGAGTACAGGAGCAGTGTTTGCACTGCTGTGTGGTATTGGGCTCCTGGGTGCTAGATTTGACTCAGCAGCCTTTGCTGTTTGCAGTCTGCATGCTAACGAGGTGGTGCAGTGCTGCATGCACAGGGCTGTCCTTTTAACTCGCTGCAGCCAGTGCAGTGAATTCCCAGATAATCTAAGAGGAAAATGAAACATGCAGCAAAACTGCTTACTTTTCTTGATAATGTAGTTAAAGACAAGTTGGGTAACTTCTGTTGAATTATCTGGGTCACCAGAGAGCAATTCAGACCTTCATTTATTAAAGTGCTCTTTGCACAAAATACATTCTAAATTGCTCTCTACAAGGCAGCTTAGTTTTATTTTAGCTTCGTGGCTGCAGATAAAAATATATTTCAACGGTAAGTCTGCATATGGCATGATTGCAAACCTTTGAGACTTCTGCTTTGAAATATCCAAAAACCCATGAAAATACAATTTTTAAAAGGGCTGAGCAGTTCTGCAGTTAAGCTCCTTGAAGGATGCCCTGATATCAAAGCAGTTCCTCTGTTCCTCAGTTTGGGATATTGGAAGTGAAATCCATTGCAAATGACATTTTTGTTCAGAGTACCCATGGAGCCACATTCAAAATTGATGCTACCAAATGGGTAAAGATCAGCATCCTGGGAAGGGCATTATCTTGGATTGTGTTCTCCCTTCCAGCCACGAGTCCTGGGTACCAGGCAGAGCCCTGCCTGCACACCCACGTACCAGAGGTCTGTGAACAAGTCACTTCATCCCCTTGACTCAGTTGCTCATCTGCAAAAGAGGGATGATGATTACCTCCTTTGTAAAGTGCTTTGGAATCTGCTGGAGATAAGTGCTTTGAAGAGAGGTGGTTTTCCTCTTCTCTCCAAGGCACAGGGCAGCAGCAATCCCGCTGTTCCTGCCTCTGCTCTGCAGCATTGCTTCCTCCAAGGTGAATCAGGAAATGGTGGGGATACTATGGTTGGAAACATAATAGAGAGCCACAATTTATTATTATTTTTTTATCCTGTTCCACTCAATAAATTTACATGGTGCAAGTATCTTCCAGATAATGCTGTAACACAGCGTCCCTGTTTTCAAGAAATTTACCCTAATCCTGTATTTCTGTGTCTTTCTAGATTCTGAGCGTTCTCATCTCTCCTCGTTCACCATGAAGTTGAAGGGCAAGTTTCATTCACCAAAAATAAAGAGAACACCTTCAAAGAAGGGAAAACAAGCTGACCTGACGGTGAAAACACCAGAGAAGTCAGTGAACAAAGTAAGTCAGGGCTGTGTTCTGTCAGTCCTGATGGTTTCTTGCTTCCTGGTACTCGTTTTATGATATTCCTGGGCATGACTTTGTCCTCTGCAGAATTCTACAGCTCAGGGATCCTCAGGGTTACTTTATGGTTATTTATGAACTGCACTGTGTAGTATTAAATCAAGGCATGTATTTCCCTTTGGAGGGTATGATGAGACCTCCTTCCATAAGCATTTAAGTATCTCATTATGGAACGTGGTGTATGGCTTGACACATCCTCCCCACATGCACACCCTGTGGGTTAAGCTTACAGCTTCCAAACAACTGCCTGATTTTGGGGTGTGATCCATTTGAAAACCCCAAACCCAGGCAAGCAAGTCCTTGAAGATGATCCAAAGCTGTGCTCAATCTCTGGTGACATCAGCAGGGAGTCGAGCAGATGTGTTCCAGCAGCTGCTGATCCCAGCACCATGTTCCTCAGGCCCAGCGTACTTCAGGTCCTCCAAGAGCTGAGGTCACAAACCTGTCAGTGTTCTCTCCTCTCCTGTTGTGACCTGATTATGGAGGCTGGAGACTCTCTCTGTAGCAATGCTGTTGCACTCAGTTTTCAAGTATAAGTCGAAGCCAAAAGTTAAGAACAATCGAGGTTATTTATGATAATTCATAACATTTCCCAGTTGTTAAAGGTCTCATCCAGTGTGTGCAGTGCCAGACATGCAAACTTTTTAGATTATCTCTGCTGAAGGTTGTTGTAGTGTTATTGAGAGCAGCCAGCAAGATACAGTTATCTTATGCTGTATGATTTGCTTAACACCCAGAGAAGTTGCTGCAGGGCTTCCTCACCCTGTTCTGCACCATCAAGTGGAAGATGATGAGGGTTTTTTTTTCCCCAGGCTGTATTTTTTTTCCCCAGGAGACTGTGAATATGCTTCCTAAAGAGCTGAGCACCTTGCATTGCTCACTGCTATTTAAAAAATAAAATAAAAATTAAATCCAAGAGTACTCCTTGAAGGCTTTTAATTCCAAAGATGTTTCAGGATGGTATCTTGAGATAATTTAGAGGCCTTCCTTTAAACTGATATGTGACCACATTAAATGCATTAGAAAATGAAGAGCCCTTTTCAAAATGCTGTTCTATAGCAAATACATAGTATGTTAATAATAGATGAAGTTTTTGCTTTTCTTTCCTTCCCCTAAAAGTGATGCAAGAGGATTTACTAATAAGCCATGCTGGTCATCAAACCCTTTTTTTATGTACAGATTGGGATTTTTTTATTGGAAAACAAAACACTTGCAATAATTTTTATTACTGTACATGATTATTTAAGCTGTATTCATTTTTATACTGCGATATTTAGTTGATTTCTGGCTCATTCCTTATCTGTTTTAATAGCTACTGGCCAACTAATCAATTAGTTGGATGTAGGCAGCTCATTAGCTTTGTGTGGAGGGAGTGGGGAAGAGGATATGCCTGGATAGCTGCCAGGTTTTCTCACTGGAATATAGACATCAGTTGACAAACAGGAGATTTTCTGTCAGAAGGCACACTTGATAAACCAAATATCATCCTTTTCTCCCTCTTAAGTACTTAAGATGCTATTTTTGTACTCTTGAAGTAGATAATCACTGTAGAGCAGAAATAGCAATACTAAAAATTAATGTAAAATCACTGTGTGTATGCTGAAGGTTATGCTCAGCCCATGCAAACATCTTCTCCTCTTCCTCTTTATACCTTGATGGGGGCAACACTGGAGGAGTTTTTTTCAGAGCCTCCTTTTGTCCCCTGGACCCTGCCTTTGATTCTTATCATAGGGCATAGTGTAGGTACCACGGTGTCCTTTAACACTATATGCAGATTTATGACATGTTTTTCACTGCCAAAATGTAGGGGAAAAAGGGATGGTTCCAGCTTTTGTGGTTGGGTGTGACCCTTGCTGGTCATCTGTGTCTCATACATGATGCATTTGCAATGATCATTTAAGGGAAAACTTCAAAAATCATCCAAAAATATCTACATGTTCCAGGCAGGGGAATGGAGATGCTGTTTTCCCTGTATGTTAAGTTTTTCTCATTTAATGCCCCAAAGGGAAATGGCTGGATGCCCCATCCCAGGAAATGGTCAAAGCCAGGTTGGATATGGCTTGGAGCAACGTGGTCTAGTGGAAGGTGTCCCTGCCCATGGCAGGGGGTGGAATGAGATGGGCTTTAAGGTCCCTCCAACCCAAACCATCCTGGGATTTTATGCTTTTCTGCACACACATGCACACCTACGTATGAAATCTCTGGACCTTGGAAGAGGATTCATTAAAAAGTGTTCTTGGGGAATATCACCCAAAGAGCCAGTAGGGAAGTTGGAAAAAAAGGAAAAAGGGCTGTGTCCCAGATAGTGGCTGGACTCACATGCCTTGGTGCCCTCGACGGAAGGATTTGTGTTTCCACTTGTCATTCTGAACTCTCAGTCAGGCCCATCCCTCCCATGCACCGGCAGAGTGTTTAAGCTATTAAGTCTCAAGCCTTTCTACAGGAAGTAGTTGTTGAATGAAATCCATAAACAGCCACTGGAGCAGGAACTGCAGCCCACATTTTTTCACTTCTGTTTGAGAGCTCTGAGTGCTGGGCCATGGTCGTACTCGCTCAGGGAATACACGGACTCTCTGATCCCTGAAATGTGTGATCATTCCATATGAAATGCAAAACCTTCAGGGAGAGGCTGAACCTCTCCATAGATGGACTCAATGATCCTAGAGGTTTGTTTCCAACCTAAATGTTTTTATGATTCTGTATCCCGGATTAAGCTGTGCAGTGGTGAGGGCACATGCCTGCAAAATGGAAAATGTCCTTTTTCATATCAGTGAGTTGCCAGGATGCTTCTAAGCAAGAGAGTTCAGGGCACTGTGGGCTGCAGATCAGAACTTGAGGTGCCTGGCAAGCAGTATTGTCAAAAAAGTGGAAGCAGCAGCGGATTTTGGGCCCTTCCCAGATGAGATAGAAAATGACAGAGTGGTTTGCAGATCTTGGATTGGAACTTAGACTTCTAAAGTTGGAGCTAGATGGAACTTGGGATTCTAATTCTTTTATGCAACTGGCCCCAAATTACTAACCAGTGCTGCCTATAAATTGTTCCTCCTAAAACCTTTTGGGCTGCTGGCCTGATTTTGCAGAAAAGCAGCAGTTTAACAGCTGACAAGAGTATGGGGAGCACACAATGCCCATAGGTCATTAATTCTTGAAGGAGAATTTACTGAGGAGATAATGGATGAAATCTGACTCTGTTAAGCTCTCTGCTCCTTTTCTAGCAGTGTGCAGGAGTTAATTTAAATCTCACTTAGGAATTACTTGTGGCATTAAAAGTCCTCCAGGCATACTCTGGTAAACTTTCCCTGTCCAGAGTGCCATTAAGGTATCATGTATCACTTCTGAATTTCCTCTTCTAGTGTTGGTGGTAGCATGAAAGTTGGTGACCACAACTCAGCCTCATTTCAATGAATTGTTCCCTTCTGCAACATTCATTCCCCAGTGCCAAAATTTAGCTTTCACACCTTGTCACAGTGGAAAGTGTGCAAGTTCCCTCGTTCCAGCAGCATCACAAAATTACTTAGCTAGGAGGTTCATCAGAGTGGGGTTTTTTATTTGGAGGTTTTCTTGTATTTTACAAGGGCATGTAGTGATAGGATAAGGGTGATGTCTTTACACTGACAGAGGGCAGGTTTAGATTAGATATCAGGAAGAAATCCTTCCCTGTGAGGGTGGGGAGGCCCTGGCACAGGTTGCCCAGAGAAGCTGTGGCTGCCCCGTCCCTGGAAGTGCCCAAGGCCAGGTTGGACGGGGCTTGGAGCAGCCTGGGATAGTGGAAGGTGTCCCTGCCATGGCAGGGAGTGGAACTAGCTGGTCTTTAAGGTCCCTCCAACCCAAACCATTCTGTGATTCTGTGATATGTTTTTTTCTTTCACCCTCCCCAGTTTGGCATGGGAGTTTCAAAGCAGTGCCCTTGATGTCATCAGCAGTGTTAATCTTGGCCTAAAACTGATCAAGATTAACCTTCAATTTGGAATGCAGGTAATGCAGAAAGTTAAAGCATGGGTGTAATTTTGCACTGACTGTTCTTTTGAAAGAGCAGTAACTCAATTTAAAAGTGTTTGTTTGTAGAAGGGGTTTTCTCCACTTCTCATGGAATGCACCTCAGTGTCACCATGGTCCAGGTGTGTTCAAGGAACCTTGCCCTTAAAAACCCTGAAGTTTTAACATATCTGTCCTTTTTTCCCTTCCTCTTTAGAATGTCTCGTGGCTGGAGGAGAAGGAGAAGGAGGTCGTCAGTGCATTGCGCTACTTTAAGACTATTGTGGATAAAATGGCAATTGATAACAAAGTATTAGAGATGCTGCCAGGCTCAGCCAGTAAAGTGCTGGAAGCCATCCTGCCCTTGGTGCAAACTGATCCTCGCATCCAGCAAAGGTGAGTTTGGATTTTGGGACCATGACAGACCAGCGGGCTCCCAGCTTCTATCCCTGTGTCTGAAGACCCACATCGTGCAGGGGACAGGGAATGCTGTGGTGGCTGATGAAGCAACTGCTAGTTTTGCTAATTATGTGGTGGTTTTCAAACATAATTTAAAAGCAGATTCCCTGCTGCGAAGAAGCTCGTGCTGTGGAAAGATAAAGCAAATCAGACCGGTTTCAGAGAGGAGGAAGGGATGATTCTTAGCATAAACTTGGAAATTCATCATTTGCTAGGGGGAGGTTCTTCTCAGATGGTATTACTGTTTCTGCAGTCCATGATGGTACCCTGAAAGCTAACAAATCCAATAGCTTTACCTGAAAAAGGAGTTTATCTTCAGAGTAATCCTTTTTTGTGTTCACTTTATCCACCCTGATATTACAGAAGTCTGAGCCTTCACTCTTTACAGCTTTTTTGGATTTTACTGGATCAGATGTAGAAGTAAATAGATGTACTTCAGCAGATTAACCAAGTTCATTCCCGTGCTCACTCAACAGATTATTGTTTTATGTTTTAACAGATTATGTGTATTATGTTTTTAGCAGTTAGGCAGTGGGTTTGAAGCCATGAAAGAAGTAGAAATTTGCCAAAGCCAAGCTCATCATGGATTATAAGAATTTGTAGACTTGCCAAACCATAGAGATACAGCTGCTGTTCATCCCATGGATGCTGGAGCTGTTGATTTACAGAAAACATTGATGAATAATATGGAAATAGCAAAGTTAGCACAGACAGAGAAAAGCAGATAAAACTAAGCAGAGAAATGCAGGTGTTTGGTTCCTGAAATCCTGCCAGGTTTTGCACTGTTCCTATTTGTTTTCCCATTAAATATCTCCAGATCTTTTTCTTTCAAGATCCTTATTTCAACTCTGGTGCAGGAAGGGTTTATAGTGTGGTTGAGACAGCACTGGGGTGCCAAAGACTTTGCAAACAGAATGCTCAGCTGTGTTTGGCCCCAGTGCACAGGCCAAATGGGTAAAAATGAAGGAGCCAATGGGATTGTATCAGTCCTGTGGCTGAGACAGGTAAAATCCAGTTTAGGTTGGATCTGTTGAACCACAAAGTCCAATAGCTCTTGGAATGGGAATGCTCATCAGGCCTCTGGATACAGACACAGAAGTTTCTTCGGTTGTTACCAGGTTTCCCCTTGCCATTAAATTCCTGACAAGCACCTGCTTTCACTTAATAAAAGAGAGAACAAACTTTCCTCTTACACCAAGAGAACATGTGAAATGTCAGCAAGTATGTTTAGGATAGAACATGCCATTTTTATAATCACTTGATTTGATTTATGTATTCAGGGGGTGTTTGCTGGGTGATTTTTCCTTCCAAGAATATATTTGGAAATAAATATCAAATAAGTGGTCTTCAACAGATGAAGTATTTCAGACTTTTCTATTCTTCACAATTTTTATCTGTTCTCTCTTAGTGGTGAACTCATGCAAACTTGACTGTTGGATACCCATATTTGTCCATATAAGCAGAATTTTCAGTCAGTACTCAGTGGAGTCTTCTACACAGTGATAAGTCTCTCTTTCTGGAAACAGTGTGGATTAAGGCACAGATCCCAAGTGTATGCTCTGCCTGTTTTAGCCTCCCAAAAAACCCAAAAGGAAATCTGGCTTTCTAAAAAAGCCATGTCCTTTCCTGCCTACCTATTGTACTTTAGTGGCAGGACACAAAGGGGTGATTTTGATGGCAAATCCCCCTCAAGAAAAGTGAGCAAGACTTGTGTCAGTGTAGAAGAAAACCCTACAATTACTGTTGGACTTTTTTTTGCTTTAGGGGAAGCATTTGCATCAAGGAAAAAAGTAATTAAATCTAGCACAAAATGGGCTTTCAATTACCGCCTCCTTAGAAGGAAGCAGGCTGAAGATTAATGGCAAAGAAATCAAAGCCACAGAAAGAGATGGGGGAGGGCCCTGTTTAGGAAAAATCTCGTACCAAGCTAATTTCATTTGAAATGAGAACAAATGGCAAGCAGCATCCTTTAAAAAAAAAAACAAAACAAAACAAACAACAGCCAGACTCAAGTCCTTGCCATTGTTTGTATCCCCTGGTCGTAAGGTGACAACAGTTCTTTCCCCAGTCCTGCAAACCTCATTCACCTAAAGAAACTCATTGAAGCTCATGGGCTTGGTTCTTTTCTGGCAGATAATGAAATTACTGGAGTTGAGCCAATGTAAAATGGAGAGCAAAGAGAAACGGGAAGAGCTGGAACACTTGTACCAGTAATGATTGCAAGATTACACCTTCTCTTATCTGTTTATGGTTTTGATGCAGCTTGAAATTGATTTAACTTGACAAAGAATTGCTGAGGCGCTGCCATCAGCAGTACTGTTAACACACCTTGTTTAGTAATGAAGTCAGTGTTTTCAGAATGGCCAGGAAAATGCCTGGGAGCACTGTTGTTACAGTTAACTTTTATTTAGAGTTGTCATCCTTCCAAAATTCCTCCCCCCCCCCCTTCAGAACAATAGCTTCCATTCTGTTTCTCATTAAAATCAAAACAAAGCAACACCCTTCCTTTTTCAAACCTGAAATTCATTCAGTTCAATTTCTCTAAAGAAGTAATTTTAATTACATGTTTTCAGGCATTATAAACAGTGAGGCAATGATTTGTAAAGGAATGAATAGAGTCAGCTCTCAATGATCCAAGGCATTTTTGGGGAGAGTTAATAAGGAAGAAGGAAACCATAGATAATACTAAAATAATATAGTTTAAACTTAAATGTAGCACTTAAGTACTTACATTTAAAGTTAAGGCATAGGATGGAGCTGTAAATTAAAATGGAAGGAATGTTATTTTTAGCATTGCTGTGTTAACCTGCAGCCCAGATAATTCCTCCTGATAACTGGGAATGAACTGTTGATGGTTTGTACTTCCATATTGTCATCCCTGTTGGGTGCTAGAGAATGGGAGAGCAACTGCAAGTGAGCAACTGAAGAGAAGCCTGAGCTTTGTCACCTGCTGCACACAAATTCTGAACGTCAGAGAGAGAAAAGGAGAACACACTTTTAACAGTGTGAAATGCACTCTCATAACATTTGATAATGTCTCCATAATTTCATTTTGTTCTTTTTTTTCCTCCTCTGCTGCCCAGTTCTGCCATCTCGTCCTGCTACAGCCGCGTGTACCAGAGCCTGGCCAACCTCATCCGCTGGTCTGACCAGGTGATGCTGGAGGGGGTGAACTCAGAGGACAAGGAGATGGTGACAACAGTGAAGGATGTCATAAAAGCTGTTCTGGATGGAGTCAAGGTACACCAGAGAGATATTGTAAATCACATTATATAAAGTACGTGATAACGTGTTTTAGAAAAGATCTGTGTAAAAGAGGTTTTTAAGTGTGGGTTAAATATGAAGGTCCTATTCTTGTCTTCAGTTAACTATCCCTTTAATCAACTGCTCCATAAGTGAAATGATCCTGCTTGGAGTGCTGGTTAAAGATTAGCACAAACAGTTTGGCTCTTAGTGAGAACTTCTGAAATGCTTACCCTGGCATTTGGGTGAATTGGAAGAAGCAATAAATCTTTATTTGGCATTGTATTAATATTTTGGCAAGTCATTCCCAGTCTCCTATGCAGAGTTTGCATATTTTCTGTCTAGGCAGAATAAAATGAGAATGCTCCCTGTCAATGCCCACAGAGAATCAAATGCTCCAGCTCCATCTTCTGATATAAAATTCAAGGGATTTGTCAGTGATACATCACCACTCTCAGTGGCTGGATTAGGGTGTGGAACAGGTGATGAGCTAAACTCAGTTTTCTGGAGATTAATTTTGCATAACTAATGGAAATGTTTAACAGAAATCTTTGTATCCATTGTGAGACTTGCTTGTGGCATTCCCTCACTGTTCCACCCTGTGAAAGCTGTTGGATTTCCTTCAACCTCCCTGGGAGCTTTTGGTACCCATTATTTCTGTGTCCCAGGCTTGTCATTCACCTGTCTTAACACTGCAGGTAAAAGTTTGCTTGACCTGGGTTTAGGACAGACTATCATCTCCTGCTGAATGCAGAAACAAAGTGGATCTCCCTGGCTTTGACTGTCACATTTTCAGGCCTCTTGGTTTGCATCCTCTGGATATCTCTTCAGTGTTACTCAAACACAGATACTAAAGTCTGCTATTACTTTATGAGCCTTTAAAATAAATATCTTTGAAACCAAACATTTCCATCACCTAAAGAAGACGGATTTTCCAGGATTATTTTGCGCAATATGCTCTTTAAGCTCCACGTTTTAAAAGTAAAGCTGGTCTTAAATTTGCCCAGCAGGAGAGAGAAAAAGAGTTTAGCCCAGAGTCTCAGCTGCTGTTAGTGTGGGAATTCAGCAGCAATTTGCAGTATGTGAAAATCTGTAATATCTGAACTGGAATACCCCAGCAAATGGTGAGTTATCACTGACTGAATCTGCACAGTCCTGTGGAGAGAGGTGTTATCCCCAGACCCAGGGCAGAATTGTGTGGTCTCATCGCAGGAGACTTGGACACACGTTGTCCACTTCAAGCAGTAGTTAAACCCTTGGTACCTGTTGCTTCCAGCCAGAGCAGCATCCACTCTGGATGGGGGAGAAGGTCTGGGTTGGGGGGAAAGCCTTGGGTGGGAGAAGATCTCAGTCTTGGACATCTGTTCTGTGATCCAGCCCAGGCTGGGAGCAGCAAGGGCATGTCCATGCAGTGCTGAGCCTGAGCTCTGGAGCCCTGCTGAGCACTGTGGTTATATCAGTCTCTACTTTGTTGTTAGACTAAAGCTTATTTTGGCCTTCCAGTTGGAGCTGACTTGTGTCTGGTCAGCCTGGAACATGGTTGGAGCAGATGTGTGGCTGTCTGGGTAGATGTGAATGTCTCTGCCCATCAACAGGGCAGCATTTGGAAGTGGTGTGCTCTCATCTACTTCATGGTAAAGCACAAGGTTTATTTTAGTAGAGCCAAGCCAATTTTCAGATCTGGAAGCAGAACTGAGAAGTTGGACACTTCTCTCCACAGCAGAACCTACTTTGTTTTTCTGGCAGATCACACAAGATCCACTTCCACATTTTAGTGCTTATTTCCCCCTTTATTTTCAGAACTGAGCATAAAGGAGTCGCTTGTTCACCTCTGTAACTTGATGTTTTGATCTCAGGTTTTAGAGCCTTGCTAGGCATATATAAAGGGGGAAAAAATTCCTTGTTTTCATTATATGACTTCTTAAAAATCCCTCTCCTTTTGGAATTTCCAGCTTGCTGAAGTAGCATAAGTTTGCAGAGAGGCTTTAATTATCTCTAATCACTGCTGCAGGAATCTCTTTCCTTGCTGATAAGGAATAGCATAATGTGCATCTGGCTCAGTTGTGTGCTGATTACCTCTGTGTGTATGCTAAAGATCTTGGCTTGATTTTCAAATGCTAGTTCTCACTTGGGGATAGTAGAGAGGAGAAACAGTCAGGGTCTGGTGATACTTGTCAAAGTTTGAAGGGAAAGTGGTCCTCCCAAGTATTAACAATCTTTCATTGTCTTGGTACCTCTGGTGAGAGGTGCTTTGGGGTTTTTTCCCCACAGTCCCAATGCTTTGAATCATTCTGAAGATATTTTTGAGCCAAAACAGATTGATTTTCTCCCATTTTAACCTACATTCCCGTGTAGTGGACAACTGTGTGTCCATTGTGACTGGCAAACTAGTGGTGAAGAAAGGTGAGGAAAAGGAAACGTTACATTTTCCCTTCCATAGCCATTTCAAAAGAATATTTAAGGAGTATGTTGGCTCTGGGGTTTGAATGTTTTATTTCCCTTCTTGTGCTCTTGTGCATTTGCAGTTCTTGCTGGCCAGGACCCAACAGCCCCTCAGGGTCTGACTCCCAGTCTGTTAAAGTGCCTGAGGGTCTCCAGAAACCTCTTCAGCAGTGGGATTTTGTGCAGAAGGCAGGAGGGTGGCAATCCCTGGTGTCATCACTCAGGCCTGACAGTGACTGGGAGCATGGTGCCAGCTGCAGCCATAAAGGTCAAATGGTGTCACTGTGTAATTTCCAAACGGTCCAATTCACAGAAAAACCTTCTCTGGGGTTTGTAGGCTCCCAGGTCCTACAGTTGTTTTTCCTGGTAATGTTCTGTAAACTTTACAGGGGAATTTCTAAAGTCTAAAAGGAATAGTAAGGTTTTAATTAAAGACTGTTCATCCTGAAAGAGAAGATAAAGAGGGGAAAGTACATTTTGTTAAACTAGTTTCTATTGAGTAACAAGGGACACTCAGCAGAGAGGTCTGAGGTCAGCTCAGTGTCCGTGTTACCACTGTAGTAGTTTTGTCATTGGAGGGCCTGAATTATTTGACTTTACTGTGTAACTTGCATTACCACAGTGTTGCTGATGGATTGTCCAAAGCCCTGTTGGTGTGTTGCTCCTTGTTGCTGAGTATTTCCCTGCTGAGGGATGTGACTGCCCTAGGAGGTGGGAGCTGTGGTCAGCTTGGTGCTGTGCTTGTCCTCCTCAGGGCACTTCTCAGAACACGCTGTTCCTCACCAGGGCTCTTGTCTGTCTGTCCCAACAGGAACATCTTCATAGCATTAGTCCCCATGGACATCTGTGTGTGCTCTGTTTGTGCTCCCTCTTCCTTCCCCCTGTGTGGGATTTTCCAGGACAGCTTGTGGAAAGCTGAGTGTTTGTCCTGGTTTTGGTTAACACAGTGTACATTCTGTTGAAGCACAAGCTCACACCAAGAATGTTAAGTAAAACATGGAAACCAAAATGAACTGAGGTGGACACTTGGACAGTGTTTGCCATCCTCTGCACATCCAGTGCAGCACCTTATTCCTCTTGTTGTGCATGTGTTAACCCATGGAAGTTCAGCTTTAAGTAGAGCCTCATGCAAAAATACCAAAACTAGAATATTTTCCTTCCACAGAAGGATGATGGTGGTGACATTCCAGTTGCAGTTGCTGCACTGAGAGAGCAATGCCAGTTGTTTCCAAGCTCTGCAGGCAAGGACATGAAGATGATGCTGGAATGATGACACTGTACTTCAGGCTGCTTTAAAAAAAAACAAATTAAAATTGATCCCATATAATTTCCTTTGCGCAATACACTGGGAAGCCAATACTGTCAGGAAGCACTGCCAGTTTTCCAGCCTGCCTCTAACAGGGCATGTGTCTGTATCTGTGAGCAGTAGATCTGTTTGTTGGCCTCAGACATCCATAAAATGTTCTCTCCATCTTTCTGGCGCGAATGATTGTTGCTTTGACTGCTGGCATACTTAGAGTTCAGGATTATTGTGCCCTTATCTCTTTATCCAGAGCCTTATCTGCCTATAACAGATGCACTACAGTAGCCCCTTGAATGATTAAGACTTGCATTGCTAATGTGTTAAAAAGTGGCTTCAGGGGAAGCAGACCTTTTAATAAAGGGTTTCACTCTTTAATGTGTTGTTGGGCATCCTACAGAAAACTTGATTTTTTGAACAAATACATATTTATTTATAAAATATAAAACAATTACTTAATGGGGGTTTTTTTTTGGCTAGGTGAAGTGCTCCACTGGGTAAGATTGTTCTGCACTTATATTTACATATGTAAAGCCAATTTGCCATTATCTAGGGTGTTGTGGGGACTGGAACACATTTGTGATAATGGAGGAAAGAGGAAGCACAGCAAAAAGACATGTGTGTGTTTGTGCAGAATCCCCATAGGGCCAGGGTTTATGAACTTAACTCAAATATGGCCAAACTACTCCTTAGCAGCTGTTCTGCATCATTTCTGTGGCTCTGTACCAGACCTACACCCAGCTCAGCTCTCTCTGTGTCTGCTAACAAGTTCACATCCCTTTCTGTTCTAGGGTGTTTAAGTGCAACATTCAGCAAGTAATGATTATTCTCTTTTTCTTCTCTCCTCTCCATCCATCAGGAGCTGGTCAGACTCACAATTGAAAAGCAGGAGCATCCCTCTCCCACAAGCCCAGTTAAACCCAGTTTACCAGCATGTAAATCTGACAGGTGGGTCCACTGACAAGGATTTCTTCTGTGTGCAGGACTGATATAGAGGTGATAATTTCTGTCTACTGCTGATTGAGGTAAAGCATTCACTTATTCTTCACAGAGGGCGGTGTAGTGTTCTTTATGGAGCCCCATCCGTTTCTGTGGGACCATTAAAAGAGAATATCCTGTGGTAGGAAAAAAACCAAAATCTGGCAATGAAACATCCCCTGTAACACGTGCACATTCTATTCTGCACATACATGGAATTCCACCTGCAGATGCAAATTCTGCCTTCTGCTGTAGGTGTCTGTTGTACTGCACATGATTTAAAATAGGAATGAATCTGTCAGCAGGCTGCATTCCAGCTGTGGTTTATGATCTACAATCTGTGTTTTGCATGTTGCAGCCCATCAGAACTTCCCCTCACAGACCGAGAAATGGAGATCCTCAACAAGACAACCAATATGACTCAATCCAACGAGCTACTGACTGACTCCACGGATGAAGAAGTTGCACCTCCTAAACCCCCTCTGCCCAGCATTCGTGTGGCAGAGAACAGGTAATACTGGCCAGTCAGCTGACTGGAGAACACCAGTGCCTCTTACCAGCTTGTTGGTTTTTAAACAGTCTTGCCAAATGGGCACAAGAGAATTCATGAGGAAGGGTTAGTGCTGCCTCTGAATTTCCAGTCTTCCGGAGTAATTATTCCTTGCTCCTGAACTGCTTATGAATCTGTGTTCTGTCTGTCTGATTATTTTCTCTCTGTGTTTTCCTTTCCTTCTCTTTATGTGAGGATAGTGCCATGCCCTGAGGTCCGTGCATGAAACGCATCACATAAATCCGTAAAAACCTGATGTAAAACTGTGGGAATTCCACACTGCACAAGTGTTTGGTGCTGCTGTATCCAATGGGAAATGTTTCTTTAACCTCAGCTGGCAGTTACCAATCTGTCCTGCACAGCCAGGTTGTTCTGCATTGTTTATCAGAGGTGGTTCTGCATTGCTTATCAGCTTAAGAGTGAAAGGAGCCAAAAGTGTGTGAAAAAAATCTTGTGCTTGGTTGTTCTTACCCTGGAGAGTTCTACGAGTAACCACATGAAAGTTTCTGTGTTCTATTTTGAGAAGGAATAGAAAACCCCCAATTTGCAGGTTTTTGGTCTGTGTGTGTGTGATGTTTTTCTTCTCCAGGACTGGTGCTAATGGCTGGTGTGAAAAATATATGTTGTGTTAATTTAAAAATGCAGCATCAAGGGCTATGACTGGAAAAAAAGTCGCATTTCTGCATATTTTATGAATTCTCATGGGTTATATAAAAAGTTCCTCTTCAAAGAACAGAACATGTGTGCTCTGGGAACCTTCCAGGCTTGATGATTACCAGAATTATGTGTCATTAGAAGCAAAAAGTAAAAATTCTGGGGTTAAATTCTCACTAGGTGCTGCTAATGTGTATGTGTGAAACAGATTCATGCCAAAACATGGGCCCTTAAAATGTCTGTGGTGAGAGCAGCACTGACCTTCTTGTTCCCTGAAGTTCACCAAGAAAGTAGAAAGGGGAGAAAAAGAATTTTCCTCTCCTGTGAATTTTTGAAACTTTGAACATTCTTGAAACCTTGAAGGTTTGAGAAGGGAATGTACAATGGAAACAATATTTGGGTCAACCAAAACATTTAATTTGGATTTTCGCTGCTTTTAGTAAGAAATAATTACCATGCTAATTAGCTTCATTAAAAATACTTTTTAAAACAGCAGTTGTTTTTGTTTGAGAAATACAACTCTTTTCCAGCCTTAAAAAATAAGTCACTGAACAGGACGGTACCTGTGAGAATATTCTTAAATTAACGTTTGTTAGTGGATGCAGTTTGCTGAATAGCTCCTGGCTGGCAAAGGCCTTTCTGGAAAACAACTTGTGAAGACTGTAGAAAGTCTTTTTGCTGGAAGAGTGATGGAAGCATTGATGCCTGTTGTGTCTTGCAGCCCTCCACCAGCACTGCCCCCTAAAAAACGTCAGTCAGCACCTTCCCCGACCAGAGTGGCAGTTGTGGCCCCAATGAGTCGAGCTACCAGTGGGTCCAGTTTACCTGTTGGAATCAACAGACAGGTAATGGCATAACCCCTTGGTGAAAGCCAAGGGAAACGTGCTGAGAACTGTAGCAAAAGCTCAGAGAAGTGCCATGACCTGCAGGCCTCTGCACAGATCCCTGCAGGGCTCTGCTCATCCCAGGCAGCCCCGCACGGGAGAGCTCTGGGGTGGGAGCTTTAGTGGCAGGAACATCAGTACAATAAATAATGTGAACAGCTTAATATTTTTTTACAGTGTTGTTGTGTTTAATTAACAAATTGCTACAAACCTCCTTGCCTTGAGCTGCAGCAGAGTGTGAGGATGGGAGCAGTTGGGTGTGTTGCCATGTCAAATGGATCAGGGGACAGAGCAGCTGGCTGAGCTCACCCAGATCTCACCGTGGTTTACTTACAGCCCAAGGGAGCATGTGGCAGGGTGAGATCAGAACTCTGTCTTCATCCAGTCACAATTTAAAACATCTTTTAACTCAAGCAGTAGTTTGAGGGAAATTTGCAAATTTTATGTTAGAAAAATGGAAAAGTTGGTGTGTGTTAATCACATTCCATTTCTTGTGCTAGGCTGGGGTTTATGAGGTTGTAAATGGCTGGGTTTGATTTACACATTCAGGAACTTACTAACTCAGCAGTGAGGACCTCAATCTTATTAAATTGCCCAAAAATCGAATCTTGTCCTCATCCCCAAAGCCTCAGCTCTGGCTTAGGGAGCCTCTGCAGTCATTTGGCTGACCCAGATAAAGCCATGGCCATTCTTCAGTTACTAGTACAGTCACACTAAGGTTTTTCTGATGGAGTGGGAATAGTTGAGGGGTTCACTCACAGGTTGATAAGCTTGAGGTAATTTCCGAAATAGAACTGTAGTCATGGTCCCAGAATGTTGTATCTCACTATAGTTTATTTTCCCTTTCATGCACCTAAGCCAACTGAGTATTTGCTAAAGGCCCAGGTATTTTAAGAGAAATCTTGCAGTCATTACCTGGCATCAGTGTCATGACAAGGAGTCATCAGCAGTGAGGAACTCTATTATCTTCTCAGCGTCTGTGAGGTCCATGTGGGTCACACCATGCCCAGCCTGGAAACAAGAACACCCAGAGCTCCCTGGCATGGGTTATTTACCAGATCAGGGGGTTTCTGTGCTCCCCGTGAGCTTGTCTACCCTAGAGAGGGCCACCAGCACTAATCCTCTCCCCTCCTGCGAGGTATTTGTTCCTCAAGCTTCATCTTGCTTACAAGCGAGCTTCCAGGAAAGATGGTGATTTGATGTTCTTTTTGCTGAAGGATTTTGATGTTGACTGCTATGCCCAGAGGAGATTGTCAGGGGGAAGCCACTCCTATGGGGGGGAATCTCCTCGTCTCTCACCGTGCAGCAGCATCGGCAAGCTCAGCAAGTCTGACGAGCAGCTCTCGTCCCTGGACCGGGACAGCGGCCAGTGCTCCCGGAACACAAGCTGTGAAACCCTGGGTGAGTTCTCCAGGCCTGGTGGGGTCCCCTTCCCTCTGGTTTGGGAGCTGTCATGGTTGGGATGCAGAAACAAATGGGTTGTGCCTGCAACTGCCGTGTTGCAGTTGCTGCAGGCAATTCTGTGCAGAATTATTCTGTCAGATAGGAAAAAGCCCAGGGGAATGTGTTTCCCTGGCTGTTGTAGATGATTGTGTTCAAACTCAGTTCGGCTCTCAGCTGGAATGTTTTGTTGCTTTCAGCCTTGTCTGCAGAAATTACAATGCTGGTAGACTAAAGCAATGTTGTTTCTGTATACTAGGAAAGAAAATAAAAATATAAATATGAAACGTAAATTATGTCTGCAGTCATCTACCTAGTGAATTTTTGTTGTTTGTTTGCTAGTGTAAAGAATTAATTACAAGTTTTGTAAAGTCTAGATGTCACAGAAAGTGTAAAAGATGGTCCCAGCTTCAAGGAAGTTCCACCCTGATTAAAATGAACTGATTAATTACTGATGGAATGGGAGGGACAGAACTGAGAATGACTAAACAGTAAAAGAGAGAAACTAATGCATCATTCTCCTGTCCCCTCTGTTTAACCAGATCAATCGGATCACTATGATCCAGACTATGAATTCCTGCAGCAGGACCTCTCCAATGCTGATCAGGTACCTCAGCAGGTGCCAGGTATCCTCAGCCCATTGCCAGAGTCCTTGGGTGAGTCTGGCTCCCCTTTCCATGGACACGCTTTCCAGCTCCCGCAGGGCAGCTCTCCTCCACTGGAATTCTGCAACCTCTCAGGAGCAGCACCGCCAACAGAGACTCCTCCAGCTTTACCAGAAAAGAAGAGGAGAAGTGCAGCCTCCCAGACTTCTGATAACTCAGGCTGCAGGGTGTCCTATGAGAGACACCCTTCCCAATACGACAACATCTCCGAGGATGACCTGCAGAACGCTGTGGTTGTCCCATCAATACCCTTCCCGCCGTTTGCTGCTGTTTTGCCTTTCCAGCAAGGAAACTCTTCAGCACCAGTGGAATTCATTGCTGACTTTGCTGCTCCAGATTCTAACAGTGACCCAGAAAAACCACCACCTCTGCCAGAGAAGAAAAACAAACACAGTAAGCAAGTTTTGGGGTTTACTTGTACCTTTTCCTTTCTTTGCAGTTGTCATGCTTCTGATGACCACCGAGTAATGGTAGTGACATTGCCTATGTGTGTCTGAGTGTCAAAATCAGTCAGTGTTAAAGGCATGGAATGGAAATGTCAGTCCTTTGGTGGGCAGGGAGTGACTCTTGGAGCCAGGATCAATCCAGGCCCAGGGGAGCTGGCATCACACAGCATCTTCATTACTGTAGTGAGGCCATTTTACTTCTCTGTTTACCTGAATGTGAATCTTTGAGGCATTTTGCCTTGCAGATATTCCTGATTTATTCTCCCTTTTTATGTCCATTCCTTCTCCCCTTCCCCCATTTTATGGTTTCCCCCTGCAGAAAAGAATTGGATCCTCTCCAAGAGCTTGGAGAAAGGACTGCTTTTCTGTCCAAAACCGAGCCTTGCCAGAGCAGTTATTTGGCAACAGGAGCACAGTCACCCACATAGCTGTGCAAGACAACACTATTAACCCAGTGTCCAATACTGCTGTTTTGCTATGGGATCTCATTTCCTTTGGATGCCTGAGAATTTCCCACATCGTTAAAACAAGCAGCCTCTAAAAGCAAAGGCTCCTGACCCCAGCCAGACTCCTGGCACACCAGTGCTGACCACAACTCAAGCTCATAAACCTTTTTCTGATATCCTTAATGGCTGAAAAATATGAGACCTCTTGCCAAACACTTGGCCATACTGCTCTGCCAAGGAGGGCTGTGGGCTACACAGGGAGATCCAGCAGATGTTTGCTGTTTGCTGACTGGCTTTGCAGTTGTGTGTTGCATGAGGAGGCAGTGTATACAAGATCTGGATGGAGAACATTGTGTTGCATGGCTGGCAGCCCAAGAGAAGAGCTGATTTCAAAGTGCTGAGTTGGCTTTCTGACTCCTTTCTGCAGTTTGTAGACTCTTTGCTGAGAGTAACTTTTGCCCGGAATGGTTGTGGACTCCCCATTCCCTGCAGATCCTTCCAACCCAATCCAGTCTAAGATCCTGTGATTCCATGAATAACATGGGAGTGAGATGGTGTGTTGTGCAGGAGGGTCACTATTCTGTCCACTCCTATGTAGTGTACTCTGCCAGTCACGTCTTCAAAAATGTGCCTTGTCTAAAAGCATTTCCATTATCCCTAAGTGGCCAGTCCACATTAGTAACCCTCAGGGATTTTACTCAGAGCACAAGGCTTGACTCACCTGAAAGTGAGGGTCATCTTGTAGTTCAGTGTCTCCATATGCAGGAAATCACTTTTGTCTCTCTCTGGTAATCAAGCAAGTTAAAGATATTAAAAGCAGCTAAAAAGGAGGTGAGATGTTTGTCTGTAGACAACAGACAGGAAATAAATGCTGGCACAGGGCATAGCCTGGGCTGGTTGTTATGGCTTGTGCTGTTCAAAATACTCATCTGCAGCACCAGCTGTGATACAGAGCACCTTCCTGCAGGGTCAGGTCACTGTGGGGCTGCATGTGAGTAACGAGGGAGGGGTGTTACACCACTCAGACTGGGATGGATGCAGGGAAAAGCACTTCTGTGCACACAGGCAGCTTTAGTGGAGGGAAGATTCCTGGGTGAATCTTGGGAAAGAGGCACTTTAACAGCTGAGAGAGAGACCTGGGCTGTTTGCTTTTCTCTCTAAGCCCCGTTTCTTTGTTTTCTGTTATCATATGAGATGTCAAGGAGTTACTTAAGTTTAAAAGCTATCTTCTGCATTATTGCCCAAGCACAATTTTAACCTCAATATCAAGGCCTTGTATGTGAATTTTCTTTGATGTTAGAATAGAGTGAATTGTCATCTGGCACTATCAGAAGTTTTGGGACTATTGATCAGATTACATTGTTAGGAGAGGAGGGAGCTGTTACCTCATGTGTTGTCAACTCTGATGGTTTGATAAATCATCCTTGTTGCAAAGCTTTGGGCTGATAACTGGCTGCTGCAAATTTTTTGGTTGCATTCATGTGGCACTGAGAACTCATTTTGGGTTGTCTTTACTCCACAGTATATCACACCACAGATCTACAGTTGCTAGTTTTACTTTTATTTTCAGCATTAAAAGGCCAGCAAAACATTACCCAGGCTGCATGGTGACATCCAGGATAGCTTTTGCCACATAAGTGAGGTGGGGCTACTTCCACAGCGCCAACAGACTCCTGGGATCTGGAGGAGTTGCATGAATTTCTTAAAGAGATCTAGACCTCACACAGGTGGGACTTGGTTGTAGTCCCTTTGTTGTGGGTCATCTTTTGGTAGCCGGCAGGAAATGTTGCAGCAGAGACTTTGATGGTCTTTTTATTGGTAAATATAGAGCAAATCTGCTGGAGTTAACCTTGTGTATTGCTGTGAGCTGTGCTCAGAGGGACCTCCAAGAGTTGACTTCTGTATAATTTAAACAGAGGAGTGATAGGGCTTTTAGTCTGGTGTGAATTATGGTTATTTTACTGTGCTGTAAGAGTACATGTTACTGTGCTAAGGGCAAATTACTCCAGACTTCTGCTTGAGCACCAGCATCGTGCTCCTGCTGAACAAGACACAGACACGGAACAGCTTCTGCCATTAAGAGCCCGGAGTCAGAAATAACAAGATCCTTCCCCCAAACAGCCAGGGAAACCACTGGTGAGGCACTTATTCATGTTTCTCTCGCTGTCAGTGGGAACAAAATGCAGCCTGGTGCCCTGTGAGCAGCTGGTGTTTAACTGCAGGAACCACGCTGGGGGCAGGCTGGGCTTAGCCAGCGGATAATGCGGGCTCTGTGAGGAACAGCTCTCCTCCCAGGGGTGACAGCCACGACTGGCTCATTTGACCTTGACTTCTCCTGTGAGTTGATGTGTGGTATAGCTTAAGAATGTCCATCATTTTGGCTCTTGCCCACGCACAGAGATCTGTTGGCTTGTGCAGGGCCTGGCTGGTGACACGGTGCCAGTGTCGGGCTGGGCCTTCAGTGAGCCCCCCTCGTGGGATCTGTGCCTTACCTTGCTGCAGGTGTGCCTTAGTGCTGATAATCTTTTACCAGTTCCTTGCAGACTCCCCACAACCACTGATCCTCTCCTGTTCCAGGATCAGTGGTTGAGCAGTACCTGTGACTTCTACCATATGGGCAGAACTGGTGTGTGCTGGAAATCCCTGAGCAGCTTTAGCTCCTTCTGAAATGACAGCCAAGACACTGCAAGCAGATTGCTGGGAAGGTGTTCCTAGCCTCAGTCTGAGATTTTTTTTTTGTTGTTTTTTGTTGTGTTTTTTTAATTTCACATATTTTCTGTCTGGGCTAAGAACTGACATAAGCTGGGCATGTGGTGGGAGAGGTTTTTCTCTCACGCCTCCCTTCTCTCCCGGGGTGCTGCCTTGAGACTGTCACTCCACCCCAGCTGCTCACTGTGGAGGCTGCAGCCCCCATCCCTCCCTCTGCACAGTCGCTGCAGGGCGTGCAGCCTGAGCTGAGCTGGTGATGTAATTTCCCATCTGCTTTTTGAATTTCTGCCTTGTTAAAAACCATGGTGGAGAGCGAGAAGACCCTTTGCAAACAGCAGTCTTGGGGAATGGTCTTTCTCCTTTACTCTCCTGCTCAAGACTGGCAGGATTTTGATGGTGCCCATTTTAATTTGCACTCTGCAGTCTCTACCCCTGAGCCAGGTTTGTATTTCACCATCCCAACTGTTTTTCACTTCACCTAAAAACAAAGATGGCAAAGTAGAAAGCAGAGACATGCCCACCTGCCCTGGACTAGTTGTAACAAGCAAGGCAGGGCAGCTGCCATGACGATGGGATGCATTAGCCTCATAAAGAGCTGAGATAAAAGAGCTCTTCATTATTCCCTTGCAGATTGAGTTAAGGCTCTCGACAGCATTCAGGCTCACTGCCTTGAGTTACAGTAATTTAATTTCACACAAGTGTCTAATGTGATGCCCTTTTCACCAACACTTCCGAGCCGTGGTGTCATTCCAATGTCTGAGCCCAGGAGCTCACAGCCAGCAATCCTGATCTGCAGATCTGGATGTTCAGTGCAGCACTGGTTTTGTAGGTGACTCCACATGAAGGGTTGATCTGAATTCAGCAGTGTCTGCTGCATTATGCCAGCACTGCCAAGCCTGCCTTCTTGGCCTTTGTCCTACTCAGTTGATGAGCTCTCAAAATGTGGTGTTTTCCCTCGAGCTCTTGTCCTCTACACTTCTCCAAGGAGTCTTGATCCTTGGTTCACTTTTGCTGCTAGAAAATATCTTTCATAAGCTTTCTTTAGATCTTATCCTCTAAAGCTGCTGTATGATACCAAGCATTTTCCAGGGCACAGGTATTAATAGGAGCACCTTAGTCAACTGAATCGCTGATATTTGAAAACAGTATTTTAGTAATTCTGTATTTTCTACTCCAAGACTCCTTCACCATGATTCCAAATAAGAGAATATTGCCAGAACACACTTCATTTCACTGGTAGGACTTAGGATGAAATTCATGTTCATGAACGAATTTGACCCTGGCTTTAACCTGAGTGCCAACACCAGCAGGTGGGTGGCACAGACACACCCCCTGCATGTGTGCCTGCAGTTTGAAACCTCTGTCACACCTCTGCAAGAAGGAGAGGTCTCGACCAGCAAGGGTGGTGACACATCTGTGAAGTGGTGGGGGGAAGGCAGGAGGGTGGCTGGGGGAGGAAGGGGAGCCAGGCTCAGGTGGCAGGGGGAGTTAAAGGTCAGAATTCCAGCAGCCTTGGCAGAGCTGGCTGTACTGCAGGACACGAGCAGGTTGTCCACAGGCAGGACTGTGTGGGGTCACAGGATGGGGACAGCAGGTGTTACTGGCCAGGATTGAAATCCATCAGCTCCCATTTCCTCTGCTCCCATTTTCTTTTTTCTGTTTTTCGGAGGAGGGCTATGGCTCTTTGGGAAGGGGCAGCTGTGTTAGCTCCAGTTCTAAATGGAGTTTAAAATATTAGAGGAAATCTGAAAAAAGGTGCAGCAGACAGGTGCAAAGTGACTCCTTCCTGCTGACACATTTGCAGGGCTGCATCCTGTCTGAAAGGCTGGCCCGGGGTGTTGGCAGGTGAACAGAGGACTTGGCCTTGCAGCCAGTGTGGGAACCAGCTTCACTATGTGCAAATACTGCATTGTGCTCGTTGTATTTATAGCTTTCACTGAAGTCATCCATTCGTTTCAGCTGCACAACTGAAATGCCAGCAGAAGCTGAATAATTGCTACCAAAAATGACCAGATTTACAAAAAGTGACAACTGCTTGTTTATCAGGAGGAAGGGAGGAATGATCACAGTGTCTTGTGCATGACAGCGTGTTTACAGAAAGGCCTCGGTTAGTCCTTTCCATGACACTTAAATACGTCTGTTTCTCCTGTTCTCAGGTATATGGAAGAGAGTTCTTTCTTTATTTTACATTTACTCAGTACACTTCAGATCCTTAATAACTGGGAAGGGGGTGGTTCTAGTAGTCTTTATATGACACTGGATATTACTCTCCCCCTCCAACGCTAAAATATTGCAGCAGATATATCCTCTGTCAGAGCTGCATAGGCTGACCTGTGTGGGGTTTTTTCATAGATTTTGGAAGGATATTGTACCAGTGGAAAGTTCCTCTAAGTGAGATTTGATCCCATTTAATATTTCTACTGAACCACATTCTCACAAAAGCTTTTGAATCTATTGGATTTCAGAACTGGAGATGATGAGTTGCTTTAAAAAGGGATGAGAACAAAGTGTGTTGGATTTGAGATGAGGGGGTAGAAAGGCCCAGCCAGTGGCACTTTTGGAAGGTAAATGTCTTGTACCAGCACTGGCAGTGGCATTTAAATAGCTGAAGGAGAGAGACACCCAGTCTCACAGGTAGGTGTTCTCTGATAACAGTTTTATCAGCTTTCCGGAATGGAGAGACACTGTAGCCTCCTTGTTCTAGAAATCTTGCTGACTACAGATATGAGACTTATTACAGACACAGGAATTATTTTAGATTTATTGTCAGGGTTGCATCTTAGTACAAGATGATTTGTGCTTCCTAAAAAGCAGACTGACGTTATTCTGGGGTTTTTTGGTGACTTTGGACATTTAACTCCTGAGAAACGTTCTCAAAAGTTGCTGTGGGTTACATGAGGATTTGGGCTGAGCTGCAGTAAATCAGACTTCTCAAGTTGCTGTTTGGAGACCTCACTTGTTCCAGATGTGTTTGTGGCCTGGGATGATGTTTGTCGTGCACTGGCTCACGGGATGGGATGTTTCCTGTAAGGTGGATGCAGCTGTGTGAGCTCCCAGCCTGCAGCAAAGCCCAGCTGACTGTGGCACGACCCCACTCTTATTTTATTCTGAGAATGAGCACCCTGCCTGCTGGTTGCAGCTGGAGCTGGCAAGCCAGGAGCAGAGAGTGTGACCTTCCTTTGCATTGCAGTGATGGCCTACATGCAGTTTGTGGAGGACTACTCAGAGCCACAGCCGTCCATGTTCTACCAGACCCCTCAGAACGAGCACATCTACCAGAAGAAGAACAAGTACCTCAGGGAAGTCTATGGGATCAACGACTCCTTTATCAGTGTAGACCCTGCTCAAGACCTGGCACCTCCTCCTGCTCTCCCACCGAAACAGCGGCAGCTGGTGAGTGACACCCGTGGTGCCCCGGGCAGGGACACCAGATTCCTGGGAACAGCTCCGTTCTCCCTGCTCCTGGTTCCAGCAGGCTGCAGTGGTGGGAGGATGTCTCACTGATGTTGCTGCGTCGCGCTCCTTGTCAGCTTGTTAACGTGTTTTTAGGCGTTTTGCATCGTGTGCTTTTTGCCCCTTTCTAACCCCGCGTCCAGACCGCTCCCCATAAGCTTCGAAAGTCCTAAAATGCCCTAAAAATGAAACGTTAGTCTCCACATGGCAGGGCTGAATCCGTGCCAGGCTGCAGGCTTGTGTAACGGCAACTGCTTTGAAGATTTTGACACGCTGAGCAGTGTGATTTTCGAGAGATTGCTGCACTGTTGTTCCCAGTGCTGTTTTGAAACTGTTGTCAAAGATGCCACTAATAATAAGTATTTAAACATAAGAACTGCTTTCATGGCTCGTCTTTGCCAGAGCCACAGGCCTCTGGTGTAGCCATTACTCAACTCGTGTGTGTTTTCTCCGTGTCAGTCCCCTTGTGTGGTTCAGGATTTTACCTGTTTCTCAGTGTTCTGCTGGCCCCCCACACTGCCAGCACAGAAAGGCACATCTGCACGTGTGTGGGTGGTGGGTTTAACAGCCCAAAAAGTGCCATTTTCCACATGGGGGATGAAATCCTGGCCTCAGTGATGGCAGCAGCAGTTTTGTTTCCGACCTCAGTGGAGCTGGGATTTTGTCCCATTTTTTTAAGGGTTTTCCTTTTTTCTCTCTCTTTTTTTTTTTTTTAACAACTCCAACCTATTTTGTTCATATTAATGATCTGATTTGCTCTATTTAACAAAAATTAATTCTTTTGTGCTGATGTAGCTCACTTAAATTGGCCATGGCATTAACAAAATGGGAGGAAAGGTGGGAACAGAGCCATGATTTTACCATCATGAGGGTGACTGTTGCAATATTTCTTCATGTTATCTGTGCTAAAGTTTGGCTGTCCTGGGGTGTTACTTTTTAATTAAACGGGAAAAGAAACCCGAGAACTCTAATTTGGGGATTTGCATAACTTCATTCCTGTGATACAGGTAGGAATCCTAAAATGATAAAGTGACATTTCTGGCTAAGCTGAACTGAGTATTGTGTATTATTCTTTGTGGGGATGAGACCTTAAACACTGGTGTCCCAACTGCTTTGCAGGGACACTAAAGAGTCTACAGGACTCCTGTCTGGAGGATCAGACAGCTCTCCAGAGTCTCTGGTCCCCATCAGTGTGACTCTTGCACTGTCACTTGTACTCTAGTGATCATTTCCAGCGGTGACTTGGGTTGCACAGTCACGAGTGAGGGTGTGTAAAGCACAGATTGACTGCAGCCATTGTGCAGAAGGGAAATCCTGCTCCTGTTCTGAATTTGTCAGCTGAAGCAAAGCATTTCTTTGCTGCTCTTTAATCATTATCCTGGCGGCCAAGATGTCACTGCTTTGCCTGCTGGCCATTCTTGTCTTTTTGCAAGCTGATACTATCAAGGTGTTGCTTGCAGTTCCCCTGAAGCAAAGGTTTCTTCAAGTGCAGCCTCCCACCCTTCATCTCTCTGTTGGGAAAGAGGTGCAAGCAGATGATGGCTTTTTCAACAACCACTGTAAAATCCACCAGACTCTTGTTCCTCTGCTCCTGCTGCCCTGAGAGTTTCTGAAATAGCAAATCAAATGGGCATCAGCTGCTCCAGCAGTAGCAAGTTTTGCTGGATGGACTCCTCTGTAAAATGGTAATGAGGAAGTCCTTTCTTGTGAGCTTCAGATCTTGTTTGTGAAATGTACTTTATATTCAACAAGTCAGAGCTGAGAAAGCCTGGATATACCATAGCCTCCCTCAGACTCCTTGCTGTAGTGGAATTCAGGAGAAATTTCTTAATAGGATTTGTTACTTACAGTGTAATATCTGCCTCTTGTGCAAAGGATGTACAATTTTGGATTGAACTGAGAAATGGCAGGGCGTAGCAGTACCAGTGAGGGCCCACAGCTCACACTGGGGAGGCCAAGTTCCCAGTCTGCAGGTTGCCACAAAAAATAGCAGTCTGCAAGAATCAGCTGTTTAACAGCCAGAAGCAAGAGCCAGTTCCTCCTTTGGGCATCTGCCCCCCATGCCAGGGGGAGAAAAGGGCAGTGAGGAACAACCTCTCCCCCCAGCAGATGTCCACGGGTGAGCTGGAAGGGGGAGGCGGGAGTTTATTTTTAAGGGATTTGTGAAACAAAGAAGATTTGAACTGTGATTTCTGCCGTGCCCCTTGAGCTCAAGAAAGGCATATTGGTGTGTCTGGCTCTGATGAACTGTATGAATAGCTGTTTGTTTAGCCAGCCATTATATGCATTGTTTTACAGTTAGAGTTTCTTACCCTTTATTCATCGCCTTTTCTGTGCTCTCTTTCTCTGTGTCTTGTGTCTCTTGCTTTTTCTCCCCCCTCCTCAGCAGGCCTCCTATGCTGCCTCTTCTCTCTCTTCTGTCTCCTACTGTGTCCAGCAAACTAAAGTGCCCTTCACCCCCGAGGACTCCGGTGCCACTCAGGGCCTCACTATGTCAGTCTCTAACTCCTTTCTCAGCCGGCACAGCTCCTTTCCTGTGCACTCGGTGAGTTCCCTCCACACTGTGACACGTGTGTGTTTTCTTATTGCTGATACACTTGTGTGCAAACTCTGGGCTTACCCTCCCACGAGAAGGTGAAGGTTCTTTTGGGGGCTTTTGAGCTCGTGCAGTAATAACCAGCCAGGTGGGAAAAACGGTGTGTGAATCTCACTAAATGAAGCCCAGAGGAGCTGTGGTTTTCCTTACTTTATGTGTGTGGCCATGTGGACATTTGTGGTGGGGGACTGAGGAAGGAGAGCTGACCCTGTGCCCAGACACACTCCTGTGACCTACATGCTCCCCAGGCTGCACGTTGGAGCTGCAAAGTCTTTTTGTTCCTTTGCATAATTCCAGTGATGTGGATGAGTTGATTAAAGGCTGCCATGTGAGCCTGGCCTTTGGAGAAATAACAAGATACCATCCCCAAAATACAAGGATTTAGTCAAACATATGGAACAGTGGCTCCAGCTCCTAAATTTTATTTTTTTTTTTCAGAAAATGGCCTCTGCCAGATTTTTCATCTCATATTTGTCTATTTGCTTCCTTTCATGTCTCTGTGGTCCCAAACAAGCTCAGTTTGCTTGTATGATTAGGTGATGGATGAGCAGGATTTTCTCTCCTACAGCACTTGTGAGCAGCCTGAAGAAAGATCAGCAAGAAGAACTGGGAATGATTTAAATAAAAATAAGAGTAGTATTAGAGCACTGCTTAAATCTGTGATCAGCTGCTTAAATTAAGTGGTAGTAATAACAAAGTATTAATATAAGGAAATTAAACCAAACCATGGGATTCCTCCAGCTCATCAGTGTGGGGCTCATTTGCATGTAAAACTACGTGGTTATGCTCTGATTGCCATGTGATGACAACTGAGAATAGACTATTTTTTAACAGTGACCTGGATGTTTAGTAAATTAGACTTCTTCTGGAGAAGAAATTATCAGACAAGACTTGAGAAAATTCAGAGGTGTTCAATTAGTTTAATTCTGAATGTTTGAAAACAGTATCCTCCCACTGTGCCACTGTTATCTTCCCATTTCAACACTTACTCATTCTTTAAAAATTAGTGATAATCGCTGGTCCGAAGAAGACGAAAGTATTCAAGTGCTTTACAAGTAGTGCTACTTCACAAGCCATGAATTAAAGCTTTTGGCTTCCACTTGTAGAGAGAGCAGTATCATAGCTTTGCTGCACAGATGAAAAGGCTGAGGGGTGGAAAGGTTAGTGCTTGCATACATTTGTGATAAACAGTTTTAAAATTTGAAGTGAAAGCCCTGAATTTTACAGCTCTCTTATTTGATAGTGGTCCTTGCAAGCAAAACACGGAACTGCAAGACTGGGTAAAAGCACTTGACTATTTTTGTTTTAATTGAGAGGCTATAAATATGATTCTATAACGTTCTAAAAATATGTGGACACTTTTTAAAAAAGTGTTCTTTTTGGGTTAAATGATTACTACCTACTAAATTGTTCTGACCCATTCTCACCTTACTCTGGACTGCTTTATTGTGGGTGTATTATTTTATGAAATGTTAAAACTTCATTAAAAAAATCCTTGCTCGTTTTTGCAAGGATTTGGTGAGGGGAAAATGAATGGCTGGAGCATGAGGAACAATGAGAACAATGAGACAGTGCACTGTCAAATGCACAAAGGAAATAAGCTGAATTTAAAATGGTGATTTTTCCATTAGTGCCTTTAAATTAGGATAATCTCATAGTTGCTCATGTCTCTAGCTGGTCTATTTTTTCCACAGGCAAAATGAGATTTTCACTATGACAGTGTCTCTTTGAGCTGCAAAATACCAATGTCCTTACATGCATCATAGCTGACCCATGTAATACCATAACCATGTCTTATCCCATTTCCCCCATCCCTAATGAGACAGAGATGTGAAACAGCTGTGAGGGTTTGGATCCTTCCCAGGGTGACACCCTCCATGAGCACTGAGAAGGACCAGGGCCCCTCTTTCAATCTGCTCCCAGCGTTGACTGGAAGGACTGTGTGGTTTCACTCAAGGGATGCCACGAGCTGCACCAGTAACACTTTAAACATGTTATGCTGTTATTTTCATGTCTCCATTTTTCCCCTCTCCCTAGAAAAAAGCCACTCAAATGAGTGCTGGGGTGAACAACAAACCTGGTAAAAATAAGCATTACCTTCCCTCCAGCCCCAGCCAGGGAGTCAGTGCTGGGGAGAGCACACCTCCCAGACACAGCCAGCTGAGGAGTTGGCCTCTTGTGTGCCCAGATATCAGTGGTGCCTATCAGATCTTTTAAAATTATAGATCTCCTACATATGAATCGTTATCCTTTCTGTACAGGAAGCAAAAACCTCCTTGGATCAATACCAGGAGGTTCAAGCCGATATGGTTGTCCATTGACCCAGGACAAGCAATGCCCTGCAGCTTTGCCAAGCGTAGCCAATTTTCACAAAGTGCCCTGTGCTTTTTTCCTTCCCTGGAGACTGGCCTGGGATGGACAGCAGGAGTCAATCCCAGAGGGAAGAGCTGGCCCTGAACCCATCTGTTCCTGTGCTGGCAACAGGAAAGCCGACCCTGCACCACGTTCTGCATGTTATCCTGTTAGCTTTGTGCTCAGGTGAAGGATTAGTGCCCTACTACTGATTTACAGGGCTTAAAAAGACTGTTTTCAGACAGTTTTGTTTTGAAGCAAAAAAAAAAAGAAAGAGGTGAAGTTGTTCAGAGCATCTTTTAATTTTTAATGCATGAATTTCTCTTCTAGAGCCCCAACTCCTCTCCCTCCCATCAGCACTGCAGAGGCTGCTGCAGCCCAGCTGCCACCCCTGCCCTGTGAGCCCACTAATCGTGCTTTTGCCTCCTTTGCAGGAAATTGTGTCAGAGGTAATAGCTTTTACTGGATAGAGGCAGATCTTGAGCAACTGGATCAAACCTCATAGGTTTGGCAAGTTGAGCTGTTTTTTAACCGAGTCTGATTCGTGTCTGGCCTCTGTGCCAGCAAGGGCTGTGTTGGTAGTGTGGGCTGATGTCTTAAGGAACTGCAGCATCCTATTCCCCATGCCATGCACAGCTAAGCTGTTAAATCCCACACTGGGGGACAAGTGGATGGTACTGTCAAGGATCATTCTAGGGATTCCCATCTCTTCTGAAAGCACTAAACAGTGGGAAGGGAGGAGTGCAGTAAGCACCCTCCTTGGTGACTCTTGGCAGTAGTCTTTTTCTAGCTGATCACCTCCTTCCCTTCTTCTTGTGAACACAGAGCTACTGTCCCTTGGTTTAGCAACTCCTTGTGCTGTTTGACTGGAAGTGGGTGGGCAGGTATCCGAGTGGCAGGAATCAGACCTTGGAATCTTGATACTTCCTGGCAGCTGGAGAGCCCTGCACTGATAGAGGAAATCATCCGGCGACAAGCTCTATTGCTGCCTATCCACACATTTTCCTCCAAAGGCTGCAGAAAGTCTTGTGGAAGCTTTTCCTCACTGAAACAAGGAACAGTTGTATCTCAGAGACGTGTACGTGCCATTAGTGGAAATTTGGCTGCATCCTCCACTGGGGAGAAATAACTCTCCTTTCTCAAAATGTTTTTTCTTATGTTTTCTTTTTAATTAAGAAACATTTCCAGTAATTTTCCAGAAACCAATTGGCTGTCAGATTCCAGCAGAAGGCGCAAGTGATTTCCTTATGAAAGCTCCAGTTCAGCGCTTCTGTTCTCACTTGTTCCCACCATTCTTGAACAAATTGAGCAAGCTCACAGAAAATTCACAGCAACTGTTTCTCTTTCTTGTGTGTGTGCTAACGTATGTTCAGGAAAAGGGGGGGGTCAGATAAGTGGTTAAAGGCGTGCACAATGCAGACATGTGCTTCCCATGTTTTTCCTGCCTTGCTCCTGTTCCTGTAGCACAATTCCAGTCTGCAGCACACGCCAGGCTCTGGCCCTCAGCAGAGACTGAGCTGTTTTCATTCATATGGTGGAAGCCTCAATCAAACCAGGGACTGGGAAATCGTAGTGTGTTTGTTCATTTCTGTCCTTAGGTTTTGGCTCCTTAACTTGGAGCAGAGGAAAGGGGGAAAGGAAAGATTTGCATCCATTTAACCAGCTGCTGAGTCCTAGGTATTGTTTTGCCTTTCCTGTTTAGCATTCCTTCTGTGTTTGTGTTCATTTCCACTGCCCACGGCAGGCCTGGACACTGGTATTAATAGTGCTGGTATTAATAGTGCCTGCTGGCATCACTGAATCCTGCTTCTGAAAACCACTTCCTCTGATGGTTTGTACATTTTCCTTGTATTTGGAGCACTACAGGTCTCTGTGTAGGTCTATCTAAACAGTCCCATGTTGACTTCATAGACCACACACACCATGGTTTTTGTGTGACTGGCTTTTTAGGAGTCTTGTCTCTGTCTCCAGGCTCTGCCTTTCCAAGGTCTGCTTCCTAAACATGGTATTGTCTACAAGGTAAAGAAGAGTCGACACTGTTGGTGCAATCAGGTTGAATTTTTCTGATAGTTTCAAAGGAGAGATGCATGACAGCATGGTTAATAAATCTTACAAATGTTTTCTTCCCCCACTGCCCCCTTATTTGTTTTGTTGCAAAGATGTACAGGAATCCCTCCCTCTCAAGGAGAAGTTTGGATGTTGTGTTTTCTTGTGCAGAAGCCGGGAGACACAGCAAACCCCATCCATCCCTCTGCTGGGCAAACCATTGCTTTAAACCAGGGAGGTCAGTTGAGCAGCTGGGTCAGAGGCTTTGCTGAGAAACATTCCAGCCCGAGGAGTTGCTGCCTTTCCTGTGGCAGTGCTTGAAACCATTCTGTTGGCAGCTTGTGTTTCCAGCCATTCATTGCAGGAGCATTTCCTTCCTCATTAGCAAAAGTACCTGGAAGCCCAGCATTGTGTCATGAGATAGGAAGTCTTTTCCAATAGTTGTCTGTGCAATTATATTCTTAGGGTGTAACGACTTTGTGCAACACCCAGTATTTTGTGAACATAGTTCTGTACTGTTAGAATTTGGGCATCCAGTTCTGGCATGTTGCCATGTCATTCTCTTAATAGCATTAGCAGAGGATATCTAAAAGATTGATCTTTTCCTCTGATAGCTTCATGTTTTGGAAGTCTGAAGCTCTACCTGATCTGGGAGTGTCTGGCAGGATGGCAGATTAATTTGGCAGAAATCCATAGGGTAACTGAGAAGGCTATGCTTAAAAGGTAAAGACTGTGTCTGCTGATACTGCAGATGCTCTGTCAGCCATATAATTGAATTCAGCTTTGGATTTAGGATTGAGACTGTTGTAACTTGCAGCCAGTGACTCCCTGCATATATATCCCTGTCTCCCTGTTAGCTGTGGTCAGCCATGCCTAGTGAGCGTGGAGAAGCATCACTCTTGAAATAAGTTTCCTATTAGAGTGCTTATCTCCTGCCATCTAATCCAAATAAACAGCCAGAATGTCGTTGACCTTTGGGACATCCTGTAACACGACTGCTAATGATGGAAAGCTGTCCTAAAATATTCACTGTTGCAAAAAAAATCAAAGGCAGCAAACTGAAAAGGTTGAAAGATGCCGTCTCTGGGAGACCTCTGTGTGTCACAGTGTGTGGTAAATGTTCAGGGCTGGGCACGTTTGCTTCCTGCTGTTCCCAGGAGACAAGAGTGCTCCCAGCTCAAAGCACGCTTTGTGGAAGTACTTCCCAAGTGGCAGATAGGTCCTTTTAAAAGCCACTTTACTGGTGAGAGCAGAGAGATATCTCTCTCTCTTCTCCCTGTCTTGGCTGTTTGCTGTCATAGGTTGGGATCATCTTCTGGTCCTGTGGTGGGAGCTGGCAGCGTGGCCGGAGTTTGGATAGAGGAAAGCATCCTTTCCCAAAGATTCCCGTTGCACCCTTTTTTCTAGCTTTCCCAGAGATTATTTTGAAATACTTCCCTTAAAGCAAAGCCATGGAGTAGGAGGTTGTGTCTGTACAGCCATAACCAAGGCCTGACTGACCCTGCAGGAAACCTCTAAGAAGCAGATTAAAAGAGGCACTGATTTGTTTCCAAGATAAACTGTTGCCTCTTATGGGGAGGACTAGAGGATTACTTGTTTCCTTGTGACAGTTTGTGCTGAATGGACTGTCCCCTCCCCAAAAGAGTATGTCTCTCAGAGGATAGCAGGGCTTCCAAGAGATGTGCAACACCCAAATCCCATGGAAGCCATTGCTGCAATTCCTGCTGCAGCTGCTGGCTGGGCTGGGTCAGACTGGGGAGCAGAGGAATAGGTGCCATATGGACATCATCTTCACTGCAGGGTGGTTTTTTTTCCCCTCTTTAAAAGTATGCTTCAGTCTTGGCTCTTGTCCCAGCACGGCTGCATAACTGGAATTCCAGAGCTGCTTGCAGGCTCCGGAGGAAGGAGGGGGCTCCCTGGCTCCCTTTCTACAAGATGCAACTTTACTACAAAATTGGAAGTCGAGAGCAGTCTGACTAATTAATGCCAGTGCTCCAAAGGCTTCTCTGGGCTGTTCCCTTTGTTAACAGCATGCTGAGAGCCTGTCTGCATCCTTAAATGATTGTTCACGGATCACATAATGAAGATTAATGCATTTTCCTGGGTACCTGAGCCTTAAACCGGGATTTTCAACATATCTCATGCCAAGATGTTGTTCTGAAAGGTGTATTGATGAGGCTGAGGAGAGATGAATTATATAGTCATTGTCGATACTAACATATCTGCATTTAAACTTGTAAAATTTATGCAATGTTATGTTATATTTAGGTTTAAATTGCCTTTGAATTGGGATTAATTTCTCTGAAACTCCTCAAGGCAGAAGCTGTGCAAATGTTAAGCAATAACTCATCTCTCTGAGCTGCTGGCCCAGGCTGCAGGGCACCAGAGTCTGCCCTGAGCTAACCCTGCCAGCACCTCACGCAGGGCTCTGCCTGTCCCAGAGTGACTTGGCTGAGGACACTCATTTCCTTTCACTCTTGCCCTGCGTGAGCTCTACTGCTGCTTTGAAAAAGCCTGGCTTTTCCTTTGGGTTCGGCAGGTCAGGGACAAAACCTCTTGGAACTCCTCTGTGGTAGATGTCCATCAACTACAAAGTGAGGGACAGCGTGTGCCGCCTGTCCCGTGTGGGTGCAGGAAGCCCAGCTCCAGGGGAGCTGGCACACAGCTTCTGTTGGAGCTAATTATTTCCTTTACAGGAGCAGAGGGTCTTGTTACCAGGACTGCAGTTTTTTGAGCGCCTTCCTGAGCCATGGCAGCGGTGGTTTGGGGTCTAGGCTGGGACTTGGGGTGATAGTTGGCCTATCAGCACCAGTGAGATCATGGAATACCAGGCAGGCATAAATGAATCTGCTGAGCCAAGGTGATGTCATGAGCCTGGCGTCTTACGAGGGATTTAGTGGTTTGTGCCATGCAAGTGAAAATGAATAAATGTAGAGCATTTATCCAGGCAGAAAGTAAATACAGAGATTAGACTTGTCATTGTTACTGAGGCAGCTCCAAAAGCTGACAGTGTCCCTGGAGCCAGCGCTGCTCATCCGGAAAGAAATGGGCAGGAAGAGAGAGGAGCCTGTCCTAAAGCCAGTCTCCTTTTAGCCACAGGCATGTGGTGGGGATTTGCATTTTAATTATTTTTCAGTAGTCTTTTAAGCTCTCTTTCCAAAGCATCCCACTCCCCTCCTCTGTATTATGGCCTGCAATTTGTTTTGGGCCCTGAGAATACACTCAGAGCACTGCTGGACTCCAGGCACAGCGGAGGGCAGCCACTCAAGGATTAAGGTGGTTGAAGGTAAAGTCTAACCATTGACCTTTACATTTCCTTTCCTTTGTAGTGGAAAAGCTTTTTCCAACCAGGCTGTTGGCCCGAGGCTGTTCTCAGTTTAGTTTTTTATGCTCACATCTTTCCTAGGTAGAAACAAAAACGCCACTGCTGAGCTGGATGCTGCTGTGGCTCAGGTGATGGACTAAGCTTTGCTTAACCAGCTCAGCTCTCCTGAGAAAATGTAGCCTGAATTCTCTGATTCCTGCCTTGTTTCTCCTTCTTTTTACATCACAGCAGTGTTACTTTTCAGCCTGGTTTGAGCAAGTTGTGTCTGTGCTTCTTGAGAGCTCTGTACTGCACCATCCTTCTGCAGCAGATCACTCAACCGAGCTTTGTTTCAGTGTGGGTTTTTTTGGATGATGTGGCTCTTCCTTCAGTCCACTTGACTTTGACACAGATCTCACTAGTGGTTGAGCTCTGCAGGTTTTAAAATAAACTCCTCTCCAGCAGATTTAGCATTATTGTCTGTCTTTTTTTTTTTCTTTAATGGTTGTCAGCTTTGTTTTGGACTTACCCTGATGGCAAATCTTACTAGCACCAGATGTTAAAAGACAGAGGGTTGCTCTTGTTTTTCTTGGCACAATATATTCCCACTGCACCCTGTTTAATATTATCTGAACAGTAATCTGATGATTAGGAGAGATAGTGAAATAAAGCTTTACGCAGATGATCTCTTTTCATCTCTTCAGCTGAGTCTTCGAGGCACTGCATTAAAGGATCAGTTTGATAAGGAATTCATCGCTCCTGAGGGCAATTATCATTTTTGCTCCCTGTTTTTCTCGAATGGGAAGGAGTAGCAGCATAATCTCCCTGTATCCTTCAGTGTAACTTTGAAGGCAGTATCCAGCTGCTCCTCCCTGGGAGCTGTGTGTTCTGGAACAGACTTGACACAGTAGCTGCTAAATTACAGGGCTGGAGCAAACAGCATCTTAAATTTGGATCCTGCGGAAAATCCCAGAAAAGCAAGAAGCACTTGGAGTACTTTTCTCTGTCTAGATACTTCCAGCATGCTCAGAGTCCTGGTTTCTGTATGCTTTTACATCCTTTCCTCCACTCAGGTGATTTTCAGGGTCACTGCATTAGTACTGAGATACCCAGGCTTTTCCCTGCATAGCAAAGGCTGGATACCTGCAGGTCACACCTCGCTGCCCACTTTCCCTCTGTGAGTTGAGCAGCTGAGCTGCTGTTTGTGCCAGAACATGCCTCTCCTGAAAAAACTGGCTGATGTATCCCAGGTAGCAATTCCTGCTCTAGCATGTGGATGGTAAAATAGTGCTGCCTGTGTTAGAAATGCCTTGTGCTGTCACTGCTACGCTGCTGCCAATCTAATTACTTTTTCTCTTGTCTGTCTCTCTTTCCTTTCCCCTTCTTCCTTGTTTTTGTGTTGTACGTCCCTGCATCCTGCAGTACAAATCCGTGTTTAGGTCCTACTCCCAGGACTTTGTGCCTCACAACCAAGTCTCCATACCTCCTTTCCTGTCTTCTACCTCCTCCTCCTGCTCCACCCCGCCTTTTCCGCCCGTCCACCCATCTCCGAGCCCCGACCTGGCGGTGCCCGCCGCAGCCAGCCAGTCACCCAGCTCTGTGGATGTGCCAAACTCCTCTTCTCAGGAGAGCAGCTTTAACGGGAATGCTCCTGTCTGCCTTCCTTCTGAAACCTCTTTCACTGATTCTCTCCAGACGCCTTCGGTGAGACCATCCAAAGAGATAACGATGCACCTTAACACAAGGCTGCCTTTATTTGTTTGGTTTTGTTGTGGGTTTTTTTAAAGAAAATGTCTCTTGTATTAATACATGCTATGTGTGGTCTAGTCTGGTTTCCAAGTGCATGTGTGAATTGCAGAGTAGATATTTCTTATAAAAATGGTAGCTAGAAAAAATGAACAACCTCAGCAGGTTTGAGAAAACATTAACACATGAGTAGGAAACACAAAATGTCAAATGCTGGTGAAGGGGAGAGGAGAAGTTGCTGTAGCTTCCTGCAATTGTAATACAAAGCTGAGGGAGGTAAAGAAGTGTTTTGTGAGGTTGATAGTTTCTAAACACAGGCTCCTTACAACAGTTTCCATCCTGCAGTTGCTGCCCTGCTCCCTCCTAAGTCTCTGGAGAGCCCCAGGAGCAATGGGTGCAGTCCAGCTCTGTCTCTCCTGTGCATAAACCTGTTGTTCTCTCCAGATTCCTGCTTTTCCCTCTTCCCAGCACCTCCAGCTGTGCCCTTGGTGGCAGGTATCACATGTTGGTGAAGTTAGGCTAATGCTGTTCCCACACTGCTAGTTTGAGGTCCCAGGTCAGTTTGCAGATCACTGAGCAGGTTTGTCCATTACAGCTACTTTTTTAAACACCTCATTTTCAAGACAGTTCCTCTTTCCTCTCCTGTGAAGCAGAGAGTTGATGGGATTAGAGCTGTCAGCACAGGGCCTTCTAGTGCTGCCTCTTCACCAGGATTGGAAGAGGGTCACTGATTACAGAGTAAATGTGCAGGTTTTCACGCTTTGGACATGACCTTGCTTTGCATCTTCCTTGCGCTGGGTCCTTGTTATCCCCCAGAAGCGCTCGGGTTTGGTTTATTCTGGTGTGATGGGTCTCATAGAGTAGTTTGGGGGATGCCTTTGATGCCCTCGGGGCTGCAGGGCTGTTCTGCATTCAGTGACAGGACTGCAGTGAGGGTAGGACGGGCACTCGTGTGTCCAGCTCCGAACGCTCCGCTTCCGGCACCCTGCAATCCACACGTGCCCGTTGCACCTTGGCAGCTCTTCCAAAGCAGTGCCTGCTGCTGTCCTCCTGCAGCTCAGGGCCCTTGGGACAGTCCTCAAGAACCAGAAAATGGGATGGTACAGCCTCAATGGCCAGTGTTGGAGACAGAGAACGGCTCCCCATTATGTGACAGCAGCTGCCAAGGGCAGTTCTGCTCCCGGCCCGTGGGCACGTTCTCTCACTAACATTCAGTGCTGGTGGGCGACACCATCACGTATTTCCTTTCATCCTGTCTCCCTCAGAGTGAAAACGCCAGTGAGGAGGCTGGTGAGGGTGAATATGTCAATCTGTATTCCTCTGGCCAGAGCAACGGGGAACTCCCTCGCTCTGAAGGAGTAAGTAACCCGGAGAGGGCCGGACACCGGGAAGGGGCTGCCTGGTGCATGCTGAGTTCACACCGGGGCTGACGCGCTTGGCACCGGCCTCTTCTGCACACCCTGGAGCTCCTGTGTCCGTCCTGCTGCCCCAGCTCCCTTGCTGGCCATCCCTCTGCTTGCCCACTCCTGGCTGCAGGCTTGGGTGGGGAGCAGGCGATGCTTCCAGCGAGCCCTGGCAGGAGGCAGGGATGGCTCTTCTTGCCGCGCTCTTTCCTTTGCGCTTCGCTGTCTGTTTGGAGCTGCTTGCCTGAGGTTCCCTTCCAGAAAGCTGCACCCTCACCAGTGCCATCCTGGGGCCGTGTCTCTTCTTGGAACTGCTTTGCCTTTCCTATTTTAATACAGAAAGCCTTGTGCTCTAAAAATTTTTCTTCCTTTGCTGTTTGGATACGAAAGTAAGCTGTTGATTTAGCATTGTACTCACGTGCTTTTTCTTCCCTTCTTCAAGCCTCATATCTTAGATATTTCCTAAAGGAGCCAGGGCGTTTTCCATTCCAGGGAGGTCCCGTCTTCCTGTTGGGTCATAGGAAACAGCAGCAGAGGTCCGTGGTGATCCTTTTGCCTGCCCTCATCTTGGAAGGCACATCTCCTCCACAGGATGTCTCCGAGACATTTATCCATGCTGGTGTCAAATATGCCAAGAGATAGTGCTCCCATCACTTCCCTTCAGGAGACACATCTGGCCAGGCCCATCCTCTTGGGCAGCTGCAAGCGGGTTCTCAACTTTGAAGCAAAGGGCTTTACAGATATAGTCTGGAAAAATCCTTCAGACACCACGAAACCTAAGCTCACCAGAGGGTTTTCCATGCTGAGTGAATAGTGTGTAGGTGGTTTCAGTCCTGTCTGTTCACCAGGTTGAATTTCCAAGGTTCGCTCTGCATGATGTTAAATAATTCTGAACTCCCATTAATATTCCCATTTGCCGTTCATGGCTATTTGTCTCCTTAATAAACGGCCCACTTAAAATGCTCTATCTTTGCTCCGAGCTCTCTACCTGCTGTTCCGAGCCACAGGTTCAGCTGGTTCTGCTTTTTTGCATTAGCCTCATTTCCACAGCCCTGAGTTGTGGAGTGGAAACGTTGCATCACTACAAAACCTCTTCCGATGGGAGAGAAGGGAGGTAGGAACCAGTGAGCATCCACCCCCAAGGCAGGGGGGCTGTGATCAGCAGGGGAACTGAAACTGGAGAGCTTAGAGCTGGCTCTGTCCGTTTGGATTAAAGCAGGAGGCAAGTGTACTTCGACAGTAAGGGCTGGAGGAAAAATAAAAGGTCACGAGAGGGTTAAAATCCAAGACAACAGCTAACTTGTGTTGTAACTTTCAGCATCATTTCACAATGTTAAAAGCAAACAGTACTAATTACACTAGTCTCCAGAGATGGTCCCAAATTTCCTGTCTGATTAACTTCTGTGTTTTCCTGGCATTTGGCATTAACTTGCATCAGTCTTTAACTGCTCTGTAGGAATTTACAGTAAAGGGCCATTTAGAGGCAGGCAGACTGTAAGTGCAAGGCTGGCTGGGCTCAAGGACCCCATGTAATAATGAAAAACTTCTTTCTCTTGGCAGGAATCTCCCTCTGTCAAAGACTCCAAAGACTCCGCTGTGAACAGCAGTGCCATGGGGAAGGAGGGCAAAGATGGTGCTGACAGGTGAGCTTGGCTCCCTTGGTGCTTCTGCTTCCAGCCTGAAGGGTACAGAGCCCTCCCAACTCCCTCTGCCAAACCATCCTGCCTGTTCTGCCCTCAACCTCCTCTGTGTTCTCTAAACTTTTAAGCCCACATTTTTGGACAGCCAGTGAGTGGTGGGATCCTGCTGGACAAGGAGAATCCTGGCAAGATTGCCCTGCTGGACTCAGGGAGCCCCTGGGGGTTAGTGCAGCCCATGTTAGTCATCCTCAGTCCATCTCATTGGCAGTGCTGTCACTGACACTGGCTGCTCCCTCCTGCTTCCAGGAAAACGTGTGAAAAGAGTCAGTACTGCTGTTTGGAATAGTCTTCCAGAGGGGAATTTCTTCCTAACCCTGCTAGTTAGAGGCTGGCTGAGGCCCCGAAGCAGGAGGCTTTATATCCCTTCTAATGCTCTTAGCTATCATTTGCCTATGTAAATGAAGAGGTGCAAGCTGTAACAGATGGGCTTCAGGAGGAGTGGAGTGAGTGCTTCCCTGCTGCTCGAGATTGCTCTGCAATTGCATTTCTAAAGCAAAAATAGAGAACAGCGATGATTTGTGTGTGACAGTCAACTTCCCTCCCCCATTTCCCTGCAGTTGGTTTGAGGGTTTTAATCCCTGCAGTGAAGGAGACAACACAAGAGTGCTCTGCAAAGCTCACTATCAGCTCAAAGTACTGACTGGTGCATGGGATTTTGGCCTGTGCCTAGGGAAAGCTATGAAGAACATAAGTATATTATTTTTTTTTTAGAAACATAGCCACAGAGAGCACATGTCCAGGCATAAGAAAGTAGGAAGAGAGTTAGGGATGTACACCAGAAAAATGGTCAGAGCTTTCTGCTCTGCCTTCCTGCAAAATGAGAGCCTGTCATCTCCCCTTGTCTCAGCACAATGGGTCGTGAACTGACTAAGATATGTATGTGTAGAGTAGGTTCAGTCTCTATACATTTGAGGAAGGGCTTAGATTTGTGTGCACTAAAAATTTGGTGGATTAAGGAGACATAGAAGTGTGTACTTAGGCAGGGCATAGTAAAATCCTGCCAGAAATGCAGACAGACAAGTGTTCAGGCCCTAAATGTTCATCTTCCTCTGTTTCAAGAGATGCACAAAGCAACAGAATTAGAGCCAGACATTTGGGTTTGTTTGCAGAAGGTTTACCTCCAGAGTGTCTGTGTACTTACTGTCATTTAATGAAGGTTATTTCCCTCTTTTTTTCACAGGCAGCCACAGTCACCAGATAATTTGGAATCGTCACAGCTGGAGGAAGAGGTAGATGAGCTGTCCCTTATTGACCACAGCGAAATCATGGCTAGATTAACACTGAAGCAAGAGGTAAGTGCATTCAGGGTTTGCTTTTGTACTCTTTGGTTCACACTGTGTTGAAATCTGATTCTCTGTGTGCACAAGCAAGGCATCACCTCTTATTTGATATTATAAAGTAGCTTGCAGCAGAATTGGGATGTGGGTGCAGGCTGTTGTTATAAAGTATGAGATGGTACAGGCAGGAAGCATCAGCAATGAATGAGGTTTTAACAGAAGGTGAAATGTCTCCCTAAAAAACAGCACATCTTGTGCCCTTTTCCCAGTCTGCCCCTTCCCACCTCTTCATCCTGCAACAGTCTTGGAATGAATCACCTGAGAGCCTGAGCACAAGAAATCCAGGTGTGGCTTGATGGTGTTGGCCTTTCGGTCTGATGGCAGGTTCAGCAGGTGAATGAGCAGGACATTGTGTTGCTCATGTGGAAAAGCAGCCGAAGGAACTGTTTTGTATTTGAGAAACAGCTTCGTGTCTGGCCTCGGGTGCACTCCCAGCCAGCTTTGCTCACTGTGCTCTTGAACCACGCTGTCTTTGACATGCAGCTTGAGGGAACACGCAGGCTTTTGAAGCTTTCAGACTGTCAGGGGGTTGGTCTGAGAAACAGAGAGAATGTATCATTTACTGGCACTTAAGGAGTGTTCTTTGGTCAGCTGAGATGTGCAGGAGAGAGTGAAAAGCTATTACTCATTCTTTAAGTAGTGTTTCGTATTAGTCTTGCCAGAGGGTCACCTGAAATATTCACATCTTAGACATAGCTGCTCCATGGCTGTAATCCATGTTTTTTTCACTGGTTTGCATATTGAAATGACAATCCTCCTCCTCTGCTGGATTCTTTCCTTTTAAAAAACATTTAAAAATCAGTGATTTCTGAGCATTTGGGACTAGTAGATGTGTGTCTTAATGTCTTCTTTCTTTCTTTTCTTTATGATCTGCATTTTTGAAACAGTATAGAACTGTCACCGTGAGCTGCTTCCTGCAGTGTGGGAACCGCTGGCTGAGTGATGGATCAGTTTTGCATATTTTGAGTTGTGAAATGCAGTAGCTAGAAGAGTGTTTTAGAGAGTGGTAAGGCAGGGGTCAAGCAATTAGCAGGGCTGTTTTCTGCTCCTGGTTATTGGATCGCTTCAGGTGACCTCTGGCCAAATAGTTCCAGATTAGGGAATTAACTTGCTAGGTTTTGATGTTCCAGCAACATGCGAGTTGAATGCGTGACCTCCCACCCCACAGCCACTGTGGTACGTGGCTGTGTGAACTTTGAGACAGTTCACACAGTGTTGCTGCTCCGTTAATGGTCTTCTGGGAGCGTTTGGGGCATTTGTGTTCATTCTTCTGTGGACAGAAGGTTCAGCTTTCACTAAGCTTCACAGCCTGGCCTTAAGGAGTCAGAGATCCCGGGTAAGGATCAGCCCAGCTCCTCATCTGGGACACCAAATGCTTTATTCCAATTCCAGGATTAGCCCAGCACTGAAGACCATGTCCCAGCTTGTGCCGTGAGCAGTGCCAGGAACATTGTGTACACTGCCAGTTGCTGCTGAGCTCGAACCCCAGCGCTGTTAAACCAGGCCGAAGGGAACCTTGGGCCGTGCCTAACGTGGTTGTGTTCCCCTTGCAGGGGGATGATGGGCCAGATGTTCGTGGTGGATCTGGAGACATCCTGTTAGTGCACGCAACGGAGACTGACAGGAAAGGTACGTGGATGCAGCAGGGCAGAGCTGAGGGGCACAGCCTGGCCTTTGGCTGCTGATCTTCTGGTCTTCTGCCTCTGCCTTCTGCTGTGGAGGCAGCTGGGCCTGGGGGAGGGTCTGCAGGGATCCCCTGCACAGCCTGGGGGGGTTGTGCTTATCTGTGGTAAATGGAGGTAAGCTGGATAAGCCCCTGGTGGTTCCATTTAGCAGCAGGGATGGTATTAACTCCTCACAGCCCTTGCCCAGATCTGGAAGGTGAGGCACACCAGTGACAGTGCTCTGTTGGTGTCCCTGCACCTGCTGAGCTGGGCCACTGCCTTCTGGGAATGCAGGAGTGACCAGCCTGTTGTGCATGGATCCTGTGTTCAGTGGTGCTCCTTGACCTTTGGATGTCAGGGCAGTGGGGATGCAGGAGTTGCTGGAGTGAGTGTTGCATGGAAGTAGGAAAAAAGGGATGTTGGTTTGGGTCTGATGCAGTACCCATGGGCATTGGGCAGGCTGTTCAGGTGCTGATCTGCTGACACCCCTCGTTTTCAACTTACCCTGTCACTTCCTAGTCCCACTTTTTACTACTTGCATCCTGGTAGCCACCCAGGCCAGTTCAGAGAGGGAATCCACAGTACAGGAAAGGAGATGCAGAGGAGGAAAGGGGATGTCATCAAGCCTTGGCTCTGGATTTGTTAAAATCCCACTTTATCTCTCCAAACCCAGTCACCACCCACATGAAGCTCTCCTATTCAAGACCTGTGGCAAAGACAGCCTTTGCAGTGTTTCCAGAGAGTGATTTGAACCTGCCAAACACATTTGTGCTGATGGCCTTAACCAGGATTGATCTCCTTATCTCCTGGGATGCAAAGCAAAACACTAACCCACTGAATCACTCAGCACTTGTATTTTAGAGGTTTGATAGTCAAAGGGGAAATATCTTTCATGTACATTTTTAAATGACAGGGGTTTTACTGTAGCATAAGATGTTTGCAATTACTTACCAGCACTATTCAGCTACCAAGAAAATCCTTTCCCTGACAGCTGTTTCTCAGTTTGCATTGGGCACCAAATCCAGGAAGAAAGGATCAAAGTTAGGAACATGCTAGAGAGGAGGAGGCAATTGATTGTGCCAGGGGTAGATATGTATATTAAAGGAAATAGTCTAAATGAGATGGTGGAAATATCCCTTATAAAAAATGCTGAAAGTGGAATAGAGAAACTCTGATTTACTCCTGCTGTTCTCTGGAACATCATAGTGGAAGAACTTCTCTACTGTTCCTGCTGAAAGACAGCTGCTTGGTAAGGGGATGTGTGCTTAGACCTCCAGTTCATGAACAGGGGGCTCTGAGGGTGCTGCAAGCAGTGGGGTGAAAGCTGTGGAGAACCTTTCAGGACTGGGGAAAACTGGAGCAGGATTTTTACTGCCCAGTGGTGCAGCTGGGGATTGCTGGGTGGAGGGAGCTCAGGTTCTCAGCCCCTGTGCTTGGCCTCACAGGCACTGCCAAGCCATGGAGCTGAATGGAGCAGAGAGGAATTTGTGCTATGCTAACCCACTGTTTGGGTGACTGAGAGGGTTAATGAATTAAGCTTACAATGAGAAGAATTCAGGGCTTGTAAATCAATCAGCCAAACGGCACAGAGGGGTAGAGTTAAGAGGCTTTCCTTTAAAGATGAATTTCTTGGCAGCTTCAAGTGCCAGAGCAGACCAGCTGTATTACCTCACGTTGCCTTTTGGGCAGATGGGAACCCAGAATAAATGTAACTCCACGCCCTGTTGCATGATGCTTCTTGTCCGTTTGAGTTTTCTAAAAGAGCTCAATGGAATAAGGGATAACGAGAGACTTTTGGTCTTTAGGAATAAAATCCGTGGTCAGTTAAGTGCTCACAGCCACACACACTTGCTGTGAGTGCAGGATTACAGCTGGACGAGGCCTGGGGCTCACCCCTGACATGACCACCCAGCTTCTGGCTTTAGAGCTTATGTCTGATTGTCTGTAACCAAAAGGCAGCAGCAGTCTCTGATTTAAGAGCAGGAGGAAGCAGCATTGCCACGAGGTTCCTGCCAAGAAAAACATTGCAGGTAGAGAGGCACAGCTACCCCACTGTGCCCTGCCCCTTCCCACCCTCCATGGCAATGGATGGATGTTACAGCACGTGGGTGTGGGGTGATCCCTGTCCTGGCTGGAACAAGCTCTGCATGCACAGCCGAGCCTGGGCAGGCCCAGCAGGAGCTTTTTCTCCCAGTCTGCCCACGGTGCTCCTGGCAGGGGCAGGGTGCCATCCCACTGCACATCCTGCTGCTGGTTTGTACTGGGGTTAATGCTCCCATTGGACACTACTGTCCACAGTGACCAGGCATTGCCCAGGAGAGTTCTACAGTCCTGACCTGAAATCTGTTTTCCCATTTGCAATCCCTGCTTTTTCAAGTTCCATCCTTTGTGCCCATGGCAAAGCCTAAAGCCTTTTGTGATTCTGGGCCCTGCAGCACCCCCATCCTGCTGATGAATTAACACAAACTAACTCACCCCACGTCAGCATCTGTGTTGTGGCAGGGTCGTGGCCATGGTAGTGTCAGTTTTTGCAGTGCAATTTACTCTTCTTTTGGCTGAAAATAATCTTATATTTACACTGTTCTGGGACAGATTTCCTGGAATGCAGTAAGGACAGAAGATCTGCAGCACCAGAGCATCATGTTGAAACACGTGTGTTCCTCATCAGGGGGCAGAGTGACCGTGACAGGGCTCTGTGCTGCCTGAGAGAGGCTGAGACACAACAGGCAGCCACCTCTCACCATCAGATCTTCTCTGTAAAGTATGCCCAAGGTCTAAACCATGGTTTTTCTTGACCCACTACTGATAGTTCCTGTCCCACAAGCAGGTGTTTTTCACTGACCCCTTTGGTGGTGGAATAAACAAAGCCCTGAGCTCAAATGCTGCAAATGGGAGCCAGGGCTGGGGCAGTGGGGACAGGGCAGTGTCGCTGCTGCTCTTGTGTTACAGGGTCCATCTGCTGGTAAGGACCAACAGCACAGCAGTTCTGGAAAGTCCATTCATACCAAAATGTGTCCATGTCTCTCTCCCTAGATCTGGTGCTGTACTGTGAAGCCTTTCTGACTACATACAGGACATTTATTACCCCTGAAGAGCTCATCAAGAAGCTGCAGTACAGATATCCTTTTGCATGAGTGGCAGTTCACTCCCACCAGGAATCAGAGCTGGGCAGTCATTGTGGAGGGAGCTGATGGCAAGCTGTTTGGTCAGAAGCCTGTTGACAGTGTGATCAGTGATGTGCTGGCCCTGGAGGTGTCCCAGGCAGGAATTCCTTCACCTCCACATTCTGCAATGGGAATTGCAGCAGGGCAGGCCCAGGCAGGGTGGATAACGGACCGGAGAGTTGTCTCCTGAGGGTCCTGTCAGGGGAGAGGAGCAGTTGAGGTTTTCTGAACATCACTGGGTATCATTTGTTTTGGACATCTTGTTTTCTAGAGTGGGTATCAGGGCACCTTCTGCCTTCCAGAGGGGCTGTGGGGATTATGGGCAGGTGTAGTTTAATACTGGAGATGACTAAACCATCAAGGCCTTTTCTCTATTTTACTACAATAAACTCAGCATTGGAAATGCTGGGCTCTTGGCCCCCCAGTTCTGAACTGAGCTTGTAACTGATAACAAAGCAGGGCCCTGATGTGCAGGGTGAGCATTAGCATTTCTGGCAGAAGATGGAGAAGGCTTCTTGAGCACCCTGCCTGCCATTCCTTACCCTTGGCTCCATTCCCATGGCTCCATTCCCTGCCAGCTGAGCGGGTCAGTGTCTGGGTCTGGGCAGTGTGAAAGCCTCGTGGGCCTTGGTGCTGTGCACCCACGTCAGAGGGAGCCTGACGTCACTGTGTCCTGCTTTGTGGCTCATCACTGCCATCTGCAGCAGAGCCACTGCTCCCTGAGCTCCAGCTGGGATCGGCTCACCAAGGACACAGCACAGCTCCCAGTCAGTGACAGCACTGTCTGGGGCAGTGCTGCAGGCCCCTGACTTACTGATAACCTTCTTCCCTTTCCCTTTCTCCACCTGGCAGAAGCTTTTTCAACCTGTGCTGTCTCCCCTGTCACCGTTCTCCTTGCAGCAAATTGGGCAACGAGGAAGGTAGAGGTGACATCTGAGATCTGTTGAAACCAGATGTCACAGACCGGTGGGGGAGATCCCTGCAGAGGAGTGCTGCTCATTAAATTCCACCTTAGAGAGAACAATTTCAAGGTACACCTGCTCTTCCAGCATCAATTCTATGAGGTGTAAGTGGCTCCTCATGCCCCTGCAGCTGGTGTCAGCTTAATGCCATCTTAATTAGAGCCATATCAGTGTCCCTCATCTCCTGGAAATGGAACACCAGTTTCCATCAAGACAGAATAGTGTGCTGTTCTAATGTAGGTGCCTCATCCCTGGAAGTGTTCAAGGCCAAGCTGGATGGAGCTCTGAACAACCTGGTCGAGTGGAAGGTGTCCCTGCCCATGGCAGGGGGGTGGAACTGGGTGATCTTTAAGGTCCCTTCCATCCCAAACCATTCAATGATTCTGTGATTCCTTGGGGCAGCTGGTGATTGCACTGATGCTTGTCTGACCACACTGAGTTGATTCTTTAATTTACAACTAACATATGAGAAGTTTTGCCACTTCCCGGACACGTTTAAGAAGCGAGTCAGTAAGAACACCTTCTTCGTGCTGGTGCGAGTGGTGGATGAGCTGTGGTGAGTTGCTTTCTTTGTTCTGGATGGGAGATGTGGGGTCAGTAACACACAGAAGTCTGGTAGGTGGAAAGATGTGGTTTTTAGGAAGATGTGGTTTTTTGGAAGGTGGGGTTTTTAAACCCTGTTAAGTCTGACAGCTGAAATCCCTGACCTGAGCAGTGAGATACTTGCACTGCTGAACCCTCCAGCTGGAAGAGCAGGTTCTTGGCGTGTCCTAACTGGGTCAGTGATTTAAAATAACCAGTAAAAAGGGAATCTCTGGGAAGGGAAGAGCTGGGAAGAGGAGGAATTTCAGTCACTCAATTCTGCTTGTAGAAAAGAGTGACGAGATTCGGTAGAGGTACAAACTGTAGCTCAGTCTCGTAGCTCTGATGCCTTCCCTGGGTTTTCTATCTTTCTCTCAGCTTAGTGGAGTTGACAGAGGAAATTCTCAAGCTGCTGATGGACCTGGTCTTCCGGCTGGTCTGCAATGGGGAGCTGAGCCTTGCCAGGGTGTTACGCAAGAATATCCTTGATAAAGTGGATCAGAAGAAAATGCTGAGTTATGCCAATTCCATCAAACCTCTTGCAGCCCGAGGGGTGGCAGCCAGGTGAGGGAAGATGCATGTAACCATATCTTGGTCCTCTGAGAGCCAGGGAATCCCTTTCCTGTGGACACAAAAGTTTTCTCAGCCCAAAATATAAGAGAAGAAAACGGGTCACATTTTCTGAGCCTTTTTACTTCATCCTTGTTTTCCACAGGCCAGGGACACTGCATGATTTCCACAGTCATGAAATAGCTGAGCAGCTGACCCTCCTGGATGCTGAACTCTTCTATAAAATCGAGGTACAGACATGAGGATGGGGAAAGGGTGGTGGGAGAGATTGGAACGTGCAGCCCCTACAATCTCTGGTGTTCCCTGCCAGCTCTCCAGGACACCTGTTGGGTTGTAGGACACAGCTGACCTCGTGTCAGCAAGTGGCTGCGAACACACACTGCGACTGGGAATGTTGAGGCAGAAATCCCATTTTAATGTGTGGTATTTTACCACCCCTCTCCTCTTCTTCCTTGGCAGATCCCAGAAGTTTTGCTTTGGGCAAAGGAACAAAATGAAGAGAAGAGCCCCAACCTGACACAGTTCACAGAGCACTTTAATAACATGTCCTACTGGTAAGGAGCTTAAAACAACCATGCCACTGAACTGTGCTTAACATCCAATGCCTTGCAAATATTCCAAATATTCCTTGCTGACTTGAGTTCCTTTGTTACAAATGGAATAACACATATTTTTGGCCAGGAAATAGATGCAGAACACTCATCAAAAACCTCAGAGTACATGAGAAAGAAAATCAGGAATGTTGTGGAGGTTTCCTCCTGTAACCTGAAGGAATTAATTGTCAGTATCACTGAGCCCTTCAAACAAATATTCCCCTTGAAAATAAATGCACTGTGTAAAATTATCCTGTCTCTGTTGCGGATTAGAGTGCTCCATTTAAGTTGGAGGTTTTTAGTATTGTTGGTCCATCCTTATCAGTGATCAGATTTTTTTTAATGAAACAAGAAGGAATCTGAGATCTGCTTAAGTGGGTTTATCTTTTTTTTTTTTTCTGTCTGTTCTTCCAGGGTCCGGTCAATAATTATGCTACAAGAGAAAGCCCAGGACCGAGAGAGGCTGCTCCTTAAATTTATAAAGATTATGAAGGTACCAGCTTCAACTTCCCTGTGAATCACAAACACTGCTCCTTAAAGGAGCAGGATGGAGGGACCTTCTGATTATTAGAGCTGTTTGATGTTTAGAAGGCTTTTGAGATCTCTTGAGTAACTGGAATATTCTCCCTTTTCACAGCACTTACGAAAGCTGAATAATTTTAATTCCTATCTGGCCATTCTTTCTGCACTGGATTCTGCCCCCATCAGAAGGCTGGAGTGGCAGAAGCAAACCTCAGAGGTGAGGAGCAGTCAGGGCTGTCATCTTTGGGGGAAGGATAACTGTGGATATGTGTGAAACAGCTGGCTGGTTTCAATAGCTCAGCAATGTCCCAGGGTGGAGGCATGGTGGGTAACTGCTCTCCAGTGGGTGTAATGCCACAGTGCTGGAAGCCTGCAGCATGGCTGGGCATCCTGACAGCTGCAGAAGTGCCAGCACAGTCACAGGGGAGAACAGCCTCCTCCTCTCTGCAAACCAAGGCTTGCTGAGGCTGAAGGCAGTGAGGCTCTGCGTATGCACAGTCAGGGTCAGGCTGAGTAAATCACTTAGAGGTGTTTCCAGGACAGCATTAACTCTCTGGCCTGCATAGCTCTCTGGGGAGAGATGACAAAGAAAATGGGTTTGCAGCAGCCGTGTCACCGTGGGATTTGTGTCCTGGCAGGGCCTGGCTGAGTACTGCACCCTGATCGACAGCTCCTCGTCCTTCCGCGCCTACCGAGCGGCTCTGGCCGATGTGGAGCCCCCCTGCATCCCCTACCTGTGAGTGGGCAGTTCCTTTCCTCTGCACATTTAAATGGTTCCTTCAAGGATTTCTCAGCAGCTTCTGCTGAGCTCAGCACTTGCCTTTTGCCAGACATCTGGGGTAAGACAGCACTGGGCCACATCAGCCCATGGGCCCTCTCTGGAGCGATTTGTCTGGGAGCACAGGAAGGCAGGGTGGCAAATACCAGTTTGTAAAGAAGCTTCTTCCAGCCTGGTCCTTCTTTCCATGAAGGGTGAAAGAGCAACCTCAGCACCCTTAGTGTGCCATGAGTGCCTCCCCTCAGAGGCCCCTCAGCTGTGCAGGGTGGGTGCTTGCACCTGAACACCATTGGATCTGCAGCTGGGGAAACAATTCCCTCTGGATAAGGTTGCCATGATGGTGGCACTGGGAGGCTGTTGGATTGCATTGGGCTGCCTTTTTGCTGGCCACCCTGCCCCTGTGTGACTAACCTCTGTACCTGTTTACCTACTCCCTGACCTGCTGTCCCTTTCTCTCTTTCAGAGGCTTGATTCTGCAGGATCTGACCTTTGTTCATCTGGGAAACCCTGATTACATTGACAGCAAAGTGAATTTTTCCAAGCGCTGGCAGCAGTTCAACATCCTGGACAGCATGAGGTGCTTCCAGCAAGTGTAAGTGCAGCAACAGGGGGGTCAGAGCTGTCTGTGGGGCACCAGGTGGGGATTGGGGTGTGTGGGGATGATGACTGGGAGCCCCTATGCGAGGGGAAGGGAGTCTAAAGTCAAAGCATCATGATGGAGATGTAAGGAGAGCTGGGAATGACAGGGCTCTGGTTGCAGTTCTCCTTCCCTCTCTAGGTTAGATAAAAGTTGTGAAGACATTTTTCTGATGTTAGTTTTGAGATCCAGTGCAAAGTTTTCACACTCCTCTCTTTAAGATGAGTTTTTCCTCCAGGTTTTCCTCCAGCCATTGCTGGTTCCTCTGTTCTCTAGGACATGGAGGGTTTTCTTCAATGCTGTCTTGCAGCAGAGGCAGCACACCTAACTGCTGATTTCTGTGTGATAGGGTCCTTTTTTTCCCTCCCAATTCAGCAACAGGCATGATGGGTTTTCCTCTTTCTGGTGTCACACCTTGTCATGAGTACTGGGCACAGACCACAGTGCTGGATGTGTTAGAGCAGGGCAGGGGTGGCCAAAATTGAGAGAGGTCCTCAGGTAGCCCCTTGTTTAACCCTCCTCTGTGGTTTAACCCTCCTCTGTGGTTTTCCAGACATTATGACATCAAAAGAAACGACGACATAGTGTCATTCTTCAACGACTTCAGCGACCACCTGGCTGAGGAGGCCTTGTGGGAACTGTCCCTCAAAATCAAACCTCGGAACATCACGAGGCGGAAAACAGATCGAGAAGAGAAGACCTAGGAGGAGGGGTGGTGCGAGCGAGGAGAATTGCTCCACAGAGGCGCCGAGGGCAGCTATGAGACTGGAGTTCAATGTTTGTACCTGTCACTGGATGACACACCCTCCCTCCCAGCTGGCAGCCATCCCTGGGGGTGGGAATGCCGGGCGCTCGCAGCCGGCCAGAGGTGACAGCGCGGCCGCCACCGAGGGCAGAGATCGGCCGGTGCTCGCTGCACTCGCCCTCCTTCTCCTCCCGTCCCTCTGTGCCATGAACCAGCTTTAAACCTGGGGAGAGAGCTGTGTGGAAGGAGAGTCCTGCGCCAGCGTGTTGGTTTGCTGGCCCATTCCATCCGGGAATAGCCCGGCTTCTGTTTTCATCCACGAAGGAAGGTCAGCAAGAGCTCAGCACCCACAGACTTGTCTCTGGAGCGACGTCGGGCAGGAGCAGCCGTGGAAGCCAAGGGTTTGAGTCTCCCCTGCAATGCCACCTCCAAACGTGTTCATCCGTAGGAGATGAGGGTGGAAGTGTTCCTGCTGCCTGCCAGAGGAGCTCTGCTTTCAGAGAGCTGCTTGTGTTTACAGGGGTCTTGGTTCGCCCCAGATCTCTGGCGCCTTCTTCGTGGGAGGAAGGCACCGGTCGTAGATACGGAAGAGGCACTGAAAACGTGGGCAGGGACCCGCCATCTCCAGTCACCACATCCCCCTCCTCCTCTCAGATCTCGTTATTTAAGCAACGGTAAATCCCTCTGAACCTGGAAACACGGACTACCCAGGTACCGCGGGTCACTGTCTGTGGCCCCGTGTCTCTTAGCGATGGTACTTAGCTTTTGCACAGGAAATGCTGTAGTATATGGACTGTACATACTAGTGTTTAGAATCCATTGGGGATTTTTGATGCATGTCTGAATACCGATGAATTTATAGGAAAAAAAAAAAAAAGAAAAAGTGCAAACCAGTGTGTATAAAATTCACAACCGGTGACAACGTTGTTCCAAGTGCTGGAAGAAAGGAGGCTCGGGGCTGTGGAGCAGGTGAAGGAGGCAGCGGGTCCATTTCTGGGTTGGAAATGGGAACCAGGAAGGAGCCCTACTCCCAGCAGAGCCACCCCATCCTATCACCCTGCTCCTCTCTCCTCTCACTGTTGCCAAATGTTTGTTCCCGGGGGTCCCTGTCGGGCTGGCCCTTGGTGCTGTGCTTTGTGACCTGT